>NC_142157.1:31639081-32296531 GCF_024610735.1 Ursus americanus
CATGCAATTGTCCAATCACTGTGTTGAACACCTGAAACTAATATAACACTGTATGTCAACTACACTTCAATAACAAACGTTTTTCAAAAGTCATTGTTAAAAAAAATAGTAAAGTCTTTTGGGGGTTATTAAAAGTTAATTTTAAAGCTAATGTTAAGGAAGAAAAAACTGGCAAAACATAAGATAAATTGAGAAGACAGCATGTTTTTATAGCCTTAAGCAAAAATAGACTAGAGGAAAACAGAATTGAACAGGATTAAACATTAGTGTCTCTAAGATTCTTCTTGATGCATTATTAGAATTGATTATATGCCCTTAAAAACCATAATATAATTATCTGGGGTGGGGGGGGAAGTCAGGAAAAGAAGGAATAGTCAGTAAAGCAATATGGGAAGGAGAAAGGTATAGGCATGTCAGATGGTGGAGAACCTGGTAGAGGAAGCAAAATAGAAATTCCATGTGCAGCTGAGCTTTCACTTAAGGGCAGGGTATGAGTTTCTCCAACAACATTCAGTAGTTCAGTTCAAGTACAAAGGAAGTAGATCATTAGATTCAACCAGGGCTGGAATTTTGCCAGGTGGGTGCGAAGGAAAGAGGATGGACCTTAATATAAGCTTATTGACCTGCACAAGAATGGTCCCTCTACAGGGTGATTTTTTTTTTCTTTCGGGGGAAGGAAAGCCAAATAAATTGATGTAAATACAGAAAGATTATAGAATATACCGAAGAGGAAGAAAATGTGTCAAGGGAGGTCACTTATCAAGGATCATCGGAATGAGTAATTCTTGACAAATTTGTTGATTACTGAATCTCCAGCATCTGGAACATAGAAGGGACTCAATAAATACTCATTGAAAGGCTTCCTCTCCTGAATATCAAGACCCTCTCTCAGGCACTGGGCCAGACACCATGCTAGGATGTGTGCGCCTCACGAATCGACTGGATTCGGAGACTCCAAACAGGGCCGTGTGCTGGAGAGAGAAACGCTGGGTCACAGGCTGGGGGACCACAGAGTACAGCCAGAGAGCAGGGAGACAGGAGTGACTGACTGCTTTTCTCTGAGGGTGCACTGAAGAGGGGGACACCGAGCTCTCAGCTCCTCGGGGACAGGAGATTGGGAGGCTGCCATTTTCTTTCTCATCCTCTAAAGCTGCGATGAAAGCCTTCAGAGAACAAAAGCTACGGAGAGCAAACCTGAGTAGATTACTTAGCCTGGCCCCTGGCAAAGGCCGTGTAATGCCGCCTGGGGCAAAGACATTTGAGAATCACCGCAACAGGCCCCTCCCCAGAAGATCAGCAAGACCTTCCAGCCAAGACCAAGTTCACTGATCAATGAGAACTGCAAAACTCCTGCACTAGAGGAATACTGCGCATAGAATTCATGGCTTTTTTTCCCATGATTCTTTAGTCTTTCAAAGTGAATTTTTTAAATTTTCTTTATTTTTTTCTTTTTTCCATTTTATTGGGGGGGGAATTTTTCTTCTTTCCTTTTTCAACCAACTTATCAATTCTTTTTTAAAAATCTTTAATTTTCATTTTTAGTCATAGCCTATCCCTTCATTGTATTTAATCTTATTTTTTTCAATATATACGTATTTTGAGATGCCGTTTCTTCTAATGGACCAAAATACACCCAAAATCTAGTGTGTGGCTCTGTTCTATTCACCGGCCTGATCATATTCTTTTTTTTTTCTTTCCCCCCATTTCGGGTCTCTTCTACTTTGTTTAGTGTATATTTTTCTAGGGTTATTGTTACCCTTTTAGCATTTTGTTCTCTCATTCATCTATTCTTCTCTGGACAAAATGACAACATGGAAAAACTCACCTCAAATAAAAGAACAAGAGGCAGTACCAACTGCCAAGGACCTAATGAACACGGACATTAGTAAGATGTCGGAACTAGAGTTCAGAATGACGATTATAATGATACTACCTGGGCCTGAAAAAATCATAGAAGATACTAGAGAATCCCTTTCTGGAGATATAAAATCTAACCAAGTCTAAATCAAAAAAGCTCTTAATGGGGGCTACTGGGTGGCACAGCAGTTAAGCGTGTGCCTCCGGCTCAGGGCGTGATCCCGGTGTTACGGGATCGAGCCCCACGTCAGGCTCCTCCGCTATGAGCCTGCTTCTTCCTCTCCCACTCCCCCTGCTTGTGTTCCCTCTCTCGCTGGCTGTCTCTATCTCTGTCAAATAAATAAATAAAATCTTAAAAAAAAAAAGCTCTTAATGAGGTGCAATCGAAAATGGAGGCTCTAACTGCTAGGATAAATGAGACAGAAGGGAGAATTAGTGATATAGAAGACCAAATGATGGAGAATAAAGAAGCTGAGAAAAAGATAAACAACTACTGGATCACAAGGGGAGAATTCAAGAGATAAGTGATACCATAAAGTGAAACAATATTAGAATAAATTGGGATCCTAGAAGAAGAAGAGAGAGAGGGGCAGAAGGTACATTCGAGCAAATTACAGCGGAGAACTTCCCTAATCTGGGGAAGGAAAGAGGCATTAAAACCCAGGAGGCACAGAGAACCCCCTTCAAAATCAATAAAGATAGGCCAACACCCCAACATCTAATAGTAAAACTTACAAATCTCAAAGACAAAGAGAAAATCCTGAAAGCAGCTCAGGACAAGAGGTCTATAACCTACAATGGCAGAAACATTAGATTGGCAGCAAAACTATCCACAGAGACCTGGCAGGCCAGAAGGGACTGGCATGATATATTCAGGGCATTAAATGACAAAAATATGCAGCCAAGAACACTATATCCAGCTAAACTGTCATTGAAAATAAAAGGAGAGAGAAAAAGCTTCCAGGACAAACAGAAACTAAAAGAATTTGTGATCACCAAACCAGCCCTACAAGAGATATTGAAAGTGGTCCTCTAAGCAAAGCAAGAACCTAAAAGTAATGTAGCCCAAAAAGAAACAGACAATATACAGTAACAGTCACGTTACAGGCAATACAATGGCACTAAATTCATATCTTTCAATAGTTACCCTGAATGTAAATAGGCTAAATGCCCCAATCAAAAGACCAAGGGTATCAGACTGGATAAAAAAACAAGACTCATCTATGTGCTGTCTTTAAGAGACTCATTTTAGACCCAAAGACACTTCCAGATTTAAAGTGAGGGGGTGGGAAACAATTTACCATGCTAATGGACATCAAAAGAAAGCAGGGGTGCCAATCCTTATATCAGACAAATTAGATTTTAAACCAAAAACTATAAGAGATGAGGAAGGGCACTATATCATAATTAAAGGGTCTATCCACCAAGAAGATCTAACAGTTGTAAATATTTATGCCCCTAACATGGGAGCAGCCAATTATATAACCCAATTAATAACAAAATCAAAGAAACACATCGACAATAATACAATAACAGTAGGGGACTTTAACATCCCTGTCACTGAAATGGACAGATCATCTAAGCAGAAGATCAACAAGGAAATAAGGGCTTTAAAATAACACATTGGAACAGATGGACCTCACAGATATATTCAGAACCTTCCATCCAAAGCAACAGAATACACATTCTTCTTGAGTGCATATGGAACACTCTCCAGAATAGATCACATACTAGGTCACAAATCCAGTCTCAACCAGAACCAAAAGATTGGGATCATTCCCTGTATATTTTCAGATCACAATGCTTTAAAAACTCAAATTCAATCACAAGAGGAAAGTTGGAAAGAACTGAAACACATGGAGACTAAAGAGCAGCCTACTAAAGACTGAATGGGTCAACCAGGAAATTAAAGAAGAATTTAAAAAATTAATGGAAACAAATGAAAATGAAAACACGACTGTTCAAAATCTTTGGGATGCAGCAAAGGTGGTCCTAAGAGGAAAATATATAGCAATACAAGCCTTTCTCAAGAAACAAGAAAGGTCTCAAATACACAGCCTATCTTTACACCTAAAGGAACTGGAGAAACAACAGCAAATAAAGCCTAAGCCCAGCAGGAAAAGAGAAATAATAAAGATCAGAGCAGAAATCAATGCAATAGGAACCAAAAGAACAGAAGAACAGATCAACACAAATAGGAGCTGGTTCTTTGAAAGAATTATAAGATTGATAAACCCCAGGCCAGACTTATCAAAAAGAAAAGAGAAAGGACCCAAATAAATAAATTCATGAATGAAAAAGGAGAGATCACAACCAACACTGAAGAAATACAAACAATTATAAGAACATATTATGATGCAACTATATGCCAACGAATTAGACAATCTGGAAGAAACAGATGCATTCTTAGTGATGTATTAACTACCAAAACTGAACCAGGAAGAAATGGAAAACCTAAACAGACCCATAACCAGCAAGGAAATTGAAGCAGTCATCAAGAGTCTCCCAACAAGAGCCCAAGTCCAGATGACTTCCCAGGGGAATTCTTCCAAACATTTAAAGAGGAATTAATACCTATTTTTCTGAAACTGTTCCAAAAAATAGAAATGGAAGGAAAACTTCTAAACTCATTTTATGAGGCCAGTATTCATTACCTTGATCCCAAACCATAAAAAGACCCCATCAAAAAGGAGAATTACAGGCCAATATCCCTGATGAACATGGATGCAAAAATTCTCACCAAAATACTAGCCAATAGGATCCAACAGTACATTGAAAGGATTAGTCCCCACCACCAAGTGGGATTTATTGCTGGGCTGCAGGTTAGTGTCAACATCCGCAAGTCAATCACCGTGATACACTACATTAATAAAAGAAAGAACAAGAACCATATGATATTCTCAACAGATGCAGAAAAAAAGCATCTGACAAAGTATAACATCCTTTCTTGATTAAAACTCTACACAGTGTAGGGATCGATATCGTAAAAGCCATCTATGAAAAACCCACAGCGAATATCATTCTCAATGGGGAAAAACTGAGAGCTCTTCCCCTAAGGTCAGAACACAGCAGGGATGTCCACTATCACCACTGTTGTTCAACATAGTACTAGAAGCCCCCTAGCCTCAGCAATCAGACAACAAAAAGAAGCAAAAGGCATCCAAAATGGCAAAGAAGCCAAACTCTAACTCTTCGCAGATGATATGATATTTTATGTGAAAAACCCAAGACTCCACCCCAAAACTACTAGAACTCATACAGGAATTCAGTGAAGTGGCAGGATATAAAATCAATGCACAGAAATCATTTGCATTTCTATACACCAACAATAAGACAGAAGAAAGAAATTAAAGCAGTCGATCCCATTTACAATTCCATCCAAAACCATAAGATACCTAGGAATAAATCTAACCAAAGAGGCAAAGAATCTGTACTCAGAAAACTCTACAACACTCATGAAAGGAACTGAGGAATACACAAAGAAATGGAAAAATGTTCCATGCTCATGGATTGGAAGAACAAATATTGTGAAAATGTCTATGCTGCCTAGAGCAATCAACACATTTAATGCAATCCCTGTCAAAATACCATCAACTTCACGGAGCAAGAACAAGTAATCCTAAAATTTGTATGGAACCAGGAAACACCCAAGTAGCCAGAGGAATGTTGAAAAAGAAAAGCAAAGATGGTGGCATCACAATTCCAGACTTCAAGCTCTATTACAAAGCTGTAATCAAGACAGCATGGTACTGACACAAAAACAGACACATAGATCAATGGAACAGAATAGAGAGCCCAGAAATGGATCCTTGGCTCTTGGACAACTAATCTTTGACAAAGCAGGAAAAAAACATCCAGTGGAAAAAAGACAGTCTCTTCAATAAATGGTGCTGGGAAAATTGGACAGCTATATGCAAAAGAATGAAACTTGACCACTCTCTCACACCATACACAAACATAAACTCCAAATGGATGAAAGACCTCGATGTGAGACAGGAATCCATCAAAATCCTAGAGGAGAACAAAGGCAGCAACCTCTATCACATCGGCCAAAGCAACCTTTTTCATGACACATCTCCAAAGGCAAGAGAAACAAAAGATAAAATGAACTTGTGGGACTTCATCAAGATAAAAAGCTTCTGCACAGCCAAGGAAACAGTCAAAAAAACTAAGATAAAAAGCTTCTGCACAGCAAAGGACACAGTCAACAAAACCAAAAGACAACTGACAGAATGGGAGAAGATATTTGCAAATGACATATCAGATAAAGGGCTAGTATCTAAAATCTATAAAGAACTTATCAAACTCAACACCCAAAGAACAGATAATCCAATCAGGAAATGGGCAGAAGACATGAACAGACATTTCTGCAAAGACATATGAATGGCCAACAGACACATGAAAAAGTGCTCAACATCATTTGGCATCAGGGAAATACAAATCAAAACCACAATGAGATACCACCTCACACCAGTCAGAATGGCTAAAATTAACAAGTCAGGAAAGGACAGATGCTGGCAAGGAAGCAGAGAAAGGCAAACCCTCCTACACTGTTGGTGGAAATGCAAGATGGTGCAGCCACTCTGGAAAACAGCATGGAGGTTCCCCAAAAAGCTGAAGATAGAGCTATGCTACAACGCAGCAATTGCACTACTGGGTATTTACTCCAAAGATACAAATGTAGTGATCCAAAGGGGCACATGCACCCCAATGTTTAAAGCAGTAATGTCCACAAGAGCCAAACTGCGGAAAGAGCCCAGATGTCCATCGACAAATGAATGGATAAAGAAGACGTGGTATATACACAATGGAATATTACGCAGCCATCAAAAAATGAAATCTTGCCATTTGCAACGACGTGGATGGAACTACAGGGTATTATGCTAAGCGAAATAAGTCAGTCAGAGAAAGACAATTATCACATGATCTCACTGATATGTGGAATTTGAGAAACAAAGCAGAGGATCATAGGGGAAGAGAGGAAAAAAATGAAACAAGACGAAACCAGAGAGGAGACAAACCGTAAGAGACTCTTAATCACAAGAAACAAACTGAGGGTTGCTGGAGTGGAGGAGGGTGGGAGGGATGGGGTGGCTGGGTGATGGACATTGGGGAGGGTATGTGCTATGCTGAGTGCTATGAATTGTGTAAGACTGATGAAGCACAGACCTGTACCCCTGGAACAAATAATACACTATATGTTAATTTAAAATTAATTAATTTTTTAAAAAAGAAAGGCTTCCTCTCCTGAATATCCAGCACCTACTCTCAGGCACTGGGCCAAACACCACGCTAGGATGTGGGGAAACGCAGGTCTCCCATGGCAAAAGGCCACGCTATGGACCAAGACCACAGCAGGACGATGACAAAGCACATGGATAAAGGCAGCCTTGGAAAATCTCCCTTGGCCTCCAAACCTTGGCCAAGCCTATTCATGTTTTTGCATGACACATTCCCACCTCACCGCAAAGCTGGAGCTCCATGCAATGGCCTGAGTCCACAGCCCCGTGGAGGGATTGCCTGCTGGGAATAATATTTTTCCCCTTTACACAAATTGTCAGTGGCCTCCCACATGCTCTCCTTCAGCCCTTGATCTGTGAGGCTCCTGGGATTTTTCCACAGTGGAGTAAATGACATCAATCACTACAAAGCCACAGCAGACAAATCATAGTGGTCGGGTGTAAACATGGAATGAGCATCTGTTTCAAGTCAAAACATCGCAGTGATTGCTGGCAGGAATGTGGCCAGCCGCAGTCTGCGGCAGAAACTGAGCACAGCTCTGGAGACGGGCAGGAGACCTCACATCCTTCTGACTTTCCATCCACATCTGAGCTTCCAAGAGATAAAGCTGTCAGCCACTTGGGTTGTCCTCGAAGCCCAAGGCCATCGTTGTACCCCTACCCAAAAAAGAAAGCAGGTGATGTGCCCTCAAAACTCCCTACTCTGCCAGTATGGTCTCCATCAAAGAGGAGCCATTTGGGGGCACTGTGAGACACATGTGTCCCCAGGGCCAGTCTCAGGAAAGGGCAGGCGGCCTACAAAGAACATCGGGTGGGGTTCTCCAGTCTCCTTCAGTGAGTCTTCCCCACTGCAGGAACCCTGCACCCATCCCTTCCTCCAGAATGAGGAGCACATAGAAATTCTGGAAGAACATGTTCCTGGCAACAGTAGTTATTTCCTGGGAAGGGGATTTAGGATAGAGCGACCACAGTGCAGTGAAGACCTAAAAGGGACTTTCATGCTTTTATTTTATATATGTCGATTATCTGAATTGTTATCCTGAGTACACACTGCTTCTGTCATAATTGATTTTTTAAAAATCCTTGGTCACGCTGGCAATCATTGAGATGCTTCCAAAGATTCTGTACCTATCACACCAAACTAAAGCCACTGTCCCCCTAAGAACATGCAGTCTGTGCTCATCTCCCCTCTCTAAAACACCCCCTCCCTGATCTGCCTCTCCTACACAGCCCACCCCCAAACTTCTTCATGGTTTTTCAGCCATTCCCACCCTCAGCCTCCATCCTCCAAATTACACACATTTTACATAAGCACTCAGAAATGCATTTCATCTTGTGTCTGCTATCATCACTCCTTATGGAAGAAGGTAAGATAGAAACCAACGTAAGGGCGCCTGGGTGGCGCAGTCCTTAGGCGGCTGCCTTTGGCTCAGGGCGTGATCTCGGCGTTCCGGGATCGAGTCCCACATCCGGCTCCTCCGCTGGGAGCCTGCTTCTTCCTCTCCCACTCCCCCTGCTTGTGTTCCCTCTCGCCAGCTGTCTCTCTGTCACATAAATAAATAAATAAATAAAATCTTTAAAAAAAAAAAAAAAAAAAAAAAAAAGAAACCAACGTAAATGAGGTATTGATATATCTAATTTGCTGGATCCTAGACCTCAGGGTTTTGAAGTGCTTCATTTTGCTGCTACAATATCACCATTCATCTCTCTTTTACTCCACAGTCCTGTCTGAGAACACAGCACCAACTCTCAATAAATGCATACTCTTTATTAATAAGCATGACAATTTTCCAGACTCCCTACCATCTCCCTTGCCCTGGTTGGGTTGGACAATCTAGGAAGAACCTGAAAATGGACTTTTTCCTCAACCTTGAGCCTAAGATACCAGGTTTCCTAGATTCCAATGTCTGCCACCCTACTTCTCGGGAGCCAAATACAGAAATCCCCCTGGATACCAAAAAGTTTTGAAATAATTTGTTACCTCCTCTTCACAAAGGCTCAAACCAAAATTCAATGAGAGGGTAAAGGGAGGGATGCCTGCCACCCATGCAGTCCCATCACTCCACTGCCTCTCAAGGCTTTCCCACCCATACTGCAGTCATTGCGCCCCATTAGACGTGTGTGCTCTCAAAAGTACCCTAAGCATATTCCTGGGGTACCAAGTGCAAGTGGAGAGTCAAATCCCAAGGTTTTCAGGTGGGGGTCTATGGGCTTTAAGGAAACCGTGAATACCCTGAATTCAGAATTTTGGGTTTCTAAGCATAGTTGGAATTTTCTGGGCAAATGAGCCATAATTTTAATTCAATTCCCAGAAATGTCCGTGTGACATTTGAGTTCTCCAGGAAGCAGATGCTGAAGAGTTCAGAGTGCAAAAAGTTGATGGGGAGTCATACCTTTGAAAGAAAATTAGATAAGAGGAGCTGTCATACCCCGATGCAGACCTGATAAAGTATCTTCCCACTCGATGGGAGCCCCAGAGCAGAGGCTGCCTACACCTAGGAGGTAAAGGGCGGGGAAATATGTTGCTACCACCCTAGCATAAGACAAAGCTTGAACGAATGTTAAAATCATAACAGTTCCTGAACCCACTATGTCTCATGATGGGCAGGGTCTTGTGCCGCTGCTTTTCTAAGTCATCGGCCAGGGTGTCTACCCTGAGGAAAACATGCCCTGGGCGACCACCACCATACTCAGTCATTGACTGAGGATTTGCCAGGAGGAGTGTGGCCTCGGGAACCACTGAGGTGGATCCTGAGGAGCTAACAGAGACTGCTGGTCAACCACAGTCCTCATAGCTGGGGTGGAGTCCTTTCCTAAAGGGGGATCAAAAGGGGGCTCTACCACAGTCTGCCTCTTGCTCTTCCCAGATCTACTTCTCCGTACACAGTTCAGGATCAGCCCCCAAGATTTCAGTGAGCTGCTCTTCCTAAGGGCAAATTTACCTCCTAAGAGGGAGGTTAAGTGGGAAGAAATAAAGTTCCCATCGCTGCAGTTCATCTTAGCACTACACCCTGTTACTCATTGTGTCCCTCCTCCACCGCCTACTCTAAACTCATCTCGCTCTGAGCTACTACCTCTGCAAGCCTTGGGAATTTACCTGGTGACATGACACAAATCTTTATTCCTGAGGAGTTAAGCCTTTGGTAGTGTTGCTGCCCTTGTCCATTCAGTCACTAGGGGAACCCAAGTAGGTGACCTAAGGTGCACGCATACTCTTCCCCTTCCCCACAGTATGACAACAACCCCACCTCCTCCTGCTCATCAGGGTCAACTACCGCTGCCAAGATGGCGACTCCTCTCCTTGCCTGCGGGTCTCGGACACCATGAGCCCACAGTTCCTGGTCAGCATCCACGGACTGTAAGTTAGTGGGACCCTTACTGGGTAAGCTAGCCATGCCATTATCCACTCAGTCAACAAATATTTTAACCTCAGAATGCTTCTTCTTCAGCACAAAGTAGACAACCAGCTTCAACACCCAGAGTTCTGCCCACGGGGAGACTTTTCCCTCCCTACCATCTTTCAAGGTCACGTCTAACCAGCTGTATAATAGCTACAGGCCATTTTTGGCTTGCATCACCTCCTGAGATGATATGTCCATGAACCAAGCTCAGAGATTGTCCTCCTCTGTTTTGCTACTAATTTCATGGACTTTGTCAAATCCTGTTAATCAACACACGAGGCTTTCAACTTTTCTATCCCAGAAGGCCACGTCCCTGTCAGCATCCCACCTGCATCATCAAAACTGTCAAAATCTGTGACAGATCTGAGATTTTACCCTTGAAAGCTATCAAGTCAGCATGGCATAACATAGATGCTGGGACAAAACTTGCCTGGGTTGGAGACAAATGACAATTTGTTACTCACAGCAATAGTAGCTTCCAGAGTAGCAACATGTCCACTCATTCCCCAAACCCTAGTTCCCATGAGGCTACATGACTGTCAGGTCATGTATGCATGTGCATGGGATTGCATTATAGGAGATAAATCCCGAGCTAAAGGAACCTTTCAGAATAGGCAGTAAAACCACCTGACCATTGCACCAGAGAGAGACACTATCTTTGCCACACTGGACAGTAAACAACCTGGCCTTTGCTCCAGAAGGAGATACTATCTCTGTCTCCCAAGGCTGCGTACTATACAAGTATCTTTGAAAAGATAATCTGAAACAGAAACCATGGGTGCCTCTGCTCACAAGACATGTAGAAACATGAGAGACCCACAGAGAATTGTCTCCCAATGTAATCTGGAAATTCCATTTTTAGGATTTATCCTACAGATATAATTGTACCCATGCAAAAAGATATATATACAGAGATATTCATTCAAGCACTGTTCGTAACAACAAAAGATCACAAACAACATAAATGGCAATCGATAGAGAACTTATTAGATAAATTACGGTACATCCAAACAATGGAATGAAATACTACACAGTCACTAAAAAGAAAACCTGCTCTATTTGTGCATATATGGAGCAATCCATGATATGTTAAGTTAAAACGAAACAACACAAAACAAGATAGAATGATACACAGCAAACTATGTTTATATACAGAAATTAAGAATGCATTTTGTAGATATTTGCCTGTTTATAAATACCTCTGAAAAGATACGTAAAAAGCTAACAACTGTAGTTGTATCTAGGGCAAGAGGTTGAAAGACAGGGGTTAGAGAAAGTCTTATTTGATACTGTAAGCTCTTTCGTACGTTTAAAAATTTTCAACATATGCCTATGTTAATTACTCAAGATGATCCAATATTTTTAAAGGAAACTGGAATTTCAAATCTTTCGTGGCTCTTCCTGTTTCTATGGATAGAGCACTGGAATTAACGGCTTTTTGTTTAAGGGGATATTTGATGGGCTATTTTGACTGAAAAAGTAAAATCCCTGATGATGGCCTAGAAAGAAAATATGGCTTTGCGTAATAAGGCAACACGAATTTGTTATTTTCCTACTGACAATTTCAAAGGTTTGGGGAAGGGAGGTGGGGACAGGCTTGCAGAACTGAGAAAAAAAAAATCGAGTTCGTGGTTGTGCAATACAGCAATAATGATATCTAAGTAGAAAGACTGTCATTGAGGATATCCCTGTGACATAGAGAAGCTGTCCAGTACTGAGTCTTAAGCTATTTCTTTTTCTGTGTTCTGCTAAAATCCATTCTATTATTCCCAAATATTAGCAGTATAGTCTATTATATATAATTACATATATAGTCCATTATTTATATACATGTAAATTCTGTCATATATATGCACAAAGTTGTATTGGTGATCCTTTGTTGAGTAGAAAAGAAGGAAACCACTCTGGACCCTATTCTTGGAGTATGAAATTTTACAAGTCTATCATCGCTAATAGTAGGACAACCTGACATTATGAGCCATCTGCTATGATACAATATGAACACAGCATCACCTATTCTTGCCGAAAATGCTTTCCCTGAATCTAATCAGTATACAAAAAATACTAGGGATAGAGAAACAAGTTAAATGACACCTCAAAGAATAATCAGACAGATCTAGAATTTAGAACATTCTATAAGACAACTGGTCTGGTATCTTCAAGAGGTTACTCTCATGGGGGTAAAAATAGTGGGGAGATGACTCTGGCACAAAAGAGATTAAAGAGACACAAAAACACAATGCAGTGCATGACCCTTGATTGATCCCAGTTCAAAAAATATATAAAACATATATATATATATATATATATATATATATATATATATATATATGGGGGATGAGTGGAGATTTGACTATGGGCTGAAATTACAAGAGATTGAAAAATTCTTTTTTTTTTTTTTTTTAATATGAGAGAGAGAGAGTGCGAGCAGAGGTAGGGACAGAAAGAGAGAGAATCTTAAGCAGCCTCCACACTCAGTGTGGAGCCAGACACGGGGCTCAATCTCACGATCCTGAGATCCTGACCTGAGCCAGCATCAAGAGTCGAACACTTAACCCACTGAGCCACCTGGGTGCCCCAAGATACTGAAGAATTCTTAATAGTTTTGGATGACATGATGGTTTCGTAATTACGTAGGACAATATCAATAGGAGATGCATGTAAAGTGGTTAGGAGGGAAGTGTCACGGATGTAAATATTCTATACATTTGTAGACAAAGCAGGTATGAAATTTGAAAAGTTTCACAATAAATAGTTGAGGATAGAGATCAGGTTTGAGCAGAAATTCAGTGCAAGAGATTGTAGAAGTTAAGCACCACCTCAGGAATCTTTGACATTTTCCCCAAAATTCTGGGTGAACTCTTACCTTTCTTTTGAATATGTTTAAAGGGTGCCCCAAGAAGGACTTCATTCGGTTAATGTTTCATTAAGCCCCCATTACATGTCAAGTACTCTGTTTGCAGTGCTGATAAGAAAGCAGACACTGGGCCCTGACGAAGTTTCCCGTTGGGGAACATCTGTAATGACATTCACCCTCGGAGGCTGCAGCCTATCCCCCTGCCTCCTTCACTGGGGAACCTGATTTGGTTCTGGTAGTTTGTGCCAAGCCCCAGAGATGTGTCATATTCGCAGTATATCAGCCAGAGTGAGTTCATTCCCCTTTATCACGGACTGGCCTAGAGATAGGTGGGGGAGCCAGGTCGAGCTACTGTGATGCAAGAGAAAGTCTGCTGGGAACTTCTAGGTCAGCTTTTCCTCCTTACTGAGAGGGGACAAGGCAAGGGAAAGTCCCTTGCCCTGGGCCTTCCCTTCCTGCTTGGGCTCTGCCATGTGAGTACACAATGTTTTGAGCTGTGGCATCTGTCATTACCCGTGACAGGAGACATTACCCACACACAAAGAATGACAGCATAGAAAGAAGGGAGAGCCTGGTCCTTGATGGCTTCATTGGCGCAGGAACTGACCCTGGAATCCCCTCCCTCCGGGCCGGGCTCTTATTATAGGACAGTAACAAACCCAGATGAGCCCTTTTCATCTATTACCTGCAGCTTATCAACCCTTCACCTTTGATCGAGCAGCTCCACTTCCAGGAATTTACCTGAAGGGTATGATTAAGCATTTCCTTAAGGATTCATCTGTAATTATAAACAGCATAGGTGTTGTTCTTAAGCAGTAAAAATAAGTTTAAAACAAACTTAGGGGTGCCTGGGTGGCGCAGTCGTTAAGCGTCTGCCTTGGGCTCAGGGCGTGATCCTGGCGTTCCGGGATCGAGCCCCCCATCGGGCTCTTCCACTAGGAGCCTGCTTCTTCCTCTCCCACTCCCCCTGCTTGTGTTCCCTCTCTCGCTGGCTGTCTCTGTCTAATAAATAAATAAATAAATCTTTAAAAAAAAATTTAAATATCCATTAACGGAATGTGGGTTAAATAAATTATGATATAATTGTACAGAGCAATACTAGTCAGCTATCGAATAAAATACTGTAAAGACTATTTACTACCATGGAAAGATGTTGATGATACATTGTTATGTGGGAAAAAATTAGGTCACAAAACAGGGCGTACATTATGGTTCCCTTTGTGAGAATACATATGTGTGCACAGAGCCACAGAGGGGAAGAGACAAAAAATATGAACCAGAGTCACAATGGCAATTATCTATGGACAGTGGGACAATGGACTTTTTTCCTTATCTTAGTTCCATCCTTTTGCATTTTCTAATTTTTCTACAGTGAACATATGCTTCTTTCCTTGTATTTTCCAGAGAGCCTAGAATGATGTTAGACCACAGCAAGTATTCACTCACCTCACACAAAGTTCTTAGAAAGAGTTGCCAGGGGACAGCACTCAGCCCTTTGCCTTTCAGATTATTCCTGCTGCTTTGCTCACAAACTCTTAAACTCATCCTAAAATTCAGTTCTCAAAAGAGAGTGACCATCTCACAACCGAAGTTTTAGGTACTCTGTATAATTTCCAGAAGTCTGGCTCCTATTCCTCTCGACCCTCACCCATACCCGCCCCACCCACTCCACTACCCCTCACCTTAGGGAAGGTGTGTGTGTGGCAGTGTTGGGGAGGGGACTGGGGAGGGGGTGGGGATGTTGAGCTGTTGAGCTCCAGGGACAGAAAACAAGTTGCATAAAGAATACAGTCTCCAAGCCACGCCTAACTTAATAGCTACCAACAGCCATGTCATTTTCTTTTCCCTTCCTTCTATCCTTCATTCCAAGAGTGATTATTTGGCACCCATAATATGCCAGGGATTGGGCTAGAACTGAGGATGTTAAGATGAATGAACTACAATCCCTGCTCCTAATTAGCTCCCTAGTAGCAGAGAAATTTACAAATAAATCATTAAAATTCAGGACTTTCAATGGAAGAAGAAACTAGTGTACAAAGAATAGTAAAGGCAAAAAAAGAGGGAGTGATTGATCATTTGGGTGCGACAGACTCAGGGAAGGTGATGTGTGAACTGGGTCTGGAGTTGCGAGACGAGAAGGACCTTCCATGCAAGGAATAGCAGAGACGTGAGAGAGCCACTGGGGAATCATAAATGGTGGTAGATCTGGCATATTCGCTACCTGCAGCAGGACATTTAAAACACCCCCACCCCTACTCTATAAACCTATTTTTAGGGATAATCATGAAATTAAATGAATAATAATAAAGGCCAGAGTAGAAATGCAGAGCATGACATTTTCCTTATAATGAACTTTGTGTCTATAATCATCCAGTCATAAAAACAATCAGTACATTTTAATAAAATCAAAATATTTGCAAAAGATATGATGTGGGCAACTACTAAATTGTATCACTAACACTCAACCTCTTGATTCATTCTTTCGTTTTAAAAGAAATAATGAACAATTAAAATGAAGGTTTCATGTTAAGGATATTACCAAATTCAGGAAAATATTTCACGCCAGAGCTAAAATTTGCTCTTGCAAAGCAAAAATAATATACCTTCCAGCTCACACAGTTTTACCGATTTAAATGTTAAACACTAATGAATCATTCCAGGTGGTCACAGACCACAGTGAAATAACTTGAGTTCTGCTTCGCTGCCTTTCCAATCACCGGTTGTCCTTGTTTGTTCCAACCTGTTTAAATATGAGACTATGTAGCGAGGTGGCCGCCAGAGACAGTAACTGTGTCCAAACAGCGCCAGAATAGTGCTGGACTATTCCACACTTCCTCCTGAAACAAAGGTGGGTAGCCACATCCATGTGTGTTGGAGGCTGTCTATATAACTGGGAGTTCTCGGGATTAACTGTCACATGGAAAACAACATTTATGAACAAAGAAGTAATATAAACCTGCTCGCTTGAAACTTACATGACTAAAACCCAGCTATACCATGGCAACCATTTAGAACTTATACTAACTAAAGATTTTTTTTCTGGGAGGTATATTCTATCCCTGACATGGTTTAAGAGTTTTAGGGAGATGTGTGTCAAGAATGTCGAGAAGGCTATCTGTGAAGTTGGTGGCGTCCCAAAAAAATACTGATGCTAGCCCCTTGTAACTTTTCCACCGAGAAGCTATTGTAAGGATTTTCTTCACCCGTTGGGCTGTCGCACCAGACTGTGGACTCTCAGATTCCCAATCTGGATTATCAAGTTTCTGCCATGACCAAGGAGGTGTACGATGTAATTGCGGCAGAAGGAAGGAAGGAAAAAAAGAAGTCAGGGAAGGAGGGAGGGAGGGAGGGAATAGTCTGAACGTTAGTATCTCTCCAAAATTCACATACTGAATTTATGTGAGTCTGGATCACCCCCCCCCCCAAGTGATAATGTTAGAAGGTGGGCCTTTGGCCTGATGGTATCATGAGGCAGAGTTTTTGTGAATGGATTAGTGCTCTTTAAAAAGAGACCTCAGAGAGCTCTCTTGCCCCATCTACCATGTGAAGAGAGAGCAGGAAGATGGTGGTCTATCAACAGAAAGCAGGTCTCACCAGACATCAAATCTGCCAGCACCTTGATTTTGGACTTCCTGATCTCCAGAAATGTGAGAAATAAATTTCTATTATTTATAAGCCACCAAGTATATGGTATTTTTGTTATAACAGCTCAAATAGTCTGGGACAGGAAGGAAGGAAGGAGATCTGGAGTTAAGATGGCGGAGGAGTAGGGGACCCCTTTTTCAGCCGGTCCCCTGAGTCGAGCTGGATAGGTACCAGACCAGCCTAAATAACCACGGAATCAGCCTGAGACGCAGGATGATGCATCTGGATCTCTACAAATGAACATCTCCAGCGCTGAGTATTGAGGTACGAAGAGGGGAGCTGTAAACCGTGCACGGAGATCGGAAGATAAACGGAAGGGGGAGGGAGCCGCCGCGTTTGGGCGCCGGGAAGTGGCAGCCACCTGCACGGGGGAGCGGGCGGACTCACAGAGGGCACCCGCGAGAGAGCGGACTGAGACTGGTGAGCCGTGAACGCGCGCCACCAGGCATCTCCCGGAACACCGGAATCCCGGTGTGCTCACGGGATCCAGACTGAGACCGGGAACTCCCGGAGCGCGCACGGGGCGGCTGGCGGGCCACCTGCACGGGGGAGCGGGCGGACTCGCGGTCGGCACCCGCGAAACAGCAGACTGAGACCCTGAACCGGGTGCGCGCGCCACCAGGCTTCTCACGGAACACCGGAATCCCGGTGCGCTCACCGGGCATAGACTGAGACCGGGAGACCCGGGAGCGCGCGGGGCGGCCGGTGGCTAGCGGCATTAGAAACACAAAGGACAGAGACGCGCCTGGCCGGTGGCTGGCGGCATTAGAAACACAAAGGACAGAGACGCGCCAGCCCTGGAAGTGAGGGCAGGGACGCCGAGTTGGTGCGCACATCCCGGGACGCTGCAGGGTTGAGCAGCACCAACAGTAACAGAGTTAAAGTGGCCAGAACATCAGTGGAGAACGGGCCGCAATCCCTCTGTTCTGCGACAATTCAGCCGCTGCTGCTCTGACCCTCAGAAGAGGCACAGCAAACCGCCAGGGAAAGCCGCCAGAGAACAAAAGCCTGGAAATACCGGCTCAGAGAGTGCCCATCCCCATCCTCCCTCGCAGGGGACGCGGAGATTCTAACCAAACAGGGTTGCCTGAGTATCGGCGCGGCAGGCCCCTCCCCCAGAACACAGAAGGCAGGCTGAAAAATCAAGAAGCCCACAACCCAGGCGCCTGGGTGGCACAGTCATTGAGCACCTGTCTCCGGCTTAGGGCGTGATCCCAGCGTTCCGGAAAGGAGTCCCTCATCGGGCTCCTCCGCTGGGAGCCTGCTTCTTCCTCTCTCACTCCCCTGCTTCTGTTTCGTTCTTGCTGTCTGTCTCCCTCTCTCAGATAAGTAAATAAATAAAATCTTTAAAGAAGAAGCCCACATCTCTAAGATCCCTATAAAACAAGGGGCACGGCCTGGGACCCAGTCAATAATTTTGGGCTCTGGAGAACCCCGCAACCTCCCCTCATTAAAATGACAAGAAAGAGAAGCCCCCCCCAGCAAAGAAAAGACAGTGTGTCAGTGGCCTCTGCCACAGAAGTAACGGATATGGATGTAACCAAATTATCAGAAATGGAATTCAGAGTAACAATGGTCAAGATAATGAGTAGACTTGAAAAAAGTATTCAGGAAAATATTACTGAGAATATAGAATCCCTAAGGGCGGAAATGAGAGCGAATTTGACAGAAATTAAAAATTCTATGAGCCAAATGCAGGCAAAACTAGAGGCTCTGACAGCCAGGGTCACGGAAGCGGAGGAAAGGGTTAGTGAATTGGAGGATGGGTTAATAGAGGAAAAAATAAAAATAGAAGATGGTCTTAAAAAAATCCACGCCCACGAATGTTGGCTACGGGAGATTACTGACTCAACGAAACGATCCAATGTTAGAATCATCGGCATCCCCGAGGGGGTGGAGAAAAACAGAGGTCTAGAAGAGATATTTGAACAAATTGTAGCTGAAAACTTCCCTAATCTAGCAAGGGAAACAAAAATTCGTGTCCAAGAGGCAGAGAGGACCCCTCCCAAGCTCAACCATGACAGACCTACACCACGTCACGTCATAGTGCAATTCACAAATATGAGATCCAAGGATACAGTATTGAAAGCGGCCAGGGCAAAGAAATTTCTCACGTACCAAGGCAAAGGCATCAGAATTACATCAGACCTGTCTACACAGACCTGGAATGAGAGAAAGGGTTGGGGGAGCATTTTTAAAGCTCTTTCAGAGAAAAACATGCAGCCAAGGATCCTTTATCCAGCAAGGCTGTCATTCAGAATTGATGGAGAAATAAAGACATTTCAGAATCGACAGTCACTAGCCAATTTCGTAACCACGAAACCAGCCCTACAGGAGGTATTACAGGGGGTTCTATAAAAGTAAAAAGGCCCCAAGAGTGATACAAAACAGAAAGTCACAGCCAATACAAACAAAGACTTTACTGACAACATGGCAGAATTAAAAGCATATCTCTCAGTACTCAGCCTTAACATTAATGGTTTAAATTCTTGCTTTAAACGCCACAGGGTTGCAGATTGGATAAAAAGAAATGACCCATCCATTTGCTGTCTACAAGAGACTCATTTCGAGCCCAAAGATGCATTCAGACTGAGAGTAAGGGGATGGAGTACCATCTTTCACGCAAATGGACCTCAAAAGAAAGCTGGGGTAGCAATTCTCATATCAGATAAATTGGATTTTAAACTACAGACTATAGTTAGAGATGCAGAAGGGCACTATATTATTCTTAAGGGAAGTATTCAACAAGTGGATATGACAATTATAAATATATATGCCCCCAACAGGGGAGCAGCAAGATACACAAGCCAATTCTTAACCAGAATAAAGAGACATATAGATAAAAATACATTAATAGTAGGGGACCTCAACACTCCACTCTCAGAAATAGACAGAACACCCTGGCAAAAACTAAGCAAAGAATCAAAGGCTTTGAATGCCATACTCGACGAGTTGGACCTCTTAGATATATAGAGAACACTACACCCCAGAACCAAAGAATACTCATTCTATTCTAATGCCCATGGAACATTTTCAAGAATAGACCATGTTCTGGGACACAAAACAGGTCTCAGCCAATACCAAAAGATTGAAATTATCCCCTGCATATTCTCAGACCACAACGCTCTGAAATTGGAACTCAACCACAAGGAAAAATTTGGAAGAAACTCAAACACTTGGAGACTAAGAACCATCCTGCTCAGGAATGACTCGATAAACCAGGAAATCAAAAATCAAATTAAACAATTTATGGAGACCAATGAGAATGAAAATACAACAGTCCAAAACCTATGGGATACTGCAAAGGCAGTCCTAAGGGGGAAATACATAGCCATCCAAGCCTCACTCAAAAGAATAGAAAAATCTAAAATGCAGTTTTTATATTCTCACCTCAAGAAGCTGGAACAGCAACAGAGGGACAGGCCTAATCCACGCACAAGGAAGCAGTTGACCAAAATTAAAGCTGAAATCAATCAAGCAGAAACCAGAAGTACAGTAGAGCAGATCAACAGGACTAGAAGCTGGTTCTTGGAGAGAATCAATAAAATTGACAGACCACTGGCAAGACTTATCCAAAAGAAAAGAGAAAGGACCCAGATTATTAAAATTATGAATGAAAAAGGAGAGGTCACGACGAACACCATTGAAATTGGAAGGATTATTAGAAATTTTTATCAACAGCTATATGCCAATAAACTAAGCAATCTGGAAGAGATGGAATCCTTCCTGGAAACCTATAAACTACCAAGATTGAAACCGGAAGAAATTGATTTCTTAAACAGGCCAATTAATTATGAAGAAATTGAGTCAGTGATAAACAACCTTCCAAATAACAAAACTCCAGGCCCGGACGGTTTTCCTGGGGAATTCTACCAAACATTCAAAGAAGAAATAATACCTATTCTCCTAAAGCTATTTCAAAAAATAGAAACAGAAGGAAAGCTACCAAACTCATTCTATGAGGCCAATATTACCTTGATCCCCAAACCAGGCAAAGACCCCCTCAAAAAGGAGAATTACAGACCGATTTCCCTAATGAATATGGACGCCAAAATCCTCAACAAGATACTTGCTAATAGAATCCAACAGTTCATTAAAAGGATTATCCACCACGATCAAGTGGGATTCATACCTGGGATGCAAGCGTGGTTCAATATTCGCAAATCAATCAGCGTGATACATCATATCAACAAGAAAAGACTCAAGAACCATATGATCCTCTCAATCGATGCCGAAAAAGCATTTGACAAAATACAGCATCCTTTCCTGATTAAAACCCTTCAGAGAGTAGGAATAGAAGGTACATTTCTCAATCTCATAAAAGCCATCTATGAAAAGCCTACTGCAAATATTATTCTCAATGGGGAAAAGCTGGAAGCCTTTCCCTTAAGATCAGGAACACGACAAGGATGCCCACTCTCGCCACTATTATTCAACATAGTACTAGAAGTCCTTGCAACAGCAATCAGACAACAAAAAGGGATCAAAGGTATTCAAATCGGCAAAGAAGAAGTCAAAATGTCTCTCTTCGCAGACGACATGATACTCTATATGGAAAACCCAAAAGAAGCCACTCCCAAACTATTAGAAGTTATAGAGCAATTCAGTAACGTGGCGGGATACAAAATCAATGCTCAGAAATCAGTTGCATTTCTGTACACGAATAACGAGAACGAAGAAAGAGAAATCAGGGAATCCATCCCATTTACAATTGCACCAAAAACCATACGTTACCTTGGAATTAACTTAACCAGAGACGTAAAGGACCTTTATTCTAGAAACTATAAATCACTCTTAAAAGACATTGAGGAAGACATAAAAAGATGGAAAGATATTCCATGCTCATGGATCGGAAGAATTAACATAGTTAAAATGTCCATGCTACCCAGAGCAATCTACACTTTCAATGCTATCCCGATCAAAATACCGAGAACGTTTTTCAAAGAACTGGAACAAATAGTCCTTAAATTTGTATGGAACCAGAAAAGACCCCGAATCTCCAAGGAACTGTTGAAAAGGAAAAACAAAGCTGGGGGCATCACAATGCCGGATTTCGAGCTGTACTACAAAGCTGTGATCACAAAGACAGCATGGTACTGGCACAAAAACAGACACATAGACCAATGGAACAGAATAGAGAGCCCAGAAATGGACCCTCAGCTCTTTGGGCAACTAATATTTGATAAAGCAGGAAAAAACATCTGGTGGGAAAAAGACAGTCTCTTCAATAAATGGTGCTGGGAAAATTGGACAGCTACATGCAAAAGAATGAAACTTGACCACTATCTCACACCATACACAAAAATAAACTCCAAATGGATGAAAGACCTTGATGTGAGACAGGAATCCATCAAAATTCTAGAGGAGAACATAGGCAGCAACCTCTACGACATCGGCCAAAGCAACCTTTTTCATGATACATCCCCAAAGGCAAGAGAAACAAAAGACAAAATGAATTTATGGGACTTCATCAAGATTAAAAGTTTCTGCACAGCCAAGGAAACAGTCAGAAAAACTAAGAGGCAGCCCACGGAATGGGAGAAGATATTTGCAAATGACACTACAGATAAAGGACTGGTATCCAAGATCTACAAAGAACTTCTCAAACTCAATACACGAGAAACAAATAAACAAATCAAAAAATGGGCAGAAGATATGAACAGACACTTTTCCAATGAAGACATACAAATGGCTAACAGACACATGAAAAAATGTTCAAAATCATTAGCCATCAAGGAAATTCAAATCAAAACCACACTGAGATACCACCTTACGCCAGTTAGAATGGCAAAAATAGACAAGGCAAGAAACAACAATTGTTGGAGAGGATGTGGAGAAAGGGGATCCCTCCTACATTGTTGGTGGGAATGCAAGTTGGTACAGCCACTCTGGAAAACCGTGTGGAGGTCCCTTAAAAAGTTAAAAATTGAGCTACCCTATGATCCAGCCATTGCACTACTGGGTGTTTACCCCAAAGATACAGACGTAGTGAAGAGAAGGGCCATATGCACCCCAATGTTCATAGCAGCAATGTCCACAATAGCTAAATCATGGAAGGAGCCGAGATGCCCTGCAACAGATGACTGGATTAAGAAGTTGTGGTCCATATATACAATGGAATATTACTCAGCAATCAGAAAGAATGAGTTCTCAACATTTGCTACAACATGGACGGCACTGGAGGAGATAATGCTTAGTGAAATAAGTCAAACAGAGAAAGACAACTATCATATGATTTCTCTCATCTATGGAACATAAGAACTAGAATGATCAGTAGGGGAAGAAAGGGATAAAGAAAGGGGGGGTAATCAGAAGGGGGAATGAAACATGAGAGACTATGGACTATGAGAAACAAACTGAGGGCTACAGAGGGGAGGGGGGTGGGGGAATGGGATAGACCGGTGATGGGTAGTAAGGAGGGCACATATTGCATGGTGCACTGGGTGTTATACACAACTAATGAATCATCGAGCCTTACATCGAAAACCGGGGATGTACTGTATGGTGACTAACATAATATAATAAAAAATCATTATTAAAAAAAAAAAAGGAAGGAAGGAAGGAAGGAAAGGAAGGGAAGGAGGGAGGGAGGAAGGGAGGGAGGGACGGAATAGGGAAGGAGCCATTTTAAGCTGATCTATTCTCAGGGCATTGAAATTTTCCTTTTCTTAGGGCCACTCTTGGTAACTCTTGGTACCCATGTATATCCTGGATGTATTAGGGTTCTCCAGAGAATAGAACCAATAGGATGCATAAATAAAAAGAGATTTATTATAAGGAACTGGCTCATTTAATCATGGAGGCTGGGAAGTCCAAACTCTGCAGGGTGGGCAGGGAGGCTGGAGGACCCAAGAGAGCCAATATTCCAGTTTGAGTCTGTAAGCTGTCTGCTTTAGAAACAGGAAGAGTTGATGGTACAGAGGTAGTCTGCTGGAGAATTCTCTCTTGCTTGGGGGAGGTCGGTCCTTCTGCTCTATGGAAGCCTTCAACTGATTGGATGAGGCCCACGCACATTATGGAGATCAATCTGCTTTCCACCCATTTAAATGTGAATCTCATCCATGACACCTCAGACACACCCAGCATAATATTTGGCCAAATATCTGGGTGCCCCGTTGCCTGGTCGAATTGACACATATACTTAGCCATCACTCTGAAGAGCTGGGAAAGTTGCCCGATTACTGCTTTTACCGCCCTACAGCTTAGTTATCCCACTTCCTACTGGAAGAGCCCCATGGAAGAAACGTGAGTGTGTCCTCCTCTTCGGCCAGTCCTGAGCCTGCACTGCTGTATGGGCCCAGGACTGGGCATTCCTTGTACGAAGTCCGGAAAAACAACTATTCCACCGAACAGAAGGTATTACTTCCTCACTCTACTCACTCAATCTCAGTTCATCTTTCGGGGGGGGGGGTTGGAATAGTATGTAGGGAAAGATGTTACACTTGAGAAAAGCAAACCTGACTTCAGCTACCTGTTGACCTGAGCTAACCACCCCCTCTCCATCACTGACTCTTCCCATGGGGAAGCTGCATCCACAGTCTGTTTGCAGTGGTCTAGGGATGGAATACCCCCAAAGACCCTCCCAATGAAAATAACCAAAAGGCTGGGTTCAACATTCAACAGGTGTCTTCAAACGCACGTCTGAGAGGTAAGGCAACATCGAAGCCCACTCACAGGCTGAGCTTCTGCTTTGGCAGACGCGCGGGGCCTGGGGACAGGGCATAAGGCTCACGGCATGCTCCAGGTAGAGCCTATCACAAAAACTGGCCCCCCCACCACACCCCTCCCTCCACCCCCAGTGGTCAGGTGCAGGCGCGCACACGCGAGCACAGCACACACACACACCACCCCTAACCTCCCACCAAGGACAGATTATCAGAATAAGAGGAAGGAGAAACTAGCCTAGTACATACAAAGAAAGGCAACAAAACTTGCTTATCTTGACCTTAGTCCTTTGTAGAGAGGGAAAAAAAAAATTGCCTTTAGAAGTTGTTACCAGAAATCTTAACTAATTGAATTTAAGTAAAATTAAATTAAATTTTTAAAAAAAGAAGTTGCTACCAGAAATCAAGATTTCAGTCATGTTTTGAGTCTAACTGCAAGCTCCCGTGTGATCTGAAAAGGCTCATTCTGATATTCATTTTTAAAGTGGTCAAGGTTGATAGCACTCCCAGGCAACTGGCAGAAGCAGATATTCTTTAGAGAGGTGCATTCCAACCCAGGCCTCAAAGAAATCCCACAGATAAAGCAACCAGAAAAATCAGCAGCTCTCAATAAAAGAAAGCAAAGCACCATGTATGGAAGTAAGCAAAAACAACAAGCAGCAGAATCAGACTTGACAATATTTCCTAGATATTGGAGTTATCTGATACGGAACACTTTTCTCAACTCTGTTTGCTATCCTTAAAGAAACTGATGGAAGCTTGAAAGCAAAGTCAAGGAACATGAGACAATAAGGAATGACCAAGCATATTTGAAAAGACACAAATTCCATAAATGGATGAATGCGTAAGAATTCACACTAAAATTTTTGAGGGGTTAGGGAGCATATTAGATACAATCAGAATCCAATCGTAGTAGCGGATGAAGAGAATTCATGTCCTGGAGCAGAGGCTTGAAGAAATGACGCGGAGTACAGCACAGAGAGCGGCTAACTACGGTACTACATTGATTTGAATGCATAATGACTCAAACTCAGCACAGGTTGGCTTTTGTTTGTAACACTGATCAAAGCAGGTGCTATTTGCTCACACCTGCTCCATGAGGCAATTCAGGGACCCAGGATCCTTCCATGTTGTGTCTCTACCATCCTTTGGACCCTCCTCATTCGAATGCAGCCAGCAGCGAGTGAAACGTGGAGTGTGGAGGTGCACCTGTGTCTTCAAAGTCTGGCCCAGAAATGAACATTTCACTTTTGTCGCTGTTCCACTGGCTACAACTCACTATAATCACTTATTTCTCATGTTCTAGATTTCTATCTTTTAATTGAGAGTAAGTAAATGCTATTTTAGCATTTATTGAAGTCATGAGCTTTTTCTGTTAGACCCATCTATATGATATTTACATTTATAAAACTTTTTATATTAAAACTGGGTGATGGGCATTAAGGAGGGCACGTGATGTGATGAGAACTGCGTGTTATATGCAACTAATGAATTGTCGAACAGTACATCTGAAACGAATGATGGACTATGTGTTGGCCAATGGAATTTAAATTAAAAAAGTAATCATCAATCAATCAATCATCAGTACTTTCTTTAACATCAAACCATCATTGTATGGTGGGATATTGCATATTTTACCATTTACTCATATTTTTATTAGAATTTCCACTTCTCTATAAAGGCAACCAGTCTCTTCTTCCCTTCTCCTCCTTCTAATTCTTTGTATTAGATTTCTTCTAGCTTTGTAAACAAATCAATGTGTGGCCTACACAATATATGACATATTTATTACTCTTGTAATATTACAGTGGTCCATAAATCCTAAAAGACATTAAGCTGGATTTTTTTAAGAGTTAATGAGTAAACAGTTGTTGAAAAATAAAAATCTGTGCTTTCCAAGGCCCTCCAGATGCTTGATTTTATCAGCGTGTGCCAAACCAGCCGTTAGAGGAAAGATTCTAGTCTCTGCCCTGTCCCACTGTTACCCGGGGCATGTCACAATGCCACCTCACCTCGAACTTCATTTTTATCGATAAAAAGGGAACTGGATAGATGTGATATCTAAAACTTCTTCCAACAGCCCAAGGTTTTTTCTGAATTCCACACATGACTTTTTCCGTTCAGAAGTTAAGAAAGATCACTTTAAAACCAAGATCATTTTTTTTTCTTTCTTTGCTTTGGCTTCCTGTCCAAAAGGAAGACAGGTATGGAAAAATCAAAAATATGTTACCTTTGTATAAGTAATAAAATCAGCACCCTTCTCTGTCCCTGTCCCATACGGGAGTGGAGAAAGCAAAGTGACACTCCGGTCACTCAACGGTCTCATGAGTCACCTGTCAGGTTGATCAGTCATTAATCATTTACCAAAGCAGCTAGCCCAGCAGGTGGCCCTCCACCCCGCTGTCTGCATGGGGATACTGTGAGCTCTCTTTTCCTGGAATTTATCATAACACAGGGGTGACTTGCAGTGCAGTCTCCCTTATCAGGATGGAGTGATGATGATTAGTTAGAACCCCCATTTCTGCTGTGGCTTGCCCCCATTAGGACAATTCCCACACAAGACCTTTGAGCTGAGCTGCTATTTCAGGCAGACTTGTTGTCCAACTAAGTCAAGTTGTCCCTCAGTTACATCAACCAGCGCTTTTCAAAAAAGGGGTCAGGGGAAGAGCTTTCTTTAATCTCTTTGTTATCACATTAAGTATTTGAAAATCCAGATTAGCGCAATTCTGTTTAAACAAGGACTCTTCACTTTAGGAAATGATGGGCTTCCCTAGTATATTTAGAACAAGTCCATTTCCAAAAAACTTTTGATCAACACTCAATATTTTTTAAGGATGTAACTCAAACAATCAAAGACTACGCATTGACCATTACCCACAGTAAGAGTGAAGGAAAATAATCTTTATCAAGTCCCTTAAACATCCAGGAACTTCTAGATGTCTTACATATGTGCTGGGAATAAATCTGTCCTGTGATCTAGATATGCATGAATCATCACATTACTTTATTTCCTTAAACCAAAGTCAACTCCAAGTCACTGAGATAGTACAAAGTTCAATTGTGGATACTTCTTCCCATTCAACACCTTCTCCAAGGTTAGAAAGACCACACACAGAGCAAAACATTCATCTCCTGTTCATACTCACATGGCCCATTGAGTCTGGTAGCCTGTGGCTTCCACGCCAAGTCTGGGCAGAGGAATCCGAAGCAAGATGGTAGCTTCCGTTGCTAGGGTTCAGCCTCCATGGTGCACCACCTGGCCATCCCCTTCGATGGTCTTCCCACCTTTCCAGATGTTGCCAGAGAATGAAGAGCAGCATCCCCCTATTCATGGGACCTACAGATTCCTGTCCCCTTCCTAATCTTGGAATTACCCTTCTCTCAAAGGCAATAGCTTCTCTTTACTACCTATGGCATGCCCTCAAGAAGCCAAGGCTTCCAGAACTCAAATCCAGGAAGAAATCAAATCCATTGTACACGACTCCTGACTTCTACTCTACATCACAAGACTGGCTCTGCTGAAGCATGGGCTTCTGGGTGGCAGTTAATAAGAAAACAGCATGGGGTGTCTGGGTGGTCAGTTGGTTAAACATCCAACTCTTGATTTCAACTCAGGTCATGATCTCAGGTTGCAGGATGGAGCCTGTATTGGGCTCCACAGTGAGCGTGGAGCCTGTTTAAGATTCTCTGTCAGGCCAGGAGATAACTAACCCTCTCAGAAGTGAAGACTGACCTGACTCACACACTTGAGTTATCTTTGCAGGATCTAAACCCTTTTGAACATTCAGATACTGGATCAAATGGAGCCAGAGAATTGATAAGGCTGACTTTGAGCTGGACTCAGTCACCTTAAGATGACTTGCCCCAGTTCCATGCTGTATTCCCCATCGTGCAAGCCCCTTCATGAATGTCCCCAATTTTGTTGTTCAGGGAGATCTGCTTTGGGAAATATCCCTGGTGTTCTCTCTTAACTTGTTGCATGTAAAACTCTTCCTTTCCCTATTCTTTGGCTTGGTTTTGTCTTTTGGCTCGACACCTACCAACAGGCAAACCCAGCTTTGGTTTTAAAAAAGTGCTACAATCAAAACATTTTCATGGTTGATGGGAATGTAAAATGGTACAGCCACTGTGTAAAATAGTATGGAAGTCCCTCAATCATTAGAACAGAACTATCTTTTGATCCAGTGCTCCCACTGCCGGGTATACATCCAAAAGAATTGAAACAGGATCTCGCAGAGCTATTTGCACACCCATGTTCATTACAATGTTATTTTTAATAGCCAAGATACAGAAGCAACCTAAGTGTCTATCAAAGAAGGAACAGATAAAGGAAATGAACAAAGGAATATTGTTCAGCCTCAAAAAAAAAAAAAAAGAAGGAAATCCTGTCACATGCAACAACATGGACAAACCTTGAGGACATTATGCTGAGTGAAATAAGCCAGTCACAAGAAGACAAATACTGCAAGATCCTACTTATTGAGGTCGAGTAGTCAAATTCACAGTGACAGAAAGGAGGAGGGTGGTTTCCAGGGGCTGTGGAGAAGGGGAAAGGGTGAGTTGTTGCTGTTTGGTGGGTATAGAGTTTCAGTGTCAGAAGATGAAAAATTCCCAGAGATCTGTTGTATCACAACGTGCATAGAGTTACCGTTACTGTACACTTAAAATTGTTAGGAGGGTAAACTTGCACTGTATGTTTTTTACCACAATGTTTTTAAAAACACACATTTTCAGGCTTTAGCCTTGCTTGGGAATCAAAGTTTTTAGGAAAAAAGGTGCTGTCTCTGCAAAGCCTCATAGGAAGGGTAAAGGTTAGAGGGGAAACAAGGTTGGGGGAAAGGAGTTCTAAGCCAAGGATAATGAAACATACAGAGCCCATAAGACTGGGCAATCTTTCTTGGGAAGATAAGTATGTTTGAGTGATTCCTGCTTGAGGAGCACAAGTAGTGAAATCAGAGAAGAGAGGTCAAGTACTATCCTTTATCTGCCCTAACACAGGGAAAAATAGCCTGTGAACGAACAGTGCCAGGGAGGGACTCAAGTTCATGTCCAGCAGCCCTTGACCCATCGCACATGATTCAGCTACACCATTTCCACAAAACCACATTAGCACCATGGGATGGCCCCATGCATCCCAGGGAATCTCTCTCTGTCCCAACTACGGAAACACCACCCTCTGTGGTCAGCTGACTCACACCTGCCCATAAATCTTAGGGAGAAAGGGGCAGAGTGTAGACATACAAGTATAAATCCTGTCTCTGAAAAAAAGACAAAAGCAAGAGAGGATTCATTATAGCAACGACACAGTCATCCCTGAAAGCACGTATCATTCCTGAAAAATACAGGCAGAATGTATCCCCGTAGGTTATCAAGTGATGTGTCTCCCCTAGTGGTGTGAGCTGATCTGTCACCCCTCGTGTGTGAGCAAAGCCATCATTTTCAGCCGTACAAAAGAAAATGCTGGGGAAAATAGAATTTAAAAGTCACGTAGCAAGCAAGGAGTCAACAGCTATAATTTGGGTTCTTTTGCTTTATCAGGGGAGGAAACGAAATCAGCATGCATCCGCATGGGTCTGGGCTATATGGCAAACAGAGAGATGAAAGAGACATGTCTTCAAGGAACTCAGAGTCAGGCAGAGAAAATAAGACATTTCACACATCCAACGAGTGGCTGGTCCCACCTCATAAGCTCTTTCAATGACCAGCATCACTCACAGTCACCAAATGCCAGGTTCTTTTTTGACACCAACAGATTTGGGGAGCCTTTAGGGAGTATCCACTTCGGGGTGCATCACAGAGATCCATCTGGAAGACCCTAAATCTTTCAAGACCGTTCACAACTAGAAGGCACCTGGGCAGCTGCCTGGGATTGAGAATGCCTCTGAGGACGAAGGACGCGCTCAGCAATGAACAAAGGGACATGGCTTCTCTGTTCTCCATCTCCTTCCTCCACCCAGCTTCCATGGGCATCACCCAAGGACGTTCTGTAATGGTCACCCTGGAAGGAGCAGCACCAGTCTCGTGGAGCTGAAATATGGCTGTGGGTTCGGCTCGACTTACACCTGCGTGTCCCCAGGCTGAGTCACATCACGTGCCTCACCTTTTCTTTTGGCTTTTACTCAGATTGATCTGCAAGATAAGTAGACTGCTAGCCAAGAAGTCTCTTTCTTTTCCTCTTCTTCTTCTTGTTTTCATAAGTTCCTTAACTAAAGACAACATAGTGACTTATGGTCCCGGCCCAATTATTAAGAGCCACTTTAGTTTGAAAATGCACTTTATGCTTGTTTACCCACATTCTTGACAGATGAATAGACCGATGCCCTTAGGGAGCTGTCAGCGGGAAGAAAGCCTGGTCTTTGGGGACCCCTCTGACTCAGCTCTTAAACAAAAAGGCAGGTAGAGGTGTTAGAGCTAGAATAACTACAGTTAGGAAAGAGGCCTCTTCTGTGATACAGTGAGAAGGAAACGTTTGCCTACTCAAAAGTATTCTCCCCTTCACACAGCCTCCAAAGCCTCATCATCAAGGGAGGCCTCACCCACACAACAAGCCTCCTGCTCAAATGCAAAGGACCCGAGACCAGTCCCCACACCCAGAAACAGGTCTGCTTGTATTCTGTCGTCCATGCACCCCTCATGGGGGCATCTTGCCAGACTCCTACAGCAGAAAATATTTTTCTTCCTCCCAATGGTATCACCACACCAACCCAACTGTGCTGCACCCATAAAATATCTGCAAAGAATGGGAAGGCCACCTCGCTGACAACTCTATTCCTGATTCTGAGTTTCATTTTGTCATCTGGGCCCTACAGCAGCCCTGCTCCTGTCCTGGATTCACACAAATGCAGTCTTTTTATCTTTTACCCATGGTCTCCCTGGAAGTCAGACATTCTTCCTGCGTCCTACCTTGGGAACAAGTGGTATATTCCATTTTCTCCCAGAAATCTGCCCCAAATAATTTCTCCCATGAAAGGCTCTTCCTCCATGCATGTCAACCATTGCAAATGGTTGGGGGCACTAGGCAGGCAGGGGGACACTAGGCCATCATTCTAGCACACAGCCTAACTTTTACTCTCAAACTATGCTCTAGTGGAACACGAAAGGATGTCCTCAGACACTCCCCCTCCAAAAAAAAAAAAAAAAAAATCCCGATTTGCCCAAGGAAGCCTGGTCAGTGAGAGGAGACCCAAATTTCATCCCAAGATTATGCTGCTATTTTCCTTACACATTTCTCATGTACAGATGAGGTCCAGATGAATCTACCTTCTGCCTTAGGTTCCTATAAACTAGGTATAGGAGTCCCTTTTGGGAAGTAAATAGCTGCCAGGGAGTTTCTGACAATACTTGCAGACATCAGTCTATAGCAGGTAATCCCAGTCCCCAAACTAAGACATACTGCAAAAGGCTAATTTCTTGTTTCCAGTCCAACATGTAAAGTGGTTAAAAGTCATCACTACCATCCTCACAACAAGAAAAAAAGCTGAGCAAACTAACAATCAACAAGTCTTGTTAGAGCCATCAGAAAATTGAGGTCACAAGGCAAACAGCTATTCCCAAAACTGGAGAGAGAGACAGGCAAATACAAAAGAAATCACAGCTCACCCAGAGCAGAAGCCCAAAAAGAGAAGCCTTCAGTTGGAGCCAATATTTGTAAGAACACAGAGGCTCAGTGTAGACGAGCTTAAAAATCAGAAACTCTAATGGGATCCAGTTTTAAGAGTTTCGTCACATTTTTTTGAGTTTTAACTCCAAGAATCCTGCCAAGTTCTCACTGTGAAAGATCTGAGAAAAAGTCCCCTATTGCTTCCAACAGGAGGAAGGGAAAACATGCTATTCTCATGAACAAGGCCTGCCCTCAAGAGGAATTATTTACCAGAGTCTCACCAACTGGGGCTTTACCAAAGCCTGGGAGGGAGAGAAATATCCAGCTCAGGCTCATGGAAAGAACGAGACCATAGAATGCTTACAGACAAGGGCATCAGTTGGGCTCCTGTGTAAGAACAGCTGATTATAGGGGGGGAAAAAAGAAAAGAAAAGAAAACCTCAGACCCTATTTAAGAAGTCTTTAGGAAAATCTAAGACATCAGGGGACATAAAAACAGGAACATTAGTGGAAATTTTAGCCTCTGACACCACAGTTACAGTAAAGAGTAAACACAGTCTAACTTCTAGGCAACTAGACATAAAACTCACATCAAAGGCCTACCCACCTCAGTTCCTTTCACCTGATACATCACATCTGAGTTCCAACAAAAAATTACAAGGCAGCTAAAAGGCAAAAAGGACAATCTGAAGAGACAAAGCAAACATCAGAACCAGACTCAGATATGGCAGAAATTTTGGGATTATGAGACTGAGATTTTAAAAGAACTATGATTCATATGCTAAGTCCCTAATGGAAAAGGCAGACAACGTGCAAGAACCCATGAGTAATGTAAGCAGAGAGATGGAAACATCTAAAAAAGAATCAAAAGGAAATGCTTGAAATTGAAATCACTGTAACAGAAATGAAGAACGCCTTTGATGCATTTATCAGTAGACTGGACATGGACCGAGAAAGAATCAGTGAGCTTGAAGACGGTGTCAATAGTAAGTTTCAAAATGGAAAAGCAAAGAAAAAATTAATGAAAAAGGTGGAGCAGAATATCCAAGAGCTGTGGACAATTATAAACAACGTAACATACACATAATGAGAATATCAGAAAGAAAAGAAAAAGCATAAGGAACAGAAAAATATGTGAGGTAAAAATAGGGGAGTATTTCCTAAAATGACATATCCCAAACCATATATCCTCAGAGAAATTCAGTGAACACCAACCAGAATAAATCTTTAAAAAAATCTATATCTAGCTATATCATGTTCAAACTGCAGAAAATCAAAGAAAAAGAAAAAATCTTGAAAGAAGCCTGGGGGGGGAGGCAGGGACCACTTTACTTACAGACAAACTGGAATAAGAATTACATCAGTCTTGTCTTCAGAAACCATGCCAGCAAGGTGAAAGTAGAGTGAAATATTTAAAGTGTTGGAAGAAAAATAATCAACCTAGAATTCTGTTTCTAATAAAATTATCATTCAAAAGTAAAGAAGAAATAAAGATGTTTACAGAAAAACAAATAACGAGGAAATTTGTTACCAGTAGAACTGTCCTGTAAGAAATAATTTTTTAAATTCTTCAGAGAGAAGAAAAATGATATAGGTAAAAGCTCAAATGTGCAAAAGAAAGGAAGAACATGAGAGAAGTAGCGCGTGAGGGTAAAATTAAGTCTTCTTAACTGATCTAACAGATAACCGTTTGTTCAAAATAATAATAGCAACAATGAATCTGGTGATTATAGCTCATAAGTGAAACGAATGACAACAGCATTATAAAGGACGGAAGGGAAGAACTGGCAGTACTCTGTTATAAGTTTATTTGCACTAACAGTGAAGCAGCACTATTGTTTAAAATTGGACCTGAATTAGTTGTAAATGCAGACTGCATATTCTAGGACAACCACGAAAAGAAGTAAAAAAAAAAAAAAAAAGTATAATTGACATGCTAAGAGAGGGGAAAAAATAAAATCATACAAATTGTTCAATTAAAACCAGAGAAGGCATTCAAAAAGATGTACGCATCCTTATGTTCATTGCACCATTATTTACAATAGCCAAGATGTAGAAGCAACCTAAGCATCCATCAATAGACGCACGTATAAATAAAATGTGGTGTGTATAATGGAATATTACTCAGCCATAAAATATAATGAAACCTTGCTATTTGTGACAACACAGATGGACCTAGAGGCTATTATGCTTAGTGAAGTTAAGTCAGACAGGGAAAGACAAATACCATACATTTCACTCATATGTATAATCTAAAAAACAAAATAAATGAACAAGCAAAACAAAACAGAGACCATTAATACAGAGAACAAATTGGCAGTTGCCAAAGAAGACAAGGGAAGGATGGGTGAAACAGGTGAAAGGGATTAAGAAGTACAAACTTCCAGTTATTAAATATATAACCGGGGGACATAAAGTACAATACAGGGAATACAGTCAATAATATTGTAATAACATTGTACGGTGACAGACGGCAACTACACTTGTAGTGACCATTTCATAATGCATATAAATGTTGACTCACTATTTGGTACACCTGAACTAACATAATATTGCATCACAATTATACTTCAATTCAAAAATAAAACAGAGAAGGCAGAAAAATGGCAGACATGGGAAAAAAGAAACAAAGAACCAGGGGCAATGAAGCAATGAATACCAAACAGTTACAAACATGGTAAATACTAAACCAACCACCATAATAATCACAATAATCACTTTAAATGTGAATGGTCTAAATATGACAATTAAAACACAGAGACTGTCAGAGTGAGTAAAAAAACCAAAACCCACCCAATTACATGCTGTCTACAAGAAACCCACTTGAAATGTAACAACACAGGGGCGCCTGGGTGGCTCAGTCGTTAAGTGTCTGCCTTCGGCTCAGGGCGTGATCCTGGAGTTCTGGGATGGAGACCCACATCAGGCTCCTCCACTGGGAGCCTGCTTCTTCCTCTCCCACTCCCCCTGCCTGTGTTCCCTCTCTCGCTGTCTGTCTCTCTCTCTCTAATAAATAAATAAAATCTTTAAAAAAAAAAAAAGAAGTGTAACAACACAGATAGATTAAAAGTAAACAGATGGAGAAGAAATTGGAACCCTTGTGTATTTCTGGTAGAAACGCAAACTACGGGCCCCTGTGGCTTAGTTAGTCAAGTGTCTGACTCTTGATTTCAGCTCAGGTCATGATTTCAGCTGCTGTGGAAAACAGTTTGGCAGTTCCTAAAAACTTAGGTATAAAATTATCATACGATCCAGCAAGTCCACTTCAAGGTTTATACCCAAAAGAACTGAAAGCAGAGACCCAAACAGATAGTTGTATATCCATGTTCATAGAAGCATTATTCACAAGAGCCAAAAGGTAGAAACAACCCAGATGTTTACTGATGGGTAAATGGACAAACGGAATGTGGTATATACATACAATGAAATATTATTCAGCCTTAAAATGGAAGTAAATTCTGATATGTTACAACATGGATAAATTTGAAAGTGTTATAAATTTAAAAAAATCAGAGAAAAAGAACAAACATCAAACAATTCCACTTATATGAGGTACTCAGAATAGGCAAATTCATATAGACAGAAAGTCGAATAGAGGCTACCAGCTGGTGGGGGTGGGCGAGTTATCGTTAAACGGTTAGAGTTTCTGTTTCCAAGTTCTGGAAATGAATAGCCATGATAGCTGCACAATATTGAGAACGCACTTAATGCCATTGAATTGCATAAAAATGGTTAAAATGGTAAATTTTGTGCTATGAATTTTTTTTACCACAGGAAAAAAAATTAAGAAAAGGGATAGAGAAAGACATGTCATGCTATCATTTATCAAAAGAAAACTGGAGTAGCTGTATTAATTTCAGACTTGAGAACAATAAAAATTACCAGAGCGCAAGCAGAGCATTACATAATGATAAAAGGGTCAATTCTCCAAGAAGACATAACAGTTCTTAACATGTAGGTGCCTAAAATGAAGCATCAAATTACATAAAGCAAAACTGATGGAATTGCAAAGTGAAACAGAAAAACCCACTATTACAGATGGAGACTTCAACACTCCTCTATCAGAAATGGTCAGACCCAACAGGCAGAAAATCAGAAACGACATGGTTGAACTGAACAGCACCATCAGGCAACTGGACGTAACTGACATGTACAGACTACTTCATCCTGCAACAGCCAGGTATACATTCTTCTCAAGCTCACATGGAACCTTCACCAGGAGACCATATTCTGGGTCAAGAAAATGTATCATACAAAATATGCTCTCAGACCACAGCAGAATTAAACTAGAGATCAACAGCAGAAAGACAGCTGGAGAAAAACCACAAAATAACTGGAGATTAAACAACACACTCCTAAATAACCCATGAGTCAAGAAGACTAAAGAAAAAATTTTAAATGTTTTGAAGAAAATGAAAATACAACCCATCAAAATTTGTAGGAGCAGTGGGAGCAGTGCTTAGAGGGAAATTTTTAGCATGGAATACATATATTTAAAAAAATGTGTATATATATATATATGTGTGTGTGTGTGTGTGTGTGTGTATTTTAAGGCTGAATACACACACACACACACAACTGATTAATTATTGAACACTACATCTGAAATTAATGATGTAATATATGTTGGCTAATTGAATTTAAATAACATATATATATAATCAGTGATCTAAGCTTCTACCTTAGGCAACTAGAAAAGGTTGAACAAATTAAATCCAAAGTAAGCAGAAGAAAAAAATAAAAATTAGAGCAAAAACCACTGAAATTGGAAACAGGAAAACAATAGATAAAATCAAACCACAAGGTAGTTCTTTGAAAACATTAATAAAATTGGTAAACTCCTAGTTATGCTAACCAAGAAAAAAAGAGATAAGACACAAATTACTAATATAAGAAATGAAAGGGCGGGCATCATCACCAAAGGTCCCAGGGACATTAAAAAGGTAATAAAGGAATATTACGGATTACTATATACCCACGAATTTGATAACTAAGATGAACTGAACTAATTCCTTAAAAGACACAGTCTACCACAGTCTATCACAACTCACACAAGAAGAAACAGACGATCTGAATAGGCTTGTATCTATTAAAGAGATTGACTCAATAATTAATAATCTTCCAAAACGGAAAGCACCAGGCCCAGATAGTTTCACGGGTGAATTTTACTAAACTTTTAAGAAGCAAATCATATTTATTATCTACCACCTGTTCTAGAAAATAGGAGAGGGAACACTTCCTAACTATTCTATAAGCATTCCCCTAACACCAAAACCAGACAAAGACACCAAAAGGAAACAACAGACCATCATCTCTCATGAACACAGATGCAAAAATCCGTAACAAAATATTCACAAATTTGAATCCAACAATGTATGAAAAGAATTATACACCATAACCAAGTGAAATTGATTCCAGGCGAAGCTGGTTCAACATTCAAAAATCAATTAATATATTCCATCTCATCAACAGGCTAAAGATATATTTTTTATTATATATATGATAGTTTTTATGATTAATTACACAAATATAATAAAGGGCTGTCACCAGAGATTCTTTCTGGTACAGGTAAGGAAGGCATCAGAGGAAGTGACACTGGAAGTAGGTCTTGAGAGATGAGTGGAATTCTCCAGGGAAGGGTGGTTTAGGGAGAGGACGCACTTGAGCAAAGATACGCTGGCAGGAAGGTAACTAGTCAGGTGTGGCTGGTGTGTGGTATGGACAGCATAGGAAAGCTCCGGGTCCTTTGTCTCTCGTATCTGGCTATTCTACCCATCTGCGAATCCCAGATTCCTCCAAGAGGTATTTCTTAACACCCTTTCTTACACACACTGCACCCTGCCAGGGTCAAGCATGATGACAAAGTAATCTATATAAACCCAGCACTGCCTTGCACACCCCCTCACAGAAGGGCCTTGACATGTCCAAGCCAACTGACTCTAGCTCCATTTATGCAATGGTAAATATCACTGGTCTTTATTTGTCAAATAGCTGGAAATTTTCCTCACCTCCTCCTGCCCCTGTAGCTAGTTAATGGTTAGTTTCTAATTGCTGCCTCATGTTGTCTGGCAGGAGATCCTGTGTGACTCAGGGCTTTACTGAGTAGGACATTGCAGGAGGTCACTAGAGAGACACTCCCGCCGAACGTGACCCCAGGCACACACACCGTGCGCGCAAGCAGACAAGAGGAGATGGCCTCTCGTCTCTGTGTTCACACAGCAATGAAATTTCTGAAAAGGAAAAGGAGAAAAGGAACCAAGACGCTTGCTGCTGATGGTACGATGGAAAGGGAGCAATGAGATCTGTTCAGCCCACTTTTATAAGACCAGATGCCACTTTCCAAGGTTGATAGAAACCCCGGAACAGCTGCGCAGAAAAGAACATTTCCATCCTCCCAAATGTCTAAAAACACGCATATGCATGTTAGATAATTGACCATTAATGTTCATAACACTATACATTATAATGCTAAGAGCTGTCATTTCAAAAAGAAGACTCAAGATATTTTAAATGTCCATGTACATGTAAACACTATTTTTTAAAGATTTTATTTATTTATTTGAGAGACAGAGAGAGTGAGAGAGCATGAGCACGGGAGAGGGGCAGAGGAAGAAGGAGAAGCAGGCTCCCCACTGAGCAGGGAGCCCGATGCAGAATTCGATCCCCAGGACCCTGGGATCATGACCTGAGCCAAAGGCAGACACTTAATCAACTGAGCCACCCAGGCATCCCTACATAAACACAATTTAAATTTGTGTAAATATCATGTATATAATGGTGCATCTTCAGTCAAATGATAAAGCATTTCGGAATAAAAGCACTGAAAAGTTACGGTGGATGCATTACTATGATCTTATTTAGATCCCTGATCTGCTTACGGATAGTTAGTAATACAGCAGAAATTGATTAAGCACTTACGGAATAACCGACTGTGCTCAGAGCTTCATGATGTCTTCACAACACCCCTGCGACAGCTGTCCTGGGATTACCCCATTGTACAGATGGGGAACGCAGGTCTGCATTAAATCAGCCTGGAGGTGATAGAGGCAGGCCCCAAATTCTAGTCTGGATCTAAAGCTTTGATTTTAACCACCCTCCTCCTGTCTCCTTGAAATGTCTGCTTCACATCCATCCCAGTACTAAGCACTTACTGAGCATGTGTAGACAGACACTACAATAAGCACGTAAAAATGTGTATAACACACAATCTGCCCTCAGCAAACTGTTGGGTCTGGCAGGCAGTATCATTTTTCACCTTTAAAATTACTATGCAGAAATCAGCTTTATTCATAAGAGAAAAAAAAAATCAGGAAATAAATTTCCTTCCGTGGATAAATGGTTACATAAAGTGTGGTGCACCCATACCGTGGAACAGTATTCAGGAATAAGAAGGGATGAATTATTCAGACATGCAACATCTTGGATGGATCTCAAAGGAATTATGCCAAGTGAAAAAAAATAGTCAACCAAAAGGTTGGACACTGTATGATTCCATTGATGTAACATTCTTGAAACGACACAATTACAGAGATGGAGAACAGGTTAGTAGTTGCCTGGGGTTAGGGATGGGAGGGGGGTGTAGCTCCAGGAACCTGATGCTGATGGAACTGATTGAGTCTGGTGACTTACAGGAATCTACACATGAGATAATATTGCATAAAACTATTCACACCACACACACACACACACACACACACACACACACACACACACACACACACACGAATGCCTATAAAACACAGGGAATCTGGACCAGCTCTGTGGACTGATGTCAACACCCTGGTGGGGATATTGTACTACAGTCATGTAGGATGTTGCCATCGGGGGAGGCTGGGGGAAGAGCCCAAGGACCTCCCTGTGCCTTTTGTTTTGCAACTCCCTTGAACCTACAAGGATTTCAAAATTTTTTTTAAAAATTTAACTGCTATGCAAGTGATTCTCCTTTTTTGGAGACTAACTCCACCACGAGCCACAACACCTCTGCCATTGCCCTCGGGCCATTGCCCCGAGAAAGCAAAGATTCTGTTGGTCCTTGGCAGCACTCAAGTTCAGATTAGGATAGTCAATAGTTAAGTCAAGTCAGCCGTTAACATGCAACTAACGTACCAGCAGTTAAATGACAGTCCCATATATAGAGATTTTGGGGTTTTGCTGAAGCATAATCCTTTCGTTAAACAGACCCACAAACACACATTTTGTACGTTCGTGCATTTTTTTCAAGTATGATCTAAAACACATTATGACTCATACACACAAATAAATAACAACTCCTTCCATTCCCACGTCAAGCTTCTTTTTGAAGAATTATGCTGTCTGTTAGCTATATATAAAATACGCCACCCATGAACCTGATTCAAAGGCCAAAAATCCCACAAAATTAAGGTAGCCTTTGGCTATCTACTCTAGGTGACCAAAGCCTTCTCTTGGGTGGGCAGAAGCGTTGGTCCTCCTTTTCACCAAAATCTTCTACTTCTCTAACAGGCTTAAATGCACCCCATTTTGTCAAATACCAAATGCCAGGAATTGTAAGAAACATCCTGATTTCAGAGATATTCGAGCATGAAAGAAGTGTGTCTTAGCATCAGTGGGACACTGGGGCGCCTGGGTGACTCAGCTGGTTAAGCGTCAGCCTTCGGCTCAGGTCATGTTCCCAGGGTATTGGGATCAAGGCCCACATCAGGCTCTCTGCTCAGTGGGGATCCTGCTTCTCCCTCTCCCTCTGCCTGCTGCTCCCCCTGCTTATGCTCTCTCTCTCCCCGCCCCCATCGTCAAATAAATAAATAAATAAATAAATAAATAAATAAATAAAATCTTAGAAAAAAAAAAGATTCTCTGTCTCCCTCTGCCCCACCGCTCATGCTCATGCACTCTCTCGTAAATAAACACAGACAGACAGACAAGACTCAGTGGAACACTGTCATATTCCTTCCAAACCCCTCCAACGTTCCACCCAGATACCTCCAGAGATAACTTCTGTGTTTATTAGAAGACCAGGACCCTCCCTTACGCCATAAAGAAAATGTTTCTGTTTATGGTGACGTAATCCCTCCATTCAAACAACAAGGTCCAAACAGAGGTTTCCTTTTTGTGGGGTAAGAACCTGTATGGGGAAGGGGAGAGTGTGTGGTTATTTGCGAGAATGAGATGAGCTCATGTGAAACTTCCGAGAGAGACCAGAGCCTGGGGTCAGCAGTGTGTGAGTGCAGACCAGCTGACTGGAGGCCCATGATTCATCACCACTGGTTCCATCACCAGCGCAAGGATACAGTCCCTGGGATAGATAATCAGCTACTTCCTGCCTGTGCGGGACCCCAGGAAGGCTTAGCTGAGTCACAGAGCAATGACTGCAGTGGCTCGGCTGAGTCACAAGCCAGCTATGCAGAGAAGGTGCTTGCGCCTGAGATGGGGGCCACGTCCAGGAACCAAAGAGGCCCGGCCATCATGACAACAGAAAGGAGGAGGGTGTGGCATGGCCACCAGCCCCTGGCACCAAGTCCCCAAGGCCCAGCGGGAGGGTTAGTGGGGCCAGCAAGAAGCCACAGACGTTAGCCTCCAAGAGGAATTAACCCAGAGTCACCTAATCAAGGTCTCAAAAGGCCTGAGACATTATCCAGTCCAGGAACACGTACGCCTGGATGAAAAAACTAAAAAATCCTTGCTCCACTAACCAACAACGGATATTTAGCATTTTAACCATGAATGGAGGCATCGTACCCACCAGGAGCATCTGTGCCTGCAACCAATAAAAACCATAATATGTTCACGTCACATTCTGCTTGTTGCAAATATCTTGAAATATCATTCACCCTTCATCTCTACTTAGAACTTATGGTTGTTTTAGACTTGCCGAGGTACCTTGCTATTTAATCTATTATTCAAGGAGCACCTATGTTACTCTTCACAAATGTCTGGTATTTTGATAACTGTGTTTCAATAAACATGCTTAGTAATTGGTGTCATATTTTTTACATGTAGGCATTACTCTGGGAAGGGGTCCAGGGTCAACCTTACATCACCAAAGGGGTCTGTGGCAGGAAAAAGCATAAAGACAACGTATTAGTTGGCTCGGGTTTCCGGAGGCTGGTGGCTTCAACAACAGAAATGGGTCTCATGCTTCCAGAGGTTGGAAGCCCAAGATCAAGGGGTCAGCATGGTTGGTTCCTTCTGAGCCCCCTTTCCTTGGCTTGTAGACAATGGGTTTTCCTTGCGTCTGTTCACGTCGTCCTCCCTCTATGTGGGTTCCTGTGTCCAGATCTCCTGTTTCTCAGGACACCAGCCATGTTGAATGAGAGCCCACCCTAACAACCTCATTTTAACCTCATCACCTCTGCAAAGCCCCTATCTCCGAGTGAGGCCACAGTCTGGGGTACTGGCGGTTAGGACTCCAACATACGGTTTTTGGGGGGACACAATTCAACCTACAACAGACACACACTGTCATCCAATCTCCCTGCTTTCTTCACGAGGGGGGGGGGTCTCAGGCCCAGAGCAGCGGAGCACCTGAGAAAATTGCTAGTCGAATGCAGGCTCCCCAAGGGCTCATTCAGGACTTGGAGTGCTTTGTAAGCCATAAAGGTCTGTACAGTCATAGGTAAATGGCAATCTCCCCCTTGCAGACGCTCTCAGAAACCTGAGAGGCCCGATGGGAATGCAAAACGCTTCACCTACCAGGTAGCCAGTACTTTGGCCCCGGAAGAGGAACCGGGGACCACTTGTGATAGAATTTCTTTGCTTTCTGTCGGAAGCTGCTTCCTGCCTCATCTGTATTTTCTGCAGCGGTTAGGATCAAGTGTAGCACGCATATAAGGTGGCGGGCGATGGGGCACGGGGAGTCACTGCAGTCCTGACCACTTACTACGCAGAAGACATCTGAACACCTTAGGATAATGAGAATATTTTCTCACCCTTTATGTTCGAGAACCTCCCTGATAAATCTCGACCTCAGGCCTATTAACCAAACATGAAATCCCGTCTCCCCCATCTGACCCTGTTCTCAAGAGAGCCGAAATGGACTCTCCACGTAGCCGTCGGCGTGCACAAACCCAGGATGAGGAGCAAGTCTGATGGAAACCAGTCAAAGCAGAGAGCTGCAGGCATCCAGGTAGACCTATTTCAATGCACTGGCCAAAATCCATAAACCTGACTGTCACTCAGGGTTTAGTTAAGAAGCCAGCACCCCCATGTCCTACTGGGGCGATCAGAATGACCACCTCTCTAGACAGCTTGAAGTCAAGGCAGGAACAGGGGAGACTCTTGCCTGCAAGTCCTGAAGCGACATCTGGGACATGTATCATCTCTGAGCAGTGCCCCCACCAGCCCTTCACCAGAGCGTACCAGACCGGGGACAGCCCCCATGTGGCGTGAACTCAGGGCACTCTGCCCTCCTTCACCACATACGAAATGCGTTCGCAACGGTAACGAAGCCCACAGTCCCTGCATCTGTGTCTTCCCCGCTGGATTAGAAGCAGCGTGAGGCCAGGGGCCGCTGTGAATCATTCCCACCACCGCGCTGTCGGCGCTGAGCACTGATGCCCACACAGGGCCCGCACTCATCAATATTTGCTCGGCAAATAAACGAAAGCCCCTCCCACTCCCACACCCACCTCTCCGATAGCCTGTGCCCTTTTGTAGCACTTTCTCTCCTTCAAGTTGACCCAAGTTCATTTAAATTTACCTTTAAAAATATGCCCAGAGTACGGCAGCAAAAAGCCCACGGCAACCCGCCTTACAGACCCACTTCTCGGACAAGGCCCTTGGCCCTCGGGTACTAGGACCCTAACTCCTTTAATGCTGTCCAGCAAGTGTCGTAGGTACACTGCCTCATTTATTCTACACAATGACTTCATTTTAGAGACTCGGGGCTAAGGGGTGAACGTCTTAGGCAAGGTCACACAGCTAGAGGGTATCTGAGGCATAGCAGGACATATATTTGGTCTTTGTCCCCATTCCTGGGGCAGAGCTCCTAAAACCCCCGGGACTTCCCGAGTAATGGGAGTGTCTTGTGTGATCCCTAAGGCCCTCCTTCTGAGCACACCTGAGTTCACGCTCATGACGTGACCCAGGTGGGGCCCCTAGCTGCCTCAGGATGGGGTTTTCAGGGTGGGGAACTTTCAGCCTACTCGCGGACCCCTCAGTAGGGCAGTGGGGACTGCAGGTGGAGCTCTATAAAAACTTCTGGACAAGGACGTGAGCTTCCTGGTTGGTGACGGCAGACAGGTGCTGGGAGGGTGGCCCAGCAGAGAGATCACGGGAGCTCCAAGCCCCTTCCCACAAACCCTCAGCCCGTCTTCTCTCTGGCTAGGTGTTCCTGAGTTGCCTCCTTGAGCAAGAAAACTGTGTTCCCTGAGTTCCGTGAGCCGTTTTGGCAAATCATCAGACCCCAGGAGGTAGACTCCCCCGGCGTTAGAGCCAGCGGGTCAGAAGCAGAGGTAACCACCTAGCCCTTGCAACGGGTATCAGAAGGAGGGGAAAGGTCTTGTGGGACTGAGCCCTCAACCCGTGGGGTCTGCACGAACCTCAGGCAGGTAGAGTCAGAATTTAATTGAATCAGCAGACACCCAGGTGGTGTGAGAGAACAGGTTGTTGTGGGGGGAGGAAGCCCACATTTGGTGTCAGAAGTGTTCTGTTCTATCAGTACTGAACCAGGACTGGAGCTCAGATCCGGTGACTCAAACACTGTGTTTAATCAGCACGTTGTATAGACTACTGGATGTGGCTTTGTTACTTTCAAAGTCCTTCTGGCTTCCCAGCCCGGCTCTAAGCACTGTGACCAGGCGGGTCCTCCCACCAGCCCAAGCCACGTCTGCTTTGACTTCCTGCCTCTTGGCTCCCATGCTCCCAGCAGGCTGCCTTCACAGTCCTTCAGTGACTAGAGGACTTCCCAGACCGTCACGCAGGCACCAGGAAATCAACTAAAAGATGACACTTTTTTTCAGTTCTCAGCCCTATCTTATCTGAGGTGTGACACACAGCGCTGACGCCTAAACCCCCAGAACCAGACACAGCAGCAATCACGACAAGTCCCCTCCGCTTCCTCGACTGATTAGCAAACGGCAGGAGAGGCCTCTCCATTTCCTGGAAATACCAACGTCCCTCTCCTTACCCTGGTAGGTCCCTGTTACAATGCCTGCAGTTAAAAAAAAAAAAAAAAGGCAAACACATAAAGAACAGATTTCTCATCCATACAGCCTCCTTGGCTATATCTTAGCAAATTGCTTTGCATGGGTGTTTCCAGGAGAATCTGTTTAAATTCTAAACACATTTTCTTTTGGCACTTGACACCAGGTTCCAGACGGCGGAAGTGGTTGAATACTAATCACTTGTAGCCAACGACATTTAAAGACCAATCTTTCACTTTTTTTCACAATTTGAATCATCTGTTCCTACTGCTTCTTGTCCAACCCACTTTTCAGAAAACAAGTTAATAAACTAGCGAAATCCACAGTTAGCATGAAATTAATGAAATTAGCAAGCCTGCTTTCCTTCCGTCATTGATTTGACTAATAATTATTGGGTGCTTCTTTTCCCCAGGCAGTGGGCTAAATGCTGGGGAGGGAGCAATGCGCAAACACTGGCCTGGTGCCCACCCCCAGGTGCCAAAGTCTAGTAAGAGAGCAGGCATGAAGGAAATAATCACAGCAATAAATGTAAGACTGCAACTCTGGGAGCCCAATGGGAGCGAGGCTAGGCGTGCGGTCTAAAGAGTCCATTTCACGGGGATTTGAGCTAGTCGCCAGACTGGGAAGACCGCCCTGAGGCCCTGACACTAGATGCATCAGGAGCTAACTAACTGGGTGAGGGGAAAAGGGGACACTTATGAGCCCGAGGCACCAGCAAGTGCAAAGGCCTTCCAAGGGAAGGGAGCATGGTCAGGTCAAGGGAGCGCCAGAAAGTCAGTATGACTGGAGAAGTAAATGGTCCAAGATGAGGCCAGGGGGGTGGGCAAGGGCCAGGCCACCAGGCACGGGGTGAGCTGTGCTGAGCGAGTTTGTCACTAAGCCCAAGAGCAACAGGAATCACTGAAGGGCTTTGATCACTGGGCTGACACAATCAAACTGTTACCTCAAAACATTACTTTCACGGTAGCATAGTGAGTAATATGGTCCATCCTGTACTTTTCATCTGAAATAGGAAAAAGTATGGATTGTTGTCTCCTCTAGAGATGGCAGCAATGACATGTTGAGAAGGGGAGCAACTTGTCAGGTCAGAGGACACTGGGGGCTGAAACGTGGGACTCTTGTCCCATGTTCCCAAGTCTCTAAACATCCAATTTTTTAAAAAGTAGATTGAAAATGTGTCCATTGTCACATTAGGTGACCCTCTCAACTTATGCATTTGACACACTGACTTCTGAAGTTGTGTGGGCATACAGGACGCAGCCAGGGGCCAGAAATACAAGTTGCCTGACATCTCCTACGAGTGGTTAAGCCTTACTATCCTCTCTCCACACGCTGGACCTATTTCTCCTCCCTTTCTCTGTTCGCAGTCACCCCAACTTCTTAACTGCTGCGTGACTCCCTAAGGCAAGTTTACGTCATCCTAGACCATTGAGTAGTAAACAGTGGGAAAAAGACTCAGGCGCTCCAATGAACAAGCACGGACTCTTAAATGTTTCATATGCTCGAGGAGATAAAACAAGACTACGAATTTCAGCAGAGAAAGGGAAATTATTTCTTTTAAAAAGAGCCGATGGAAGTTCTGGAACAGAAAATACAATATCCCAAATTAAGAATTCTATGGGCGGGTTTAAGAGAAAATTAGTAAACCAAAACATACAGGGGAAAAGTAGAGCGTACTATTAAGGCACAGAGCGACAAAAACACGGGAAGCCCAACAGAGCGGGTGACTCACAGTATACACTGAGAATGTCCGGTGAATGTGCAGACAAGATTCTAGAAGGAGAGACGAGAATGGGGGAAACGTGATATTTAAGAAATAATGGCTGAGAAATTTCCAAAAATGGTGAAGATCCAGTCTCGAAGTCAGCAAACCCTAAGAATTCCAGCAGGATAAACAAAGAAGAAACCCATCCCTAATCACATCATAATAAAACCAATGAACATCAAAGACAAAAGGAATATCTTGAACATAGCAAGAGGAAAAAAAGGCATATTATCTTAAAAAGACCTAAAATAAAATGCCAACTGACTTTTCAACAGGGGACAACAGAATGCTGTCTTTAAAGCGCTTAGAAACAACACACATATACAACATCAGAAGTAAAAAAGGAATAGCCTGCAAATCCCACACAAAAATATACTACGAAGGTATTATAAACGACCCTATGAAAGCTTAGATGGATGGTCAAGTTATCAGAGAAATAAAACTGACCCAAACCGGCACAATAAAGTGGAAAATACAGTCCTGTTACTATTAGAGTAATTGAATGCATAATTTAAACCCCCCAAAAAGAAATTCTGGTCCAGATGAATTCACTGGGATTCCACAAACACTCAGAAAAGAAGTAACACAACTCTTACACAAACCCTTTCCAAGAAGAAGAAGGAAAAAAGCAATCTCAAGCTTATTTTCTGACCATGATCCAAAACCTCTTAAGAATATTACAAGAATGGAAAATTTCAGATGATTCTTACTCATAAACACAGACACAAAAATTTAAACAAAGCAAATTGAATAATATATAAAGAATGAACACATTATAGCCAAGTTAGTCTCCTCCCAGGAATGCTGGGTTTGCGTAACATTCAAAAACCAGTCAGAATCACATGACATCTCAATAGATGCAGAAAAGTCATAAAATTCAACATACATTCATCATTAAAAAAAACCAAAACAACTCATAGAAGACTAGGAATAGAAGCTAACTCTTTGTTTTTAGTCTTAAAAAGCAACAGGATGCCTGGGCGGCTCAGTCAGTTAAGCGTCTGCCTTCAGCTCAGGTCACGATCTCGGGGTCCTGGGATCGAGTCCCACCTCGGGCTCCCAGCTCAGTGGGGAGTCTGCTTCTTCCTCTGCCTCTGCCCCTGCCCCCCGACGCACGTGTGTGCTCTCTCTCTCTCTCTGACAAATAAACAAAATCCTTAAAAAAATAAAAATAAAAAGCATCTACAAAAAACATTAATGGTAGAAAAATTACACACTTTCCTTCTGAGATCAGGAATGAACTCAGAATGCCCACTACCACCACTTCTATTCAATGCTGTACCAGAGGGCCTACCAGCAGGAAATCAAGAAAAATGGAGAAAGGATAGAATTGGAAAGAAAGAAATAAAACTGTCCTCATTCTCTGGCTACATTAACTGGCTTATGTAAAATGTCCAAAAAACTTACAGATGAACTATTAAGAGCTAGTACGTGCACGTAACAGGGTCTGGAGGTACACGGATAATTTTTTAAAAAGCAATTATTTCTACGTAACTGCAGTAAATAGCTAGAAAATGAAATTTTTAATATACCTTCACTCTCTTTATGTTTGATCTTTGTGATGTGTTATCCAGTCCCAAAAAACATGTTTTTGATTAAACAGCCTTTGGTTGTGGAAAACGAAAAGGTAATTTCTAACAATAGCATCAACCATGCACGCGCATCCTCATCTGTAGGATAACAGCAGCCACTTGAGTTTAAAACTCTCCACACGACCTCCCCCAAACAGCCCAAGATCATCAAGGAGTGAAAATAAACCACACATGCGTTCAGCATCACCAGAATCGGAAGAACTTCAAGTTATGCACAGAAATACGCACCTCACCACGACGAAGTTGTCGCTAAAGCTCTGCTGCGGCTTCAGGACCTTGGGAGTAAAGAGTGGGGACAGGAGTCTTAAGAAAATCCTTGAAAACTAGGAGTCCTGTCCACCGTGCGGTCACACGGGGCTCTGTGCTCAGAAGGACGCTGCGCTTGATTTAAAGCTCCGTTGTCACCATCTTGAAATTCTTCGAACCAATGCCATCACGCATGGGAACAGGGAGGTTCAAAGCGAGTGCAAAGAAAGTGTGTAATGCCCACAACCACAACCGGGTAGATGAGAAGAGAGCCCCCAGAAGACCACGCTTTGTTGGGCCCGGAACTTGTTTTGACCGCACACAGAAGGCGGTGTGTCTGTCCTAGGAAAGGCGGACGACCAAGCACAATCTTTCCTCCCTCCATTCACCAACCACAGAGGCGGAAAATGACGACACACGGGGGCGGGGAGAGACAGACGACCCAGAGCGCCTTTCCTTCTCAGTCCTTCCTCATTCATCGGTAACCCAAAGGCAGCGAGGGTTGGTAGAATGTGAGCACATCCAGAAGTGAAACAGAGACTGTGGGGTGAGTTTTGTGTAACTGTCCCACTTTCTTCCCAAGAACAAAACACATACGCACGTTCAAACTAGGAAATATTCATCACGTGATTTGGGGCATGGCACTCAAGAGTTAAATGCTCTTATATTTGCACTTAAAATTGCCACTGTGATATAGAGATGAACAGCAGAATAGGTGCTAGTAATTCAAATTTCATTTTTTCTTTATTTGGAATGAGATTGAATAGCAAATAAGAAACACCACGGCAAATCAGGAGACAGCAAAAGAAAAGAACGTGCTTTATATTTTAGTACCTTTAATGACATTTTTCCCCTTTTTGAACACAGGGTTTGGCAACTTCGCTTTGCACATGGTTCCCAAACGATGTAGAAAGCCTTGAGTAAATGTGTCGATATTGCCAGTGGGCATTCTCACTATGGAAAAAGGGAGACGCAAATATGGAATGATGAAGACAGAGTCTACTTTGTGTGTGTGAAACATAGGCAGTCACACAGGCTCTGTGAAAAGAGCCCCTTGCTCGGTTCAGCCCTCTCTGTGATGAAATTCTAGATAAATTTTGAACAAGGAGCCCCACATTTCATCTTGCACTGGACTCCACAAATTATGTAGACAGTCCTGGGTGATGGCAAGGTGACCCATGGGTTCAGTTGGAATTGGAGACATCAATGTAAACTTATATTTCTTATAATTATATACATGCAGATATGTTATAGTTAGTGTATGGTTTTATTTACACACATGTATATTTATCCTAGCCTGGGCCACTGAAAGAGCAATGAACGGTCCTCCATCCAGATCCGGAATCAAGAGTTTATTGGAGACATGGCTCATTCCACTGCTGAGACAGGTAAAGCACAGGCGAGCATGGGCTCAGGTCAGAAAGTAAGGAAATGCTCAAAAAAAGAGAGGGAAACATGTCAAAGGCATAGGAGCCAGCTCAAAGATGATCTCACTACCCCAATTTTGGGACAATCTGAGCATCATGGAAGGAAGGAAGGAAGGAAGGAAGGAAGGAAGGAAGGAAGGAAGGAAGGAAGGAAGGAAAAGAAAGAGGACAGGAGGGGGGAAGGAAGGAAGAGAGGGAGGGAGAGACGAAGGAAGGAAGGGAGGGAGGAAGGAAGCAAGGGAAGGAGGGAGGAAGGGAGAGAGACAGGGAGGAAGGGAGGAAGGAAGAAGAGTAATGGATTATAATTCATTGACTATAGTAGGAATCTGTGAGCCCATAAAATAAAAGGCAGAGAAACAAACAAAGAAATAAATGAGGGAGAAAGAGGGTTCTTCCTGACAGTCAAATGCTGAATGATAAATGTGGAAGAAGTGGTGAAACTGGAAAATCACCTTTTTGCAATCATTACAGCACAGACTGCTTTGGGCAAGAATCACCAGCAGATGCTAAAACGAAGGGAGATGGTGAACAAGGAGCAGGATATTTTCAGGGTTTCAGTGTTTTCCCCCAGACTGCCTATTAACTTCAAGGGGAAAGAAAATCTTGTGCAGTGGAAAAACTGAACACGACTGCGGGCGGGTGATCAAAACCGTTTCGGATGAGAGGCAGGTAGGCAGCATGTGCCTTTGGATGGGGCATCCTGAGAGAGACACGCGTTGCTTCTGAAATACTCCTGCCAGGGGTGCAAAGCCTGAATCTAATGGTGAGGAACGTCAACGACTCCAGCCTGAGAAACACCCAGGAAAGTAACTGGCCTGCGGTCTTCAACACCGCCAGGGCCACGAAAGCCAAGGAAGGCCCGTGGAACTGCCACAAATCGAAGACGATAAACACAGACGCCAGTGAAATGTAAGGTGTGCTTCTGACCTAGGTCCTAGACCGGAAGGATGTCATTAGGACAACTAATGAAACTGGAAGGTGAACAGCTTTAGACGAAAGAATTAAGTCAAAGCTAAGTTTTCTGAACCTGACAACTATACCGTAGTTACAGGTGACTCTCCTCACTCTTAGAAAATACATATGGAGGGGCACCTGGGTGGCACAGCGGTTAAGCGTCTGCCTTCGGCTCAGGGCGTGATCCCGGCGTTCTGGGATCAAGCCCCACATCAGGCTCTTCCGCTATGAGCCTGCTTCTTCCTCTCCCACTCCCCCTGCTTGTGTTCCCTCTCTCGCTGGCTGTCTCTATCTCTGTTGAATAAATAAATAAAATAAAATAAAAAAAAAAAGAAAATACATATGGAAATATTAATGGGTAAAGGGGCCTGATTGATGCAATCTACTCTCAAACGATTTATGAAAACAAAAACTAATGTATATCTATAGAGAGAATAAGAGAGAGAGAGACAATATCAAACATATGGCAAAATATGTTTCAAATGTTGAATCTGGATAAAGGGAGTTCTCTGTACTATCCTTGCAGCTTTTCTATACATTTGAAATTATTGCAAATAAAAAGTTAAAAGAACAAATACCTAAAACTACAGGTGATGAAACATATATAAGACTTCTAACAGAAGAGCAGCCAGTATCATTATAAGAAAACATTAAAAACCTAAACAAGAGAAGGAATAAACCATATTCATGGACTGAAAAACCCAATACTGTAAAGATGTCAATTTTCCCAAAGTTATCTATAGTCAACACAGTCTAAATAAAAATCCCAGGAACATATTTATGACAACTGAAAAGCTTATTCTAGAATCAAATGGAAATCTGACGGGCCAAGACAATCTTAACTAAGAACCAAGGGAGATGATTTACTCTATCAGATACCAAACTTCATTTTAAAGCTACATTAATTAAGGTGATTACTGGTGCAAGTTTAGACAAATAAATCAATGGAATATGATAGAGAATCTAGAAACGGACCATCTGGATTTATAAAATGGCCCTGGAAAGCAATTTGGAGAAGACAGTCTTTCAGTTAAGCGGTATTGAGTCAATTAGAGGTTGGGGCTGTGATGCCAGACTCCTACCATCCACAAAAATCAATTCCAGGAGTATTGAAGGTAAATGTAAAAGGCAAAATAATAAAGCTTCTAGATTATTGTGCCAATTACTAAGCTCTTCTTTCTCAGCTCCAGATCCACTCTTCTGTTCTGTGCTTGGTGATTCAGGGGCTGGGACTCTACATTTCTCCTTTGCCAGTGGGTTTCCTGCTAGATTCTGCGTTAGGGGCTGCAAGAGGGAGACTGAGAGATGGGGGAAACCCAGAGAGTCTTCCTCCTTCTGGCTCTGCGCGCTGTTGCGCTCGCATCTCTCCAGCTGCAGCCCTTTACCCCCGCAGCACCTGGTTCCAGCCTCGAGCTCAGCCCAACCCACCACTCCCGCCCAGGAGCACAGCACCCGCACCTGCACCTGCCTCCTGGGCTGCTGTGGCCGCAGGGATCCCTTCTCTGAGTTCGAGGTTCTGGTGACACCAGCTCTTCTTTGTTCCCTCGTCTTAAAGGCACCACCTGTTTTCTGCGGCGATTATCTCCGTGTTGCTGTAAGCTTCCTTTTTTGTCTTCAGGCTCGGAGGTCGTGTAACCCTTTCTCCTTATTAAATCCTCTCTGTTGTACATGGTGTCATTTCGGTTTCCTAACTCTGCCACGACTGATACAATAGCGTGCAAGAAGATTCTTAGGACCTCAGGGTAAGGAAAGATTTCCTACGCAGGACACAAAAAGTGCCGACCATAAAGGAAAAGCCTGGTGAGTTAGATTATATCGAAAATATCAGAAGATAGCATTTAAAGGATTAAAAGGCAGTTATATCTCAATAAAGCTAATAAAAGGGGCAAAGACTTCAAAATGTACTCACAAAAGGAGATAGACAAATGACCAAAAAATATACAAAAAGACATTCAAGCTAATTTGTCACGATTGGAATGCAAATGAAAATCAAGATGAGATATGACTACAGATGATCAGAAAAGCTGGAATTAAAAAGACTGGATACAGTGCCACGAACGTACTGCTATACCATGGGTGGACGTGTAAATTAGTACAACCAGTTTGGAAAACTGCTCAGCATTACCAACCAACGTTCAAAGCATGCCTACCACCAAGCAATTTCATTCCTATTTGCAAATCCAACTGGAAGGCTCTTTTCAATGAAAGTCCTGTGCAAGGATGTTCATAGTAGCATTTTTAATAATTGCCAAAAATTGGAAAACCACACATGTCCCAAAACAGTAGACTGTAAAATAAATGGCGCTATATTCATATAATAAAATATCACATGGGAAAGAGAACTGGATACAACTAATGCAACAATAAGAATGAATCTTAAAAATTTAACATTGAGGGGAAAAAACAAAATCACTAGAGAAAACATACAATATGATTTCTGTTTAACAAAACAAGCAGGACCAAACTATAGTGTTTAGGGACACATGCTTACATGGTAAAACTATTTTTTTTTAAAGTAGAGGTCATTATCATATATATCGGATGGTGGTGACTTCTAGAAGGTACAGAGTGGGTGGAACTGAAGGAGGGGCACACAGAGGGCTTCTGGGTGCTGGCAATTTCTATTTTTCACCTCATTATATATAGACAACCTTGCTTTCCAATAAATTTTAGAATCATACTTTATTGGGAGGCACCGGTTTTATATATGTTGTATTTCACAATAAAGAGGATGAAACTTCTTAGGATCACTTAAGGCTTGAATGAGATAAGGTGGGTGTACAGAGAGCTTTGCAAAGTACCTGACAGGTAATGAGCATTCAGTACATGGTGGTTGTTATCTGGGGTAGTACTACTGAGAGACAGAAGTAACTAGGAACCCGGGGCTAGGAGAAAACAAACCCTAATGAGAAGCAGTCAGGACCTGAAATGGTTTTTAATATATGCTAAAGGCTGTAGGCAGAAGTTGGAGGTAAGTTTTAAGTGTGTTTGCAAAGGATAAATGCCAAAGAGTAGGAATAATGCCTACTGCATTGCCTGGCTCATGAGAGTCCCTCAATAATTGTTAGAAATATGGATGGGCAGATGGATGGATGGATGGATGGATGGATGGATGGATGGATGATGGATGGATGGATGATGGATGGATGGATGGATGGATGGATGATGGATGGATGGATGGATGGATGGATGGATGGATGGATGGATGGGCAGATGAGTAGGTGGGTGAATGGGTGCATAGATGGATGGGAAGACAGGTGGGTGTGTGGATGGATGGGTGAGTGAGTGGATGGATGGGTAAGTGAGTGGATCGGTGGGTGAGTAGATGGTTGGGTGGATGAATGAATGGACTGGAGGGTGGGTGGATAAATTGAAACAAGAGTTGATCTGATGCAAATCCTGCAGCTCCAAAGTGAAGAGACCTTCTTCACACAGTTCTCCTTGCCCAGAGCTTAACACAACACCGTATATAAGCTTTTATTTCAGGCTTTGTGATTACAGGGATGTTGGTGACCACTTTTGCGGACCTTCTCATGGTTCTTCTTGGTTGTTTACTGGCCAGAGGAAGGGATTATATCAACCTGGATCTACGATACCTACCATCAAGGGGGAAGAGAGCTGATTTTACCTACAAATTAAGTGTCTGGCAGGGCTACCAATTCAGTCTGAAGGCAGAGTATTAGAGTCATTTTTCCACCCAGACAGACCCCCCACGGGGAGGACAGGCTAAACTAATGAACATCCAATGGGTCAGGACTCAAGCACGAAGAGGAGGCACCAGGCTAAAAACATGTTTTCCCAAGACAGCCTAAAATGACAAACAGGCATCCGGAATGGAGACCACTGAAGCCACAACTTCCAGTCCAGTATTGTATGTAATTGTAGACTTCAAAGTTTTGTTCATTGCAAGGAAACATCACTATATGCACCAAGCAATCACTATGTCCCTTTCACTCGGTAAGCCTGTCTGGTTCTTAGAACTGCAGAGATGCCCATGGACATGACAGAGGTCTTGTGCATTGCTTTATTTTTTCCTATTATAAAGCATAATATGCTTGCTCATAAACCTGAACATTTCCACCCACCCCTCCACCCCCCTTCCCCATTCCTTATGTGGTAACACGATTAACAGCTGGATCTGTTTCCTTCCAGACTTTTTTCTTTACATGCACATAGATGCATGTTTCTTTTCATTAAAAAAAATATCAAAATATATATGTACAGTATAAACAGCAATCTCTTTGGTCTTTGTCCCCAGTTACTGGAACAGAACTCCTAACACCCTTGGAATTTCCTGAGCAATTGGAGTGCCTCATTATGCATAAGATACCCCTTTTGATCACACCTGAGTTTATGCCAATGAGGTGGCACAAGTAGGGCCCCTGGATAGCTTCAGGATGGGGCTGGTCCCAAGTGATTACAGACCTGGAACTTTCAGCTCCATCCACCAACCTCTAGGAAGGGCAGGGGGCTGGAGATTGAGCTCTTGCGTGAGATTTGATGAGCTTCCGTGTCCATGAGCACGCGGAGGTGCTGGGAGGGTGGTGCACCCCGAGAGGGCACTGGAGACTCTGCGGCCCTTCCTACACCCCTTGTCCTAGGCATCTCCTCCATTTGCCTGCTCCTGAGTTGCATCCTTTATAATAAACCGGTAAATATAGGTAAGAGTGTCTTCCTGAGCTCTGTGAGCCATTCTAACAAATTCTCAAACTTGAGGAGGGGGTCCTGGGAGCCCCAGTACGTAGCCAGTCAGCCAGAAGGGCAGCTGACACCCTGGGACTGCAGCGGGGGGGCTCCTGTGGGACTGAGCCCTTTTACTTACAGAACCCGACACTCCCTCCAGAATTGAACTGAATCACTGGATACCCAGCTGGTGTTGGAGAATTGGTTGGTGCTGGGAAACACCCTACAATAGGTTACTTCTTAACTTGCTTTTTCACTCAGTGTTCACCATAAATAACTTGCAATGGAAAGACTTAACACTTCACTCTTTTCAATAGTTGAAGAGGAAAGCAGACACTAACCAAACCCTCCGATCCCTTCACCATTTCAGTGTGTGTCCATCCCCAGCTTATGCATGCTTCTCTCTAGCTGTAAGCACCTGCAGCTCCTTTCTGGGGTCTGCCCTGCAGCTCCTTGCACCATTTTGCCTGTTAACACCAAGAACTAGGAGAGGCTGTAGGATTATGAAAGCCCAGCCCCTTGCCTCCAGTTGGTACAATTTATACTCCAGAGTTCCCCCACAGGGATCAGGTGAAGGCTGGGATTTGTCTGAAGTCACCCCCTGACTTGACTTCTCTCCCTTTCCCACTCCTGCCTCCCTCTTGCTATGTTCCTAGGAACACTTCTGTAATAAATCGTAACCAATTGCACGCAGACGAGTCGTCACTGGAGGGTGTATTCGGGAAGATGACTCATGACACACAATATTCATGGCATAGGCTGTGCCGTCATCTACCTATTAATCTCCTGTTAATGGACTTTCATGTTATTTCTGAATTTCCCTATCCCAGACCATGCTACACCCATATTTGCACACGACTCCTACAAAAGAGTCCTTCGTGGCCCCCGACCTGGCTACTCTTCCCAGTTCCTTTGGTGGTCAAGTCAGTTGTCTTGCCTCCTGCCGTCATAGTTTAAAAATAAGAAGGTAAATACCCCTGCAAGCAACCCACTACCTTTATTAGCAGCCCTGAAGAGAAATGACTCAGTGCGCGTGTTTATTTTTCCTGGAGTTACGTTCGGATCAAAGAGCTCAGCCCACGCTGCTTCCCGAAACACCCCACTCTCAGATTCCTAAGTAATCAATGGTTATTATCACACACCCTCCCTGGAGGCTGGTGTGGACGTATTTTCAGATCAATGACTCAGAAAGAGTCCTTTGTCTGAGAAATTACGGGGTCTTATGCCTCAGTGTCGAACCTTTTTCCAACTCCTTGGATGGTCCCAAATAAAAAAGAGGAGCTCTTGATGATGGAGACATTTCACTTCTTGACACTACTGGGAAATTTTCTGGGAATTCCTGAAAGGAAAGGGCTCCAAGTGGGTTGAATATTTCTTTCTGAAACAAACGGCTAGGACATATGGAAATCTGTTTGGAACTCTTGTTTAGGAAATCTTTAAAAATGAGCAAAACTATCTTACTCTCCGGGGAATCCCAGTGTAGAGACATCCTCCATATCCTTCTCTCTTGGCACAGAACCTAGGGCAGCAGTAATCTGATTCCTTCCTTTTTCTCTCCTCGTGGGTGAACTTGATCCAGCAACGTCTGAAAGGCTCCCCTCATTTCTGACTACAGATTTCCACTCACTGAATAGTTCCAAACGAAGTGTCAGGATGACAAATCTCCATCACCTTAAATGTGCCTGGTAGGAGCCCCACCTCACCCCTGCAGCTTCCCAGGGTGATTAAGGAAGTCAGTCCACTTACAACCCAGCCATCGAGCGAGAAAAGAGGTGTGGTGGTTGCATCTCCGGATTGCCTGACAGTTTAGTCTCGTCGTGGAATAGGAGAGAACATGGCAGACATAGCCCCAGCACCCAACTCTAAGTCACCTCCCCTGGGTCTTAGCACTCACATTCTAGAAAGAACACTAGTATTTTTTTTTTTCATGAGGAACGACAGACTTAAAACAGGTTGACTCACCTTCACGTCTCAGTCTCCTACAGACCCACCCCTTCCTGTCCTGAAAAAAAAAAAAAGTCCTCAATTAGTCCCAGGTAATTCACTTCCTCTGGTTGGCTGGATGCTGGGCCAAACCATCCATGAAGGGGAGAATGAAATCTTCTCCAGAAAATCAACTCAGTCCTGATGCTAAGAGCCAAAGACAAAGGAAGTGCTGAAGACACGCCCTAGAATCTTAGCAGTAGAAGGGAACCCCGCGATCAGACTCTGAAGGAGTGGGGTGGGGAATACAAGTTTTCAGAGTTGAATTGGTTTACCCCAAAGCAGGCTGTTAAGCAGCAAGTCAGAGACTGAAGCCTGCTTTCCGTCCTAGTTCCTGGCCTGGAGCTCTTTCCACTAGAATACATTGCTAATGTTATTAGAAACACAAGGAACACAAGAGAGAACGTGGGTGAATGTCAAGGCCCCTCTGATCACCTGCCAACACTTTCTTTTTATTATTATTACTATTACTGGTATTATTATTAGAGAATGCTTTTGTCACTTTTTTTCCCCACACTTAGCTAAGCTAAAGGTCCTGAAAGGGAAGCATCAGTATGTCCTTTTCTGTGGTTTTAGCATCAGGCCCGCTCAAGCCGCCACTCTGGGCTGAGAAGCTAGAGTATTGCCAGCCAGACTGATGTTCAAAACAGGGGGTCTTCACCCCATGAAATCCACACATCCAACTAGCTCTGGCCCCCAGCAAAGCCTGCCCATCACACACGGCCTGGCAGAGTTCTGCACAGAAACCAAAACAACACAAAGAGATTACTCATTATCTCTCTCAAGTTTACACCATCATAAGGGGAGACACCTGTTGAAAGAATCCAACCCGGACAAAACATATATCTTGCATTTTTGCATTAAAATTGATTGATTTTTTAAAAAGAGGTTGACTAGGGGCGCCTGGGTGGCACAGCGGTTAAGCGCCTGCCTTCGGCTCAGGGCGTGATCCCAGCGATCTGGGATCGAGCCCCACATCAGGCTCTTCCGCTATGAGCCTGCTTCTTCCTCTCCCACTCCCCCTGCTTGTGTTCCCTCTCTCGCTGGCTGTCTCTATCTCTGTTGAATAAATAAATAAAATCTTTAAAAAAAAAAAAAAAAAAAAAAAAAAAAAGAGGTTGACTAAATTTTATTTCATTTAATGGTGGTTGGAAATATAACTAGATGGAAACCCTCCCCATGAAGCTATAAATGGCGCCCAAGAGAACTAACAGCAGAAAATGCCGGGTTAATAGAAAACAACTTTCAATTGGTCTGCACAAAAAGTACACCTCTGTTTTACACAACTGAATCTGATCTGAGAAAGTGCCAACTGGCCCCAGAACTAGGAAACCCTGTCTCCGAGGCTCTTCTCTGTCTCAGGTGAATGTAGGTTCTCTCAGCCAAGTATCATCAGAGAACCAGAGAAGTGCAGACGCAAAGACCAGCGTGGCCCCGGGGCTGCTGGGTCGAGTGCCAGCTCTGCATCTGGACGCCTGGGTCACCTCTCCCGCTGTCTACGTACTGCCCCCCAGCCAGGGGCTGGAGCGGGTGAGCTGGAGTTCACCGGGGCAGAACTCCCTTCAGCAATGCCATTCCTCAACTCCTGACTGGGAAGGAGCACACGGTGGACTGACTGGCTCCAGTGAGCTAACAACTCATATCACAGAACATACCCCACCCCCGGCTCTTCGGTGACGACACAGCGTCACCCTCACCTGGAGCAAATCTGTGCATTAGGGGACCACATCCTGCCACCCACAGCCATCCACTTCAACACACCTGTGTGCAGCCTCACCCAGGAGCCAGCTCACCTCAAACCAATTGCCCAATTCATTTAATTTTATGAAACCACTTTGGATTTCTAGAAAGCAACTTGTTTTTTATCTTGCAATAAGCAGCCAGGCTTCAAGAGAAGATACATAGGAAGAAAACTAAAAGTCAAGACTTCTTAAGATTTTACTATTTATTTTATTTATTTGAGAGAGAGCGCAAGAGAGAGCATGAGCAGGGGCAGAGGGAGAAGACTCCCCACTGAGCAGGGAGCCCAACATGGGGCTCAATCCCAGGACCCCAAGATCATCACCTGAGCCAAAGGCAGACTGAGCCACCCCAGCACCTCAGGATTTTACTATTTTTAATCATATGTGTAATGAATGCAATTGTTCTCCTTGTAAGAGATCCAAACATAGAAGTTTATAGAGTAAAACATAAAGGTCCTGCTTTATTGTCGCCACCCACTTTACCTCCAAAACTAACTTACCATTAACAGTTTGATACGTACCCTTCTCTATGTATAAGGTTTTTTCTCTATAAATAGCATATATAAGGCATAAATGACACCATACTATACAATAATATGTATTAGAGATCTTTTTAAATCTGTATATGTATGCTTATCTCATTATGTTTAATTGTTGCTGCTTTCCATTGTGTGGCCATATCATAGTTTTGTAACCAATTCCATGTTGATGGCCAGTTAGTTGTTTCCAGATATTGTTATAATCATATATACATGATTTTACATATATGTATATTATCTATAATCATTCCTTAATGTAAGACATTTCAATCATTTCTAAATTTATCCATATCGTAAATAACTTTCTATGTAAATGTTTGTCTGCATTTATGTCTTAGGACAGATTCCTAGGAGCTGAATCACTGAATTGGAAGAGACAAACTTCTTAAAACAAAAGTCTTACACGCTTACTTATCAATTACCAATCAGAAAGCGTACACTACTGTTAATCACGACACCAAAAGTCACAAAGGAGACTTTGATAGAGCACGTTCTGGGTATCTTACCGATTATACCATGAGTGCTGGTGTAAGTTTTCTGAACTATGTCATTCATTCTCAGAAAAAACAAAGTTCAGTGTAGGAGTTCCAAGAGCCAAAAGTATATTCTACAAATACACCAGGATAACAGCCGAAGCCGAAGAGCGTTATTTCCATATTAGCCATTTGGCAGGGGCAGTCACTTCCTGTGGCCCATTACACAAATGACACAGACTAAAGAGTTCAGGCGTTGGAGTTACACACGAATTTGAATCTTTCCCTACAACTTGAAGCTTTTTCTCTCATAATATCTCTCTCACTCATCAACTTCCGTTCCATTCTTACAACACCCTCCCTCCTGCCCATATCCTGGCTCTCCTAAATCTAACTCATCCTGCCTTTGCCCCCAGATGAATCTTCCCATATGCAGCAGTTTGCATGCCTCCCTTGGCAGGGCTTCCCAGTACCTAAGAGAATTCCACTTCCTAGAGGAATGTAGAAGAGACCATCACACCCACCCACCACAACACCTGGAAAAGAGGAAGAAGAAAAAGAAAACTGGAGAAACTCACAAACACATATTTGTGAAAGAGCTATTGGGAACTATGGATTCAAAGTAGTCTACCAACTGAATTGTAGAGGGGGCAAGGCTCTCCTCCCTGTGAATGCAGATGGCACCTCGCTCTGAAGGGGAAGGGAATGGGTGGGTAGATGGATGGGTCTGCCGTAGAGTGATGGAAGGTGATGAATAATCCTTGTGAGGATTCACTGAGATAAAATATTTAATTTGGTGGTTTCATCCAAGGTTTCCTCACATCCATTTAGACTTATGCAATCTGAGAGTTGGAAAAGACAGTTTGGGTTATTGTAGTTCAATGGTTCTCAACCTTGGCTGCATGTTCGAATCACCTAGGCAACTTGAAAGAACAACCACGGGGAGGCGGGGGAAAGGGGGCATCCAGACCAATGAAAACAAAACCTCTGTGGGTAAGGCCCAGACCTCAGCACTTGGTCAAGTTCACAAGGTGATGCTGGTGTGCTGCCGAAATTAAGAAGCACTGGCTTAGTCAACATGCTCATGTGATCCCTTATAGTTTAGGTTAGAGTTTTATGCGTTAAACTATTTTATCTCCTTCCCACTTTTAAGGGCTCAGGTGGTGTAGAGATCATCTTTGTATCTTTCACAGCATTCACCATAGTGCTTTACCCAAAGCCCGTAGAAGAAGGAAATAATAAACATCAGAGCAGAAATAAATGAAGTAGAGATTTAAAGAAAAAACAACAATAGAACAGATCAACGAAACCAGGCACTCATTCTTTGAAAAGAGAAACAAAATTAATAAACTTTCAGCCAGACTCATTAAAAAAAAAGAAGAGAGAGGACTCAAATAAAAATCAGAAATGAAGGAGAAGTAAGTACCAACACCATAGGAATACAAAGGATTATAAGAGAATATTATGAAAAATTATATGACAGCAAATTGGACAACTTAGAAGAAATGGATAAATTCCTAGAAACATATAACCTTCCACAACCGAACAGAAAGAAATTGAAAATTTTGAAGTAACAAGTGTTGGCGAGGATGTGGAGAAAAAGAAACCCTCACGCACTGTTGGTGGGAATGCAAACTGGTGCAGCCACTGTGGTTCCTCAAAAAATTAAAAATAGAATTATCATATGATCCCGTAATTCCACTACTGGCTATCTACCCAAAGAAAATGAAAACACTAGATCAAAAAGTTATATGCACTCCTATGTTTATAGCAGCATTATTCACAGTAGCCAAGACACGGAAGCAGCCCAAGTGCCTACCAATAGATTCATCGATGAAAAAGACATGGTATGTATACCCAATAAAAAGAATGAAATCTTGCCATGTGTAATCACACGGATGGAGCTAGAGAGTATAACACTAAGTGAAATAAGTCAGAGAAAGACAAATACCATATGATTTCACCCGTATGTGGAATCTGAGCATCAAAACACATAAAGGAAAATAAAGAGACGAACAAAAAAGACTGTTAAATACAGAGAACAAGCTGGTGGTTGCCAGAAGGGAGGTGGGTAGGGGGATGGGGTGAAATAGATAAAGAGCGTTCATGATGAGCACTGAGGAATGTATAGAATTGTTGACTCATTATATTGTACACCTGAAACGAATATAACACTGTGTGTTAATTACACTCGAATTTTAAAAAACCATTAAAGTGGGAAAGAAAGAAAAAGAGGAAGGAAGGAAGGAAGGAAGGAAGGAAGGAAGGAAGGAAGGAAGGAAGGAAGGAAGGAAGGAAGGAAGGAAAGGAGGGAAAGGAAAAAAGAAAGAGTGCTTTATATGTAGTAGGGATTCAGTAATTGTTCTCAGGGTGATTGATTAAATATACTCCCGTGAGAGTTAGCCTTTAGGAACTCAACATGAGGAACGAAATGCATTTTTTAAGAATTACAACTCTAACACTTCAAGTAAAGGAGACAGAATGGCATTTCCAAACCAGAAAAATTCATTACCTTGTACCACTGGCCCAGGAAAACGGAAGTGAGTACATTTCCAGGGAAATCACATGAACAGAAATGAAAGAAAATGTCCATTTTCTCATCTCACAAGATTATTCCCAAAGGGTTTCTCCTCTTTCTGAAAACTCGCCGACTTTTCTCTGATAAGTCGGATCCAGCAAAACGACAAAGACATTGGCTTTACGGCCACCTGGTAACCATGGTGACCTACTTTGGTTCCCCCTCTACCCATGACAACTTCTGCGCTCTATGGCAAATTATTCAACTTCTCAAATTATTTAAGCTTTGAGCCAGATTTTTCTCATACATGTTGTTAAACTGAGGCCTATTACAATTTTTGAGAGTTTGAGCAAAAATCCACTCTCCTAGGACAGCATCCAATCTAGAAGATAGACGGGAACTCCAAGTTGCTGTACAAAACGAAAGACTTACATAGGCAGAAGGGAGTGGCAACAAGGCTATACTAGGCAAAAAGCAGGTTGTTTATTGCAAGGTCACCTTCCTTAGGAGGTCTATCAGGCACATGACCTAGGGGTCTATCAGGCACATGACCTAGGGGTCTAAGAGGCACATGACCTAGGGGTCTATCAGGCACATGACCTAGGGGTCTATCAGGCACATGACCTAGGGGGTCTGTCAGGCACATGACCTAGGGGTCTATCAGGCACATGACCTAGGGGTCTATCAATCAGGCACATGACCTAGGGGTCTATCAGCACATGATGTAGGGGTCTATCAATCAGGCACATGACCTAGGGGTCTATCGGCACATGACCTAGCTAGTGTTGATCAGAAGATTCCTGACTGACTAACATATGATTCCATTTCTGGGAGAGCCCAAACTGTAATTAAGTTAAGTCTTGGTTTGGTGCTGTGGGGCTTAGCACATGTGACTCCATTTGGGGTCTGTTGTCTTGTCTTTAATAATATAAGATGGAAAAAAGAACAGAGAACTCTCTCATAAAGCTGTGGAGAAGATTCGGCACAATGTCCTAAGATTAAACACTGAGCTCATAGTAGGCATTGAAATAGTACGTCTCTTTGTTCTTTGGGACCATTTTTCACATATTCTCTTGTAAGAAAATCAAGTTCTTGCTTTTAGTGATTCCTAGAACCATCTGAGCCCCCAAATTGACCGCCGAAGAGATATGAGATAGCCCCGTCGAGACTAGAAAGTTTCAATTAGGGAAGGTCTGGAAGAGAAAACATCACAGCAGTGGAATGAGGACCGAGCATTGGACTGGGCAGAAGAGAGATGGTTTTTTCTCTTCATGGAGAGCTGAACTCTTGAACCAAATAGATGTGTTTTCCTTTGTTCTGCCTTCCCCTGAACTAGCCCAAAGCAGTGGGCGGATGGATGTCATTGCCTATTTCCTCCCGGTTGTTTTTATAGACCTACATTTTGAGAGGGCTAATTGTTGGAGTCCTCTTCCTTCTTCCCCACAAAGAAGAGAGCTTTGTTCCACAATTAAAGCAGGCTGTCTGAGATGCAAAGCCCTTCCATTTTTGAGTTAAGGTTTGGCCCCCAAAGTCAAAGAAATGTTGCCTCTTTTTTATTAAGCTGACCGTGTTTTCTCCCTCAGAGACCGAACTGGACTTCTTTGCCCCACAGAAACACTGGTCCCGCCATGACATTATACCAGGAGGTAAGACCCAAGAGCATGAAGACGACCCTTCAGACATCTTGCTTCTACTTCTCATGAATGAACACAAGCAGATTGCCTCTGGTTTGTCTACACAACAGCCTCAGATCTCTCTCTTCCGTGGTTTGAGACTTTACGAATTTCAGACTCATAGGGAGAGGTAACCAAGCCAGCCACTGGGCTGCCATCTCAAGAGGTCTTTTTCTGGCACCCGACTTTGCAAAATGGACATCTTTTTCTCTCGCCTTCTAGAGACCCTGAGAACTTCTCGTAGTCATTCTTTTAAGTGAGTGTCTGCTCTGAGATTAAAGGGTTGTGTTCTGTGGTTTTAATCCCAGCGTAAACTCCTTCGGTCCTTTCTTTGGAAAATACTGCCCAAGAGTTAGTGGTGCAAGTCACGTGGCAAGTCCACCCTTTCGACAGGAGCCTCGGGAGCTTGGGTCTGGCAGGTAGACAGCCAACACCATGAAGCGCCCGAGGACGATGCTGGGGCCGAGGGTGGGAAGTAGGAGGCTGAGGGATCATGAAGAGAGTCTCCGAGAAGAGCAAGAGGAGCCAGCTTTCAGGAGGGGAAGGAAATGGTCTTTTCAGCAGCAGCAGCAGCAGCAGCTGTATCTGGCAGCTGAGAGCTTTCCTCTCAGGGCCCCACGGAGCTCTGACATGTCCCATGGCACTGTTTTCTCCCTCTTTCGGGGGAGGTAACCCTCGTTGAAAAAAGAGCTAGATCGGGGGTCAAGTTGGTTTTGTCTCAGCTGCCGCGATGCTAGAAATTACTTCCCCTCCGCGGACCTCCATTTCTACACCGGGTAAGTGGTAGGGTTGAACGACAGCACCTGGGAAGCTCCCAGCCCTAGAAGAATCTAGGCTTCTAAGATGAAGAGCTCATATTACAATGTGTTTTCCCTTCTCTCTGATGGCAACTAATGTTTTGCTCCTGCATTTCCTATAAAAGTTCCTCCTAGCACGTAGCACAATGTTGGACCCTAACAGGAACTCCATCAATTCTGAATGAGGGAGTGAATGAATGAACCCGACTTAACCCTGCTCTTCGCACTTCCACACAGCGCCATCCCGGAGAGACGGGCCCCAGACAGCAGTGCGATACGCCTTTGCCCTTAACTGCCCTTTGAGCTTCTCATTCCGCCCTAATCCTTTGTGAGCTGTGGATTTAAAAGACCAAAGAATTACTTGTCCACATATAATCTGCTTGCCATTCTTGGGTAAGAAAGCCCCGATTCTTGACTGGGGCTAAGGTGTATTTTGGTCGAATTGACCCAGAGCACCCATCGAGGACAGTTTTTCCCAGGTGCTATGCCCACACTCTCGGGCATGGTCTGAACTGGAATGTAGCTCATGTCTTTCCGAAACATAGTGAGGAAGCAGATTGCTCCAAGAAGACCATAGTGTCTCTAGAAATTCCCCTGCCCTTTGACCAAACCCGTCCCCTGTGGCCTGTGCTGGTCCAGCTACCTTGGAGAACTGAGTTTTTAAATGTGCTTCCCTTAGTCTCCCTGTGCCTGGTGCTTTGTTAGTCCTCGTAAGGGATCTGGATCCACGCTCTTTGTGTGGCCCAAGGCCCAGAAGGGCCCAAACAGCTGAGCTGAGGTCACATTGTCCCCTGAGGAGCAGAGGAAACAAAGAGCCAGCACTTTAACTCCCAAGTCCTGAAGTTACAAAGTGAATTAGGAAGAGAGCGTAAGCCCCAGTAGGAAAAGGTCCAGCTTCTATGGCTCCGATGTGCAAAGGACATCCGAATGACAGGACCCAAAGTCCAGCCTGCTCAGAGGGGCCATGTCCTTGCTCCCTTTCAGAGGCAAGGGCGGGTTTCTCTGAAGCTGTCACAGGGGGTTACTTCTCCCTTCTTGTTGCTCTCTCTACACTTGTCATTCCTCAGAAATTGCATCCGCTGATGCCTTCCGGGGTTTAATAACAAAGTAAAGAAGTCTTGGACCAAGTTCCCCTCGAATCTTGGAGCCGGACAGAAGATGCTGAATTTGTTGTCCAGGACCAGCGGCTGCTCCATTTCCAAACATTACAATGCAGTTTTTAAAGGAATCGCTCTCTCTCAATCTCTTTCTCTCTCCCCTTTTTTCTTTTTCCTTCTTTCTCCGAAGCTCTTGCTCTCTCCTCCACACAGCTACCTTGTCTGTTTGGGAACTTCAAAGAGCTGAACATCCCTACTGACTCCGTTAGATTGCTAGCTCTGAAAGGAGCTGCCAAGTCTGAACTGTTTTCTAGCTCTGAGACGTACAACCCTTAGCCTTGCATAGAACAGGCATTCCACAGACACACAGTGGGGATAACCCCCTCCCAAGTCATAGCAAAAGCCTCACTGGAACCACTAAGACTGAAATCCCTCCAGGCTGGACAGTCACCGAATGCGCTATTTAAAAAACTGTTTTCGGCACATTGCAGTGAGAATATTTTCAACCTACAGGTTTCACCTATAGAACCAAGTGAAATCTTCCCCCAGTAGTTAAGGCATATGAGGAAGATGTGAGCCGGGCTGATGCTGACTTGCAGGTCAGGTGGAAACTGAGGGAACCACCTCTCACCCAGTCGGGAGTAGTAGGGGTTTAATATTCCAGGTAGTGGAAGGCATATCGTTCATGGAAATTGAAGAACTGCAAAGCTGGTAAGAAACCTAAAAGCTTGGGGCGCCTGGGTGGCACAGCGGTTAAGCGTCTGCCTTCGGCTCAGGGCGTGATCCCCGCGTTATGGGATTGAGCCCCACATCAGGCTCCTCTGCTATGAGCCTGCTTCTTCCTCTCCCACTCCCCCTGCTTGTGTTCCCTCTCTCGCTGGCTGTCTCTATCTCTGTCAAATAAATAAATAAAATCTTTAAAAAAAAAAAAAAAGAAAGAAAGAAAGAAACCTAAAAGCTCATCTAGGAAAAACGGGAAAATTCAAATGAAGTCTGTACTTTTGCTAATAGCATTGCACTGGTGTTAATTCTTAGTTTTGATGACGGTACCATATTTTTGTAAGATGGTAACATTAGGGAAGCTAAAGAAAGGGTGTACAGGAAGTCTCTGTACTATCTTTGCAACTCTTCTGTAAATCCAAAAGTATTTAAAAATAAAAAGGTTTTAGGGGCCCCCGGGTGGCTCAGTCGTTTAAGTATCTGGTTTCAGTCCATGATCTCAGGGTCATGAGATCTGCACTGGGCTCCACTCTCAGCAGGAAGTCTGCTTAAGATTCTCTCTCTCTCTCTAGAATATAGATCCTTTACGTCTCTGGTTAAGTTAATTCTGAGATAACATATGATTTTTGATCACATGGTACTGGCACAAAAACAGACACACAGACCAATGCAACAGAATAGAGAACCCAGAAATGGACCCTTGGCGCTTTGGGCAACTAATCTTTGACAAAGCAGGAAAAAACATCCAGTGGAAAAAAGACAGTCCCTTCAATAAATGGTACTGGGAAAATTGGACAGCTACATGCAAAAGAATGAAACTTGACCACTCTCTCACACCATACAGAAAGATAAACTCCAAATGGATGAAAGACCTTGATGTGAGACAGGAATCCACCAAAATCCTAGAGGAGAACATAGGCAACAACCTCTACGACATCGGCCAAAGCAACCTTTTTCATGACACATCTCCAAAGGCAAGAGAAACAAAAGATAAAATGAACTTGTGGGACTACATCAAGATAAAAAGCTTCTGCAGAGCCAAGGAAACAGTCAAAAAAACTAAGAGGCAGCCCAGGGAATGGGAGAATATATTTGCAAATGATGCTACAGATAAAAGACTGGTATCCAAGATCTACAAAGAACTCCTCAAACTCAATACGCGAGAAACAAATAAACAAATCATAAAATGGGCAGAAGATATGAACAGACACTTTTCCAATGAAGACATACAAATGGCTAACACACACATGAAAAAATGTTCAAAATCATTAGCTATCAAGGAAATTCAAATCAAAACCACACTGAGATACCACCTTACGCCAGTCAGAATGGCAAAAATTGACAAAGCAAGAAACAACAATTGCTGGAGAGGATGTGGAGAAAGGGGATCTCTCCTACATTGTTGGTGGGAATGCAAGTTGGTACAGCCACTCTGGAAAACAGTGTCTCCACTCCCTTAAAAAGTTAAAAATTGAGCTACCCTATGACCCAGCCATTGCACTACTATTTACCCCAAAGATACAGACGTAGTGAAGAGAAGGGCCATATGCACCCCAATGTTCACAGCACCATTGTCCACAATAGTCAAATCGTGGAAAGAACCAAGATGCCCTTCAACAGAAGAATGGATTAAGAAGTTGTGGTCCATATATACAATGGAATATTACTCAGCTATCAGAAAGAACGAGTTCTCAACATTTGCTGCAACATGGACGGCACTGGAGGAGATAATGCTAAGTGAAATAAGTCAAGCAGAGAAAGACAATTATCATATGATTTCTCTCATCTGTGGAACATAAGAACTAGGAAGATCAGTAGGGGAAGAAAGGGATAAAGAAAAGGGGGGATAGTCAGAAGGGGGAGTGAAGCATGAGAGACTATGGACTCTGAGAAACAAACTGAGGGCTTCAGAGGGGAGGGAGGTGGGGGAATGGGATGGACTGGTGATGGGTAGTGAGGAGGGCACGTGTTGCATGGTGCACTGGGTGTTATACACAACTAATGAAGCATCGAGCTTTACATCGGAAACCAGGGATGTACTGTATGGTGACTAACATAATATAATAAACACTAAAATTTTAAAAAATACTGATGTTGTACATTGTTTTACCAAACATCTCAGAGAGTGAGTGCCTCTGTCTTCAACTCGAAAAACACTTGTTTGCAAGACTATTCTAAGAATATTGCAAAGTTGAAGGAATAAGAATAGAACAACACACTATATACCTTTCACCAGACTTATCCTATTGTCAACACTGTATCCCATTTGCTTTACTGTTCAGTGTGTGTGTGCGTGTGTGTGAATTTTCACTCAACCATTTGAGAGTAAGTTGTAGGTATGGAGACATCATGGTCCTGGAGCTTTAGCAATGTGACAGATGACACAGAAGTTTCATCTGCAGGGATTTTTTTCAGTGTTTCCTGAAAATACTTTAAGTTCTAGAAAACATTTCCATCATATTTTAAAGAATATGTATGGCTAATCTGTATTGCTGCTCCAACTATTTAAAGGTATTTTTCTTTCCAGCTAGAGAATATTGAGAATATTGCCTATGTTTTTATGTTTTTAATTTTTAGCAAGCAATATTTCTTACCAATATTCTCTGCATTGCTCTCAAGGGAACTCTCTCAGCAAAGAAATGGAAGAAAGCAAGACATTGAAACAAAAGTACCATTATCTCTACCACTACATTCTACCATATTCAGAATAATTTAATGAAATGATTCTCCATGTAAAGAAATATACGTAAGGCACGGAAAACCTGGACATCCCGGGTTTATGCTGCATTGATTAAATAGTTGGGGGAGTCTTACTTTTTGTTTTGTGCCCTGGAATTTTTTTGCATGGGGGGCAATGCAGCTAGGTGAGATTTGAGATGGAGAAGAGGTGCATTCTTAGATCAGACCTGCAAAAGACTACACGTGGATTTAAGGTCTCAGCTGGCTGGAAACTATTGCTTTTCCCCTTACCCCTTAGAGGGTCTTCCCTAAAGCCCCAGGGGAAACCCTGTACCCATTTAAAGGCCACTGTACTACACCATCATGGTTGTCGGAGCAAAGAAGGGGTTCAACTGGGGTAAGAGCAACTGGGGTAAGATCAACTGGTCCCAGATTCTTGGAGAAGCAATGCGGGACACGGCCCACCCCACCCGACTGCGGGGAACAGAAGGAAATGCAGAGTTGCACGGGCTCCATTTTGTCCACTGCTGGTCACTACCTAACAAATACTGTGTGATCGGAATGGCAGCCAAGAAGATCAAGTGTGGTCAATCAAGTGAAAAACGATCTGGCTGACGAAGACAGAAAGGTATGAAGTAACCCGAAACAGAAGGTTGAAAGTTCCCAAGTGGAAGTCCTTCCTTCACTCATTCACCATCATCTTACTCACTCTGTGGTTGGTTACTGAGTACTTACCATGTATATGTATATAGAGTCCGTCCTGGTCCTCTGGAGAATAACCCTGACACCTCCACATTCTCTACTCTCAGAGCACCCCACACTTAGCTTCACATTGTCATACGGCTATAAAATGGTCTGCTTATAAGCCTGTACCCTTTATGTATTATATATATATATATATATATATATATATATATATATATATATTTGAAGAGAGAGAGTGAGAATGCTAATAGGTCCCAAGATCTGCAGAATGAGTCAGCAAGCTGTAGGCCCAAAAGAGCTTATGGAGGTCAGCCTTTCGTACTATTCAGGCCTTCAACAGATTAGGTGAGGCCCACACGTGAGGGAAAACAATCTGCTTTATGCAATCCACCCATTGAGATGTTAATCTCATCCCTGGCAGTTACATCCAGAATAACGTTCGATTTAGTATCTGGGCACCCTGTGGCCCAGTCAAGTTGATACATAAAATTAACCATAACGAAAGTGAAGGGAAGACAGACCCAAAGATCGACATCTAAAATTGAATCTTAAAGGATTAGTGGGACTTGGTGGAACTGGAGGGAAAGACTTGTGATCCAGGCAGAGAAAGGAGAAAGTGGAGAGGTTCAAAAATGGAGTTCATGGCTCAGGATGGTGGCAGTTGGGATCGAAATGCTTGGAGGTCATGAGAGAGGGATTAAGAGGTAAGCAGAAGAGTCCTAGGCTGGGGGACTGTGTTGTCATGCTAATATCTGTCCCTCCTTTTTTTGTGGGAAATAATGGGTAGCCATTGAAAGGATTTATGCATAGAAATTATCAGATCTCCACTTTACAAAAAAATAAGAGGGGTTTAAATTATAAAAACAATACCTAGAGTTTCTCAGAAATGCAGTGAACTACCACTATAGAAAACAACTGACAGTATATGTTGGAAATTTCAAGTTTTCAAAACTTAGAACTGTAGAAAACGTATCTATCATTACAAGACTGATAGTTTTTCAATGCTTTAAGAATTTTCTGACAAGATCAGAGGGATATTAATCAATGTGATTTTTTAATATCACATTTTGAAAAGTGTCAACATTTAGATCTCCATAACTCAGGGAACCAATATTTTCCAAGTGTCCTGTGTTGGATGTTACATAATCACGCATGGGTGAAAAATCAATTCAAAAAGCAAGATCAACTAAGTGAATTTTAATGCAACCAAGTATGAAAAGTTCACTGCTACCGTTTCAGATCTGACACCCCAATAAAACTTTAAAAAACTAGAATGTGTCCACTTTGGGTGTAGGATCGAAGAAGAATACTCATGATTATCTGAAAAGGGCATGAATGTACTCTGCCCATTTTCATCTACATATCCATGTGAGGCCAGATTTTCATTATATACTTCAACACAAGCAATAAATATATCAAAACAGATGGAATACCGAATCAGATACGAAAATTTGCCATGCAAGAGATTCACAAAACATGTAAATGTCATTCTCTCACTACATATTTTCTATTTGGAAAACCAGTTGTTTTACATACAATATGCTATTTATCACCTGTAATGAGTTTGTTATTTTAAAATAAATTGTTAGATACAGGTACTTTTTTAAAAGTTCATGGCTTTCATTTCAAATACACTATGGGCAGAAGCAACCCATATAAACAAGGGCTCTTTGGAGTCTTGAGTAATTTTTAAGAGTATGAAAGAGTCTTGATCAGAAAGTTGGGGGCTGGCTGCACTAACTGAGAGCGCTTCCCTTGTTCTCAGTTCAGAACATTCCAATAGTAGCGGAACTCCACCTTTAATGGAAAGCCAGGGTGGGAAAGAAATCCCTGGGGGTTCACAGTGCCAGGGGTTAATCATTAAAGGCGGATTCCCTCTGCTGAGTGCCCTGGAGGTGTTTCCCCCCAGGGGCAATGCACTGTAGTAACTGTTTTGGGGGTGGGTGAGGGGTGTGCCTTTTGTTTGCAAAGCAGAGAAACACCATCGCATTTGCGAAGGTAAGCAAACTTCTCAGGGTGTTGTATAAAGAGTGAGTACGGAAGTTGAGGATCTGGAAACCTATTCCCCTAACACTATGTATGCATGTGTACCCCTGGGAAAGTCCTCATGGACATCCAGGAATAGGGTATCCCCCAAAGATGCTGGTCTACACGCTCTGTTTGGAAGAGGTAGGAAGGGGAAAACACAGAACCTTAGACACTGAACATCTGGTCTTCAGGCTCTGTGAATATCCTGAATCACAGCCCTTTAAAGAAAATCTACTCATTTGGATGCAGACAGACCTTTCCACTGCCCCAGGACACAAAAGCCTGCTCTGGCTAATTAACATGCAACTCAGTCCCAGTCCTGTGGTTGGTGATTCATCCAGCAGGGCCTGGCTCAGCTGCGTGGTTCTTAGGCTGCGGGATTTGGCAGTCTGACAAACCTGAGGCTTACCCCCAGTTGTGGCTGGGCAAAATCAAGCAGGATCCTTAAGTTCTCCCGGCCTCAGTTCCACATCTGTAAAGTGGGACTAATAATATCTATTTTGCATTTGAAGCACTCAGTGCACATTATTAAATTATTAAATTTGGTGCTTACTCCTGCCAGGAACTGTCAAAGTCTCTTCATTTCTAAGATATTTGGTCTTCACAAAAAGCCTGAAAAGTAATCATGGTACTTCTTTCCTTCTAAGGAGAAATTTTGTCTACATTTAACACATCCAAAAATTGAATTTTGTCTTGCATTGGACGTGCATATGGTTTGTTCTGTTTTGCATGAAAAGTTAACAAATCGATGGTGAATCTTATAATAAAAAATGTGATATGAACTCCTCCACCTTATGAATGAACAAGTTAAAAACATGAAGTAACTTGTCCAAGGCCACACATCTGGAATGTGGTAGGACAGAGATGGACACAAGACCATCCGTCTCCGAAGCCTGGGGTTGCCTGGTCACCTCATTGCACCAGGCTGCCCACCCCCTCCCCTCGCCCCAGCCCCCCATTCGACCACACAGCCAGGACTTGGAAATGAACTGAGTCCCACCCAGGCCTTATGTGTCCCCTCTGCCCCTTCACTCACCAAATGTTGTTGCCCGAATATCCAGGTGGGGCATCTCTTATTCAGTTAATCCAATATGTCGGAGGTACAGTCACTCTGACGCCTGCAGCTTTGTTTAGGCCTCAAGGAACTGAAAAGGGACAGCTTTCCTGTACCTCACACCCACCCTCAGCATCGAGGATTCATTGACAATGCGATGCACGAAGCATGTTGTATATGGGGAACGCCTCTCCAGTGAGCCCACCCTCCTGCCCACCACCATTAGGTTTCTTTCTTAGTCCCCCCACCCAGCCCACCCCAATCTGCACGTCCCCCTGTGCACTGAATCTTATTTGGCTAAGGATCCCTGCGCACAAAAGACATAAGGCTTCTGCCATTGGCATGTGAGCTACTGAGTGTCTCCAAAGACTTCTCTCCGGGAGTGTGTAAGCAATCCTCATTAGTCCTAAGGAGCAGAAATACCATGTTTTGAGCTGCTTCTGTTATCTTTATGGGGGTTCTCTTTTAGTACAGTCTTAGAAGCACGTCAGAACCTATAGGTTGAAACCAGTGCCTCTATAAAGATGACCTGAACCATCAATGCATTGACCATAAAGTCCTGCTCATGCGCCAAGAAAATCTTGATCTAAGCCCACTCACACTGTGTGGACAAGTGGGAGCTAAAGACGAAGTTTATAAAACGACCTTCAGAACTTAACTCCACCAGACTTCAGCTGCCCTGTCTTTAGTCTAAAAGATTGCAGAGGTTTGTACTAAAGATGAAATAAAAGCCTTTGGGAATCTAGAAGAATCTCTGTTTTTCTTATCACTCTGGATGTTTCCAATTTGTATTTTAGGATAATTTGGGGGGGGTAGCTTTGTGGCAAAATTTCTCAGCATGTTGCTTTCCTTTTACTTACAATGGTTGTTAACGACTTTGAAGTTAAAATATTTACATTGTGGAATCTCAGTATTTCCTTTGTGGTTTCTTTTACAGCTTTTAAGCTTGATTTTTGCCCACCCAATATTTTCTTCTTTTTAACAGTTTGATATTTTTTAACACTTAGGTCAAATGCGTGGTGCAATGCTATGGTCTAATTAGCTGCTTCTTCTCAAATAATGGACTATTTTTCCCAGTTCTGTTTATTAAATAATCCCAAATTAAAATACTCCCAACAACGTTGGTGAGAAAAATGTTAAATGAGCCAAGGGCAAGGTGCGAAGAGAGTCCGGCTGGCTGGCTGCTCCCACCAGGTCTGGACTGGAGGTGGGGAGCATCCAACGTCAGGAATGCAGGACCGCCCAGCCCCGCTGAGAGAGAGGCCACCAGCTCTGTTCACTCAGAGGTAAACCCCTCCTAAATCCCCCCTCACCCACTTCCCACCCCTCCCTGGCCTCCCACCCTCTATGGCACAGTGCCATCTGCCGCTTCTTGGAAGTGCCAGTAAAATTCTTGGGAGGAACTCCTGCCACGATAGATTTTGGCTATTACATGGGGATTTCCAAAGTCTGGACCAGGGCTCCCATCTTCTCCTGATGGGCTGCTGATGACTTCTCTACAGACCCTGACCATCTGACCACCAGCTCAGCACCACAGGGAGCATGATGGGAGGGTGGGACAGTCCAGGCCTCCCAGCCCAACAGGCAAGCAGCTTAACGCTCAGCAGACCCCTCACCTGTTCCACTGCTAACTCACAGTACTCTGGAAAGACGAAGGAGATGTGGAGGGGACATTCTATAATGGTTAAAGCCACAGACTTTAGAGTCCCAGATGCCTGGATCTACATCACTAAAATTTACCTGCCGAGCAGGGCTAAGCTGCCTTCATTGAGTCTCAAAATCTGCATCCATAAAATGGGCATCAGGCTTGCCTCTTCGGGCAGCCATAAGGGTCACCAAAGATGGTCAGCTAAATCTTTAGCACTGCAGCCATTAATACTTGGCATAATGGCTTTATCTGCTACAGGCGGAATTCCTACTGTGGTTTTCAAGGTACAAGGAGCCACAGCGCGTCTGGCTCGTATTTAGGACCTCAGTAATGAACCAATTTCCTTCTGACATTCACCTTCCTGCAGCTTTCTGCCCCTCTTCTCCCCCCACTCGCCTACCTGGTCACCCTCTCGTCAATATTTACTCAATCATTATAGCCCTGGCCCAAGGTCACACACAGATGTATCTCAGAGCTTGCCCAAAAGGTCATGATACTTGCAGATTCCCACCACCCGACAGGCCCAGGGCTTTGAAGTATGCATACAACCTCTTCCAGGACCGCCTTCTAATTTCCTTGGTAGAGAACTTGAGAGATCGGCCCCAATCTAGGAGCAAAGACCCACGTCTTCTGTGAAGGCCACTCTTCTAATCCCTGAACTGAACACGTCATGAGCGCTCAAACGTGGGCTCCGACCTTGAGAGGCTGGCCCGAAGTGTGGGTCAGGCCCAGCCCGCGGTGGGTATTTGTGCTCTGGTTGTCAGATGAGGCCCTTTACCAAAATGCTCTGCCCCGCCACGCTGGTTACAGGTAACCTCCAGAGTCATTTCAAAATGGAGGTGCCCAACTGATTCCTGGTCTCCTCACAGCTAGAGCTGAGAAAGCACAAGGGAGGCAGAACGACTAATTTGGGCGCAAGGCCTATTTCTGGAGTGTAACAGCGGGGGCCGTGGAAGGAACATCAGAGCCAGTGAGAGCACTGTAGGTCATCTAGACTCCGCCTGAAGGAAATGCTCAGGGCTGCCTTCCGGCCACACGCGTGTCTCATTCAGCCCCCAGCCCTGCCTGTAGAAGAGGGTCTTCATCTGTAAAGATGAACGGATGAAGTAAAATACTTGCTTCAGGCATGGCCGAGTGGCCTGAGAAGTTCGACTGAGTTTTTTTCCCCAGTAGAAACTGGAGCAGGCGGCAAGGGGAAGGGCGGGGAAGTGAAAGGAACCCAGAACCGAACACCGAACGCCTTCCTGTAATTCTGCGCGGGGCCATCACGCGTGGCCATGCTTGTGTTGAGCACGGTCCTGCTGAAGGGGCTGAGGAGCAAGGGATACAAACACGGGGCGATCTGTATGTGACGGGACGTCTGTATCGGTGTGCATCGACGTCCTGTTTCAAGGAGGACGATGGGCAGTAGGTCGGTCCAGAGCCCAGGGGTAGACACTTGGTGCACGGACCGCAAGAGTCAACCGAACACTTCTCACCGCCCCCCAGAAAAGGATCAGAGCTGCACTTCATCAGCGTATTTCAACCAGGTATTTTATTGTTCCAGCAATTGCAAAATATACAAATTTCTGAAAAGCATCCCCTGTTTGAAAGCTGGCACAGCCTCATCCCAGGTCATTAATTCAGACAATATACAGAACACAGAGAAGTCATAAGTCACACGTAAAAGGCCCCCAAACCAACCAACGAACAACTAAACCCAATCTATACAGCTTTCTATTTTCAGGCTCCCTTATACATATTAAATAAATAAATAGCACATCTGCTATCAAAATAATAAAAAAATAAATTTCAAGTATTACAAACGAAAACATCATTGGTGTGGTTGTTTCTCTCCTCCCCGCGAATGACGAATTTGCCCGGGGTCTCAGGACAGAATAAGGACAGGGGTAAGCCCACCCAAAAACAACTATGCCGAGTTAACAAAATTGGTCCCAGATATTTTTCGGGGGGTCGGCGGGGAGAGGCGATAGAGTAGCAGGAGCCCCGTGACAGCAGCTCAAACACACCCTCCATCCAGCGCCTTGACTCAGATCACGGCTTCAGTCGGGAGGCCCTCTGCTCTCTCCGAGGTCTCTCTCCCCACCCGTGTTTATGTCCACTCGCCCCCTCTGGGCCCTTAGGAACGAATGTTCAGGATGTTCGCTTCCGCAGGTAGGACCTCAGCGGCCAGCGGCGGGGAGGACACCGGCACACAGCCCCAGCGAGATCAGCAGGAAGGGTCAAAACTCAGAGTCGGCTCTGGCAGCCGGCGCGACAAGGCGGCCAGAAAGAGGGCCTTAAGAACGTTGTTCTCAAGAGCAGAGCTGCAGGCCCCTCTGTCTGGAAATACGGCCAACCTACAAGCACACGCGTGCGTGCACACACGCTTGCCGTCTGATGGGACTCAGGATGGCGGGAAAGGGAAAATAACCCATCTTCAGTCACACGGGAGCACGGATGTACAGACATTGTCTCGGGCAAAGTGCCCGACTGGGGAAGAATGGGGGCGGATCTGAATGTTCTGGCGTGAAACCCACGAACTTGATTGTATGGTATTGGGAGCACGTCCCACTGAACCCCAACCAGAGAAACACGCGCTGTCCAGTTTCGCGCTCTGGATGTCCAAGCCCTCACCCCCACCCCGACCCCACTCCCAGTACCTGTCTCGTTAGCTACGAGGGGCAAGACTGTGAGGCTCGAAAGCAGAGCGCGAGCAAGGCAAGTGACCTTTGGCACCAGCTTTTAGAGATTCTTCAAAGGGTCATTTGGACAAATTGTACCACAGAGTCTCTGAATCGTTTCTTCTGGGCCTCAGGACACCTCCTCTCCCCAGTCCATGGGGCAGCAAGGAGAAACCAGGAGGCAGAAACTACAGGTATTTAGAACCACATGGCCCACAAACCCTGCTCTGAACCACCCCAAAAATGCCACTGGAGCCATCAAGGCCAGAGAGGGCATTCTCTTCTTCGGAATTCCGAGCAACCCAGCCCTGCGCTGGGTGAATAGCAGGTGCTCCCCCAAAACGTGCAGGACTGAGCTCAGCCCTGCCAGGAGACCACAGCCAGCCTCCTGCAGGAAGCAGCCGCAGGTGAGGTCTCGGCTGGGCCACTGTCCCCCACCCTGGAAGCACAGGGACACGACCAACACCCTGAAGGAAGGAAGCCAGACCCTCGATCATCTCTACTCCGTGTCCCGGGTCAGTCCTGCAAGGATCCGAACAACTTGCTGCCCAGCTGGTTGACTGGGGTCCCTCTGAGTTCCCCATCGCACAGGCAAGCCCCATTCCCCACATGCTTTCCCAGCTCCAGCCCCCAAGGGCACGACCCCAAACATCGAAGTTCCTGAAGAGAAGATGCAACTCTCCCGTCCCACCTTCTGCCCGTTAAAAAGTGCAAAAGCAAGCAGCTCCAGGGGAAGCCGTGTCACCAGTGCCTCCGTTCCAGGCAGGAGAGCAGAGACAGCACAGTAGCCTGAGAGGGGGAGGCCCCGGAGCTATTCTGGAAAACTATTTCCTTTTGCCGCCACAGCCAGACTGTCCTTGAGTGTCTCCAGAGGCAGAACACAGACCCAGGCGCCTCGTCTCGGAGCTCAGAGCCTTCTCCGTCCACCTCCGGCCCCGGCCCAGCGCAGGCCTGGATCCTCCTTCAGCAGCCAGTGTCCCGGGCCACGATGCACAGAAGAGCCTTGTCAAAGTCTTCACCATCCCTTACTCTTCGGCAACTGGGATCTAGGCCCCCTTTAGTTTTAGGGCTCTGGGGCCAAGTGTCATCTCCCCAAGCTGGGAACATACCAGTTCAGGATCATAGAAACTAAACAAAACAAAACAGCATGGAGGCCAACGTCCCCTCCTCGGGGCCTTCTCCCAGCTCTTCTTCCACGGCTCATGGTCCTTTCCGAGCTGCGGGAAGGATCAGCGAGGCCGGGGAGAGCGCGGGGTGGGGGCGGCCATGCGCGGGATCCCACGCACGCACAGGGGAGAGGCCTCCTGGGCCTCGGCTGCCCCGCCGCGGTCGGGGCCACGGTTCTCTCTGACGGGCGGGCCACGGTTCTCTCTGACGGGCAGGCCAGGCCCTCTTCGATACCACCCACCCCGTTCTGGAAGAAGTCCTGGGGATCGCTGGCCTCGGGCACATGGGAGAAGCACTAACTAAGCTGCAGAAATAGAGCTGGAATGGAAGTGCCGGGTCGGCCTCAGTGTGTCCTGGAGTCGATGCCGCTCTGGGTGCCTTTCATGTTCTGTTTCCAGAAGAGAGGGGCGAGGAAGGGGAATTATTATTTCCTGTCCATGAGGCTTCTATAGCCAAAGACTAAAGCCATGCAACTGAGACCACCCCCCTCCCTCAAAACACACAACCCCAGAAGAGCGACATCGCCAAACGAGTGGAAGAAAGCCCTGGTGGGCTCCAGGAGCGTGGCGGAAGTGAAGCCCGGGATCAGCCCGGAGAAGGGCCTGGGCAAGGCCAGGCGAGGGCCCTCGGGGCAGGGGCCTGGCATCCGCCTCTAGGAGACGGGGAGAACAGGCAGCTCTAGTGGGTCGGAGCTCTGGGCAACACGGAGCGCCAGCACCAAGGAGCCCTCCAGCTTACGGCCCTTTAGAGCCTGGAGACTGCCCCATCTGCCCCCAGGGGACTCCAGCCGCAGGCAGCCAGGCAGGAGATGGGGCGGGAGCCGTCCAAAGAAGCCTAAGGACTCTCCTGCCAACTTGCTCAAGTAAACCGCGCATCCGGCCCTTGCACCCCCGATTCTAGGAGCATGGGCTCGGCAGCCAGAACAAAGGTGCCGCTGGCTGGCGGGATGGCACAGGGGAGGGCCCAGGCAAGGAAGCCAGGCAGAGAAGGGCATGTGTCACTAAAGCTCTCTTCCTGGTCTAACAAAAGCAATCCTCACTGGAAGTCCCACCCCTACCAGGCTGACCAGGATCAAAAGCCCCTTAAAAAAATGCTTTTCCATCAGCTGGGACAGATGGCAGCTGCCACTACACGGCGCGGGCCCCTCGCCTAACCTCACTCCACCCCGCAAAGAAAGGAAACACAATTTTTACAAGTGTTCTTTCCCATCCTGTCTCTGCCAAGACCGTCTGAAGTGGGCGGGGGGAGGGGAGAGCAGAAGCTGGGCACACAAGGGTGCAGGGTCCTGGGGGCCCCTTCCGCTCCCATGCAGAACCCGTGCAAGGGCCCACGGTGGGGACGCCTGGAGAGAAGAGCCTCGCAGGGCCAGCAGCACTGAAGGTCCCTGGCTCAGCCCAGGCCACCCCCGCCTCCAGTCACGGGTACATCAGGCGGTGGGTGGGGGTCTCCCCGGGACGACCTCGTAGCCTTGCAGCCACCACTTAATGGGATGGGAGCTCGAGGCACTGCCCGGTCCCACCACAGCTGGGGCCCCACCCGGCCCTCAGACCTCTCATGCCCACAGCTTCCAGCGCCCGCGAATGGTGACAAATGCAACAATGACACTGGGGAGTGCAGGCACGGGCCACGTCACATCACTCACGCATGGTGCCCTGGCTCAGGCCATATGGAGGAAAACAAGGAAACGAGAGAGAGAGAAAGAGAGAGAGAGAGACCTCAAGACAATGGCGCTGCTCTTAAAAAACACGTGTTCTCTGGCACGGGGTGTATGAGTCACAGACTTGACAATGGCCAGTCTTCACACAGACCGAGATGCCCCGACAGGCTGAGATGCCATGACTCAGGGAGAGGTGGGGGGACAGAGAGGGGCATGCACAGAGCCATTTACCTTTCCAAGGTTAGTAAGGAGAAAACTTTGAGAAAATGTGACAAACAGTTCGTCTTTCAAGCATAGTGGGGGGAAGGGAAGAACATGTTGGAAAAGAACAGAACAAAACATCTTTAGTAGTATCTTCTTTTTCGTGTGCATTTGAAATTTAAAAATCAGGGATGCCCCACGGTCGGCCGGTCGGCCGGCCCAGAGCACTAGCGCTGCCCCCAGGAGAGGGCTGCAGGGCGCGGCATCCGACCAGCTGGCGGGCCGTTTTACCAGGAAACCGCGACAGCTGGTGTCCTCGGGCCACAACCCCTAAGCCCCCAGAGGTTCTCCCCACTCCCCAGGTCTCTTGGTGCTCCTGCTGTTCACGAGAAGAAATCCCCCTGGCCTGTGCAGAAGGAACAGGGGGCATCCAAATGCAGAGCCCGAGCACCTTGGAAATCCCAGCAAAGCACAGGGCATCGTCTGTCCCGTGAGAACAGCTACTGTCTGCCGGGCACAGACTATGCGCTGGGCATTCTGCTAACCACTACATCTACATTCCCACGATCAAAACACCTCGTAATGTTCCTGTCTCCATGGTTCAGATGAGGATGCGGAAGGGCTAGAACTGCCTAACCTTGCCCAGAATTCCAAAGATGGAGGGTAGTACAACCAAGACCCAATCCCGGGTCGGTTTGACTTGAGCAGAAGTGGGTACCTGCGATCTCAGACATGGGCTCACACTCCTAGACGGGCCTGGACGCTGGGACCCCAAAGTGGAATGCAGGTGTGACGGGTCCAGAGGATTTCTTTTTTTGCTGAACTGGAGGGATTCTAGCCAAAGGCACTATGAGCCACACAGACGGGCAAGTTCAACCTTAGAAGGTCCCTGGGGGGATGTGCCCAAGGGGCACCCTCCCAGCAGGAAGCTGTCTTTCCTGGCAACATCAGACCATCGCTCAAGAGAACAGGATGTGCACAGAAGCAAAAGGAGAAGGCTCCAAGTCCAAAGGCTGGTTTTCACACCAGAACTCTGGCTCTAGAAGCACCGGTTACAATGCTTGGCTTCAAGGAGGTACCAGACACGGGACAGATCGTCTTTAAGCCTGAATTGAATGGACAGGCCCACCAGTGAGCAATCACACCCCAGCTGCAGAGGCTAGCTGCATGGGAGAGGCTTCAAGAGCTAAAAAGGACGTCCCAGCAGCTCGGGCAGTGCCCCGGGGGCCTCAAATGTCAGGTGCCCGGGCCAGGGGTAGGTGAACAGGACCTTGACCGTTCCCAGAAGCCAGCAGAGAGAAGGCAGTCAGCCTTCAGGAGAGGGAGACCCATTCAAGTCCCGGTCCTGCTACTGACTAGCTGGATGGCTGTAGGCAAGTGCCTTACCCTCGGTCATCTGGTAAAAAGGGACAGAACTGCCCTGCAGACCTCCTGGGGTTATTTTAAGGCCCAAAGACATGGAATATATGCAAGCAAACCCATTCTCCTTGAGCTGTAAAGCATCGCAAGATAGAATTTGCTGAAGGTGGGCCACCTAATCTAAGCACGATGCTGAACAACCATTTTCCAAGAACAAGCCACATTTTCAAGCTTACAGGCTAGATTCCTCAAGCCACTTCCATTCCTGCATCCATTAGTCAAGGTCACCCAATCAGCAAAAGGGAGGATGGGCAGGTAATGACCTGAAGGGTTGGGGGAGGGGCTATATCCTGGCACCATTAATGGAACTCCAAGAGGAAAGGCCTTGGCTCCTCCTGTGGTGGGGACACGGGAGCCGTGGAGACACTGAATGATCTAACAGCTGCTCTGCTCCAGCTGACACTTGGCCAGAAACTTCCTGCAGACCTCCGGCTGCAGGGGGAACCAGGGGGGCTGACTCGAGCGCTGCACCCAATTCTGATCGTGACTGTTAAGGCTAAGCAGGTGCTGGTTCAGGACAACCAGCTCCACAGTCTGTTCCCAAACAGACCTCCCCGGAGTGCCAGGGCCCGAGAGCCCCCAGGGCAGCGGGTCTGTGCTGGGACAGAAGGGAGAGTCTGTGCGGTTGAGGTCCCACCGCACTCTTCCCTAGAGTCTGTCCTCCTCATTTTGCAGACTAGGTTCTGGGTTACTTTTCCTTTCAACATGAAAGGCCTGTCCTAGGGGAGGCACAAAACTCAAGACGATGCATCGGGCATAAGACCTAGCCTGGCACCAAATTCTGACTCTGAGGGAAGTCAATTCTTGTCAAGCTGGGGACCGCTGCAAGTACTAACGGTAACTAGGACCCCGAGGGACGTGCAAGAAGCCGGCTGTGGCAAGTGGCGGCAGCAGGGCTCGCTGCGAGACAGCTGGGCCACAGTGCTTCTTGCATCTTTTTCTAGAAATTCATGAATCCCTTTCCCTTGCCCCCAACGTTATCCTTCTCTGTCAGATAGGACATGAACTGTCATCATCCTCAACATTTTATCAGGCAGGAGGAAAAACTGGCAAAGCAAGGAGAAAGAGGAGCGAGTAGCAAAATTATTCAGAGACAAATACTTACAAACAGGCTTTCCCTAGCAAAGGCTGCGGAGAGAAAAAGTGGAGAGAGAGAAGTCAGTAGAGAGACAGGGAGGGTGCAGGCCCCAAGTCATTTGAAACCAGAACATCCTCTGCTGGGATGAAGCCCTGCGGACCCTCCCAGCCTGGCCCCACCCCGTGGCTTCCACTTCCTGAGGATTCGGCCTGGCAACCTCGAAGGACTGTCTTGTCAAAGTCAGGGGAGCCCCAGCCACGAGTCCTCCATGAGCCTGCAGCGCAGCCCCACATGCCACCCAACCCCGGCCCAGGCAAGGCCCCCCCAGGTATCTGTGGCAGCGGCCTCTCAACTTCCCACGGTGACCCCACGATTTACGCCAACACTGAATGTCACCTACAAACCACTTCAGTTCTCGGTTTTCACAAAAAGACACAATAGCATCTTACAGCTAATGCCAGCGGTGGGCACAAACGTGTGAGACGCTTGGCACAAACGGCCTCGTTTGACTCCCCTTTTGCAGTAGGTGCTATTTCCCCATTCCACAGACGGGTAAACTGAGGCCTGAAGGGTTCAGTGGCCTGCCTAAGGCTGTGTGGCACTCTCCCCCACAACACCAAGTCCAGACACCACGAGATTAAGTGAGCGTCAGGGGAAACACAGCAGAATGTGCAGGCCTCGGCACTGAGTTCATAAACCCAATTTGAGATGCGGCTTGTGACTTGTTTGTGAAGAGCCCAGATGTGGTGGGTGGAGGTGCGGGGAGATCTCGAGGTGGACCGCAACCCCGTGCCTGGGAATTTCTAGGTCTCACGTATCGGCAAAGAGCTACGTATTGGCTGCCACTAAGGAAAAGACTGCTCTTCTGAAAATAAATCTTAATGCCCAAGAGCCGACATCCGTCAGCTTTTCACCTTCATAGCGAACGAAACAAGTGAAATCTAGCTGGGTTTCTACATTTTGGCGTCTGTACTACCCGGTGTGATGTGGCATCTGTGTTGTGTGAGGAAGGGGCTCTTCCCAGGCCGTCCTGCAAGCCTGGCTGCCCAGGCTCTACCCTGGCTCTGGAGGAGAACGTGCTTTTCTATACCGGGGACCATGCAAGGGAGCACATGAGGAAGATCCTTGGCCATGGGCCTGGGACAGAAAAGATGTCCTTGGGCCATGTGTGGCCGATGACCCAGAGTCAAAGGGAGATTTCTGAACTAGGCCTTTGTTTTCAATTTTGTTTGAGAAGAAATTATTCAGGAATGTGAGTGGGACACAGACACTTGGCCATTTTTTCTGCTCTGCCCAGTTCTGCCCCGTGAAGAACAGCTCCTCAGAAAGGAGGCGTGTGTGTGTAGCCATGGTCAGCGAGGAAGGACCCCAGGGTGCCACGAACCTCAGGGGGATGGGGGGCGACCCATGTTCTCCCCCTCCCCCACCCACGCATGCAGGCCTGGGTCTGAGGCCACCGCTGGCCACGGGGGCTCTCCTCCCGCCCCACACTGACTGTGAGAAAGGAAAGGGGTCAACGCACTTGTCCGGGCAGCTGCGTGGGCACCTCCGGGGGCAGGCAGTTGGGCAGGGCAGCGGAGGTAGAAGCCACATGCTCCTCAAAGCTGTTGATGCGAGGCTTTTTGGTGGGCTCGGGGCTGGCTAGTGGGGTGACACTATTGCGTCTCATGAGCGGGTTAGGTCCCTTCTTTGCATCCTAAGCGAGACAAAGACAAAAGAGAGAAGGCGACAGTTACAAAGAGTGGGGAGGTGAATTAGCCAAAAAAAAAAAAAAAAAAAAAAAGAAAAAAACCAACCAAACAAAAAAATAAAAAACCAAAACCAAACAAAACATGTTTCTCTGCTTCTGGATTTTACAGATTCAAGACTGACCACGGTGACTGGCCCTGGGACCACGGGGTTGCGATTTTGTCCTGTGACTCCCAGTTGGTAAGAACGAGGGATGGTGTGCTGAGCCCCTTTCCCGAAACATTCCAAGACGCCCACTCGGACAAACGCAACGTTCACAAAGCAGGTGAGGGACGGACAGCAAGACCGGCTCTGCAGACAGTCATCCAGGGAAGGCAAATAATGAGATCGGAGGAAAGAACCTTGCTGCCAGCCTCCAAAAGAGCTGAGAAAGGGGACCGGAGGCCTGCGTGTGAGGCTTGGGTCACCACGGCGGGGAGAGCAGGAAGGGGAGCGGGGGGAGGGGCCGGTGCTGGTCTCCCACTGACCACAAGCCAGGATGCACACAGCAGACACCCCAGCTTAAGACAAGAAATGCAAGCTTCAACCCCTGCCAGGAGACCAAAGAGGCAGAAAATCGAAGTGGGCAGAAACGGCAAGCCTAGGGCCAAACACCAGCCTTCGTATCAAGTGACTACGCAACGGCAGTGAGCACTTCTGTCCCAGGGGCCTCAGCAGAGGTCTGTCTCCCACAAGACTGCTGCCTCAGTTCCGCACAGGGAAGTGTTCAGGGACCATCAGAGCCCAGTGGAGGCCCAGCCCTACTGGCATCGTCAGGCTGGCAGGCTGCTCCGCACCCCACCACCCACGTTCAGAAGCGGGGGCCGTCACAGGACCAAGGCTGGCCGTCCACCCTCCCTTCCCTTCGGTCAACCAGCCAGGCAACAGCGGAAGCTGGGGTTTCCATGTCAAAACCTTCTGGCCAAGCTCCTTGGGAATAGGGAGGGAGGTGTCCCGCATAGATGGGAACATCGCACTCCGTGTAAGAGAAAGGGTCAGCGGGCGAAGCGTTGTGGTTTCCCAGTCGGTGAAAAGTAAATGCAACGTTCCTTCCCAACCACGCCCGCGCAGTGGTCTGCTCTGCCTGTGGGGGCTCTGACCTGCCTGCCCCCCAAGGGTGAGGCCTCCCCAGGGGAAATCGGATGCGGCCAGGCCTGGGGTCTCCTGAAGAAACCTTCCACCCACTGTCCCTCGAGTCCCTACTTTCCAAACCACACTGCCTCTCCAGTCCCACCTCCTTGCCACGACGTTCGTCTTCTTGCTAATTCCCCACCTAAGCATAGGCGGATAACTGAGCGCATTTGCCCGTTTGCACCAGTCACTCTAGAATGTGAGAGGAGTCTCAGCTGCCCCAAAGGAAAAGACACTGGCTGTGCTACGGTTATGTTTGCAAGAGCGGAATGTGTCTTCTGCTTTAATGCCCACTTCCTGGGTTACGTCGAAATGGGGGGGCAGGGGGAGTACAGAAAGGAAGAAAAAGAAGATGCCAAGAAGCCACATACAAGACAGGGCAGGACACACGGATGAAAAGGAAAAGCAGGGCAGAAAGTCACAAAGACCGGCCGACAAACTACTCCAGCAAGAACCCAGGGCTAAAGGACCCAGGTTCGTGGTTACAGACAACGCAACGTGGGGGCCTCCCCGGAGCTCGCACCCACCGGCCCTGTCACTGCGCAGGGTGTCTCCAGGGATGGAGGCCGGGATGGGGATGCGGGGCGCACTTACCTCTGACCTCTCCCGGTGCGTGCTCACGGACTCCACGTTCAGGTAGATGGATTCTACACGGCAGCCTGCGTGAGGGCGGGGCCAGAGGTTGGCTTCCGGTTCAAGCGGACAGGCCGCTTCCAGCCCTGGAGCCACCAGCAGCTACCATCCCCAGGGAGCAGGGGGTGGCAGGGGCTGTGTCACCACACTCACCATAAGCAACGGGTGTCAGTTTGAGGACGGTGTGAAGGGGGCATTTCAGGTAAGGCATCTCCTCTGAAAAGAAGGGAAAGGGCCTCACGGTGAGATAGCAGCCTCAAGGACAGACACTCACAGGTCCCCGGGGAGAGCTTCTGCCACAGAGTCGGTCCCTCGGGGTCCCCACCTGAGTGCCAGTGTCTCTGTCTCCCCGACACCCCACACCCGGCCCCCTCCTGCTCAAGGCAGGCACCCTGCAGAAACACCTAGCCAAAAGAACATGACCAAACCAACCCCAACCCCACCCTCACACCATGTGTTAGAGGTTAAAAAAAAAAAAGTCATTCCCCAGTTTAGGTGCATGGGGATTCGGGTGAAGCTTGGGTAGACGGAAGCTTAAATTTTAAGTCTCATTGAGTTTTCTGAGCACTTTGTTCTTTAGAGGTGGACCGAAGAGCTGCCCCCAACCCCCGGCCCAAAGCCCCTGAGATGTGAGTAGCTGAGGGCTTTCAGGAGGCTGTCTCACAAAGCCCTGAAGCCCACCGTGCATCAAACTGTATCAAAGAGCACTGAGGGCTGGCCAGGAAGCGCTGGGCCGGGAGGCCTGCCCTAACACTTCGCAAAACAGACGACCCGTGTGGTCTGGGTGGGGAAGGCCTTGGTCTGCAGCACCCCACACTCCAAGGCCAGTTTCCCTCCTCCCTTTTGGGGGACGGGCTCCTAATCCCCCCCACAACCCAGAGGAAGCTTGGAAGGACGGAGGCACCTGCACTCTTATCCAGGAAGTAGGCCAAGAGGCAACGCAGGACGGCCTGATGGCAGATGACCAGCACGTTCTCCTGGCGCTCCAGTTCCATGATCACTGGCTCCAGGCGCTGGACCAGGTCCTGGTAGGACTGCAAGACAGAGGGACACAGACGTTGCGTTGGAGCAGAGCTGCATGTGGGAAGGGTGGGAGCTCTGCCACCTCAGCCACACTTCTCCTGTGGTTAGAAACCAGAGGACGCGGAATCAACTGAGAATCGATCAACAGCCCGTGGTGTTTCTGTGGTGCATACCCTTTGGGCACCGGGAACCCGCTGCCACTGGCTTTCTAGAAAAGGGAGATCGTCGCCCTGTTGGCAGGGATGTGGAGAAGCAGTCCTCTGAGAGGAACATAAACCACCCTCTGTCACGGCTGCTCCCTGACCCTCCACGTTGGGGAGGGAGGGATGATGTCCTGATACATGTTTACAACATGGAGAACCCTCGAATATATTACACTAAGTGAAAGCCAGACACAAAAGACCATGTGTTGTACAACCCCATTTCTATGAACTGTCCAGAACAGACAACTCCACAGAGACACAGAGTAGGTCCATGGTTGCCAGGACCTGGGGGTAGGGAGTCACAGGCAGGAAGGCTCTTTTGGAGTGATAGAATGTTCTAGAATTCATGGTAATGATTCCACAGGATTGTGAATATACTAAACACCACTGAATCATCTACATTAAAATGGCAAAGTTCATATGTGAATTTCCTCTCAATACAAAGAAGGGGCTGGACTATGGCTTTTAAGACCACCAAGGCTCCCATTTGTGCCACTCCCTCCGTGGTCCCCCCTCTTTCTCTTACTAATCAGGTTCCAGGAACAGGGGCCAGGGCCACAGAGGAAGTCAGTGCCCTGAGCACGAGGAAAGGGAGACATGACAAAGACGGAGACACCTGCAGACAGCAAGGACCCACTAGGTGTCACCCCACAGCCTGTAGCAGACCCCCAGAGCACCTACATGCCAGAGGCTCCATCCGGGGCTCACTTGGCCAGACAGGAACACACATGGCATCAATCAATGACAACACACAACCAGAGATGACACGTCTGCCATCTCGTCTGTAGCCAAGGGGGGATCCCTTGCGCCGAGTGAGCGATCGCCCCTGACTGGTGTCGTCTCCCGCTTCATTAGAGAGAAACACGTCTCTCGCTGTTGCTCACAGGAAAATACAACTGTGCTGCTCCTGGAGCCGTCTCCAAGGTTCCATTTAGGAAAACTCGACTGGGAGGTGAGAGTGCCAGGAGCACGCGTCGGAAGGGGTCTGGGGGAGGTGGGGTGCAGGAGCCCCTGTGCCCCTGCCGCCCGGAGCCCGCGGCCGCTGCGCACGGCCACCAGGAAGGGGGCCGTCTGGGCCCAGCAGCCCTGCCCCGGCCGCCGGCTGTCCCACGCCGGCACACGTACCTCCCCGGTGGGGTAGCGGTAGTAGTACTTGTCCTGCTCCCGCAGAGCGTACTCCTCGGGGTACGTGTCCTTGATCTCCTCGTACGTCATCTCCTCGCAGACGCCCTGGCGGGAACACCAGAGGTCACCGCGAGTCGCTCAACGCAGCGCGGGCACGTGCGCCAGGGCCCCCACGTCGGGCAGATCCGGCGCGAGGAGACCTGGTGTGCCCTCGGGCACCCGCGCCCCGCCCCCCACGGCCGCGTCAGGCGCCGGCACTCACGGCATCAATCTCGTTGAGCGCCTTCCACTGTTCGTAGGGAAGACGAAGGGCTTCTGCCGTCTGGATGGTACTTTTCAGCTGGCTGGTCCACACCTTGAGGTCCTTCAGGTTCTGCTCCTCCACGAACTTGCTCAGGGCGTTCGCGAACTGAGAGGGCGCGGGACAAGAGGGACGCGCTGGACTCGGGCTCCTGCCCCCTCCCCCCCAGGAGAAGCAGCGCGGGACTCGTCCCGCTCCATTTTAGGGGCACTACTTTGCTGTCATCGGAACAGTGCGGAGGAGCCCGGGAGCCACGAAGGAGCAGCCCCCACAGGCACCCCCTCCCCAAAGACCCGGGAGACACCCCCCCCCCCCGGCCCCGACGCACAGGTGCGCATGCGCACGCTACACACACAGGGACGCACGCCATCCGTCTGCAGCCCGCCCCGCCCCCGCTCCCCGCCTACCTTCCTGCCCCTGCTGGACAGACCCGAGTCCCCTCCGATCTTGCCCTGGAGGTTGTGCTCGCTCTCGCCGTGCCGACACAGGTAGATGGTGCGGGGCTGCACGTGGATGTTCATCAGGTAGTACACGATGCGGCTCTGAATGTGGTCCTGAACTCTGTTCACCAAGAACCGCCGGCCCACGTCGATCACCTTGATCAGGGACAGGTCCCTGCGCAGGAAGGCAAGCAGCTGATCCCAAGGCCCCGGATGGCACAGCCCAGGCCAGCCAGCGCGGGGGTGCACCCTGGAGCCCCAGGCCCGTCGCAGAGGCTCAGCCCCAACGGAACCACGACGTCTGGCTGTGAGCTCTGTGAGGGCGCAGATGGGGTCTGTTGTCTCAGAGGCAGAGAACAAGTGCGCAGGGTGTGGTCGAGGGGCCGCTGCCTCCCAGAAGAGGGGGACAGCAAAGCAAGAGGACAGAAGAGAAAGGACACAGCAAAGGGACAGGAGCAAGACGGGGCTCGACATGCACCTTCCACACCCTGACACAGTGAGCACCTGAAACATTGATACCGAAAATGCAATCAAGGTTTTATTTTGTTATTTTTTAAAATACTTTATTTATTAATTTGAGAGAGAGAGGGAATGAGCAGGGGGGAGGGGCAGAAGGAGAGGGAGAAGCAGCCTGCCCCCGGAGCAGGGAGTCCCACGCGGGACTGGATCCCAGGACCCCGGGATCATGACCTGAGCCGAAGGCAGATGCTTCACTGACTGTGCCACCCAGACGCCCAAGGATTTTTTTAAAAGATGTTTTAAAAGAGAGCTGATGAAAGTGTCCCGGAGCAAGTGCTTTGTGGGGACAGCAAGAAAACACTAAAGTAGGGGACTCAGAAAGGTCACCTCTTAGGAATTACCTGTCACATTTGTCAGGGTCGAGGGGCTGATAGCTGGCTTCGTAGCAACTGATTCTCTTCATGAAGTCGTCCATAGCTTCTGCCGAGTTGCAATCTTTGTAATCCGGGCTGGAGATTTTAACTTCCTGCAACACCACAAAGAGGCAGCTGATGAATCACGCTGTGAAGGCTTTCTGCTTAGACGAAGCAGGATTTGGGGCTTGGAAACAGGGAAAGTACAGAGCAGCCCAGAATAATGACGATCCTACCCGGCATTTAAGAGGAAAAAAAGAAATAGACCAAGGGTTGAGTCAGAGCCCGATGATTACACTGGGAAAGCCCCCATGGGAGACAGAGGATCGCTGCCCAGAGGGACAGAGACAGGAAACCCACAAGGATTCTAATGAACACATCTGAATGGGCCACGATTCGGGATCGACCCAGTAGCCAGGTCACCACCAGACCGCCAACCCTCAATTCGAGTTCTGGATAAGCATCTGCGACGTTCCCCACGCCGAGAGTAGGCTGCCGGTTAGCAAAGGCACACTCTGGAGACGCTAGCGATGCCCTCCCCTAAGCGCCAGGCATGACGCTTCCTGCCACCACCCATATGGAGCAGCACATGCTTCTCCACCTGGACCACACACCCTGTCCTTTCAAAGCTTTGCTCTCATCAGAAAGAGACGAAGCAGAAACGACCCTTGGACCCACCATCTCCTATAAGAGATAGCTCTGGGAAATGGGGCAGAGTTGAGGGAAACTCAGAATTTGTTAATGCATGTGTCCTCTTTCTCTATGACAACTAGCACTGGAGAGAGGCCGACACTTCAAAAACCCGAGTTCAGTGGGGAGTTAGTGCTTCACGGTGCGCCGAGTCTCAGTCTGGGAAGATGAAAATGTTCTGCCTATCGGGGGGCAGGCGGGGTGACCGCTGCAACGGAGATGTGAGCGTGCTGAATGCCACGGGCTGGAACACTTACACGGGTCAGACGGCAAATCTGGTCTTATGTATATTTTACCACAATGCAAAACGATCTAAGTTCCCAAATCCCTTTCTCCTAGCACGGCCGCCGCAAAGAGCACAGTGGGAAGGGCTAAGCTGCAAAGCTGCTCCCAGGCTTAAGCAGAGCCACGGATTTCTGAAATGGGGCAAACGACCAGATGTGTTAACAGAGCATGAGATAAGTGGTGAGCTCCCAGCCGAGCGCGTGGGGACAGCTCGCTGTGGAAATTTAATTGTGCACCTGCACCGTGCCTCGCTACCACATGGGACTAGTGGAACCAAACCGAGGAAACCCAGCAAAACCCTTTGTTCAGATTACAGCAACTTCTGTTCTGTGTCCCTGTACTTTGAGCCTCTTCCTTTGGACGCTGAAACTAATCCAGACTGATTTTCCACAATTTGAATAGCTCTTCCTAAAATATGAACTCATTTCTTAGAAACGCTTGTAAATATTCCCACTGCCTTGGAGAAAAGTTCCAAAACCAGAAGCCAATGAATCTTCAGCAACCCTCTAAAAACGCACGCTTGTGTACAGCAAACCAGAGCGTTCCCTGTACAAGCATCAGACCTGCTTTTCATTGGAGACACATCTTATTCTCACATATTTATGCTGGAGAGAAAATGATCTACTTGAGAAGGGGATCTGTGGTAAAGTCTTCATGGTAACTGTTTTCATTTATGATATATTGCTCTCCAGTGGTAAAATTTAATTAATCAAATTAAGCTGCCGATTACCCTCAACTGATCTGGGCAAACCTCCCCCTTGGCACTGGGAGAGGAGAAGGGAATGTTGCAGATGCAAAAGCGGAAGACTGTTTTATTACCTCCCTTCTTCCCACACTTGGGGGTCCTGCCCCTTTTTTTCCTTTTTTAAATTTTTTATTATGTTATGTTGGTCACCATATGGTACATCCTTAGTTTTTGGTGTAGTGTTCCATGATTCATTGTTTGCGTACAACACCCAGTGCTCCATGCAATACGTGCCCTCCTTATACCCGGCGATGGGGTTCTGCCTTTTAAGCTAGCTGCGTCCTATAGAGTTTTATCGATACATGATCATTCTTACTAACCAAGGACCTTAACAGCTAAAGAGTCCCGCCCGCTGCCTCCTTTCCCATCTGGAGGGGTGAGCTGCCCTTTGTCCCAAGCAGCCCTGTCCCCACCCAACTGCCAAGCTACTGCCACTCACAGAAACTATTCCCAGTCCCCCGGCTTTATCTGTTATGTCCCGCAAAGACTGCTTTCTGCTAACTGTCTGCAAGGACCCCAGATAAAGCCAGTCCAGGTCACAGAACATGCTTCTAAATTAAATACCACTCTGCACCTCCCGCCTCCCTGGATCCCACCTCTCAGACAAAATCAACAAGCTGGCATAGCCAGCTCACTCTCAGCGTCTAGTTACTGCTCTGGGCCTGACCTGGTTCCCCACTTTTCTCTCACTGCCACCCTAGAGTGGGGTCCTGTGTGGTCTTACCATGATGTTAGAGGCTACAACCATAGGGTCATCACACACAGACTCGATGAAAAACACCTGGAAGAAAGTAAAGCAAAATGTTAGGAAACAACAAATGTGATTAACACAAAGGGCTGACTTTGGTGTCACTGTGATGTCATCACCACATTCGAGGAGGACTGACCTCATTTATAAATACCCAAACACATAAAACGAACCACTTGCTCCATCCCGAGTCCTTCACCCTCCCCACTTTCTAGTCACGGTAACCCCTCAGAGCACCCACCAGTAAGGCCCAATCTGTAGGCAACAAAACAAGGGCAGCAGCAGGGAAAGTACCAGGCATGGGGCAGAGGAGCCCCAGACATGGGAATCAGCCTGTCCCTGAGGTGCTTGTTGTCCCTGCTCCCGCACGCTCCAGAGCATGCAAAGAAGTCTGGCTCACCTTGAAATCATTCTCTTTGGCAAAATGAAGGATCATGTGTCTCCTCTCTCTGGTAGTATTGGTGGCATCGAAAACCTGATAGGGAGAAAGAGGGCAGTGAAGAAAGCCCAAGTGTGAGATGAACAGTATTTACCAAACCACAAGTAGGTCAGGCCTGTCACCTCTAGGTGTAAGCCAAAAATGTGGTTCCAGGAGAGACCGCACCCTGCCCCCAGCGGTCCCACTACCTCCAGCAGTCAGGGACAGATGGGAGGGAGGGAAGGGTACTTAGAGCAAACGAATAATGCAATGCACAGGGGAGGGCGCACAAGGAAGCGACCCCGGCTACCCCGGCAGGAGCCACCCCAGGCCCAGCCTGCCTTGGAGGGTGGGGTCCTCACAGAGGAGGGGTGAGCAGAGCACACCAACCAGCCGTGCCCGGAGTCCACTCCCGGTTAACCACCTTCCTGGGTCCCTGTGCTACTCTAGCCACCTGCTTCCCCGAACTCTCAGGCCAGGGGCACCCGTCCCTATTGGAGGTGTCCCTGCAATGGCTCTCGGCACTGCTCTGGCCTGTCTACATCTTCCTCTCTCCAGGGCACCATCCTGCTATGGTGCTGGACACAAGGGCTGGTAATTCCGCAGACTTACTGCAATTTGGCCCCCTTCCTTCATCAGGTAACTTTTGACGTCTCTCAAGGCGGCTAGAGCGCACTGCCTGCAACACACAGGAACGAGAACGCATGCCTCAGACCAGCCCACGCCACGCGGGGAGCCCGAGCAACCCTCCTCCTCCTAACGAACAGAGTGACCGGCAGTGCTACCGCTAAACTGCTGGCCTGGCCAGAGCCGCCGGGCCCAGCCCCCACAGCCCTGGAGGCCGGAGCGAGCCTCGCACAGGTGGCTACGGTCCCCCTCAAGAGATGGGGCTTCCGGCCGGCTGCAACCTGAAATCTCATGGGGTGCTTTTACAGAACTGACGTCCAGGGCTGCCCACAGATTCTCAGGGCACCGTCTAGGGTAGGGCTGGCGCCAGGATCTCCCCAAGCTCCCAGGGGAATCTAAGATGCTGTCAGGGTTGAGCACCACAGCACTTGGGTTTCATGACCACCCTGGGCTTAAAAAAACAAAAAAAGTCCCTTTCAAATGTCAACAGAAGATTTTCCACAAAAATGATTTTGTTCATTCTCCATGAGACATGGCTGTTGACCTCTGTCAGCCATCAGCTGACCTGGACCCCTGGGAGCAGATGAAGGAATGAGTCCCACAGGGGCTGGGACTCATCCTCATACGCTCGCAGAGGCCAGACGGCCCGTGGAGCCGCCCGCAGGCCCGCTTCCTCTTTCTCTTCCAGAACCCGCCCTCAGCAAGCAAAGCAAACCGGAGTCCAGGCCTTACTTGCGGACTTTCATGGCCTCCTCGTTGTCGGGGCGGAAGAAGCTGTAGGAGCTGTACTGCTTCACGGCCTCCCGGCGGTACTCCCCGACGTTGAACACTGCGGAGGCAAAAGCGACGACCCTCAGCGGCCCCCTGGGGAGGAAGGAGCCACACACACCCGGGAACTCTCCCCAAAAAAGGACGCCAAGCCAACACGCCAACGCCAACCTGAATGAGGTGGCGCTGAGACCCGGACACCAGGAATTGGCCCCCCACGTGCAGGACAGGGGGCCGAGAAGGCCGCCCAGCTTCCCCAGACCCAACTCTGCTCATGGCGGCCTGCTTTCCCAGCGCTTGTCTCCCACGGCCCTGGTGCCACCAGCTTCCCGAGACCGTGGGAAGAGGCGACCGGAGAACGATGTCTGCACTCGGCCCCCAGGAGAGCGCGGGAAGCTCAGATCGGCCATTCTCCCACTGACCCAGCAGCCCGCGCCCGGTGGAAGACACAGTACCTGCAGGGCACTCACTGTATGACACACGGCACTGGGCACTGTGGGGACAGCAGATGCCAAAACTCGTGCGGCCGGCCACACAACCTTCCCCGGGTCATTGCAAAGACCAGTCATAAAAAGGTAACTGATGGTAATGGAGCCCTTTATGACAGTCAGGAGAAGAATGTCACAACGAAGTGCTATTGGAACTTGAGGGGCACAGGTCCCCACAGACTATGTGGCCAAAGAAGGCTTTTTGAAGGAGGTGAGGGGCTGAGCTCGGAGGGCGGCAGGGCAGTGGGGATAACAGACCAGCAGGTGGGAAAACATCCCAACATAAAATCAGGGTAGGTATACAGCGTGGCCAGAAGGGGTCCCCCACAACCACGGGGGACAGGCCAGCCGCAGAGTGGCCCTGCAAGGCAAGTCCTGGCAGCCAATTTTCCCGGTTTCAGAGGCCGGCGGGCTCGACTGCAGCGATCAATGAGACTAGCCCGGCCCTGGCCCATGGCCTCACCTTTCGTGGGAACGCCGATCCAGTTGAGGTAGCGAGTCAGCTTCTTTGAGATGTAAGTCTTACCCCGGGCTGGGAGGCCCACCATGACGATCACGGTGGGGGAGTTGGTCAGCTTCGGCCCACAGGCTAGGGGAGAACAGAAAAAGGTGTCAGCGATGAAGCTATGCACGTTGGTGAACAGAAGCCTATGCCCCACAGGGAACTTTCGGGAATTCTGCAGAAATATCTATTTCATTCCCACCTCAAAGCCCCGGGGCATTTTACAGTCTAGTGGGGCTGAGATCCCCTGTTGGCCAGAGACCTCCCCCCCCCGGCAGGCACATATCTCCATCTTGCTTTCAGGTCATGCATGGCAGGGGCTGTCCCAACCCCAAATACCACCGCAATCCCGGAGGGCCCTAAACCCAGCCAGGAGCCCCGTTACTAAGCCCAGAGCAGAAAGAACTTTGGGGGGGCATAAAGAAGGGACTCCCCAACACCAATGGGGGTGAGATTAACAGTAGGGGGGTGTTTCAATAAGACAAAAACACCAGGGAGAGAGGTTTTCACTGGGTTTTAAGAAAGGAACCCAAAGAACCCCATTCTGGACACTTAAGGTGCAGTATGTTTCCTTGGCTGGTGTCTTGCCCTTCAGACTCTAAGGTGACTCCAGCATCCTGGTGACAAGAGTGCCAGGGGCTGCCCACTAGGAGCAAGAGACCAGCCACCTCCCATTCCCAGCCCAGCAACACTGCCTGGTGCTCGCTGACTCCCACAGTCAACCTAGCTCTCCTGGTCAGCTACGTGGCACTGCTTCCCGGGCACCGGCCACACGGATGCGGGCAAAGCTACTGTGATCATACCACAGATCCAGGCAGATGTTTAGACGGGGGCTCTGTCTCTTTCTAAGCAAGCGAGTGCCAGATGGGGAAGGAGGGAGCGCCACCAGGCCACTGAGAGGCACAGGCTTGAAGGAGGGCACCTCCCCTAAGCTGGATGCCCCAACGGTCCCATGCTCAGCCTGTGACCAAACTGAGATCACATGTCCAAACACCCACCGTGTTATTCTAGGATCTGCCCCCTGGACCTGTGGGCTGGGGGCAAGGAGGAAGGAAACAAAGCATAGAGGGGGTGGTTTCTTCTGTCATGTTTTAGACCATCAGTGACCTTCTCCATGCAGAGTGAGGAGGAAGAAAGGCCATCAGGAGGCCAGGAGACATTCAGGAGCCACGAAAGCCCTTGGCTGGGATTCCCCAGCTCCCAGGGGCTGGAGACAAACAAGTTTGTAAAAAACAGGCATTTCCCTGCCCAGCATAAGCACGCAGAGAGCAAAGGAGCGCCAATGGGCTTTCTTGAGTCAAGGGGCAAGAAGAGAAAAGTGATGGCCTTCCTGAAAACCAGCGGGGACACAAGACATACCCTACTGTTTGCACTAGGACAGCTGCAGGGGACTCAGGAGGAAAGTCTTCTCACTTATGCCTGAAATCAACATTTACTCTACTAATTCTTTCCTCAAGCCACTCTGGCTCTCCTCTGTTCGTATCTGATGTCTCCACCATGCCGCTGCTCCCAAGAGCATCTAAATATGCAGGGACCGACGGACACACACACATACGCTCTCTCTCTCTCCACCCCCCGCCCCCTCTCAGCTGTGCACATGCATGGAATACTTTTGATGGACTCATGCCCAGTAAGTGGAGACAGAGGTTGACCAATTTATCAAACAGGGGATTAGTTCTTCTATCAAATAATCATATGCAGAAATCTCTGGCAGTCAATGCTTTGGGAGGAAAAAAGCCATAAGGACATGGCAGAGTAAATATCTTAAGCCAAGAATTCAAGTTGAATCTCAAACCCAAATAAATCATCACTCTCTTATTTGGCAAAGCAGAAGCCATTCTCCCTACTCCTTTGGCTTCTCGCACAAGATTCAGCGGAGCGGCGAGATGGGCCGCAGCTGTCCCTGCACCCTGGTGCTCCTGGGTCTCAGAGCAGGGAAACCTTTGGATTAAACTTGCGTCTTATTCTCCTTCACCCCTCCCCACTCTTTTTTTTAAACCCACAGGTGATCTCAAGTGCCTTCATGCTATCATCACCTGCCCCTGCCTCAGTTCCCCCAGACTCTCAGTTTCTTCTCTGCAGACCTTTTTAACCCAGGGAAGAAAAGCGCTTCCTTCCACTTCTCCTACCAGGTTCCCCGGCTCTCTGCTCTCTCCTCTTCTCCCCCAACAGCACAGGCACGACGGAAGACACGAGCGGAGTTTAACACAAAATTTTCCCAAAAGTTCTTAAGTGTTTCATTTCATCTTAAACAAAAGTTTAACATCTTAACTTCTTTTTGATCCCCCCAAAGTTTTTATACTCGGATGGATTCAGATGTCCACGTAAGCATGTTTAAGGAGATACACATATGTTCACTCTGTTCAAGGGCGAAAGAAGCAATTGTTTCAAGACCGCTGGGTTCACAGACTATAAACACCTTGACTGTGGTTGTGGGGGGAGGGGAACGGAGCTCAAGCTAAAAGCATCATCCAGGGTTAAGGCCGACCCTTGAGCAAGAGCTCACAGAAGCTCACCCTCAACTCCTGTCATTGCATTCATTCATTCACCCAACAGACACACGTGCCGGGTGCCCTGTGAGCGCCCAGCATCATGTGGCCACAGTCCCTGCGCTGACAAGCACCTGGTCTGGGGTGGGGAGGAGACAAAGTACAAGCACACGAATGCACAGAGTCATTCTGGGGCGTGCTGAACGCTGCGAGGAAGCAGCACAGACGTCCGTGAGGAGCGCTGGCGCTGAGGCTGGGCGTGGCCCCGGGGGGGAGCTGAACTGGGCAGCCGGAGTCAGCGTTCCCGAGGAGCACCTGCGCTAAGGGCTGGGTGGCCACAGCCAGCCGCACCATTGTATCAGCCCATAATGCACGCTGGCCAGTGGACACAGCAAAGCAAGTGATAACTGGGAGGCCAGCCCCGAGGGCAGTGAGCAGCAGCCAATGGGGCGACCTGAGTGGCCGTTCCTTAAATGGTCAGCTAGACAGGCCAGGGTAAACCCCTCACCCTGCACAGAGGCTGCATTCGAGGGCTCCAGTTCCGGCCCTACTCCCCAGATTCAATGACTCACCTCTCTGATAGCGTGTAACACACTGACACCAGCAGGCACTCCACAGCTGTCCTCACCCACCACACCGACACCCACAGCCCAGGCTCAGAAAAGAAAGTATTGAAGACACTTTGCTGTTGCTCGCATAGCTCCTTCCACCAAAGGCACTCCACCAAAATGCCAACTTCAAAAGATGCCAAGTCATTGGTGTTCTTGTCTGCAAGCAGGTAATCATGCTTCAGTGCAAAGTTCCGGGGAAACGAATGGAAAGGGTGTTTCAGACAGAGCGCAAGCTGCGGACGCGGACGGGGTCAATTCCCAGACCGTCCCAGCAGGAGTTTCCACTGCCATGTGTCTACAGGAAGGTTTGCAAGAGCAAGCCAAATGCTGTCCACAGAGACCTCTGTGAGCCCGCCACCTCCGAAGGGCTCGCTGGGAAGGTTTCACGGACTTGGCCTGGGGTAAGAGAAGGCAGGCCCAGAAAGCTCGTCTGCCCCACTGCTGGATACCAAATCATTCATTACTTCGCATGCACGTTGTAACTTATGCCTAACCTTTGTCCAACAAATGGCTCTCCTAATCTGACAGGGCCTCTGCCGGCAATAGTGAGGATCTGGGCATCTTAGTAAATCATCTGACAACCTTGGGAGGCGAGCACTAGGAGACTGGCTGCGAGAACAGAGCGCCGAGTCACATAAACAGTGGTCCAGGCAGGGCCCCAGCACTTCCTGGGAACTTGGCCAAGCTACTTGAGCTCTCCGCGTCTTAGTCTCCTTGCCCGTGAAATGGAGGGATGCTTCGTAAAGGTTCCTGGGAAGTACCAGGCAGGAGGTGTAAAAAATGCTTCCCGCCGCAGCCTCCATCGGCAGGAGCCGTTATGGTTTCCATCGTGCTGGACACGAGGAAGCAAGACCCACAGGTGGAGACAGGTCCCACTGCACACGAAGTGAGGGACAGAACTGGGGCTCACCTAGGTCTTTCGCACCTGAAATCCCTCACCTGAAACTAAACTGGCAGTTCTCAACCAGCAGCTGAACCGAAAGCCCCACGTGTAGCACTTTCAACTTCGCTTGGGCTCACCACTATGGACTGTTTTCCCCCCAAATCTCCCCCAAATAACTCCAACATGCAGCCAGGGCTGAGAATCCCTGCTACAAACCGACAACCGTAGTGGCCACTCAAAGATAAGGTTGGGACGTCTCCTGAACATCCCCCCCCTTCTTTCTTCAAGTTGGAATGCCCCCCCACCCAAGTTCAAGCCCCTACTGAGATGAAGTCTATCAGGAGATGGGACGTAACCCAGGAGCTAGATTGTGGAGACGCAGGTTTTCAGTGGTTAAATGCCTCGCCCAAAAAAGTCGGGACTCCCACACAGAGGCTCTCAACTTTGAGTAATGGTGTACTAAACGCACAGCTGGCCCTTGCCGGCCGGTCATTTACTTCCTTGTCGATTGCTTCCTGGTCAGTAAGTCCTGTTACAGTTTGCAATTGAAGGAAACTGCACGCTTTGTAGAAGGATTGACCACAGAATGGGTGCAGCCAACAGGGCACCCGACTGATGTGCTTTAGACACAGAAATATTGTCAAACTAGCCCATCTGGAACTTTCTGTTGTTGTTTTACTGTTCTTCGTACACGAACAGTAATGTCCACCATGCCATCTTTTAATTAATAAAGCTCAGAGGAATCTGCTACAGACTCTCAATTAGGACACCACTTAGAAAGGTGGGAACAGGTTTAGAAAGGAGAAAATCCATCCAAGTTTCCAAATACCATTAAAGAAGGGGAGGAAGGTGATGGGGGAGGGAAGGGAACCAGGAAAGATGCCCCAGGAAGAAATACTCTTTTCCCCATTCTGCTGAGAGACAAATGTGACTATATAAACCCAGAAAGACACCACTATTTGAAATAAGGTCATGTAATAAATATACAGGCTGTAGATATTTTTATAAGGAAGAACGTGTCTGAGACTACACCCCAGAACCACATACAGGGATGCCAGGAGTGGGCGGGGACAAGAGATTTAATCCCTCGGCTTTAGCACCCCCCCCCCACCCCAGGCACACACCAAGCTCTAATGGTTCTCACAGGGATTTTAGGCAATCTCTCATCTGCGTGTGAGACGTGCAGACTGATAGCGTCTAATGGATGGGTCTCTGAAGCCCGGAGCAAGGAGGCATAGCTGCACACTTGTGTCTCTCCGATGCACACGACTGAGCGAATGCCAGCCAATCTCAGCGCCCCCACACGGAACCTCACGCCTCCACCATGAACCTCGGGGAACTACTGAATGTGTGCACATGTGCGCACACTTACCTACAAACACACGTATGTACATACAGAGAACCAACCTGTATTTGTATGACCAATTACAGTTTACAAAGTGCTCCAGAAATACTGGTTTTATTCAAAAGTCAAAAAGGGTGGGGTTGCTTCTGTGTTCTGCCACGGCCACATCTCCCTCACGATTTAGGGCACTGCATCCCCCACTACCAATCGGGGACTACTGTGGTCAGCCCCAGCGTAGAAAGCTATTTAAGAGTGTATCCACAAGGGCTGGGAGCAAGAAACAGACCTGCAAAGCCCCTATCCTTGGCTACCTCGCAAAGAAACCAGTTCTTAAGGCTTCTGTGGCCCCGAGAACCCCAGGTCTGGCAGAGGGGATAAGCTGATGGAGGACTGGCCCCCAGTGTTGGGAGCACCTTGCCTGGTCCCCATCACCAGGATGACCTAGGAGCACCCAAGAGCCAGCTTTCCCTGCCTCCTATCTGAGGCAGGGGGGGGGGGTTGGTGATTCAGACCTGGGCAAAGCCTGAGGTGGCAAGATGTCACCATGGCTTCAGTGACCATCCCCTAAGAAATGTGGCAGCAGGCACCCTGGCACTCAGGAGCCCTCACTGCCTAGAAGCCACTTTGAGGATTTGGACACAGGATCCCACGTTTATCTCTCAGGTAACTTGACCCCGCCTGAAGTAGAACACGCAGGGCTGGGCTGACCCTATCCACCCTCTACCTGGTAGACTCCTGGGTGGGTTACCTGGAGAGCAGGTGATGCCTTCAAACCACTGGGACCACCCTTTCAATAGGTGCCTCTCTCCGCAGCTTAGGGACAGAGCCCAAGGTAAAAGGTAAACCTTTCCAAAGCATTTATGGCCGATGACAGGGCAGGAAGGTGAACTGCCAACAAATTCCAAGCACGGTGGATTGTGTGTGTGTGTGTGTGTGTGTGTGTGTGTGTGTGTGTATGTGTGTACGCGCGGCGCGCACAAAATGCTTCCAACTATGCGGTCACTGACCCACGGACCCTCCCCAAACCCTGGAGCACAGGCCTGGTTCCAGGTGGCTCTCTTCTCGCCCCAGCACAGGAACGGGAGGTGCAAGCCGGGAGAGGGAGGGAAAGGAGAAAGAAAATATACTTAAGAAAAAAGGAAAGAGCGAGGAGATAGGGAAGTAGAGAGGGAGTAGATATAAACATAAAGAGAAGGGGAGATAAAAATTACGCAGAAGAAACAGGAGACAAATATAGAGAAGGGACAGAAGTATGGAAAGCAGGAGAAAGAGGCGACGGAAACAGAGGTGGAGAGGAGAGAGGGAGAAAGGCAGAGAGCCGGGGAGGTAGCGAAGGCAGAGAAAAGGTAGGGAAGGACCCGCCGAGTCCCTCGGCCAGACTCGGCCCGGCAGGCGCCCGGGAGAGCGGCTCCGGCTGGGGGACACGCGGGAGTCCCCGGCCCAGCGTCCCCGCAGCAAAGGCTTCCCGCCCGGTTCTGCGCGTCCCGCCCCCGGCGCTCCGGAGCGGAGGCCGGGGCGCGCTCGGAGTTTCCGAGTGCCTCTGCGCTCCGGCCGCGAGCCGAGCGGAGCACCGTGGGGCGGCGGGCCGGGCCACAGCGCCCCCGACGCCGGCCGGGGGAGGCGCAGCGCCCTCGCCCCAGCCCGCGCCGTCCCCGCCCCGCGGCCGGAGCGACGGGACCCGCCCGCCCGCGGGGAGGAGCGGGAAGCGCCCGGCCCCGGCCCGCAGGGACCGCCGAGGAGGGCGGCGCCCGGCCCGGCACGAGCGCACTGGAGGAGCGGAGCCGGCACTACAGCGCCCCGCCAGCGCCCGCCACACAATGGCCTGGCTCTCCACGCGGCGCGCCGCTCCCCTGCAGCCCGGCCCCCGCGCGAATCTGCACTCACATCTGGGCAGCGAGGGGCGGTGGTCGACCGGGATCCAGATCTTCTGCACTCGGCTCTGAGTCAGCTCCAAGGGCATCTTCACAGCCTAGACTCGGCGGCCCTCCGCCCCCCGCGAAGAATTCAGACTTGGGGAGGAGAGCAGCCTGTCGACCCCCGAAACAAAGGGGAAGGGGGGTGCGTGCGCGGGAGCGCGGCGCGGGAGCTCTCCCGTGCGCTGCTTTTTGGAAACGTGCTTTGTGCTAAATCACGAACGCTCGCCCGGGGCGTGAGGCTTCACGAGCCGGCAAGAGGGCAGGGAGCTAGGGCTGCACCCGCAGCTGCCGCAGGGCCGAGCTCGTCTACTCGAGAAACCACCGGGATGCTCGGAGCGCAGTGACAGCCGCGGTCCCCGTGTGCCAGCTCGAGTCCGACGCCCTCCCCTCCCGCTCGTCGCCTCTCCAGCTCTGCTAGGATGCTTCGCGCGGCGCTCGGGCTTTTAAGAGTCGGGACCGGCAGCTACGCAGACGTCAGCCTCGGGGCGGGGACGCATTCTTCGGGATCCAGCCCTCTTTCACGTGGGGGGGCGGGGGCGCAGGAGGCGGCCTGCTGGCGCCCCCTGCAGGTCGGCCGCAGCAGCGCGCCCTGCTCCTGCCATCCCTCTGATGACGCCCTAAACTCAGCTCTGGCTGAAAAGTCTCACTCTCTGAACTTCCTCCTACGTCCCCTAAAGATGACTGGCACAGCTTCCCAGAATAATCACCTCAGCGGTGCTGGGAAGAAAGAAGCGGAGCCGTCCAGTGTGGTGCGTGGACCCCCGCAGCTTAATCACCTTGGAGGCTGGTTAAAATGCATCCTACTGATTCGGCTTCTCTGGGAGTAAGACCCTAACAATCTATATTCTTAACACGCGATCCAGGTTAGGCACAGTCAAGTTGAAGACCCGGGCTTAGGGCTACAGGTTGAAGAGAGGTTGGGGGACTCGGGGGTGGGGACCTCTGCTACCTTAGAAAGAAGCCAGAAGGGGGATTACGAGAGCGCCTGTGTGGCATAGGTCTCTAGGTCACTCCTTACCAAAGCTGCTCCCTGATAATACCTGTGAGTCTCACCCACCACGACCCCTGCCCCCCGTGGGGAGGGGGCTTCCCTGGTCCTTCTTCCTCACCGCGCCCACTTTTCTAAAGCCCTTAGAAACCTTGACTTGTGAACATTGCTCCCCTAACACCCGGCCCTGAGACCTGGAACCTGGTCTTCCCCCTTCCCCCCACTCCTGGCCTCGCTGCTGAGAGGCCCAAAGGGCGGGGCACCAGAAGGGGACAGGAAAGCCCCGGAGGCCGGACCGAAATGGACCGAGTCACCTTGGTCTTTGCTGTCACTATTTACAATATTTTCAATATACCTTAATCTGAGTAGAAGAGTAAGTAAAACTAGAGCCTATTCCAACCTGCAATTCATTACCTGACTATAAGCCCCGGGAAAACTACTGGGAGGTGGCACCTTAATTAGGCAAACCCCTAAAATTCATGACATTTATCCGGCACAGCTCCCATCTCTTCCTCGCCATTGGGGGGGGGGGGTATGTGTGTTTCCTGCCTCCACAGTCCTTGGAGTTTTTGCATCAGCTAGAGACGTGGGGCAGTCGTGTGGTCAGACCAGTGCCCACCCTGTGAAGATCCGGGGTGCTTCTGGCGGGGACTGCCGCCCGCAGAGTGGTCTTGCATGCATGTGACTTTAGCACGCCCGTGCATCAGCACAGAAGCGGTGCCGGGCCTTGCAGAGGTGCATACCTCACTCTGAGATTGCGCTGTGATTGAAGGAAGAAGGCGGCGCCCCCTGAAATCCGCACTGCAATAGAACAGTCTGCGCAGAGCCTGCCACACGTCGCTCACGTCCCGCATGGCTCCGCTGGACCGCGCCCGCTCCCTGGCGGCAGGCACAGCTGCTCCCGCCCCGCCCCTCCTGGGCCTCCCTCCCGGGCCTCCCTCCCTTCCCTGCACCCCAGCCCGCCCAGGGGCCGGGAGTGCCGAGCGTCGCCCACCGCGCGGGTGTCCCCGACCCCCACTCTGGACACCCCCGCCCAGCCAGGGCCTCCCCCCCTTCTCCGCACCCCAGAGGGCCCAGGGGCCGCGAGAGCCCCCACGTAGCCCGCAGCGCGGGTACCCCCGACCGAACCCCTACCCCCCGCGTCCCGACTGCGCTCCGGGCACCGCCCCCCTCCCCCCGCCGCGGCCCTCCCCGGAGTCCCTGCTCTCCTTCTGACAGCTTTGCTGACTGTCTGGTTTCGGCGCTCGGGCAGCTGTTCAGAAACCCGAGTGCATTGCATTGGACTTGTTTTTCTGCAGTGGGAGCAAATGCCAGGGATGACACCCTATAACGCCCCAGGGAGAGTCCCACTCCACTCTTGAAACAAGAGTGGGCTGATCCAAAGAGAAAAACAGACGCAAGCGAGCGCTGGAGCCCTCAGGAAAGTGGCTGGCTGGGGTTCGCTGGGGTCAGGGAGGGGGCCTGCTGTGCGCGTGAGAGTAGCTGCACCCCTCCATGCTTGTACACTTGCCTCTCCGGGAACAATCGGTGTGCCTGCTACTTTCCCATCAGATTTTTTGCACACACAGACAGGTCACAGGGACAAGGTGGCACTCTTCCAACCTCTAAGCTTGCAAACAGCTGTGGGTTTCAGCTCAGGGAGAGTGGGGTCCTCGCTCGCAGAGGCACATCTTTAATGTCCTGACCTAGATAATGTGTCTGGCAGGGTCCAGTCCTGAGGGCACCAGGCACTTGAACTTCCTCTGGCCACTAGACCCCTTGCTTTCCCTGCCTGTGTGTCAACAATGCCTTGGGCTTGGGTGTCCATGGCTACAGAGCAAAGACAAAATTCTTCCTCATCACCTCTTGCACCTGATAGGGGGACAGGCAAACGGAAGTTCACTTAACCCTCCTAGCTTCTGATGTCTAAGTGAAAACAATGTGGGACTAGGTGGGGTTCAAGGAGGAATTCACGCTTGAGAATAAAGCAAGGGGACAGCTAGAATGGGTGTGGCATTTGCAACCCTCCAGTGCATTAGGGTAGCGTCCTTATGAGGATAAAATTGCTTCACTGCAAAACCGTTTATAAACAAACCCCCTGCAACTGAATTCCAAGAATGTACTGTTCAGAATTTACTGATTTAGACATCCTCCTAACTCTTTCCCTAGTTCTCCTAATGGCTCCATCTTCTACCAACTCCTGTCATCATTCTGGTGATTAGACATGCAGTCCTTCAGAAAAGGCTGCGGAGGGTATAAACATCTCAGTAATATTTGACAGTCAGGACAGCTCCAAGTAGGGGAGATTCCATGGTCGGGGCACAAATAAGGCTAGATGGAACCTTCCAGATGAGTCAGCCCTTTGTTTTAATTGAGGAAGGGGAAGTTTAGAGATGAGAGGGGTTAAGGAACTAGGTCAAAGGTCAAGACTGCCAGTTATTAACTCTTTTCCTGGACTTGACACAGGCATCTGCTAGTTCCTCAGGGACTCGTGATGGGCAGTTTAACCCCAGGGTGCTGAGTAGAGTCTGGTCAAGGGGAAGACCGCACTGTGCCTCAGACCTTCTCACCCAGAGCAGCTGAGCTGTTGGACACAAAAGAGCAGAGAAAGACCTTCTTGCACAATCCTGCCTGGTGCAGGTGCTTATAGAGAATTCTTCAGCAAGGTGGAGACCCAGAGAAAGATGGTGGAAATGGTTTTCTCCATGACACACTCTTCCCTCTGTTGGCCAACGTCATCTAACCCTTACACCTGCTCCCCTATGAGAAGAAACAACAGCAAAAAGCGAACCCCACTTCCAAGATCTTGTGCCAGCTAGCCAGATTGCAACCTTTAAACCATGCCATACCCACCTCCTCCCCAGCGAGAGAAGGAGAGAACAAGCCACGGCAGGCTGGGAGGCATCAGAAGTGGTTAATTAGACACAAAGTGTCGTCATTTGCTCCTTTAACAATCCCATGTCTGAGACAGTGAAGTGAGACACCAAATAAAAGACTGAGATAAACCCTTACCTCACCATCCATCCAAACACAAGAGAAAGGGTGATTTTTTTTTTTTAATGTTTGTCCCTCGTATATGAGTGGCAACACACACACACACGGATGCCCGCACGATGCCACCTCGCTGGGTTGAAAACCCAACTCAAAACCTGCACAGGGAGGTTTACAGCAGCTCCGTTCATAATCACCAAAAAGTGGAAGCAGCGAAGATGTGCTCCGGGAGGTGAATGGATGAATAAACGGCAGTCCACCCAGACAACGGGACATCATTCAGCACTAAAAAGAAATGAGCCATCGAGCCATGAAAAGACATGGAGACCTCTGTGCGTATCATGAAGGGACAGAGGCCAGTCTGAAAAGGCGCCGCACTGTAGGATTCCACGACAGGCTGGAAAAGGCGCAGCTACGGAGACAGTAAAATGATCGATGGTTTGCGACGGTTGGGGGGAAGAAAGAGTTAACAGGAGAAACACGGGGTCATGCAGGGCAGTGACACTACTCTGTCGGCTACTGTAATGGTGGATACACGTCATTACGCATTTCTCCAAACTCCTAGAATGCACAATGCCAGGAGTGAGCCCCGAGGTAAACTAGGAGATGATGACGTGTCAGCACAGGCTCACCCTTGGTCAAAACCCTCTGGTGAGGGATGGTGACGGTGCGGGAGGCTGTGCACGTGTGGGGCAGCGCGACACGCTCCTCTCAGCTTCGCTGCAAACCTAAGACTACTCCAAAAACTAAAGTCTATTTAAAAAAACGCTCGCTCTGTTTCTGCCAGTGTCATACGCTTGTCTCCAATCAAGTGGACTTACTGACGTGTCCCATTGTGAGGCTGGGACAACATTCCTCCGTGGCCACAATCGGGCTCTGGTTTAACAGACACAAAGTGCACAGCCCAAGTCCCACTGAATCCTACAGCAAGTTTCCACCTCCCTCCGCGCGGGCTATGTTTCTCCACTTTCTCCAGACCTTTCCTTTCCTTAGGGCATGCCCCTGAGCTTGGGACCAGGCTCTTAAAACTGCCTGTTGGTGTTTCTTACCCAGCAGCAAGCCTGGCTACTGCTCTCAGAGTACCTTACACTCCTTGTCGACCTCCCCACTCAATACCAAGACGCGAATTATTTGTGTTTTAGAAGAATTATTTTGTCGCTTCAAAATATCTGTGCTTTTTAAAAACCAGATGTCCTACAGTCTAGTTCATACGATCATACCAATGTTAATTTCCTGGTTTTGATATTTGACAGTAAGGTGTCACCAACAGAGGAGGCTGGGTGAAGGGTCCACGGGACTCTATGAACTATTTTGTAACTTCTTGTGTTTCAAAATAATAAGTTTTAAGTTAAAATATTTAAAATCAGTGAGAGTTCAGTTTTCTCAAATTCTGCAAAAAACAAAGAAGACACAGATTGTGTGGATACAGGGACTGAGGGAGAAGGGGACCAGCAGAGAGGTAGTCAAGAACGCTGTGGTGATTTGCATATGTTCCCAACTTCTTTGCTTCTTGCAAATGACACACATACACAAACAGAGTTTGCATGAATCCTGTACCTGTGGAAAAACGGAATCAAAGCTCAAGCTGTGTTTTAATTTAGGGGGAAATGATTCTATTTCTGGGCTTTGCATAGATCTTTGGGAGAATACCAGTGGGTCTGTAGTTTGTCCCCCATGTGCATGCCTAAAACACAATAAGGGAAGACAGTCATGCAGAGTTCAGCTGAGGGCTCCAGGAGGTCCTCGCTGATCCTGTCTTTCCCTGAGGGGAAAGGAGCATGAGGATGGGGGACTACTTGAGAAGCTCACTGCCCATTTTCTGGTGTCTAGTGTTTGTTAGGTACTCACAGCTGCGACTGTGCGTCAGCAGCCGCGAGGAGCAAACTGTGCTGAGATCTCAAGGATCCTGGGTCCCGCCAGGAAAGAGAAGAGGGTGGGCAAACAGCTGTCATCATGGTGTTGTGTGCCCAGCCTCATGCTGAGTATTACAAACAAAAAGCTCCCACGCCCAAGAGCTTGTAACTTAAGACCGGAGGGGGAAATGCCCATGTCTGAGAATAAAAACAGGGAACGAAGAGAGAGGTGGTAGGTAAATGCAGGCTGTGGGGAGGTCCGCTGGGGACAGTAAGAAACGTTTGCACAGAATGGGGGCAGATCCGTTGGCGATTTCATATTCATCTCATGGTTCTTCAGTTTTCCTCTGAGTCCGAGAGGACACATGGGAACAAAGTCAACACCTCTCGTTCCCTCCTACATCCAGCAAGTAGTCACCGAGAGCCACCGCACCAGGAGGGTAAGGCCGAGTAAGATGTGGTCCTTGCCAGAATTACGGATTCACTTTGGAATCTCACAGTGTCCCCCCAGTGTGCGCGCACACACACACTCACTCACTGACTCCTCCCTTTGTTCCTTACAGTGAACGAAACTGAGGCTCAGACATATTCAATTCCTTGCCTGTGATCGCATAGCTCATAAGCCAAGGAATAAAAAACACGATCTTCCACGAGCCTGGTAGTCTCTCATTCTCTCCCATTTCAATCAAGCGAGGTAGGCAAGTTCCTTCCCAAAAACAACGCCAACGACAAAATCTTGAGTCCCAGTGGTTTTGACGACGGTCTCAAAATGACTTAGAATTTGCCTACAGTATGGAAATAAGATGAAGAATCATGTTCAGAAACTACTGTGAGGAGTCATACCGAAAAACTTTTCACATGACCCTACAATGGAAGGTACCGCTTAACATCTGAAAACAAAGCCAGCCCCGCAGAGATTCACACGCCTTTGTATTCCCCAGGCACACCTGCAGAGCCTCCACCTTACGACCGACATAGGAAAGGTGCATGGTCGCTACCCCAGGAGAGTAAAGACCGCAGTGTTTATAGCCGCCATGCCCACGGTAGCCAAAATATGGAAAGAGCTGAGATGCCCATCGACACATGATGGAAAAAGAAGATATGGCATATAGAGAACACAATGGACTATTGTGCAACCATCAAAAAAGGAAATCTGGCCACTTGTCACGACAGGGGTGGAATTAGAGGGTATCATGCTAAGTGAAATAAGTCATCCAGAGAAAGACAATTATCATATGATTTCACTTATATGTGGAATTCAAGAAACAAAACAGAGGATCATAGGGGAAGGGAGGGGAAAAGTAAAATAAGAGGAAAACAGAGGGAGACAAACCACAGGAGACTCTTAAATCTAGGAAACAAACGGGGTTCCTGGAAGTTAGGTGGGTTGGGGGATGGGGTAACTGGGGGATGGGCATGAAGGAGGGCACGGGATGGAATGAGCACTGGGTGTTCTGTGCAACTGATGAATCCCTGAACTCCACCTCTGAAACTAACAATACACGATATGTCAATTAACTGAATTTAAATAAAAAAAAAGAAAGAATAGTTTTGTGAAAGGAAACTGCATCAGCATTAAAAAGGAAAAAAGAGGTAAAGGAGGCCTTGAGGCTTTTAGTGTATTTCCCAAAGGTCTTAGAATGTCCTAAGTTACTAGTTAAGGGAAAGAAGGAAAGAAGAAATACTCCTACATCTCCAACATTATTCAAATTATTAGATAAATCTCAAATTTCTATTGTCAATAATACATTTTTACAGAACGGCTGTTCACCCAGGTCGTCAATACCCTGACATCACCATGAACTCTAAGGCAGTACCATCCCGTGGGAGCTGCAATCCTAGCTTAAGATTTTCCAGTAGTAAAAAGAAACAGGTGCAACTAGCATCAGTAATAGATTTTAGTTAACGTCATAAATCCAAAATATTGTCACCTCCACATGTTATAACACACTGCATTCTTTTACATTGCATGTGTTAGCCATCTTCCATCTCCCTTCCAGACATCCGGATAAGAGCCATCCAAGGAGAGGAAACAGGAACAAGGCTCTGGAGTGGGATCCTGATTTGGGGTAGAGCCAGGGTGGGCAGCACAGGGAGGGCTGCAGAGTGAGGCAGGAGGAGCTTCCCCATCAAGCAGCACCTTACAGATCCATCAGGAAGGCTGGTTGCTCTTCTGAGAAAGCTAGGAAGCCTCTGGAGGGTGATAAGAATACTGAGCAATACAACGGATGACCTGCTAGAACGGGGAGGCCCTATTCATGGTTACGTTCATGCTCGCTGTTGTATCCATCCGGAGTGCCTGGAACGCAGGCGCCCCGACCGTAGGCTCTCATGGGTTGACCGAATGAAACCTTGTTTAAAGACTGGCCTCTGGTTGCTGTGTTAAGAACGGGTTATAACACGCAGGCAATGATCCTGGGACCCTGAAATAATCATGAGGTCCAGAATCTCTGGTCTGGATTTATAAGGAAGAGGGGGTGAATGAGAGCTCAAGAAACAGGCCCCTGCATGGAGATGTGTTTCAAACAACTTGGCTCTCAATTTCTCTTCCACGCTTCCCCCAAATAGTGTTTATCCTCTTGAAACGGAAACTTAAAAACAAGGGGGGGGGGGGCAGAAAAAGAGCTGGATGTTGGAACCCATAACTGAGCTATATGTGGCAGGAAGGGCCCCTCGTATCATGAAAAAAGTTATCATCTGCAGTGAGAATAAATTAATGGATAATTCATTGAGACATGTCAGGCTGCCTTAGCTCTTTAAGAATAGCCAATACAGGAACCCACTTTTTCCTGTCTCTGTTCCACCATGTACAGCAGCCTTCTAATTACCACTCACCTTCTCTCACGGAAAGAACTACCACTTACCTCCTCTTGCAGAATTACCATTTGTCTTCTCTCACAGAGAACTCACGGGGGAGCTGCCCTCAATGGTCTGTTCCACCCCACAGTTGGAAATGTCTCAAGTGGGCAATCTATATTTACATGCCATCCTCTTACCAGTATGGTTTGTGACTCAGTCTTCCAAAGCCTGACTCTCTCTGTTTACACTGCTAACATCCAACTCTAAAGAGAAAAACCTGAGGACCAGACCCACACGGAGCCAGCCACCCGAGAGGGCACGGCTGAGGGGCCAGCCAGGTTTCTCTCTGCCACCTCCATCTTGCTTCTTTTCATTGTCAGCATGGAGGGATGCCCAGAAACACTCGTGGCTCTGTTTCCTGCCAGAGTAGTTTCCCAATGACAATATTTTATAGACGCAGATATAAAACAAAGAGAGATTGAAGAAAACATCCAGGAGTGTGGTAAGACCCAGACCAACTGATGTAACATGTCTGGGTAGAGAGAAACCGTGGCTGACCCCAGATGTCTCCTGTCTAAGGGTCTTCTATGACCCTCATGACACTTTCTCCCCAGTCACAGGTGAAAAGGAAACAGGAGAAAACTCACTTGCTAAGAAAAAGACTATGTGACTTGCAGAAGGTGAAAGATTTTCAGAGTGCTTCACTGGATGAACTGTACAAAGGTCTGTTCGAGGAGGGTAAGTTGGACAACCCCTGGCAATATCGTTCTTGATAGTTCAGGCTGTTTCTTCATCAGTAAGAAAACTATTACTCAGCCATCAGTCATCCATCATCGAGGATCAGAGATGCCAGAACAGTGCGTAACCAGCTGGACAGTGATTGAGCCTGTGAAAGATGCAAACAGCCCGACAGCCCTCCACCGTCCCATGGCAGGCTCCCAACAACACAGCTTGTCACCAGAGACCTGTGTGCCAGCCTGGGGGGGGGGGGGTGGCGCCTGCACCACCCTGCTATGGAAGGCTGGACGCTGAATGTGCACCCAGCCACTTACCACCAGTGGTGGGGACAATATGACACATGCCACCTGGCCCTCTTCTCCCATCCATCCCCCAGTGCCAGGAGGCTCTTTGAGTAAAGAGACGGTGGGCATAGCAGCATTATTCACAACAGTCAAAAGTCCAAGTGTCCATCCACAGACGGATGGATAAACAAAACGTGGTCCAACCACACAATGGAATACTCTTCAGCCATGAAAAAGGAGGAAATACTGAAGCAACCTGAAACAGGGATGCATCCTGAAACATCACTGTGATGGACTGGAGCTGTGTTCTCCCAAAACCGCTACGTTGAACCCCAACCCCTAGCACCTCAGAATGTCACTCTATTTGGACATAGTGTCTTTAAAGAAATCATTAAGTTAAATGAGGTTAGGGTGGGCCCCACTCCAACTGGACGAATTTCTCTGCAAGAGGAAATTTGGACACACAGAGAGACTCCAGGTTTGTGTCCACACAGAAGAAAGACCATCTGGGGACACGGCCAGGCAGCAGTCATCTACAAGCCAAGGAGAGAGGCCTTAGGAAAAACCAAACCTCATCTTGGACCTCCAGCGTCCAGAACTGTGAGAAAATACGTTTCTGTTGTTTAAGCCCCGCCATGATAGCTTGTTACGGCGGCCAGAGCAGACTAATACGATTACGCTGAGTGAATGGAACCAGACACAAGAAGTCACGTACTGTATGAGTCCGCCAGCATAAAACCTCTAGGACTGGTAAATCCGTACAGACAGAAGGCAGAATTGTCACCCCTGGGGGCAGGGGTGAAGGGGGAGTGCCTGCTTCGTGGGGATGGGGCTTCCTTTTGGAGTGATGACAATATTTTGGAGGCAGACAGGGGATGGTTGCTCAACACTGTGAATGTGTAAATGCTATTCAATTGTGCACTTTAACATGGTTGGTTTTACAAGATGAAACCAGAGAGAGAGACAAACCCTTAGAGACTCTTAAATCATAGGAAAAAAACTGAGGGTTGCTGGAGGGGAGGGGGGTGGGGATGGGGTAACTGGGTGATGGGTATTAAGGAGGGCACCGGATGTGATGAGCACTGGGTGTTACATGCAACTGATGAATCACTGACCTCTACCTCTGAAACTAATACTACAGTATATGTTAATTAATTGAATTTAAATAAAATTAAAATAAATTAAAAAAATAAAATAGTTTGAGGTGATTTTTAACTCAATAAAAAGGGGGGAAAAACAATGACAGTAGATAAGAGACAGAAATCTATCTGAAAAATGAAGCTATGAAGCCTGTTAAAGTTACAACAGGGTAGTTAACTAGACCAAGGAGAAGAGGATGATGGGAAGAGTAGGGAAAAGCAAATCCAAGAGACTTGAGATCGTTGGAGAAGCCATGGTTGGCCCAGAGCTCCCCGCCGGAGGGGAGCGGGGCCGGCAGAGGGACGGAGTCTGGGGACTTCGAACAGATCACTTCAGGCCGAGCGGGCTTACCACGCACTGCTACACAGGCTTTGCACCACTAAAAAGCAGGGACGATGCCCACCTATAACCGAGGGTTATGCATAGTGCAGAGCAGAAGACCTGGCCCAAGGTACACTCAACATCTGGTGGCCAAGAGCTCTGTGCAAACGCAGCCTTCAGCTTTCTACAGACCCTGCCTCTCTCTGAACCCTAAACCAGGTGCTGGCACCGGCGGAGGAAAACGGAGGGTCTCCCGGTTCCTCCTCCTTGTCCATTCCTTCCCATGCGGTGAAATCAACCACATATTCGGGAGGTTTCGTTACTTCCTGTATTAGTTAGGGCTCTGGAATGAAGGAAAGAGAGAGAGAGAGGGAGAGAGGAGGGAGCGATGGAGGGTGGATGGAAATTAAGGAACGGAAACGTTTCAAGTGGAGTCAGAAAGCCCAGAAGGGGGAGCTCGTGAGCACACACCACCTGGGCCAACTCTATATTCCCGGCGAAGAGGTGGACTTTAAGATCCCCAGGGGACTAAGGAAGGTTTTTCTCCTTGTCCCGCAACAGCCCAGCCAATGAGAAGCCACTACACTTCAAACTCCCCGTTTCCTCCCACCGATTCGGCTTTGGTCAAAACCACCCCTTCCAACTCCCCTCTCTTCTCCATAAAAGAATGCTCCCCTCCCGTTCTCCAGGTTTGCCTGTGATTTACCACTGTGTGCATGTCCCAAATTGCAACTGCTCTGCTATTCCCAAATAAACTCATTTCGCTGGTAAACTGGTTTTTTTAAAAAAGATTTTATTTATTTATTTGAGAGAGAGAGAGAGAAAGAGAGCGAGCACATAAGCAGGGGGAGGGGCAGGGGGAGACAGAATCTCAGGCCAACTCCACACTGAGCACAGAGCCCATCATGGGGCTCAGTCTCACAATCCTGAGATCACGACCTGAGCCGAAACCAAGAGATGGTCACTTAACTGACTGAGCCACCTGGGCGCCCCTGGTTATTTTTCTTTTTAAGGTTGAAAGTATGTATGTATGAGAAGAGATGTTATAGTAATTGGCTCATGTGGTTCTGGAGGCCAAGAAGTCCCATGATACGCCCCCTGCAAGTTGGAGAGCCAGGAAAACCAGTATAATTCAGTCTGAGTCTGAAAGCCTAAGAACCAGGAGCACCGACGTCCAAAGACAGGAGGAGATGGAATGTCTTCACTTAGGTGGATGGAGCACATTCACTCCTCCCCCACCTTCTTGTTCCATGCAGGACCTCAGCAGATAGGACGATGCCCCACCACAGTGTGGACAGTCATCTGCTTTACTCCATCCCTCAAACCAAATGTAATCCCTTCCAGAAACATCATGGCCACGCCCACAAATAATGTCTTACCAGCGATCTGAGCATCCCTTGGTCCAGTTGGGTTGACACATAAAATTAACCATCATGTGTCCCATGTTTCTTCACAGCAGAGCCCCAGTTTTTAGCTGCCCGGCTAAATGGTATGTTTCAGACCTGCAGGTTAGACGTGGCTGAATGGCTAAGCCAGGGCTAGCAAAGGAGTTTCAAGCTCCAAACTGCTCCACTCACCCTCACCTGGGCATCTTCTGTTGCTAGAACAGCCTTTAAATGAGGAGCAGCCCTGGGAGGTGTTCCCAGCAGTGAAGCAGCTCCCCTTGCTCCATCCAAACTTTGGATGTCCCTCAGGCCATTTTCCCCCTGAATCTAGAAACCCCTCTCTGACAGTCCTCCTGGAGGGCCTCAGCTCAAACTCATGGCTTCAGGCTGCTTGATCCCTCTTTAGACAGCGCTGCTGGCCAGACTTCTTACACTGAGCCAAACACCTCTTCCTGTAACTCTTCCCCGTGGGTTCTCATTCTGCTGCTGGGGACACAGCAAGCCTGTGCCCCATCCCAGCAAGAGGGGCTTGCCCTCCAACATGTGAGCAGCTGTCATGTTCCCATGAGAACATATGACCTTCAGGCTAAGAAGCTCACTCCTGGGCTTGAAAACAGGGTAAACACGGTCCTCACCCAGCACCCACAGCAAAGCCGACTAAAAGCATGACTGTGTCTCGTGATGTTAAAAGCATCAGGTTCCAGGGAGAAGTTAATGGAATGATGTCATTAGACCTATGGTAAATACCGAAAGGAGCCAGGCACTCAAAATTACTATGACAAAAAGCAAGTCTCGGGAACCTATGGATGATCTCGTTTCGATTCTCAAACTACTGAGAACCAGATTTGTCTGCTCTGCAAAGCTGAGCCAGTGGGAGTGGGGGAGGGGGAGGAAGGGCCCCAGGCTGAGAGGGAGGAGCCTGGACCCTGCTGGTGACCAGCTACACCAGGCGCTTCTGGACCTCAGTCCCCTCATCGGCCGATGAGCTGTCTAGATGGTCTCTCAGCATCTCTTCCACTCTCCGATGAGTCTAATTGTTCTCGATGAAATAGAAATAGGAACTTGATAATAATTACCAGACTGTAAGCAGCTCGAAACGGGGACAGCTGTTCATCCTTGTGACACCAGAGCCTACAAAAGCGCTGGGCACATGGGAGATGTTCAGTGTGTGATGAAGAGTGGTTCTATTACAATGACCCCGGGGGCTCCCACCGTGGACTGGAACCAGCCACCATAACTGCTGCAGGGACCGTGCTCATGAGATCAGATCAGAAATGGATGAAAACGCTCTCGGAAGGGCTGTGAAGTGCTCCACAAACATACGAAGATTAGAAGTTCTGAACTGTGCCAGCCCACCCCACGGTGGATGATTCCGCGGGCTGAATGCACTTCCTCCGGCCCTGACCATGATCTGGCCTCCATCCCTGGGCTTCCTCCGCACCCTGACGACATCCCCCGGTACAGACTCAAAATGAGGGGAAGAGCCCAAGTGAAGACAGCTGAGGTTACTGCCCCCAGACTCTGGTGAGAACAGAAACTGGCCGGCAGACCACCTGCTGCTGAGTATGCCAAGTGCACCACGGGGGCCCGCGACGGGGTGCCCACGGTGGAGAAAGTTGGGGACGGACGCTATGTTGCAAGCCCTGCTTGCGTGCTGTGGGCGTGCAATGCTGGGATTGCCACATCCGAACTGGCATCCTGGCCCTTCTCTGCTCCCCTGACACTTCTTCCTTCTCCCAATGGAAAGAATTCTAAAAATAGAGCTAAATCAAGACAAAAAAAAAAATTTTTTTTTAAGTAGGCTCCACACCCAGCACGGAGCCCACAAGGCTTATCCAACTGGAATTTACATTGTGTGTGATATAAGTAGTGATATAATTTTATTTTCTTTTTTTTATTTGGATAACCAATTGAACCAGAATGTATTTTTTAATTTATTTAAATTCAATTTAATTGACATATACTGTATTATCAGTCTCAGAGGTAGAGTGCAGTGATTCGTCAGTTGTATACAACACCCAGTGCTCATCACATCACCTGCCCTCCTTCATGCCCATCACCCCGTTACCCCATCCCCCACCCCCCTCCCCTCCAGCAACCCTCAGTTCGTTTCCTAGGATTAAGAACCTCTTATGGCTTGTCTCCCTGTTTTCCTCCTATTTTTCCTTCCCTTCCCCTATGACCCTCTGCCTTGTTTCTTAAATTCCACATATGAGTGGAATCGTATGGTATTTGTCTTTCTCTGACTGACTTCTTTCACTTAGCATTATACCCACTAGTTCCATCCACGTCATTGCAAATGGCAAGATTTCATTTTTTGATGGCTAATGTTGAGTGTGTGTGTGTGTGTGTGTGTGTGTGTGTGTGTGTGTGTGTGTGTCACATCTTTATCCATTCATCTGTCCATGGACATCTCAGCTCTGCCCACAGTTTGGCTATTGTGGGCATTGCTGCTATAAACAATGGGGTGTAGGTGCCCCTTTCAGATCACTACATCTGTATCTTTGGGGTAAATACCCAGGGTGCAATTGCTAGGTTGTAGGGTAGCTCTATTTTCAACTTTTTGAGGAAGCTCCATACTGTTTTCCAGACTGGCTACACCAGCTTGCATTCCCACCAACAGTGTAAGAGGCTTCCCCTTTCTCCACATCCTTGCCAACATTTGTTATTTCCTGATTTGTTAATTTTTGCCATTCTAGCTGGTGTGAGGTGGTATCTCATTGTGGTTTTGAATTGTATTTCCCTGATGCCACTGATATGGAGCATTTTTTCATGTGTCTGTTGGCCATTTGTATGTCTTCTTTGGAGAAATGTCTGTTCATGTCTTCTGCCCATTTCTTGACTGGATTTTTTGTATTTTGGGTGTTGAGTTTGATAAGGTCTTTATAGATTTTGGATACTAGCCCTTAATCTGATAAGACATTTGCAAATATCATCTCCCATTCCACAGGTTGACTTTTAATTTTGTTGACTATTTCCCTTGCTGTGCAGAAGCTTTTTATCTTGATGAAGTCCCAATAGTTTATTTTTGCTTTTGTTTCCCTTGCCTCAAGAGACGTATCTAGGAAGAAGTTGCTGTGGCCGAGGTCACAGAGGTTGCTGCCCGTGTTCTCCTCTAGGATTTTGATGGATTCCTGTCTCACATTTAGGTCTTTAATCCATTTTGAGTTTATCTTTGTGCATGGCATAAGAAAGTAGGACCAGTTCTTTAGTTAAACAATAAATGACATCCCTCTGGTTTAAGCTACTGTTGGTCAAGTATTCTGTTAGTTACAGCCAAAAGCATTCCTAACTGGTTAATATATCATGAATATGATCAAAATTTTACTAATACAAACTTCATATTAAAATGTTAATAATGTAATCGAGAGTAATTCTACTTAAAATCATTTCTCTATTATATACCATGAAAAACAACACCAAAAACTTTTGATTTTGGCCACTTTGCCTCCCTGAAAGCAAGGTAAGCCACCAGTAGCCTCACTGAAGCCACCCCAGAAAATTCGGCGAGGGCCCCTGCTCTTGCAGGAGAGTCAACAAAATGACATCACCGTGAACAGATGAGGTCTGACCCCTCAGAGAGTCACTCGGCTGGGCCTTCAGACTGAGTACTGGTCCAGCCACAGCAGAGGGTAGACAAATGAGATCAGAAGGGACAACTTGGAGGCCCTGGTCTTCCTCCAATGTCCTCCTCACCCCATCAATGGACAGTTCTTATGTCTGTTCTCTCCACCCCTAGTAAACTTGCTCTCAGAAAATAATTTGCCCCCCATTCCAGTTAGATCCTATGATTGCTAAATGGCCTAGAGCACACCCCCTCCCATGATGCTGGACTTTTAACTTTTCTCCAGGCCTTCAGCAGAAGGAGGAAACTGAAGGAACAGCATGAGAGGCACCCACCACCAAAGCCCTGCACGAGGGGGGCAGTGGGCACTGGCCACGGCGGTGGGGGGAGGGCTTGGGAATGGTCTCTCCTGGCTTATGTCTGCTTCAAGGTGCTGGTCTCTTCTGCAGGGATCACAGTCTGCCTTCTGAAGGGGGTTCTCCCTTCGCTCTGGTCTTTAGGAAACCGGGCGGAGTCACTCAGTGTCTTCCTGGCTCAGGGATGTCCCAGATCACTGTCCCAAGAGTTGGAAAGACACCCCAAAGAAGGCAGCATGAGGCTGGACTGGCAGAGACGTGCGGGGAAAGCCACCCTCACCTCAGTGAGGAAGAACTCTCAGCGGATGGAGAGGCAGAGCACTGTCTACAAGGGTGTCCTCCGGTGTGTGTACGTCAGGTTGGAGGCACCACCGTAGAGGAGAAGGACCCTATCCGATGACACACTGCTAAGAGGAGTCATCAGAAACTCATCAGCAGGGAATAAGAAACTAGGAAATAAAAGCCGGCACACGGAGGGCACAGGACAGAGATGGTGGTGTTGTCGACGTGACCGAATTCTTTGAAAACTCTAATGCGGCATATGTAAGGGGTACTGCTAAGAGCAAAACCTGGTGACAAGGAAATTACACATAAAAGTAATGCTAGTGGAATCTCAATTTTCTAAAATTTATCAGGTGTTTCTACACATCAAAAATGATACATCCAGGTGGTTGAATTAGAGGCAATTTTCATTCTTGTTTTGTGTGTGTGCATTTTATAGTAACTATAATATGGTAATATTATAGTAACTACTTTATAATCCTAATAGCAATCATTATTAAAACAGCTACCATCTACTGAGCACTGATTCTGGGCCAGACCCTGTGTTCAGATTTTGCAAATATTTTCCCAACAACTCGTTGGTAAGTTAAGTGTCAGTGTTTTTCGGAGGAGGAAATGCAGACTGAGAGGTAAAACTCCTAAACCAGGTCACATAACAGGGATTCCAATGCAGATGAGCTCTGTGCTCTACTGCCCTCCAGAAATGCAAACTTTTTTTAGGAATGTATATATAATCTGGTGAGAAGGGGCAAGGAAAGAGGACCGTCTGCCAGGAAACCTCAGGCAGGAGGGGCCACTGAGAATCCCAATGTCATTCCAGAGGAGGGGGGAGCACACCCCCTCAACTAACCAAATAGCAGTTAACAAGTATAAATGAGGGTATCTTCTTCTGATCCCTTTTTTTTTTTTTTTTTGGTGAGGGGACAGTGGTGTGAGAGAACTCAGGAGCCCCACATTGGAAACTGGGGTAAAGGCATTAAAAGGAGAAATTCCTGGGTCAGCCAGGGTTGGCCAGGAGCAGCCAGGGTCAGCCAGGGACAGAGCAAGGCTGTGCCTAGCCACAGGTAATTTTGACACGGCTGTCACGTGTTAACTGGGTTGACATATAGTACTGAAAGGAGCTTTCTTCTACAAGGTCCCATCCCTGAGAGATCCCTGTGTGTCACATCTGAGATGCCGCATGCCGTCATTAGAGGAACACTAGGATCAGCTCAGCCCTTTCTATTTGAAACAGAAAACTGACCTGCTTGGTCCCGTATCATGTCGTGACCTCTGGGACCCTCAAGACATTGTACAATTTGGATGGCTCCGCTTAAAATGACGAGTGTCACAAGCAGGAGATGATAATCGGTTATTCATGGTTCGAAATTAGGTATCACGCCTGTATCACGCACTAAAGAGGGGCCAGAGGCTCCCCGGAGATGGAGCCCAGGGCAGGACACGTCGGCTCTGGAAGCTACGGCACCCATGTGAAGTGGAAGAGCTTAGCTACCTGCAGAAACAGCCCATCCCGGGATGGCTTTTAAGTGAATTACGCAGTAAACCAGACGCTGTTTCTATAATCCTCCCAAAGCAATGAGGGGGTCAAAGAAGGCTGTACAGAAGGAGCTGGAAGGCCTTGTGGGCAGATAGGAGATGTGACACACCTTCACCAGGAAGCCCTCTGGGGCCCAGTCTGGTCACCTAAGTATTTCTTCCACTGGAGTCCACGTGTAAAGCCAGAACTTGGCCTCCTGGCTATTTAAATCAGGTTTTTTATGTCTTGGGTTTCAATAAATTGAGATGCCAGGCTGATACGCTGGATAATGGGGGGGGGGGGGAGGTTTGCAGCAGAGAGTGAACACACCACACTGATGAGTCTGAACCACACTATCAGTCGCTGGTTTCCAACATCTGTGATGTGTAAGAACAAACCAGAGAACTCGTTAAAGTTACCCTGCTGCAAAGCCCATGCTAGGCCAATTAGATCAGAACTGCTGGGTGGGGTTCAGGCTGTGCGATTTCTTAGAAGCTTCTCGAGAGTCCAGTGGCTAGCTGAATAAAGACTCCAGTTTTCACCACACCTAGCCTCGGTGCCAGCTTGCGCCCAGTCTCAGGCTGGCGCTGTAGGAAGAGGGAGCCATATATGGCACCTGACTGCAAATATGTTATACCTTGTAGAGGAAACAAGGGAAAGATTCATGGGAAGCAATCAGCAAACAAAATCATAGTGGAGTTGGAGGTATTTTGGAGAGATTTCTGAGCCAAAAAAAAAAAAAAAACACCCAAGAGTCTAGAACAAGTGAACCCTTTGGAGTTGGTGTTCCTGCTGCGTCTGCAACTTTTTTTCCTATGTGGCTTACGACCAGTCATTCAGCAGCCTTGAAAACCCTTCTTCTGTTTGTTTTGCTTATGAGAATGAAGAACTGGCTTGGCTTTCTCAAAGAAGCTGGATAAACCCTGAGGATACTCAACTACTAGGTAGTTTCCAGAGAAAATGACTTCCTGCTCGCTATCACAGGATTAAAAAGTACCCTGGGAGGTCACTTACGGCACCCAGGGCTTCACGGAGCGCACAGGGAGACAGGTTGGAAGTCCCCGATGAGGTCGGCAGGTGTGGCATGTGGGGGCCAGGTCAGCGGCTCTGGTCTGGGCGCGTGCGCATGCGCGTGTGCACGTGCACGCATGCGCTCGGGGCTCTGCTGCTTGATATCCCGCAGGGCTCCGCGGTGGCCGCTTCCTAAGCCTGAGGTTCACAGGATGGGTTCATGGGGACAGACAGCCATTCTGGCTGACCCCGCTGCGGAGCAAGCAGGGCCCCCGGGGCATTGGTAAATGCAGTACGCCGCCTGGCAGACACTCGGCCCTTTGCCCTCCTGGCCCTGGCCACGGACCCAGACTGCATGACAAACTTCACCCACATTTGGGCCCGGTCCAGCTGAGACAGTGAGAGCACAGGGGGTCTCACCTCCCTCCTCACTGGCGCCACAATCAAGGCTCCCTAGTCCCAGCCTGTTGTGGCAAGCAGAGGACCAAGGCCTGGGGGTGCCGAGCAGGGGACCTGCGGCACTAGCATTTCCAGCCCGCCAGATGGGAGCTTGCTGCTCTCGGCCAGTCCACCTGCACTCTAGAGCAAGCTGGGTGTAGAGAGCCGGCCTATGGAGATCCTGGGGAAGGGGCTAGAACAGTGATTTAGAAAGCCCTGCTTCTCCGAGAAAGTGGCATTAGGATTCAAAGCTGCCCCACTTGTGCCCTGCCCTCCCATCCCACTAGCTTTCTTTCCCACTCCCCTCCTCTTGTCCATGATCCACACACCACTCTCATCTTACCCCCTCTCCCTCTCACCATCCCCATCCCATCCCTGCATCAAAAACTTCCACTAACTCCATTTTATTGAACTCTATGATGTGTAGGGGGGGAAATCTGATAAGAGGAATTCATACCAAAATGTGAATGGCTGCATTGTTCAGTCATCAGGTACCTTCTGAATTTCTCCACCCACTAGGAAAACCAATGAGTCAGTCAACCCTGTTAGAGTTTACAGCAGAGGGAGGCAATTTGTCCCATAGGAGGCCCTCACGGAACAACGTAGGCTGAGTGCTAGAAGCCCAGCGTTGCCTCCCAGTGCAGGAAAGGCAGCCCAGCAGCGCCCCCAGAGCATGCAGTCGGGGGGCTCCTGCCCACATGCTGGAGCCACAGCCAGACAGCAGCCACAGCTTCTCGGCTGCTGTCATTCCCAATCTCATCCCAACCCATGCGACCTATTTCATATTTAGATTTCAGGCAAGACTTTGTTTGCAGAGATGGTTCTGAGCTATGACAGATTCGCAAACCATGGACCAGTCCAAACCATCAATTTTGCAGAAAGCGGATCCAGACAGAGGTTATTTGCTTGAGGCCCTCACATGTTAGTAGGAGCGAGGACTAGGGCCCAGGCTTCCTGTCACCCAAGTCATGTTTCAAATGAACGTATTATTGAAGTGTGACAGACCTATAAACACGCACAGTTCTGTGAATGCTCAGAACAAACACACCTGAACGAGCACCGCTCAGCTCGAGAGCTAGGTCGTTTACCGGAGCCTCGGAAGCCCCCAAGCCCCTGCCAGTCCACCCCCACCCCAGGTAACCAGTATCTTGACTTAGAGCAACCCGGGTTAGTTTGTATGGTTCGGACTTTGTATCGTGGAATAGCACGGTATATATTCTGTCGTGTCTGGCTTTATCCATTCGACACTCTGCCCATAAGCTCTCTGATGTTGCCTGTCACCGCTAAGGCTCCTCGGCTACCAAGCTTCTACAGACTCCCCCGCACAAATGTACTACAATGTATGTGTCCACGGTGATGGCACACTGAACTGTTTCCGCTTTGGGGCTATCACAGGGGATGCTGCTGCGAACCTTCTGGCACATGTCTCAGTGCACACATAGAGGCATTTCTGTAGGGTCTGTGCCAGCAAGCGGACTTGCTGGGTCATCGTACGTGCCTCCATTCAGTGACTACGGCCGAATGGTTTTCCAAAGTGATCACCCCAATTTTCCCACCACATGAGAGCTCCTTTTTCTCTACCCTGGTACGGACTAGTATAAAAGAGGAGAGAGTATCTCACTATAGCTTTCATTTGTATTTCCTAGATGATTAAGGCGGGGGAGTGGTTTTTCATTCCTTATCGGCCATTTGGGTATCTTCTTTTATGAATAACCATAAAATGCATAAGTTTCCGTGTTAAGCTTTTTTTGGTTTGCTTTGTGTGTGTTTTTCCTTTCTCCACGGTGAATTCGGTGCATCTATACATATAGGAACAAAAGCCTTTCCTGAGCAAGGGCCATGGAGCCAGACTCCGTGGGTCAGGTTCCAGCTCTAGCAGCTACCTGGGCCCCTCAGTTTCTCTCCAGGCCCCAGCCGGCGGTAATATCAAATGAGGGTCATAGGACCTGCTCCCGTCTGTGTGAGGGCATCAATGCAAAGCAAAGACCTACAACAATCTTGGCACATCGAAAGTGCTCAATACGGTGGGATTTTTTCAGTTATCCCCGAAAGTGCCCGAAACTGCAAGTAGCCAGGCTGAGATGAAACGTCACAATTTGTCAGTAATGCGTCACCACCTGCATAGCAACTTCCTACTTCTCCCTACTAAAAAGAGATCTTTCCCTTGCGTGGAAACCAAAGGAGACGTGAAGCTGGTATTTGTTAGAGATGCTGGGGCCAATCCATCTCAACTGAAAAGAAGCGCAACAGAAGTAGTCCATAAGGACACACAAGGACACCGCGTCCGGGCATCACCCGCCAAGGCTGCGGAAGAAGAATAGGGAATCCGTGCAGTCCAGGAGCCCACTAGCCACCTGAGCAAGTGCCAAGTGCAGGCTCGGCCCTTGCCCTTCCCCATGTCTCAGGAGCCGCGCACAGCCCAGGGGGCCATGAAATGAAGGGGAAGTGCTTCACTCCGGCCCACCCTGGCCCACCTGAGCTTTAGCCCCTGCTCAGCAGTCGGGTGTCAGCAAGCCTGGCTCCAGACACAAAACTCCACCTGACAACTGGGCCTGAGACGGCGGCTTCCTCGGCCCCGAATTGCAGGCCCCCCGCAGCAGCAGGAGGTCAGGCCAGGACACCGAACCCTAGCTCCCAGAACACACGGCCTGAAGATGCGGGACGGGGCCCGACCGGTGCTGTGGGCACTGTGGCTCTCCGGAGAGCCCCTACACTGGACTGAAAAAGCAGGTTATGTGGCCAGACAGGAAGAGGTCAGGAAAGTGTCAGGTCCCAGGTTCTTCTGGGAAACAGGCCTGGGTCAGCGACACGACGAACACAGCAGGTCTGTGCTTTGAGACCAGGTCTAGCATGAAACCAGAATGAGTCACAGGGATCTAATTCCCTTATTTTACACACAAGGAAACTGAGGCTCCCACAGGTTCACAGACAAAGTACAGGCTTTCGAGCAAGGCCCACCTGGTCAGCACTGATCCCTCCTTTTGTAAGACTTGCTGGTTCGAGTCTTTCCACTGCTAATTCATCACCAAATCCTTCCGTGTGCTGCTTACATGGGTGATCGGTATTCTCCCCATTGTTACTGTCTCCGCTGTGATTAAACCCTAACAACCTCACCCAGACCACAGGTCACCATTCCCATCTCCTTCCCTCCAGTCTCTCCCATTCCAATCCAGCCAGCCCACTACTGACACACTCATTTTCCAGAACAATGCTTCAATTCTGTTCTTCTCTGCTCAGAACCCATCACTGTCTCCCTACCTCCTCTAGGACCCCTTCCAAACCCTCAGGCTCCATTAGGGGTTCTCTACCGTGGGTTCTCAAGCAACCTCTCTGCACTCTGGTCATCTGACCTGCTTCTTCCCCCAAACAGCCCCTCCTCCCAGACACGTCTGCTTTTCTCAAGCATTCCACCCGAAATCTCTCCTTCTCCTTTCTAATTCCTACCCGTCCTGCGAGACTATTTGCATCTCCCTCTTGCTGTGGCCATACACCTATTATTGCCCGCGCTGCATCCAAGACTGGTGACTGGTCCGCACCTGTGCATGTGCGTGGGTATCTGCTGTGTGTGTTCCCACCCACACGCCAAGCTCTTCAGAGCTGGAATATTCTTCTCCGTGTCTAACCCAGCACAAAGCGCCACCCCTCTAGAATACGGGTGGAAAACCGGATGTTGACAGGACATATAAAAGCCGATAATACGGACAGCCTTCTTAGCCAGCTCTCCCTGGGGCTGGGGAAGTCGTGCCCAGCGCTGAGACCAGGAGGGTTACAGAGGACCACCTCCGCCTCTCCGGGGCTGCTGGTGACGCCGGCAGGAGCACAGGCAAGGACAGCTGTGGCATAAGGTGCATAAGGGCCTGGAAGCGCCAAGAATAACGCTCAGTCCTGCCACAAGACATGGGGGAAGGCTTCGTGCAGGAAGGGGTGGGGGTGAGCTCTGAAGTGGACAAGCGGGGGGCTGCGGGGTCAGGGGCCGGAGAGAAGAGGCCATCCCAGGGAGGAGGCTGTGCAGCAGAGGTGGGGTGTAAGGGGCTACCGGGAAGACCTGAAGACTGGCGTGGGTGATGCCTAATGGGTTATAATCTGAGCCTTGATAAGGCGAAGACACACAGGATTAGTAGCGACCTTCCTCCAGGGAGGGATGGGCCGATGTGTTCCAGCACCGCAGGTGAAGCCCTAGTTCTGTTCCTTCCTCTCCGTCAAGCTGTCTGGCCTTGAGCAAACCTGTAAGGTGCTCCAGTCCCCAGAGCCTCAACGGACTTTTTCTGTCCTGCTTCCCCACATCCACCAGGGTGACCCTGAAGAATCCATCTGTGCCTTAGGAAAACCACACCTAAAGAAGCGACCCATTTCCCTGCCAGGTGTCCCTGGTCCTCAGACCCTGGGTCTTCGGCTCCAATTTAAGGCACTGGGAATCATACCTCCTGTGGCTCTGTCCCAACCAGGAAGGAGCCCGGTCCCACTGACCTGGTCCCGTTTGGGATCTGAGAACTCAGCAGTGGACTGCAAGATTACTGGGCACTGACAGGGCGCATCATCGGGGTATCTGGATATTGACCTGGAGAATGGCCCTCCATTTGGACGGTACAGACAGAGAGGTGGACATCCTTTCCCACAGCCAGGGCCAACCCCTTTGCTTCAGGGCGTGTCACACCACCCCTGGCCCTTACACTGTAAGCTTGCAATAAAGAGTTAGAAAGTCTGCTTTTGAAGGGATTTTTCCTCTGCTGGGGGGCAGGGGCTACACTGAGTTGGTGTGCCCTACAGAAGTAAACCCCTTTTGCAAATCAGTCAGCTTTTCATCATGAAGCCAGTGAGCTTCAGACCAGAAAGGGACATGAGGGGAAAAGCTGGATGCTTTCCATGGCAGGATGTGGGTGTGAGGGCGGGGAGAGTGGTTTCTAAACCGGCTACACCTACTGGCCATTGCTTTCTCAAGCTAGCACTCCAAACCTGAGCCCCATGAGCCCCACACCCAGAAGGCCACTGATCCTGGGGCCACTACTGATGAAATCTTTAGAGCGAGCAGGCCAACCCCAAATCCAGACTCTGGCTCAGAAGAGGGGGGAAGAACCACCCTTCCTGCCCCCCATCTTTGTTCCCCTGAGAGGAAGGAGAGACAAGGAGCTTTTGGTTCTTGCACTTGAAGATAGCTGATAATTACACTAAGTGTAAATGGTCTAAACACTAATCAAAGGACACAATCACAGTGGATAAAAAGAAAAAGCAAGCCCAACTCTAAGAGATCCACTTTAAACATAAAGACATGGATACTTAAAGGTAAAATACATTGTGAAAACACTAATCAATAGAAAAGGGAGTGGCTCTATCAAAAGCAAAATTTGATAAATTTCAAAACAAAGAATATCTGTGGCGCTCAAGAGGGACATTTCATAACAATTAAAGCAGTTGATCTGGCAAAAAGACAGCAATTAACAAGCAGGTCATTAGGGTTATCTCTATTAAGTTTCAGACATTTTAATTACTATCATTTCTATTTGGGTCATATCGAGGAAAGCTTCCTGATGTCAGCATACTGATTTCCCTGCTGGGGCATCCTCCCCCTCTATATCCTGCTAGGATTATTCACCCTTCAGAGACACTTCTGCCAGGTAAGCTTCTCTGCCGTGCCCTCGGTAGGCCATGGGACCCTGACGCTACCACGGCACTCGACAGTATGGTGAATGTGTCTTTGCTTCTCTGTCTCCTTTCTTAAGGCCACTGGCTGTTTTTTTTTTATTTTTTAAAGATTATTTATTTATTTGACAGAGACAGAGTCAGCCAGCGAGAGAGGGAACACAAGCAGGGGGAGTGGGAGAGGAAGAAGCAGGCTCATAGCAGAGGAGCCTGATGTGGGGCTCGATCCCACAACGCCGGGATCACGCCCTGAGCTGAAGGCAGACGCTTAACCGCTGTGCCACCCAGGCGCCCCAAGGCCACCGACTGTTTTGCCCATCTCTGAATCCTGAGCATAGAGCACCAGACACATTATATTGCTCGATGAATGAATGAATGAATGGGAAGTTAGTCCTCAAAAACTCAAGCCTCTGAGCTCTCATGGCTCCCAGGACAGAGGTTCTTATTTTTTTCTAATAGAAAGAACACTGAGCACGCAGCTGGAAGAACGCGCCCAGCCGCACAGCTTACAAGCCCTATGATCGTAGATACGTGACTTAACTATCTGGGGCCTCGGTTTGTTTATCTGCAAGGTGGTGAAAGAGAGGCCTCGTGGAACTGTCACTTGAAAGCCGCAGGGTTGAAATGTGCTTGGCAAATGTTGGTTCACATCACAAGCAGGAGGCACGGTGTACCTGTGTCAGCAGCGCCCTGGAGGAGGGCAAGGAAAGCACCGCAGTCCGCCCGGTACAGAACAGCGGGAGGGGACAGCCTTGGGTCATGAGCGCACCTGCAGCCCATCTCCTTCTCCACTCTCCCCAGCCATCGGCTTTTCCCCGGCTGCGCCCAGCACCTTCCCTCTCTGTGAAGTGGGCCACAGATACCATCTGGACCAAGAAGCAAATTAACATCACACGACATGTGACAGTGACACATTCCCTATGGGAATGGATGCCGGCGAGCTGATCCACCATGCGTGCGGGCCTTCCTGGCGGCAGCAAGAGTACGGGCTAGGCCTGCCAGGAAAGAGCACGCCAGAGCATCTGTTCCTGACTGCCCCGTGGCTTTGGGTTTCCCTCTACGTCTGAGACACCCAGTGCAACGCTGCGGCAAAAGAGGAAAACACCGTCTCACTACTTCTGAGTCAGTTCCAAATGCAGAACTTGGGGCTCCAGCCCAGACCTACTGAACACCAATTTGCACTGTAATAACATCGCCAACGAGTCTCGCGCGTTCAAGTGTGAGAAGCACCCGGTGTCCCCTGCTGCGTCATTTCTCTGAGGAGCGGCATCCCAACTCTGACCACACGCTATTACCTCCCAAAAAGGCATTTCCTTAGTTGTCAGTTATGAACATGTGCTCCTGTGCTGTTATACCATATGGATCATAAGCCTTAAGCAGAAATGAGGAATTAAAAAGGATGCATTAAAATAAACAGAAAGGGAGGTTGTCCAATTTTCTTCCTGCACCCAAAGTAATCTTCTGGGGGCCAAGGAAGGACATGAGGTGTGCCCTGCCTGTCCCGACTCCCGGATTAATGGAAACGTATTGGTCATCTCCTCTTTCCAGAAAGCTCTTACTCCCCTGTCCCACCCCCTCCAGCTTCAAGACCACTACCTCCTTCCACTCCACCCACCCCTCGGTGCCCCCCATGCTCCACCGTTGTTCCTAATCTTCCCATTCCCATCATCAGCAGCCCCAGGAATTTCTGTGGCTGGAAGTTTCTAGTCCCATTTACATGTGTATCTTCTGCATTTCATTCCTTGGAGGAGCAAGAAAGAAAATATAAACAAGGGGTGGAGGGGAGTGGGAGGGAGTCCGGAAGGTGGATTTCTAACCCACCCCCCTCCGGTTAAAGGACTTCGTATTCTTTCTCATTTCTAGATCACCAAACAATATGAGAAGTCACTCAAGATAAGGTGACAGTCAAGAGCTACAGAGGTTTTTTAATTGCTTCTGGGCATGCCACCGCCTCCTGTCTTGGGATAAGCATCTATTTTTGGAGCCCTGGTAGCTGGTAAACATGATTCTCCTGCTTGAAAGCAAAACCATAGTCTCCTTATTAGAGAACCAGAGGGTGGGCCCCCAGGGCACATTCCCCAACCCCACTATTTCAAAACAACCACAAACAGAAGTCCAGGAAAGTCATCGCAAAAAAAGATTCCCAAAAGGTTACTAATTTAAGGTTCCTACAAATAGGGAATAGGGGAAGTCTTTCCAGGGGGCAGGCACACATACTACCAATCAATCTTTTCAGTATCTAGACCCAGAATCTCCAAGAAGCTGAGAAAGGTTTGGAAAATGAACATCCATGAAATAACCATAAAAACACAACACTGGAAATCAGGCAACGGTCAGTTCTGCCTTGAATCCCTCTGAGCCTTGTGGCCAATTTTGTGGGCAAGAGCTCAGCGACTGCGATATCACCCCACAGCACAACATTTACATGGCACAGAATTTTTCACAAGTATTTTTAAAGCCTCTGTACACTTGTAAGCCTTTGTCTAGACCACAGCAAACAATCCCCTTCCTCCCTGTCCCTCAGCCATCTCCCAGCCCACCAGTCAGCAAGGGCAATTTCACCCCCAAGGCAGCCTAAGGAACAGAAACAAAGGCCCAAGATCAATATCAAAACCCCCAGGGAAAGATGGGTCTGCTGGGTATCTGCTGATGGCTCCTGCCTCCTGCCTCCTACCCCTTCTTATCAACTTCAGTGACTCCAGCCCACTTTGGAGCCGCCTTATTCCTCCTTGCACTAAAATTAAGATCCAGCTCTGCTTGTCGCCACCAGAGACCCCATTACAATCCCACAGGTAGGAGAACAAGAAAGAATGAGAAAGTTTCTGTTTCCCAGGCCCATCAGCCACCCACCCAGCTACCTCGTGGCAAGAGTACGAGAGGCGGGACCCTGTTAGAGAACTCTGGGGACAGGAAGGAGAGGCGTTTGGCTAAGGACCACTTTGGGAGGGGCTGTCTTGGGCGGATGGACCATCAGCAAGTTCCCTGGACATGAGTTGGGGCCCTGCAAATCGCCTGGTTTTCTGCAGGACAGGCCTGGAGGACAGGTTAGCACTTGGGACAGGAGAGCTGCTGTGCTGACCACTCATCCTTGAGGCTTCCAGCCCACTGAAGCTCACACGAAATGGTGGGTGACAGCAATGGCAGAGCTGTCATTGCTGGTCTGAGGGCTCCTTCGAGTCAGGAATCAAAGCCACCGCCTATAAGCACCAGCATGTGTCACTGAAGTGCTTGGGGCCTAAACCTCACAACCACTCTGCCCTTGACAGGTGCAGAGACCAAGGCACAGAGAGGGGAAGGAACTCCTCCAAGGTCACACAGCTTCTACGCGGCAGAAGGGGCATCTGAGCCCAGGAAGTCTGACCTCAGAGCCCAGGCACAATTTCCCGCCTCTCCTGCTCTTGCTCCCAGCTGCAGCAAGAGCCTGGGGGGTTCCATCTCTGCCCCTTATCCATTAATACAAAGATGGCCAGGGTGGGTGGCCAGGGGGCACACACTAGTCTTCCAACACACTCCCCAACTCCACAGCCACCTGACCTGAGCTGCCCTTGAGGAGGAAGATGCTGGGGTGCGGACAGCGAAAGGCCAGGGAAAGAACAATGTGTCTGAACTTTTGCTACTACCCTGTCCCTAAGTTGTTTATGCCTTAAAGCCCACCATGAGGGTACCATCCCTTGAGTTCCAGATCTTTGAGATCCGTTCAAATGCAAACTGAGCTACTATCACTTTAAGAATCCTCCTTAATGAAGGATCTGAGGGAGGAGAAGACAGGAGAGTGCTTGCAGGCAGACAGGAACATTTCATCTTCTCTACAGCACTGCTTAGATCTTAATCTGAGATCTAGGCACTGCTTAGCGGGGCTGGACTGGCTACCTAGATGATCTCCAACGCCTTGATACCCTGAAGGAGACACTAAGACCCAAGAGGTTAAGAAGGAATCACCAGAGACTTACTGAAAGGAAGGTAAGTGGGCCTTCAGAGACAGCTTCTAGATCTCTGAAAATTACATCCAGGGCAGAGAGGAGAACTCTGGACGCTGTCTCCAGGGGAAAGAGGGCTCAGTTTGGTATTTTCTGGCTGGGTTTTGGTAAGAAATTGTAACCAGGTCTGCTGGAGAGCCAAGAAAAACCAGATATTGCCTATTTATACCCATTCAGTACTCCCACCTTCCTCCCAGGGATGCTATTATGGGTTTTGTTTTTGACAATTTAATACACGGAGTAGAGGCGAAAGTAGATTCCTAAAGAGCTCTTGTCTTTTCATCAAGTGCGAAGCTATTACTTCATAAAATGAATCCAAAACTTCAGAGAGGGTCACCTCCTTTATGCATCTGCCCTACAGGCTTGGAGTCGGCAGTGTCAGACACCGAGGGCCACAGAGCGAGTCAGAGCAATCCAGGTGCTTCCCTCCTGACCTTTCTGGACACCGGATCTGGTGGTGCCTCGAGGGCTGAAATGAGCCCAAGTGACTCACTCCACTCCTCAGTTCTTACTGCACTGGTCCCACTTTTTAGTCTGCTCTAGGCAAAGGGGCTGGACAAGGGGAAGGAGTGTAGATTTCAAAAAAGGAAGGGCTAAGAGGCAGTAAGAATGTTGGATGACAGCTGGATATCGTGATCACACTTGTTAAACTCCAAGTAAAGATTATTGCTTTAACAAGGTGGAGAGAACTCATGGGCACAATGGGTCAGAGACACGCCCTGCTGGGAAATTTGACTTGCTGGTGAGATAGGTGACCTCCTCCCTCGAAGGTAGTGCTGGCATCCTCCTCTGGCCCAGAACAACCTCCCTCTTCATCCCAAGTAGAGAATCCATGACATGGCGAAACATAGCTGAATGACCTCTAGTGCAACGAGTTCCATCCTTGCAGAAACCTCTGGGCACTACTCCCAAAGCAACCCATTCCATTAAAACAAATGCATCATGAAAGGCAAAGGCTTTGGAGTCTGGCAGATCAAAATCCGAATCTGAGCTCCTCCTTTTTCTTACTGACGTATGTAAACGCCTAGCTGTACCTGGTTCCTGGAGAGAACTCCACAAAGCTCATTCCTGCCCCTTCTCTATAACTGACCTGAAATTCACCTCCCGTGAACGGCTCTGCTCTGTTCCCTAGAGCAGCACTGCAGCACGGGACCAGTCAAATCTGATCACAGGAGTCTTGGAAACACTTGCAGAAAGGCTCACAGGACCCCGGAGCCTTTGTGGTCTGGGCTAAACACCCCCAGTTCTTTGAGCACTCCTCCTAGAACTTGGTTTCCTGCCCCTCCACCAGCTGAGTCACTCTCTGCAAGTTAACTCCAAGCCTTCCCAAGGAACTCAGACGCAACCGAGGTCCCAATTCATTCTAGGCCGTGGGGCGGGGGAGGGAGGGTCGTCCTCAGCTCATGGTGAGTCTGGACTGAGACAACGTGCACTCAGGACATGGCTGCGGTTTCAGGGGACCCCTGTGCCCCACAGCACCTGTGCCGGCTGTTTACTGATGTGACTGTCACAGAACATCCCGTCCAGGATGCCGAGCAGGAAAACGCGGCGTCGGGCACTTACAACTATTTACTCCCCAAAGATAAAAACACTGCATGCTCTTTTGCAATCTCCCACTTTCTGACTTTCTTTTAACGCTCCCCCGTGTGTCCTTCCTGCAGTGCTGCGCGCATTACGGCCCCGGCCCCGCCCAACCCGGGATTCTGCGAGCCACCTGCCGACCTACTTCCTCTGGCGCACGGACAGCGCGCGTCCGCTATCAGACCTAATGGGGGCAAAAACCTTGGCCGGGAAAACGAAAACAGGCCAGTGGGCGGGGAAGCTCAGAGCCTCCACGAGGCGCGCAGCTGCGCAGGGTGCACGCCGCGCCCACGTGCCGGACCTGGCGGCGCGGGGCAGGCTGGGGCGGCGCCACGTGAACGCGGCGTGCGGCGCCGGGGGGGCGGGGCGGGGCGCGCGCTGACCGGCCCGTGCGCCGCGCCTGCAGCCAATCCGGGCCGTCGGCCCCGCCCCGTCCGCCCGCCCCGCCCCGTCGTCCAGCCCCGCCCCTGCGCCGAGCGTCCCGGGCTGACCTCTCTCCCGGCCGGCCGGCTCCGCTGATCTCAGCGCCGGGCCTAAGCGGGAGCGAGGGAGAGGCGGGGCGCCCAGCTCTGTGGCGCCCCCGGCCTGCGAGGCGGCTCCTGCCCCACAGCGCCGCCCGACAGGGGACCCGAGAATTGGCGCGGGCGGGGGCACCATCCAGGAAGCCAGGGTTCCTGGACAGGGGCGTGCGGGGTGCGGGACTCCTCCTTGACCTTCCCGTTGGGGAAGAGGCCCCCAGCCCTGCCCTCCACCTGCCATCCTCCTTATCGCCCGGTCCCCAAAGTGCCTGGCTCCTAGGAGGTATATGGAAGGACACCAGAATATAGCACCCCAAAATATGCCTCCTTGGCATAAGGATTATTTTGTGGTTATTTTTGAGAAACTGCAGACACAGGAGCTCTGCAAACAGAGTATAAGATACCCTTTTGTAGGGGGAATTTACATGGGGGGGGCTATGCCAGGAAGAGAGCTATGCCCACACATCACCTTATTTACATGCGTGGCAGGGCAAACTTTGTTTACCATACATTTCCTCTTCTGACCCTCCTGTGAATATTCTTCTTGCCTTTAAGGCCCCAGACCCTTAACCCTTTCCTTAGCTCAGAATGGTCCATGAGGCTCAACTGCCTGGCAATTTGAGTCCAGTATCTTTGTGGGGTTCATGAATATATGCTCATCACATACCTAATTAAAAATTGGCTTTTTCCTTCCTGTTTATCTATTTTTTATGGGGGCAGGGAGACACTCAGCCAAGAATCTAAAAGAGTGAAGGGAAAATAATTTTTACTTCCCTAGGTAGGTAGGACCAAGGTGTTGACATCCAACCTATATAGGTTTCTTTTGCCTTAAAATATTCCTATTTGTTACCTTAAAAGTAACATACATTCATTATGAAATGACTGGAAAATATGGAAAAAAACATAACATATTCCTGGCTGTGTTTCCTTCCAGGCTCTCCTATCTGTGCAGATTATTTTTAGAGCCTCGGGAGATTTGGCATTAGCCTTCACCTCTGCACTGAATTTATGATCTACTCAATGTCATCACTTACGGGGAAAACAGACATTAATCATGAGGATTTATTATTTTCATAATAAGGCCAGGAGTAAAGGAGATTCAAGATTTTTTTTTTTAATTCCTGGGGAAATATAAAAAGCAAATGAAAAAAACACCTAGGAAATGGGGAAAGGAGAGGGAGAACTTTCTGAAATTGGACTGGAGTAAGAGCAATGTGAACTTAGGATCTTAAAAAACTCCGCTTCCTAGCTCTGTCCATTGGAAAGGCCCTAGAAACGATGTACCCCAGTACCAACGAGCACATCAGAGCCCAGACCATGGTTTCCAACTACCATTCTTCACTAAAGGTCGCCAGGGCTCCCTAGCGAAGTGCCTGAGCCTAGAATGTCTGGTTGTGCCAGAATATAAGGTAGGGCCCACAAACCAAGGGGGACGTGTCAAAAGGACATGGCAACCAGCTTGAAAGAGCTCTTATCCAAATTTGGGACAACGTGAGCATCAATACGAATAATGTCAGGAATGGATTACAACGCACGCAATAATCATTTTTAAAATCCCAGAATATTCTCAAAGGGGAGGGTGGGCAGGAAGGCTCTTCTTTACAAAAGAAAGCCAACTAATAAATGTTGAAAGGATGACAGAAATGTAAATTGCCATTTTTAGCCACTATAATAAGTGTTTTAGTCAAGAACCATCAGTACCTGCTGAAACCACTGCAAAAAAAAGATGACTGGGTACAGAGGACTTGACTGACACTTTGTGAGCGATCCCAAAGGATCACAAAGGGGAAAAGTTACCTTTATAAGTAGCCTTAACAAATGACCAAAGTTGTTTAACATCACTATTAAAGGGACAAGCGGACCCCCCGGTCTGCTGATGTAATGCCAGTAAGAAGGACACACAGCATCTATGCAGTTTTCTTGCCAAACACGTTGAATCTAAGACTGCCTTGGATTTGGAGAAACAGAATGAACACAAATAATAGCACAAGAACCATCAGACAATTCCAAATTGAGGGGCTTCCTGCAAAAGAAAGGGCCAGGGTCTTCACAAATGTCGGTATCATGAAAATAACACTAACTAAGGCTGCAGAACTCTTCTAGATAAAAAGAGACTTCTAGATAAATGTGTGACACTTGATTGGATCCTAGATGCAAAAAGGAAAAAAAAAATCTATAAAAGACACTACTGAGACCATTCAAATGTGGCCTGGCAACTAGGTAGCAGTCTTGTGTCCCTGGCTAAGTTTCCAACTGGGATGACAACTGTACGGTGACAATTTAAGAGAACGCTCTTGTTCTTGGGAAGAACATGCTGGAGCATTTCGGGATGAAATGTCATGATGTCTGCAGCTCATTCCCAGATGGTTCAACATCGAAAAAATCAACTGAGAAACCAAGACGGTAAAATTCAAGTCGGTGAGTGCAGGTGCTGGAGGCTGTTCGCTATGCCCTTCCCGCAACTCTCCTGAAGGCCTGACATTCTTTCAAGTAGAAAGAGCAGAAATGAAAACTTCCCCAGGCAAGAGTCCCTCACTGTCCTTGCAGACTTTTACTCTCCTAACACACAATCAATGCTCGGGGGGCCAAGAAACCGCATTTCTGAGTCATCAAGCAAACGCAAGTCAAAGCTGGTACGTTCATGTAGATACCCAAAGAAAATACGAAATTAAGGGACAAGTCCGTGGCAAGTGAGACCTTACGTCCCAGGTGTTCTATCCGATGTTCGGTGCCGAAAAATATTTCCCATTTGCTCACAAGGCACGTCTCTGGAGCAGGGCAACTCTTCCCTCTCTCAGAGGCCAGTGTGCAAACACACAGCAAGGGCCTGAAACCGTCACATGGCTCAGCCAGGGGGGCCACTTCAATGGCGACTCTGGGAAGAAGGGCAGATTCTGCAACTTCTGTTTCAACTCTAAGAACACGATAGACACTGGTTATTAGGAGGCTCAGGCGGTCAGAGCGGTCTCCTGAAATCGAGGCCTCCCTTCGGCCAGTTCTGCTGGGACGCATTTCTGGCTGTTGGTTAAGCACGCAGTGTCTCCTTTTGTTAGCGGAGGCTGGCAAAGCCTGTCTTGTCCATTCGGTCAACAGTTCTGTGGCTCTCACACCTTCTAGGGGAGACCCGCTACTGCTGAGCTTCGGTAACTTGCATAGTCCAGGGCCACCCTCTCGAGGTCCTGTTTCATTTTTAATGTCCACCTGACACCCTAGGGGATTGTGACAGAGGATATTCCCAAATAGAAAATAACTTAGGACACAATCGAAGCAAGGTGGGGAAAGCAGCATGGAACCAAAAGTGGTCTCCCTTGGAAAAGTAAGTGTGTGACTTGTTAGAGGGGATGAAGGAAGGGTGCACTGGATAGTGAAATGAAACACCCTAAAATAAGTCACCTGAACGATTTTACATGTTCAGCTACACCTAGAGACCTAAAGGCTAGACGTTCCATGAGCCACTCTGGGAAAGTTGCACATCTTCTATTCCTTTTTTCTTTTCGTTTTTTTTTTTTAAGATATTATTTACTTACTTGACACAGAGAGAGCGAGCACGAGCAGGGGGAGCAGCAGGGAGAGGGAGAAGCAGGCTCCCCACTGAGCAGGGAGCCCAATGTGGGGCTCAATCCCAGGACCCTGGGATCATGACCTGAGCCGAAGGCAGATGCTTCAGCGACTGAGCCCCCCACGCGCCCCACACCTTCTATTCCGTCCTCAGCAGATCAGGCTCGCCTAACCACACCTTTCATAAGATCATTGTATGGAAAGAGTATAAAAGTCTAATGCATTTGGAAATTTTGATTAAAAATAAAGAATTAAACAACCACAAGCCAGAGAATGATATTCTTTGAGGAATTGTCTGGGCACAGAAGTATTAAGGTTCCCATAAATGAATCACCCAGGCATACAGTTTTCAATCATCTACCAGGCACGAAGCTGGACAGCAGGAGCACTGCCTGGGGAGTTTATGGTCAAGCTGGGGAGAAGGAATGAACACAAAATACAGCAAGAACCATGATTCCCTCCAGCTTGAAGACTTCAAGGCGGACTGTCGTTTGAGTGGGGCCTTGAAGATACGGCACAGACATACCAAGGAGGGAGCTGGCGAGAAAGTGCACCGCTGGGAGGCTGAGGGGTGTGCACAGGGAAAAGCATGCACTGAGATGGTAACATAAAGAATTGGGAGATGGGGCGCCTGGGGGGCTCAGTCAGTTAGGCATCTGCCTTCGGCTCAGGTCACGATCCCAGGGTCCCAGGATCGAGCCCCATATCAGGCTCCCTGCTCAGCAGAGAGTCTGCTTCTCCCTCTGTCTCTGCCCCTACCCCTGTCCCCTCCACCTCCCCCCCACCCCCGGCTCGTGCTATCTCTCTTGCTCCCTCTCTCTCTCAAAGAAATAAACAAAATCTTTAAACAACAACAACAAAAAAAAGAATTGGGAAATGGTGTTTTCAGGGGCAAAGACATGGTCAGGAAGATGTGAGGGGAAAAAAATCTCGAGGAGGTAAACTTGTCCCGAGGAAGACCATCCCTTCCCTGTAGATCAGATAGATAATACAGTCCCTAGTTCACAGAGGGGAAAATCATTCAGGGCAAGGCTGATTGAGGAGCTAAACCCACCACTCCACTTCCACCCAGCAATTCCAAAGTGGGTGCTTTTACCAACCAAAAGACAGGTACAAACAGAATGTTCATGGCGAACATAACAACCCAAACCAGGAACAACCCAGAGGCCCATCAACAACAGAAGGGACACGATGAGCACTGAGTGATGTATGGAAGTGCTGAATCACTTATTGTACACCTGAAAATAACTAACACCGTATGTTAATTATACTGCGATTACAATTCTTTAAATAAAAAATTAAAAAAAAAAAAAAAACCGAAGGGATAAGACGTCATCTCTTCACCCAACAGAATACTCCACAGCTACAAGGATGAACGAAGGCTTTCTATACAAAACAACATGGAAAAATCCAGTCGGGACGTGGAGGAAAAGAAGCCACATTCAAAACATACACAATGTACAACTCCATCTGCGTGAATTCCAAGAATGAGCAGAACGTATCCCTGGTGAGAGAAGTCAGCAGGGTGGTTTCCGCTGAGAAGCCCTTCTGGGGTCCTGGGGAAGTTCTGTAGCTTGGTCAGGCGCTGGATCACATGGATGTCCACCTATGTGTAAGAACCACCTGGAATCTGTACGTTTACTGTATATATGTGCTGTGCCTCAGCTTTGAAGAGCTAGAGCACGTAAACCCGTAACAACAACAATGAAAAGAGTGACGCAGGTCTTCCTGTAGACCGCTTTTCGGGACTCACTAAGCACAAAAGATTTACTGACCCCAGAGTCTGGCGGGGATTTGCCACGATTTGTGCAAGTTGGAGAAGAAGGAAGGAGGACAAGGACCCATGCACAGGGCGGAAGTTGAGGGAGCCTGGAACCTGGGTCCCAGCCTCAGGCCTTTCTCCTGCTCGTCCATCCACCTTGACGAAGTCTGTCACATCTTTGTATCTTTCTGCTTCTCCAGAAAATGAGGACAAAAGCCTTGCTTCTTGAAGGCTGAGAAACCAGCTGCCATGGAGGATGCTGAATTCGTGTTGTTTTCTGGAATAGCTTTATTGAGATATAAGTCACCCGTTTAAAACTGCGCAATCCAACGTTTTTCATATATTCCCAGACTCGTGCAAACATCCTGATTTTAGAGCCTTTCTATTACCCCAAAAGAACCCTGTAGCTGTCACCCCTCCACACCCCTCCTCCTCGGCCTGTCAGCAACCACACATCTACTTTCCTATTTCTACAGATTTGCTTTTTTTTGGACATTAAATATAAATGAAATCGTACAATCTTCTGGGAATAGCTTTTTCACCGAGCGTGTTTTTCAAGACTCGTCTGCTTTGTAGACGCAGGATTCCTTTTGATTGATGAACAATATCTCATTGTATGGCTAGACCACATTTTATTTATCGATCAGCTGATGGACATTGGGTTGTTTCTACTTTGGGGATATAATGCATCACGCTGCTCTGAAAATCCATGCTTATCTTTTTTGTTGTTGTTGCTGTTATTATTTTTTTATAATAATTTTTTATTATGTAATGTTGGTCACCATACAGTACGGCCCTAGTTTTTGATGTAAAGTTCCATGATTCCTTACAGGCGTATCTTTTTGTGTGGACATGTTTTCGTTTCTCTTGGGTAGACACCTGGGAGGGAAGTGCTGGGTCACACGGTCGACGCATCTCTAAGAAAAGTGCCCTTGCCTGTACCCTCCGAAGTGGTGGGGAGAGGAAAGCTGAGGAGAGTGGGATGGGACGGGGTGAGGGCTCTTAGCGGGGTGGTCGGGGAAGGCCTCAGTGAGGAGGTGAGAATCAGCTAATGCTTTGCAGGAAGCGGCCGTGCAAAGCTCTGAGGGAGGAATCTTCCAGGCAGAGTGAACATGGCCCAAGCCATGACCTGGCACCTTGAAAGACAGAAGGATGGGGCAAAAGGAACTAGGAGATGGGATTAGGCAATGAGGCTGGAGGGGTGACCAAGCATCTCTCATTTCGTTTTAACTTCTCCTTTTGACATAATTTCAACCTTAAAGAAAAATTTCAAATAGCACAAGGCATTCTGTGTATCCCTCACCCAGACTCACCAATTCACGCTAACACTTTGCCACATCTGCTTTATCATTCTCTCGGTATCACATTTTTTTCAATATATATTTTATATATACAAGATAGTACGTAAATTAAGTTTTTTATAAATTCATACCTATATTTTTCTGAACCATGAAGATAAAATGTGCCCTGTTTCTTCTTAACACTTCGATGTGTATTACATAAAAGCAAAGATGCTTTCCTACCATGCATAACTACAATAAGACCATCGAAGGCAGGAAATGAACTTGGATACAATACAGACGCCAAATGCATTTGGCCAATTGCCACGCTGATGCCCAGGCTCCAGTCCAGCATTTACAGTCCATGTCTGTCTGTCTGTCTGTCTCTATCCACCCAATCTGGCTCCCTACCTTTAAGGACCTAATACTTCAAAGCACCTACTACTTGAAATGGACTCTCTCAATAATTTCATTTCTCTGTTAAAACTTAAATGTCACTGGTAAGAATAGAGACGAGCAATTAAAATTTAAGAATACAATTTTATGTTCTACTTTGATGAAGGAGATTCACCACACTCTTCTCCCTGTGTGTCCATTTCACTCAGAAGACGCTCACTACCGCGGGCACAGAGGGCACTCGAACTGCCTTACAACTATTTTATGATCCAGGAAAACACAGCTTTGGGAACTGCTGGTCTCCTGAACAAGTAGGAGGCACAATTCTTCATTCTTACTTGATCTCTGGGCCCCACGCACAGAGATCTGGGTTCGTCATAATCCTTGGTGCCTCTCATACACTCATCATTGATCTGTGAATGGCCCTCTTTTATACTGTGTGTGGAAGTGACGTAATAGACGAGCAGAAATCCATCAGCCAATTGACATCTGAGCTTCTCACCGTACCTTCCATCTATATATACGCTCCCCCAGCCCTGTTCCTGCCTCCCTCCAAACAGAAGTAACCATTATCCTGATTTTTATAGAAGAAATACTGTTTTGTTATGTATGTATTGTTAAAAGCATATTGTTTCGTTTTAGGCATTTTGATCTTATTTAAGAGAAGTACTTTACTGCATCTAATATTTTGCAATTTTTTTAAACGGTCATGACAACATCGAACACGCTGTCCCTCCGTGTGGGGCTCACCCAGACCGCCGCACGGCCAACATTCCAGTGCGTGACTGCAGCAGGAACGCATCTACTCCTCTCATGTGCGGGCACCTGGTTGTTCAGAGCTGCTCCTCCCTAACGTCACCTGTGCAGAAGTCCCTCCCAGTGACAAGCCCAGGAAGGACACACCTGGTTACAGGGGATGTGAATCCCACCTTTCCAAGATCATTCCAAACTGTTTCCTGGACACTTGTACAATTTACACACCCATCACGGCGTATCAGAAACGCTTCTGACCCACATTCTCTCCAACACCTTACACCGGCAGACTTCTTCACGTCTGCCAACCAAGTGGGGTTAAAATTGTGTCTCCCACTGTGGTCTCCATTTGCACTTTCCTGGTCCCCGAAGGGATTCCATGTCTTTATTTCTTTATCTTATGTTCCACACTACCTGATTTTTAAAAGGTGTTACCAGTCATTTGGTTCTTTCTAACAAATGGGCAGAAGGCATGAACAGACATTTCTCCGAAGAAGACATACAAATGGCCAACAGACACATGAAAAAGTGCTCCACATCACTCGGCATCAGGGAAATACACATCGATACCACCTCACACCAGTCAGAATGGCTACAATTAACAAGGCAGGAAACAACAGATGTTGGCAAGGATGCAGAGAAAGGAGAACCGTCTTACACTGTCGGTGGGAATGCAAGCTGGTGCAGCCACTCTGGAAAACAGTATGGAGGTTCCTCAAAAAGTTGAAACTAGAGCTACCCTACGACCCAGCAAATACTGGGTAAATACTGGGTATTTACCCCAAAAATACAAACACAGTGATCCAAAGGGGCACCTGCACCCCAATGTTTATAGCAGCAATGTCCACAAGAGCTGAACTGTGGAAAGAGTCCAGTTGTCCGTGGACAGATGAAGGGATAAAGATGTGGTGTGTATGCGATGGAATATCACGCAGCCATCAAAGAGATGAAATCTTGCCATTTGGATTGACGTGGATAGAACTAGAGGGTATCATGCTAAGCGAAATAAGTCAGTCAGAGACAATTATCATATCATCTTACTCATATGTGGAATTTAAGAAACAAGGCAGAGGGTCATAGGGGAAAAGAGGAAAAAAATGAAACAAGATGAAACCAGAGAGGGAGACAAACCCTAAGAGACTCATAATCTTAGGAAACAAACTGAGGGTTATGGGAAGGGAGAGAGTGGGGGACGATGGACCCTGGGGAGGGTATGTGTTGTAATAAGCACTGGGAATTATACAAGACTGATGAATCACTGACCTCTACCTCTGAAACTCGTCATACATTATATGTTAATTAATTGAATTTAAATTTTAAAAAAATATGAAAAAAAAAACCCCGAACAATCCCGGTTCTTTCTAACAGAAGGCAGAGAAAGGAATGTAGCCACAGAGAAAAAAGGACTGTCTCACCGCTCGGGACAGTTGGTTCTTCTGTAGTGTGGGTTATGATTTTATTGTCATGCCATTTATTACTTATTGGTAGGCATTCCAAAATGAATTTTTTGAGGTTTTATAAGGTTAAGAAATTTCCTATAAAGCAGCAGTGACAACATGACCTTTTGCTTCTTTCAAATGACTTCAAATGAAAAGCTCTGATATAATCCAGGATTTGCATAAAACATGGTTTCGGCTTGAAGTAGATTCCATGTTTCTGTTCTCCATTCACGTTCAGCAAACATGGTTCATGGTAAAGTGAATGCTAACTGACTCGCTTTTTTATTATAAAAGCAAGACATTCCGGTTTTAGGTTTTTCACACAGACACCGGCCACTCTGCAGACTTAGATTGCTTTCCCGTTATTATGAGGCAGCAGGTTGATGACAAAATTCCTGTTTTGATTTTCTTATACGTCTGTTGGCAGAACTGCTTGGAAACGGACCTTCCATAGTTTCACATCTATGGCCCAGGACCATAACTTTTGCTTGGATTCTTTCCTTTTGTTATTCAAACATTAATGAGCTTTTAAAACCTATTTCTCTGAATGAGGCCAGCGAGCCTGTGGCACAGGGTTGGCTGGAGGCAGGTGGGGTGATCAACCGTCCTGGGACTGGGGAGGTGGCTGAATCTCAGGATTTTCCAGGCTAAACAGGGGAAATCCGGGGCAAACCAGGCTGAGTTGGTCACCTTGCCCAGAGGCTAAGTTGGCCAGCCCCTGGCTGGGCTGAGTTGGTTCAGGAAGCCTTTCTGGAGTGGAGTTTTCCCCTGCCCTACAATTGAGCCCTTCACAGGCTAAGGAAACTGAAGAACGGACAGAAATTAACCAGCAATTGGGTACTACCGACGCAGAAATCCTGGCAACATGAAAAACCCACCACAAGCTTCTCTACCAGCTTGAACCATATCCATGCTCAGCGTCCATCAGGTAAAACACATCAAAATGTGAAGAATCCCTTATGCATGGCAATAACAATCAACCCTGATTCTGAAAGCGGTTTGTTCTTAAACGAAGTATCTGTCCGGCAGTTGGACCAGAGCACAACAGAACTTTCTGGAAGGCTCCTTGCTGAGTCCCAAGCCTCTGGAACCATGGATACAAACTGAACCACGGCTTGGGGAGATCCGCTACTCTTGCAGTTTACTCAACACAGTTACTCCACTGAGCCCAGCCGAGCCCCCACCCCTGCTGGCCACACAGCCATTAGGATAACAGCCAGTGTTCTCGGCACCTCTCCCAGTCACCTACAGCAGCCACAGCAGTCCTCCATGACTCACTCTTTCTCTTCCCTACACCCAACCCCTCACGAACCCTGTGGTCTGTGTCTCCTAAATATATTCCGGATCCAACCACTTACAATCGCCTGCCCCCCCCCTCCCCGACCTCAGCCAACGTCACTGCTCACCCAACAGACTCCCACCTGGTCTCCCTGATTCACCCTCATCGCCCTACAGTCCAGTCTCAGGAAGACAGCCAGATGCTGCATATATGGCTTATCATACAAAGTTTATTCATGCCACGCCTCCGCTTAAACCCTCCAAGGGCTTCCTACCCACCCCAAGTAAGAGGCCAAGGCCTTAGAGTAGCCTGGACCTACAGGATCTGCCCTGCTACCCTTCCGAATGGTGTCCTCCATTCACTCGGCTCCAGCCTCACTGGCCTCCAACATGCAGCTCACTGTGGCCACAGGACCTTTGCACCTACACTTTCCCCTGCTAGAACACTCTCCTAACTTTTGCACAGTCCACTCCTCACTCCCTTCAGTCTCTACCCAAATGTCACCCTGCAGTGACCATCCTAATTAACAGCCACTTGCCCCCACTGCCCTCCTCCTCCTCTTTGCTGCTTCATTTTTCTCCAGAGCACTCGGGCCCACTGGGCACACTCTGTATTTACTCACTTATCTGTTTACTGTCTGTCTGCCCCCCTCTAGAATGTAAGTCCCACGGAGGCAGGCAGTTTTGCCTATAGTGGTCACTGCTCTACGCTCAGCTCTTCACCCATACCTGGTCCACGAGGCACTGAACTGATGTTTGCCGAATGACTGAAGGGCGTATGGAAGTGACTGAAGTAACACCACCAGCTAGGAGAGGTACCAGCAGCAGGGGCAGGCAGCTGGCATCTGGTTGTGCTTCTTGCCTTTTCTACTAATGTCCTCAGCTATGAGCCTATAACCCTCCCTTTCTTGGTGTTCCCCAAAAGGTTATTTTGTGAATGTCCCCAGGGACCTGTGGCCTTTGCAGATGGCCGATTGTGTGCGGGGCCTCCATCCCCTCATCCAGATTCACCACTGCCTCCTGAGCTGCCTGGTTCAGAAAGCCCCCACAAGAGGCTGGACACCTCCACAGCAGTACCTGCCAGGAGCCTTGAAGCACAACCACTCGGATCTTGCAGAAGACCCTAAATCACGCTCAGTGACCTAGCTGCAAGGGAGTCTGGGAAACGCAGCTTAAGGCTTCCCAGCCTCTGCAGTCTGACCTATCACACGAGAACAGTATTTTCAAGACTGTGGATTACTCCCCACTAGTGGCCTTGAAACCAATTTATTGGAAGCAGACCAGAGTCCTTTTTAATGAAATGGAGCAGAGGACAAAATACAGTGTCCTATATATTCTGGGATAAGCCTGTTTTGTGAAAATGTCTGTCCAAGCATCCATCCAAACTATTACACCAGAATTTCTGGTGCACCAGACTTTTTTAAAAGCTCCCTGGTTAATCCAAGTGTGTGGCCAGGAATAAGAGCCATGAGGTCCTGGTCTTTTCCACAGGGAAACGATGCTTCTGTACCCATAACTCCCGGCCGGCCTCTGGTCACCCGAACAGTCATGCGGGCATCATGCCGAGGCCCAGGCTGTCCGTAGAGTCTGTCGGCATCGGAATGCTTCTTTCTCCTGGCCAGGATCCTTCTCTGTCTCTCTTCCTGCTTTGAAGCCCACCCTTCTTTGGGGCACCTCCCTGAGCTCCCGTCTGCCCCCACTGACTGATGAAACTTTGCTCTTCCTGTGGCGGGGCTGAGCCAGGTCCCCAAGCCTTGCGACTGACTTCCGCAGCCTCGGGGGGAGGGTTTCCTGAATCCAACCTGTTGCCAGGGTTCAGTATGTCGAGCAGACAGCAAAAAAAGCATCGGCACAGCTCAGCACCCTGCACATCAAGGGAGGAAAGCCAGGTCAGGGGACCACACTTCTGGAACCCGTTTGTTCCAGCTGGCCAAGGACACCAGGGATAAGGGAGGCTCTCCCTCTGACACACTGATCGTCAACACAGTGCAGGGCACGGACACTCACTCTACCGGAAGTTCCACACGGGAGGGCCTGCTACTAATGACCACTTAGGACTCTGGGAAGATTAGCAAGACGTTCTTAGCCCTGGAGCTACTTGAAGGACCTGCAGACCCACGATGGTGATGGCCTGACACCACAGAGACTTCCAGACTGACTGCATAGGACAGAAAGGTCTAATGCACATTCAAGAAATTGGACTCTGACATCAATTTCCTTATGGCCCAAATTTCAGTCCTGAAGTCAAAGCTGAAGGAACACTGAACCCAAAGAACACAGGGGGGCCATGACCTTGTCATTTGCCACTTGCCTAAAATGTAGCCTCTCTCCTGGAGACACTGGGAGAGACCAGGCCAGGGTGCCCAGCACAGTCTCTGGGCCAAAGGCACAAGGGGATCCCTTCTGCCCCCTGCAGCCAGGTTGGCCAAGAAGCTTGGGACACTCAGTGTATGTGTGACAGGTGACTAGAGGCCACTGAGTCAGATTTGGATGGAATCTTAGCTCATACCTTCTTTTCCAGATGGGTAAACTGAGGCCATATGCTCTTAAGTGGCTTGAGATAACCCAGCCAGTACCTGACACAGGTGGGCCTGTCACTACCTGGTCTCCCAGCTCCTGGAACAGTGTTTTGTCCCCGATGCCACGGCATTTTCATACACATCATCCCCCGGTCTCCTTCCTTGGGGAGCATGTCAGGGACAGAACTCTGCAATGGCCAGGAGCCCTATTCTCGTCCAATAAGCCGCTGGGCCCCGGAGGAGGAGAACGTGCCCCAGAACCCAGCCTGCGGACGCAGACACCCAGAGTGCAGGACGGGAGCCCAGGCCAGGAAGGACCACACCAGCCCAGCCCTTCCTGGAGACTGTCTTTTCAGGATCTGCTCTCTGCACGGCCACGAGGGAAGTAGAGAGAAAAGAAGGAGACGTCCTGGGTTTAAGGTCCAAAATTGCCAACCCCAGTTAGCAAAATTGCAAGAAATGTAATTGATTTCCAGGGGCTGAACTGCAGGAATTCCAAAGGGGCTGCATCCCTTGCGATGGTGGTACTCGTTTTTCCCTTCTGTTCCCTCAGCGTCCCTGAAAACTCAGTACCCAGCAGGCAGCTGTGGCCTGTCATCTGGCTGGCCCCTCAGCTCCACAACACCAGCTGGGGTTATGGGGTCAGCACCTATGACAGCAGCGTCCTGGGCCACTTGAAGACACGCAGAAGGTTTTCCTGGGCAGGCCCACCTGCATCCGTCCGTCTCTCAAAGATCCAGACGAGTCGGGCACCTTCGTCTGTCTCTCTACTCGTTGCCAACGTGAAAGAAGTTGCTGGTTCCTAACAACGGACCTATCATTTGCTAGGATTCCTGCCTGGTGGCGGTCATACCCTGCGTCCCCTCCTATCCAGTCCCATCATGGCCGTGCGGCAAAGGCACAATGCAGAGGTCTGCGTCCCAGCCCTGTGCAGCACGCAGCTTGATGAGGGCGCCTAGACAAGCTGCATGACCCCCAGGAGCCGCACGTCCTTCCTCCTTACCATGGACACAATGCCGCGTGCATCAGAGGGCAGTGGGGAGGTGAGTGCATGCATGGAAGGCACTTGGGGTGTGGGGGTGCTCAGTAACGTTAGTTTGGTTTCTGTCAGGCAGGACCTCCACCCACTATTCCCCTGTCCCCTCTGAGGGGGGGCAGGCAGAATATTTGGGACCCTGCTCTCTGAAGACAGTGTTACAGACTTGTCGACCAGAAAGGGCCCTCGAGAATTTCGTCAAGACCCCAGCCTCCGAGTAGAGCCACTCACAAATCACAGGAGAAGTGGCCACCTCTCCTATCTGGGAAGCTTCCAGAGGGCGAACTCCCCCAACCGATCTCCGCAGCTCGTCCTGGCTTCCACCGGCCAGTGGGTAGTCCTGCGGGTGTCTGGCCTGAGCTTTTCCTGCCCGCCCCCGTCTTGTTCTCACGGCAGCACACTTCCTTCTCTGACTGGAACCGACCTCAAGGCCGACTTCTCCAGACCTACTTCTTCCAGCCACATGGTGGGGGACTCAACCCTGCTCCCCCACCGTGGCCATGGTCACCCTGGAACCGACCAAGAAGAGAAGTGAGCGTTCCTATTTCATCCCCACCTGCCCACGGGGAAGGTCACTGTCAGCTGCTGGCCTGGCCGGTCTCAGCCACATCTGTTCATCTATTCACACTCGGGGCCTCTGCCTGACATTACTGGAGCACTGTGGACCACGTTGGGGAGGCAGACCCTGGAGGTCTAACTACAGGGAGTGAACTGCCAAATCCTATTCAACTAGCACCTTCTGTGTCCCTGGTGCCTAGCAAGCGCTCAATCTAGAGAATGAATGAATGAATGAATGATGTAGCATGCAATCTCTGAACTCTGCATTCTGGAGACGTCAGCTGCGTTCCTCCCACACTCACAACACAGGACCTCCCGACTCCTGGCAGGTTATCTGCTTGTCTCACCAGATCACCCTTCGCAAAAGGTGAGCCCCCACCCCCCACCCCCCCACCCCACCCCCCACCCCCGCGTCCCAGCAGGTGGACCTACAAGGACATCAACTTGCCAATGCCTTGCGGTGGGGGGGGGGGGGGGCAGAGGTGCTGATTCTCCCAGTTTGTTCTCTGAGGGGCTGCAGCTGCGGGAGTCCTTAAGGGAGGGTCGGCTCCAATCAGGCCACCGGCTCCTCAGTTAAGCCTGGGGTGGTGCTGCCTGGGGTTCTGTACTCTGTTCTGTGGCTTTCCTACGCCCTACCCGAACCTTTGTAATAGTCCCTTTCTTAAACTTTCCTCAGTCGCCCCCTTCGCACGAGCACGTCACGTGTTTGGTGACTCCTGCCAGGCCTCTGACCGAGCTGGTCCCAAAGTCTTACCTGTCAGGACACAGAAACACAGCATGGGAAGGGCATGAGCAGTCCGATAACGTTCTAGAGGTTAGCTAGAAGGAAGTCCTTCTCCATCAGTTTTCTGTTCATGGGGGGAGGGGGGGGGCAGGAAAGTCTTTTCCTTAAATTACTTTTTTTCGAATAGCTAATATATTCAGATGGCTCAAAGTCCAAAAAGATATAAAAGAATATGTGCACTGAAGTCTCCACGACCTGGACGGTTCCAGGCACAGAGTGCTGAGCCCCCTCGCGGGCAGCTCCGGATGGCGTCCCATCCCCGTACTGAACAGACCGGGTCTCCCTGCAATTCCCACCTGTGCTGACTTCTACACAGGAGATGGCAGCTCAGTGAAGTGGGAAGTCCCGCCTTGGACTCCAAGCCCTCCAGAGTCCCTGCCCTGGATTCCCACCAAAGCGTCCGGAAAACCCAGCTAGGACTGCTCCTCACATCCCGGGACCTTCAGCACTTGGCATCCACAGAATGGAGGAACGGCATTTTCCCTTCGTGCGGCAATGTTCTCTTCACATTTAAAAAAAAAAAAAAAAAAAGGCAAGCAAGCTTAACATTTAGCAGTTTGCAAATGTTTTGTCCTGTGTGGTCTATCAATGCTGTCCTCAAGTGAAATCTCCACACAGAAAGGATCACTTAGCAGCCCAGGTATTTACTGCGTCCTTGATGCATACGCCCCTCTGCTCCTCTCCCCCCACCCCCCTGCAACAAGTGCTGGGACGGGCAGACAAGCATCCTTGCCTTGTGGGAGGCTGCCACCAGAGCCCACAGGAAACAAGCTCGAAGAAGGGGCAAACTGAGCACACACACGACTGTTCCCGCTGCAGCTACACGCGGTCAGGTGAGAGCTGAGGGAACCTCCACACAAGGGCACCGTGTTATATGGGGAATAATGGAGACACTGAGGACAGTAACCATGGGACCACACGTCATCAGCTGACCGAGAACCGCGCGGAACTCTCTGTCCCTGCTCTCAGGAGCGGTCACCTCACTTGTCACCATCCCCCAAAGAACAAGGAGTGCCAGTCATCCCCCTTCACAACCAGGAGCTCGCAGCGGCATCTTAGCAACCTCTGTTTAAGGGACAAAGGCCAACAGGGCATCACCAGCAACCACAGCATTGACCTATTAACCTGAGATACGAGGGAAGGGAAGAGAGGGCTAGACGACAGGGATGGAGGGAATAGGGAGAGGGCCACACAGCTCAGTCCCAGGCACCCGGGAGGGGGTGGAGGCTTCCTCTCCCTTACTGCTCAGGTGGGGGTGCAGAAGCCTTGGGTTTGAGTGACAGTGGGTCACGGGGACCCAAGCTCCTCCCAACCCGAATAAAAAAAGGGAAGGAGTCCGAGAGCTCTGATTGCCGAGTAAAACTGAGTCCTCCTCCCCACCCCGGGCTAGCGTTCCCGCGGGGCTCTGCAGCGACTCAGGAGCCTCCATCACCCTGCCCGGAAAAATGAAGCCAAATACAACCGAGACCCCCCTTTCGGGGCAGGGAGCCCCAGGAGCATCGGGGCTTCCTGACAGGCCCTGTGCGCCACCACCGCCCGCAGAGGGGAAGGCCCCAGGGAACAGCCTAAACGCCTGCAGGTGGGCCAGGTGCGGCGCTCCCTGCAGGGGGCCGGGCGAGGGAAGGTCTGGCCGGAGGGCCCCTTCCCAGGCCTGGCCCACCTCACCTCACGTCTGTGTGCTTTTCTGTGCACGGTGCCACCGGTCCCCACGCAGTCGTCCCTATTCCTGTCCATTTTGCCAAAGAAGAACCTGAGGCTCCAAGAGTCCGAGGGCAGAAAAGGGCGGCGGCAGGACTTGCACACACACCCGCCTTCCACACCGGCGCGCCCTCCCCCCAGCCGTCCCTCCCCCAGACTCAGCCTGCAACCCGAGCGCGCGGCCGGGCTCCCACGCGGCGCAGCTGCCGCCCCCAAGAGCCCCCAGGCCGCGGGTCCGCGCGCGAACCTGCTCCGGCAGCCCCGCGAACTTGAACGCCGCGCGCCTGGGGCTCGGTTCCAAGTCGCGCGACTCGCCCGGTCCCCGGCAGCCCGCGCTGCGCACCGGCGGCGGGCAGGGGCGGCGGGCAGGGCGGGCGCGGGGAGCCCGAGGGCAGTGCGGACGCGGGGCGCGGCGCGGGGGGCGTCCAGGGCCGGGTTGGGGGCGGCGCGCGCACGGAGGGGACTCCGCAGCGCGCGGGCTGGTGGGCTCGCGGGGACCGCGCCTACCTTTCCTGAAGGGCATCGCGGAGGGGGGCGCCCCGCGGGGCCGGCCCGGGACTCCGAGGCCGGGCGACGTCCGAGTGCCAGCCCCGCGGCTCGGGGGCGCCTGCGGGCACCGGGCGAGGGCGGGGGGAAAGGGACATATTTGGGCAAAGCGGGGCGCGTCACAGCCGGAGGGAGGAACCGCGGCGAGACGGGCGGCGCAGCCTCCGGGGCGGGTCCGGCGGAAACCGCTTAACCCCTGCGCTCCCGGCGCGCCGCGGGGCCTCGGGCGAGCCCCTCGTTGGCTCCTTGGGGCGGTTCGGGGACGCCCTCCCAGGAAGGGTTTGGGGAACCTGACCCCGTGCTTATCTTTCCGTCCTCAGGCACAGGGGGACGGCTCAAGTGGCTGGCTGGCTTGAACTGAAATGAAACCAGGGTTGGAGGGAGTCACCCCACCCCCTCGCCGCAAAGTGCATCTCTGGTAGCCTCCCAGGCCACCCTCATTCAAAACCCTTCCCACTCCTGGGCTCCTGCCCCGAATTATCCGCCACCGCCCCCCCCCCCCCCCCCCCGCAATGACCACCTCTGACAAACATTGTTTTCTCCTTTGGTCACTGCTGTTTCCTGGGAACTAGAACAGCACCTCACACACAGGTCGATAAATGTCAAAAATAATAAAAATAATGGGACTTGAGGAACTGTAACCTAGAGAGATGGAGGAGGGAGGCCATTCCTCACACGACTACTCATTTTGCCTCCGTAAAGGCCAGCACCTGAGAAATGCTTGATTATTCGATGGGATCAAATATCTCAAAGGCAGGTCATCTTTCTGTTCTGCTGAGAGTTAATTCCTGTGGAAAGTGCTATTTTATATTGCAATTTGAAGAAATGATGTTAGGAACAATCTCCTGATCTACTATTTAGGACACTCGTGCAAATAGCGATTTCCCCATTTTCTTCGTAGTGAAAAAAATCCCATCCAGGTGAACTGAAAAGTCAGAGCCAGTGGGTTGTCTGTTTTTCATCATTTCTTAGAATCAGTTTCTTGGCCTGCTATCTTTTATGGTAGTGGTCCAAACTCCTGCTCCACATTCAAAGGGAGCCCGTGTCTGGGAGAAGGAAGTCATTGTTAGTTCTGACAAGGTATTGTCAGTTGGCTTGGGACATGGATGGCCCTGGTAGAGCCTTCTGGAAAGACACTGCTGCATGGGCCCGGCTGGAGATCATGAGCTCTCAGACCTCAGCTCCTGTGCCACAGGCCTCACGAGTGTGGGTGTCAGTCTGTGTAAGAGGAACAGGAAGTGAGGGATGGGCTGTGCCAGATTCAGTGTTCTGAGAGATTGTCAACTCCCTCCACTCTTTTCCTGCCACAGCTGTAACACTCGGTGGACTTGCACTTTACTCCGTGGACTCACTTGCCAAGGAAAGCAAGTTTTATCTAAGGCCAGATAAAGTGGGCAAGACTGCACATCTCAGATCTGTCCAGCTTCGAGTCACAGTGAAGCCAGAGGACGTGCACTTTGAGGTGGGTGGGCCTCTCTTCCTTGTACTTGGCATCTTTACTGCCTTGTGGACTCATGTGGCTGATTGCGATACAGTTAAGAAATATATATTTGGTCTTTGTCCCCAGTTCCTGGCACATGGCTCCCGAGACCCTTGGAATCTGCACAGGGATGAGAGAATGTTTGCACGCCACGAAACGACTGGTGGTGGCTGGGGCACGTAGGCAGCTTCAGGCTAGGGCTGGTGGCCAGAAAGACCGCATCATGCTTAGAGGGTTGGAACTTTCAACACCACCCTTCCACCTCCAGTCAAGGGAGAGGGGCTAGAATTGAGTCAGATCACCAGTGGTCAGTCACGCCAACGTAATGAAACCTCCAGAAAAAACCCTAAATGACGGGGTTCGGAGAGCTTCCAGGTTGGTGAGCATGTGGAAGTGCGGGGAGGGTGGCGTGCTCGGGGCATGGAAGGTCCATGCACCTCTCCCCTTTTTTTTTTTTTTTTTAAGATTTTATTTATTTATTTGACAGAGAGAGACAGCCAGCGAGAGAGGGAACACAAGCAGGGGGACTGCGAGAGGAAGCAGCAGGCTCCCAGCAGAGGAGCCTGACGTGGGGCTCGATCCCAGAACGCCAGGATCACGCCCTGAGCCGAAGCTTAACGACTGTGCCACCCAGGCGCCCCTGGACCTCTCCCCTCTTACCTTGTCCTAGGCATCTCTTCCGTTCGGCTCCTTCTGAGTCGTATCCTTTATAATAAACCGATAATAACAAATAAAGCACTTTCCTGAGCTCTGGGAGCAGTTCTAGCCAATTATCAAACTGGAAAGAGGGAAAGTTGTGGAGACCCCTGACTTTGTAGCCGAGTTGGACGGAAGAGTGCGTCCCCGGCCACACAGTAGCTGCACTGGCATCTGAAGTGAGGGGTGGTCTTGTGGGTCTGAGCCCTCACCTACCCTGTACTCCAGGGAGTCGTGTCAGAACTGAACCGGATGGCAGGACACCTAGACAACTGCTTGTTGGCGTGGAAACCCCACACACCTGGCATCAGAAGTGTTGTGAGGAAAACTGGTTCGGACCCACAGAGCCTGATCTCTCCACTTGGAGCGTCATCCGATGGAGGAACAAGAGCATGGGACTCATCGCTGTCTTGCTTCTGTCATGCTGGAGCGCAGCCCTCTCAGACGTTGGGTGGTATGGTTAATAACCCTGGGACATTTGTTCTTTCGCTCCCAGAGTCAGCCAGTGACGGTTGATGTTGACATTTCATAACCGAAGAGTGTTTCTGCTTGTCCTCTGCACAAGGCAGGGAACGGCCTCAGCAAGTTCGCACAAGAGATAAAACGAGTGGCGTGAAAAATTGGATTTGCTCAAGAATGAGCTCATCACAGCCAGGACCCAGTACAGGTTGGTAAAATGGGCTGCAGTAGGGGGACATGACGTTCTGGTTTTCAACATGGAGGCAAGAAGTGAAACGATTTAAAATTGCGAATATATTCCCAGGTGCTGTCAATAATACAGTCTGAGTCGTAGAGTGAAGTCATTTCGTCATCGCTCTCCGAACTTCCAACCGTGTCCGCTGACATTTCTATTCTCAGTCTAATGACTATTGATTAAACCCCGCTCTTCTGAGGAGCTCTTCACACATCAAAGTGGTGTCTGAAAATCTCGCCTAGTGGCTGAAACCACGGGGAAACGATGAGGATTGTCGGGCCAGGCTCAAAGGATCCTCCAGGCCCCAGTTACCATCACTTTAGAACGCTTGCCATCAATAGCATCATCTGGTCACTGAGGTCCTGAGGGCAGAGGCGCTCCAACTTTCCAGCTGGAGAGCAGGCTGGAGGGCGGGCTTTGTAACAGATGGCTGGGCCTCCCAGCAGTTTCTGATTTAGTAAGTCTAGGGTGGGGTGCAAGAATTTGCATGGCAAACAAGCTTCTCAGGTGATAAGGATGTTGCTAGTTCTCCCACTGCCACACTGCACTAAGAGACCCAGAGAGGGGCGTGGAACTGGGCTGTGGGGTGAGGGCCCCATGGGAACTGGATCAGAATCGGGCTCCTTTCACCCAGGGCATGAGCCACTCTTACCCTCTGGCATCGGTGCCCCGCTGGGTGCCACCCCGCCCAGGCTCTTGGGGCAGGAAGTGTCAGGCCCGTAGCCTCTGGTTCTCTTACTGCAGGAAGCAAAGGGCTTCTTCCCAGATTTCTTTCCCAGTTCCTAGACCAAACTGAAGGCTTTCATGCTCTCTCCAAAGGAAGGGTGACCCTCAAACAGAAGAGATCTCACGCTTTCTACCCTGGAAATTTCTCCCTCCCACCCACAGCCCTTCCTTAGCAGGTATTTGCATTTTCAAGCCTTTCCTCTGTAGTTGTAGAATATAAGGTTTTGTCTCCAATGAAGGAATTCAGGCCATAGGAAGAGGGAACCTTTTGATCAGGGCCAGGGAACAGTGGTAAAGTGTGTGTGAAGGAGGAAGGAAGGAAGAGGCGTGCCTGGGGACAGGGACCAGCAGGGCCCATAAAGTACTTGAGAGCTCGGCCCCCACCTCCACCAGCTTCCCCAGTATGGAGAGTCCAGCAGGGGCTGTCCCCACTGTCGGGCACCCCCACTCTCTGCCTCTGGGCATGCTATGTCTTTGGTTTAAAGCTCCTGCTGCCTTAAGCTCTCCAGCTCCTGGGTTTCTGCCAAAAGGCAGACCTACAGCCAGCCAGCCCTAGGATGGGTGCATACAAAGAGTGGGGGTGGGGAGAAGAGACTGGCTAAGAATCCCTGCCATGGCTTCCTAGGCTCTATGATATATCCTCCTCAAGCCTCAGTATTTTGCCTGTAAAATGGGCATAATACATTTTTCATGGATTGCTATAAGGATTCAATAAAATCATATTTGCCTAGAGCACAAGAGCTCAATGAAAGCTAGCTGCTATTATTATTAATATTCGTATTATTAGAGCTGGAAGCAGGGTCTCTGGGGTAATGAGAGGGAAGGGTCCCAAAAGAGGAGAGAAGCGATGGGGAGCATCTGGAAGATACAGGGCAGGAGCATGTGGGCTGGCCCAGGAATGTTGGGGCTGAGCTTCCACGGGCTCAAGTGGAACAAAGAAAATCCAGCTGCCTGAAGATGAGCTCCTCAACTGTCCATTACCAGCATGTGAGTGTGTGTGTGCACGCGTGTGCACGTGCACGTACAGGTGCACGTGTGTCTAACCATGTAACTATGAACGAATCAATGCTCCACAGTATTAGAGAAAACTGTAAACATTACGAGTAGTTATATGGACACATCTAACTCATGGCTGTTGGTTTCTAAATACCAGACTCTGACTGAAGGAACCGAGAGACCTTGGAGGGTTAGAACAGGAAAACAACAAGAGGAGCCTGGAACATCTTGTGGTGCCAGAAAACAAGTAATCATTTTGCTGAGGTACCAACAAGTGACGAGGACGTGTCCAAAAGGCACAGACGCCAAGCTGAAAGGGCTCCTCTGAGCCAATCTGAGCAAGAAGACAAATCATCATAGTAATGGATTGTGACCCATAGAATAAAGTGAGAATCTTTGAGTCCATACTGACATAAATAAAAAATTGAATAAATACATAGGGAAGGAGGGACAGCTCTTCCTCACAAATTCTAGAATTTATGGGAATGATTAGAATCCAGGCAAACAGATGTAGAAGGAATCATGGAGCTAGAAAAGTCACCATTTGGCAAATAGCACAGACATAACTGTTTCGCAGAAGAACCGTCAATGGGTGATAAAATCAGCGAGCAATAATGCAGCGAGAAACAGGACATGAACAGTCTCAAAGTATCTCCTACAAGGTACTTATGGATTGATTACCAAGGGGAAGATGGCGACTTTACGGCAGAGCAACCTGGAAGCCGCCTGGACCACATCATCAAAGTCTACATCACCAGTAATGGACCCCATCAGCATCAGGGGCCTCTTGATATAATGCACTGGGAAGGACACCTCACTCGTGTAGTGTTCTTGCCCAAAACGCATCACCTGAATTGGACCATGAGGAAACATGAGACACCTAAAATAAAGGACATTACAAAAATAACTAGCAAATAGTTCTTCGAAAATGTCAAAATCAGGAAAGACAAAGACAGACTGAGGAAGTGTTCTTGCTGGAAGGCAGCTGAGGACGCGTGAAGCCCAAATGGAACGGGTGACCCTGGACGGTGCCCCACGCCACACGAGGGACATTAGCAGGACAGCGGGTGAAGCAGGACTAGTATTGTGCCGATATTAATCTCCGGATTTGGGTGACTGTACTCTGCTTACGTAACATCTCGGAATTGGGGGTTGGGGTGGGAATTTTGTCTTCTTTGCAATATTTTTGTAAGTTTGAAATTCAAAATAAAAAGTAAAAAAAAAAATTAAAAAGTAATTATAGAGGCTGCAGAACTCACTAAGTGAGAGAACCCCCAAACTGATCTGGCTGTGTAATCAGCTACTAATTACCATTAATGATGGGAACTGCCTAATTTCCAGGCAGCACAAGGAGGCGCATCACCACAAATTCAGTGACTTAAAACACCACCTTTATTCACTCCCAATTCCGTAGGTCGGAAGACCCCAGAGACTGGGGTCTCTGCTCAGCCTTTCGGGAGGCTGGAATCATGGTCACAGGCAGAGCTCCCATCAGGAGACTGGAGGAAAGCCCTGCTTCCAAGCTCACTCCCATCAGCAGAATTCAGCTCCCGTGGTTGCAGGAATAAAGTTCTTTTTCCTGCTGGCTGTCAGCCAGGACCACTCTCCATTCCCAGAGGCTGCCTGCACTCGTGCCACGTGGTCCCCTCTAGTCCTCAAGTCAGCCACCGAAGCAGGCCAGGCGACTGCTTCTCATGCTTTGACCTCTGACCTCTTCTTCTGGGACCCGTGGAGAAAACTCCCTGCCTTAAAGGACTCGGGCCTGTGCAGATCATCTCCCTCCCGTAAGCTCAGCCGATTGGGGATCTTAATTTTATCTGCAAATTCTCTTCATGGCAGTACCTAGATTAGTGTTTGAATAGCAGGAAGATTTGTGTACGCTGGGCCCAGGAATGCTGGGGACCGTGTGGGATTCCGGCCAACCCACACAGGTTATTCCTTAAACCAAATACATGGGTACAAGCTAGCAAGAAGTTTATGGATGGTGGGGGGCATGGCCTACCTGCACTGAGGATGTGGGCTCCCCAGCGCCCACCAAAGCAGTCTGACCTGGCTCAGAGAGGGTCTCCTCCTTCCCTAATAATCCTCCTGTTTAAATGGAATATTACTCAGCCATCAAAAAAATGACACTTGCCATTTGCAACAATGGGGATGGAACTAGAGGGTATTATGCTAAGCGAATTAAGTCAATCCGAGAAAGACAAATATCATATGGTCTCACTCATATGTGGAATTTAAGAAACAAAATAGATGGACACATGGGAAGGGAAGGAAAAATAAGAAAAGCATAGAGGGAGACAAACCATAAGAGACTCCTAACTCTAGGAAACAAACTGAGGGTTGCTGGAGGGCGTGGGGGATGGGGTAACTGGGGGATGGACACTGGGGAGGGTATGTTTTGTAATGAGCACCAGGTGTTTAACAAGACTGATGAATCACTGCCTCTACCTCTGAAACCAATGCACTATATGTTAATTGAATTTATATTTTAAAAAATGCTTTACGGTCCCTGCCCCCAAAATCCTCCTGTTTAAGCCGACTCCTATGTACAGCACTGACTGTTTTGTAATGTAATTAATTATCTTCTTTCCAGGTGGTTTCAGAGATCAGGATGTTGTCTCTAGGGGACAGATTCTGCTCCGATCCTTGATGTCCCCAGTGGCAGGGGCGTACCATTGCGTTCACTGCTCACCTGTCCTTGTGGCTCCGGCTCCGGCTCCGGCTCCGTAGGTGGCAGGCCAGCGCAGCTGCGGCAGCTGGGGAAGTGTGCCCTGAGGCTGACCAGCTCCCTGCCACTCAGGGACAGCTACCCCTTTCTTCAGAAGGAAAAGTCGGGCAAGTGAGGCTCCAAACTCAGTGGTGGGCCTCTGTGAGCTGTGCACAGGCCTTAACCTGGACCTTTTGAAGCCCGCTGAGCCCAGGGCTGGGGTGGCATTGAGGAGGGAGCCACTGAAAACATCAGAGCCTTCAATGACTCTAGAATGTCACCAGGCTGCTCTCAGGAAGCTCGCTCCTGTGCCAGTATCTGAGCAGGCTTTCTGTTGTTTTCTCCTAGCGCTCTGACAAATGTTGGATTCCCACATTCGCCCCATTTCACTGCCGACGAAGCCGGCTTCAGCGAGGGAGCTGGCCTGCTCTGGGTGCCTGGTCACAGAGCAGAGGCCTCACTGTGGGCCTCCCGACCAAGGCTGCTGTCCTCACTGCGCCACGGCCTTGCCCCAGGAACCTGGCTTCTCCCTGGTCATTGTCCTGCAGGCGGGAAGTCACCGTCCTCAGAGGGTTAGCTTACTGGGAACCGATGGCCATCCAGCCTCAGTGCACTTAGTCTTAATAACCTATTTGCGGCTGAGGAGCCAGGCTGCCTCTTTCCCAGAAATCAGACTCAACTGCTCTGGCCACGTGGCAGCTTCCCACCCGTGTCGGGGTCCTGGAATATGCTGCTGCTTTCGGACTGGAACACGAAGAGCCCAAGAGCCACTGGGATTTAAATTAAATTAGTCACATAATCGCTTCCAGAGAAAAAGGGCAAGTCTTCACCATGGGCTTTCACTTCACCCGTGATAAGGACAATTTAGAGGCGAACGGAACGGTGCACGAGCCAGGCTGGGCAGCTGGTGAGAGACTCGTGACCGGCTCTCCTTCTGCCCGCTGGGGCCATTTCTGCTGCTCTGCCTGTTTCCCCATCAAAAAGATGCAGAGAATAGTAGTTGTTGGCCGAGTGTGAGGACCAAATGACTGCTTAAAAGAAAACACAGAATCTCTAATGTTAGAGGAGCACAGATTTTTACTGTACTTGAGGGTGGCTTTTATATATATGAAAGACTGCTCGGAGTTATTTCTATTTTTAACATTCATTTTATCCAAATTTAAAATTTTGGGTTTTCCTTAAGCTTTTAGGCTTAACTTAAAACTGTGTTATTCTACTTATAAACTGATCATATAAAATACAGTGAAATTTAACAGCCACTGTTAAGGGTAACCTTGATGACAGGTCCCATGTAGAAATTTAGTTACACAACTGCCTTCTCAATTTAAAATGCATTTATGAACTACTTTATACTTCAGAACACTTTGGTTTGCTCACAAGCCCTCCCAAATAACCAACTAAATTTGCTGAATCTTAAGTTCTTTTACATGTTCCCATACTGCTTACAATCTTCATAAAATTGCATTGCAACTTTAAGGTCAAATCACGAGTCCACATCGATTACTCAAATATATATATTAAAGTGGGATTACAAGGCCGGTCCCTGGATACTCATATTTGCCACGTTCTCTTAAAATTACAAGTTCTTAAAATGCCAAATAGATACTGGTCACCTGAACTTAATCCCAAATATCAACAGTATGAGTTTAATTTTCTTCATATTCTTCTGCTTAAATAGAAACTTTTCCACAGTTAAAGGGAGTCTACAAAGAAAACAATTAAGTCATTATCCTGTCCCAAGGCACTGAGGTTACTTATCTACCAAAAAGACCCCGATTAGGACAGCAAAAAATGTACAACATAATAAGGGTTTTCCAGACCTTCTGAATTGTGGGTTATTTTTGCAATAAAATGTTTAAAACTAAAAAGAAAGCTAAATTATAGATCTGCTGGGGAGTGTCTAGATGGGATCTGAGAAGAGCTTTTAAGCTCTTACAAGGCCCTTGCTGCTTAAAGATGGCTTCAAGAATTAGCCGGGAAATGATTCTAGACGGTCTCATGTTCTGGGGACACGCTGTGGTTGTGTCTGGGGCCTTGCCCAGTCGCTGCTCAGATGGGAGGACAGTTAATGACTAGAGGGGAGGAAGGCATGTGGACAGTTAAAGAAAAGGCAAGAGTTGAAATCATAGTCCCATGGGGTAAGCGCATTTCACTGGTAGCCGTGGAGGTCATCGGCACTCTTGGTGTGAAAGGACAGATACCAAACTCAAAGGAGCTTAGGCCAAAGGGCAGTTATCTGGAAGAACGCTGACGTGACTCAGAACGAAAGGCAGAACACCCAAACCATAGGGAGAGGTGACAGCCTGCGGGGGGGAGCAATGGGCACAGGGCCCCTACTACAAGCCAGGACCCTGCCTGTCTCTTGCCTCTTCTTTCCACCGGTCCTCTCGGTAGCTCACGGCCGCCCAGCCTCCTCCACGGGGCAGGAGCACAACCGAGGGCAGATGGCAGTGGTGCTTGGGGCCCCCACCCCGCTTTCCCCTTGCCGCCGCCACCACAGAGGCCCTGAAGGACACGGCTCCCGCTGGAACCACGCGCTCTGAGCTGGCAAGAGTGGTTCCAAAGGAAGGAGCTGTTATTTGGGAAGCAGGTGGATCAACCCCAGTTCAGGAGAGCAGCTCATCCCCCTGGGCTTCCCCAAAGCAGAACTACCAACAGTTTGGGCAGAAGGGCCAGGAACCAGGAGAAGTGGGTTCTGGGGCCAACTCCGGTAACCAGCCGACTCCAGACTTCCCTTCTCACCTGTAAAGTGAGGAGACACCTCCTAGTCCTGAAGTGAAAGCTCGCTGAGTTGGGGGCAGGACTGGTCGGGGAGCAGGAAGAGCCAAGAAGGGCCCCTGCGAGCCTGCTGGATACATGGGCATGGATCACATAGCAAACTTCCTAAAGCAAATGGGGCTGGAGAAGGACGCGGGCCTTCTCACCAGGGTCGTTTCTTGGCCACACACAAGACAAGGCAGAGGGAGACAGGCTGGCAGCAGGAGCCACACAGTGGCACCTTGTCCTTGCACAGGAGAGAGCCCGGCCATTCATGCTGGTGGACCCACTGGGCCGCCTCAGGCGCTGCTCCCCATCCTTTGTTTTGTTGCCCCCTCAACCCAACTTTTTGTACATATGATACTACCCCAAAGCGAAGCAACTTTGTAACCCTGTTGACTGATGTTTTCCTTCAAGACATGCGCTCCTGAGCCTGCCTGCTACATGGTCCTAGTTCCTCATCGTTCACTGGAGGAAGGATGGCTGTTTGGAAGACTGTGTTCCTGGAAGCGCTGAGCTGGGACGTCTGTGTCTGTAGCTTCAGCTCCGAGGCCCTGATTCCCTGCGGAGGAGCAACAGTTACTGTTGAATGAGTCAGTGGATCACAAAGCGACCTCTGCTGAATACCTGCTCCTATTGCTGTGTGGCTTGGACTCCTCTCCTTGTGTCACTGGTCTCGCACAGTGCCTGGCACGTAAAAAATGCTCAGTATACGTGTTACAGTGACAAAGAAGCAATACCTCCTAAGCTCTGTATTAGATTTAAAAAATAATCCTGGGGGGCGCCTGGGTGGCACAGCGGTTAAAGCGTCTGCCTTCGGCTCAGGGCGTGATCCCGGCGTTATGGGATCGAGCCCCACATCAGGCTCCTCCACTATGAGCCTGTTTCTTCCTCTCCCACTCCCCCTGCTTGTGTTCCCTCTCTCGTTGGCTGTCTCTGTATCTGTCAAATAAATAAATAAAATCTTTAAAAATAAAATAAAATAAAATAAAAAATAATCCTGGGAGCCACTCATGTTCAGATACCACATTCTCTACCAGTGCGGGAGGCTTCTGCCCACTCTAACAGAAACTCGGGTCGGCTGTGACTTCAACAAGAGAGGGCTTTTTTTTCTGGCATGACAAGTCCAGAGGTAATAAGCGTCACAGGGCGGGTGTGGGGACTCTACGGTGTCCTGTTCCAGCCACGCAGCAAGGGGGCTTCTGTCCACATCCCGACCACGCTGCATCTGCAGACATCAAGTGCGCGGCAGTCAAGGTTGAACGGGGAGAGAAGCAGCACAATCGCATTCTTCTCTTTTACCAGTAAAGCAAAAGCTTCCCCTCAAAGACCCCGGATATTCCTTTTTTAAAGAGTTTAATTTATTTATTTGAGAGAAAGAGAGTGAGCATGAGCAGGGGGAGGGGCAGAGGGAGAAGCGGGCTACCCCCTGAGCAGGAAGCCCGATGCGGGGCTCGATCCCAGGATCCTGAGATCATGACCTGAGCCGAAGGCAGACGCTTAACTGACTGAGCCCCCCAGACGCTCGACCCCAGATATTTCTACATTCATCTCATTGAACAGAATCATAACTTGGGTGCTGGGAAGCAGAGGATGTGTGTGGAAAGAAGGTGCAGGGGATGCCTGTTCCCACGAACTCCTGCACAGAGAGGAGGGGATTCAAAGGCCTTTCAGTCCTGTTCACAGAACGACCCAGGGATGGTTGGGAGAAGCATTCTCTGTGGGATAAAGTCCTTTATATCCCAGTCCCTAAAACGTAGAGCAGATGTTCTAAACAAGCACCAATTTTGGACTAAGGATTTTAAATGTTTTACTAAAATGACCTGTTCCAGATTCCCAAGATTAACCTGAAATCCAGTGTCACAGCCCTGCCATGGGACTGAGGATGCTCAGCAGCCCCTCCCCGGCTGGCTGGAGGGAGAACTGGAAACCGAAGAGGACTCAGAGCCAAAGGGGTCGCCCACCACTGGCTGAGTAAGAAGAGCCCGGTACTCAACATCTGAGGCTCCATATGGATGAGTGTCAGCGGCTTCAGTAAGGGCTTCATGCTTTGGAATTTTTTGTTGTAATATGGTCTAGAAGTCAGGAAAAAAATCTTTCCTCTAAGCTCTGAATGTGTTTTTTGGGCCAGCTGCACCTTCTTCATCTGTTTACTAGCTTTAGTGATTACGTATTTTAGAACCGTATTTGTACCCTATTTTCGACATGATTTTGAGACATCTGATAACTATTTATCACAGTGCCTAATGGAATGGTAAGCGTTTAAGAAATACCTCATCAATGGGTAACTGGTATAAAAATATATAATTTCCCTGAATATTTTTTTCAACCTGCCCCAGTCAACCACTGAACCACAATTTGGCTTAAATACTCTGTGCAGATAAGCAGGGAGATGGCATCTTTTAACGCTGAAAAAAGCAAGTTACACCCCTCTTCCCTCCTCCCCTAATATTTTCAAATCGACTTGCGTCATACAGAAGTTGAACGTCTTGCTCCAGCCTCTCCTTCCCTTTATGTGCTGGCAAGAGGAACTACTTCAACACAACTAGGCTCGCTCGGGGCCATCGGAGAGCGCGGTGGTCTGACGGCACCACCCCGGCGGCGATGTCTCCAGTCTTTGGAAGCTACTTCTGGGTCTGCCCCAAAGGTCTGTCATTAGCAGGAGGGGACCTGCTATTCAGAATGGGGGGTTGTGTGGGTGGCCGGGGGGAAACGTACAAGGACATGTTGGAGAAAGGTTTGTGTCAGAAAACATGCATCTGTCTAATCGCTGGGAGGACAAGCGTGGCCTATATTCCTGCAGAGTTACTGTTATGAAAAGATGTCGCCCAGCGTGGACATGACACACCGGCCTTGTTGTTGAGGTGCGTGCGCTCATGAGTTTTATCAGCCACGGCCCATTACAAAGTCTACAGAGTCTGAGAAAGTCACCCGTCGTTATTTCCTCAAGAGAAAGGAGGGATTCTTGGGTGAGAAGCTGTCAGGCGAGGCCAGCGTCCTCCACGCCGTGCCATTCAGGTCTCTATTCCGAGAAGAGGAACCAGAAGACAGGGAGACGTACAAGAGTAAGCTCAGCAAAGGAGCGCAACGGCCGCAGGCACCCCCCTCACCTCCAGCACCCTCTCCACGCACGCGCCCCGACCCCCAAGTTCTCGCCCTGAGCTGAGACACGCCTGCGCCCTTCCTCCTGGGAAGCCTCCTCCACAAGCGCACTGAAGTACTTCAAGCTGGGGGGGGGGGGGGGGCACGGACTGACAACTGTTCGTGCTAGAGGCCAAGGAGAAGACAGAACCGTGAGGAAAAACTGGAGAACACCTTCTCTGTTGATGGGAGGCTCACCTCGGCTGGAATGCTTGCAACAGGCGGGCGCAGAAGCTTGGTGACTCAGAGACCATGCGTCAAGGCGAAGAGGGTGACTCACCGGACAGGGGAGATGTGTGGTGGCGGGAGGTGAGAAAACTGTCCTCCTCCATCCTGGTCCCAGCCTCCTGAAGACTTCCTACGGGGCCAAAGGTTTTATTTTTAGCAAAGGTAGAGTCTCTGCCAAAAAAAGGTCTTCCCTTTTGTTTTCTCTGAGAATGTCCAGATTTGCTGGATTGTTGCAGAAACCCTGTGTCCATAGCTTTGGATGCTCAGGGAGCCTGCACAGGAAGGGCACGGGAGAGGCTGCATTTGGAGAAGAGCAGCATAGAGATGCAGGAAGGTAAGGGGGACTCGCTGCTCCAGACCGGGGGATCTCGGGCACGATATGGGAGGCTGGCACTGTTTTGTAGTCATGCTTGCACAAGGGTCCATGTTAGGCATCACAACTCCCCCTGAGCTTCTAGAGTAAAGCAGTAGCTCTGGATTTCATTTAAAAAAAAAAGAAAAAAGAGAAGTCCCCTGAGTAGTTCTGCAGCCACCTTTGAGTCTTACAAACATACATCAGTTTTTGAGAGAAAACACTATCCAGACATTGAGAGGATCACTTGACAAACGCAGGAACTTCTGGAGATTAAGGAACCATTTCCTATATATGATGTGGGCAAGCAGGACAGGGCCACCCCAACTGTGGAAGGCTGCTGGCTGCCCACCTAATCTCCATCCACTCTCTTTTCCTCAGAAAGGGAGCTTCCAAATGTGAGCAGGACACAAAGCTGTCTGAAAAACGGCCATATCCCCAGCCTCATTTGCAGCTGGCTATGTATTTGACAAAGTTCTGTCCAATGTGACATAAGCAGAAACACTGAACTGCGGTGTGAAGGACAGCCAGCACGGGCTGTGTGAACCCGTCTTCTCCTTGAAGGTGGAAGGCAGACATGATGGCTGGAACTTAAGCAGCCTTCACAGCCCATGAAGCAGTAGGCACATGCTGAGGATGGCAGAGGGGCCATTAGATACACAGCCTTGGGGTGCCCGATACCCTCACCTGGCCACCCCTGGATGCTTCTCTTGGAACTTTTCTATAAGCGACAAAAGCATTTTCTTACCAAAGCTACTGTACTGTGTTGAACAGTGTCTCCCCCCCGACACACACACAATTTATGTCCTTTCTTATACCTCAGAATGTGACCTTATTTGGAATCAGTGTCTTTGCAGATGTAATTAGTCAAGATGAGGTTACACTGGAGTAGGGTGGGCCCTAAAGCCAACATGACTGGTGTCCTTAGAGAAGAAAAGAGACATGGAGACAGAACGCCATGTGATGACACCTGGAATTAAGTCTCTAAGTCAGAAAATGGCAAGGATGGCCAGCAGCTGCCAGAAGCCAGGAAAAGGCAGGAAGGACCCTCTCGCAGCACCTCCAGAGACAGCACCACCCTACTGGTACCTTGATTTCAGAATTGTAGCTTCCAGAGAACCGTGAAAGAAACAAATTCCATCTGAAGCTGCCCGGATGTGCACAGCCCCAGGCAACTGATAGAGCTACTGTTACATTTTGTCGTCTTTGTTATATGAGGCCTAAGTGTGCAGAACGCACTGCTTTTCCATTTGGCTCATGTCACTGTCGTCTGAGGAGCTGGAAATGTTGCTGGCAAATGGCTGATGATACCCACTGATTTATAGGAGATTAAGGCAGATTACCAACTCCACTCTGATTCTGCCTAGAACCTTCCTTCCTCTCCACACTGCCCACTGAGACTCAGCCGTGTTCTCTGTGACTTTTCCTCACAATTTGATTGGGGGGGGGGAAAGCCAGAAAAGGTAAGAGGGCAGAGCAGGAAAACTGACTGATCAACAAGATTACTCAGAGCTTACTTCCTGATACAGGGGTCGCCTTCATTCTTGCTCCATCTTCCCCCCGCGACCCTTCTCCCCTCTCCAACCAGCCCCTGACCCATCCGTTCTGTGCAAGCCACCCCAGAAACAAACCTCAGAGTGCTCCCTGGGGAATGTAGTTTAGACCCTCGAGGACTCCTTCACTCTCAAATTTCCGCTATGTACCTGCACTGACTTGGAACAGAAAGCAATGGCAGCCAGAGCTGCGGTCAGGCAGTCGCCACATCAAGCTAACTAGGTAGGAGGTCCTTGCCCTTGGCTTCTCTTCATGATGTAAAGGCCAGGTGTCAGCCTAAAGGGCACACAGCCTCTGCTGACAGCCTCATCCATCAATGCCTCCCTGTCGCAGCAACAATGAACTGACGAGAATGGACGTGTCAAGTGTCCCCTTTTCCAACACTGTATGTGACTCCACTCATCCCTCAATTTTCAATTACATTAATGCCTGGGGGATGTATCCTATTAAAGCGAGAACATAGAAGGTAGGAGACTCTAAAAATTAGGGCCCAACATGAAACACAGCCAAGGGAAGTGTCGAGATGGCAACATGCAGACCTAGGAAGTGACCAGTCCAGAATGGGGAAGAGGACAACAGGAAAAATACAAAACCGATAAATTCACTGATACGCCTGACCTGGGGAAAAATATTAAATGGCAGATAAACACCCATGAAGAAATTAGAAAAATCTTAGAATAGGTACATACACTAAACAATTTTTTTAAACTGGGCAATTATTATTAACTCTAGAAAACTCTCTATAAAAAAAATAACAATATACTACCTGGATCGTGCATGAGTCGTATTTATGTCCTAGTAAGTTTGCAGTGACTGCTCTAACTCGGAATTTTGATGTAAACAGTTCACGAGAGCTGGAGCGAGAAATGAGACAGGAGCTGGGATAAGACAGCTAAATCCTCCTCTCCTACAATACAAAATCACTAGAAACATGTCCACAAATCAGTCAAGAAATAGCTTATGAGCCAATGAATTCGAAATAGAAATAAATGCCATAAAGATTCAGTTATGAGGGTTGAATTCATTTTCCTTTAGGCAACAAGGCTAGTGAGGCAGAGGGCTATTCTAATTTGCTACGAGCCTCTGAGCACTTAGTGGATTTTATAATTATGTGCCTATATTATTTTGAAAAATTAAAATGAAAACTGAAAGTAGGACTAACAACCCTGAACTTACTTTTCAATTGGAATTTTGGTAAGAATTATGCAAAATTCAGGTCAGAATGACTCAATACAGGTGGCCCGTCATGAAGTACCCCTACTTACACTCGCCTACGATGGTTCGTTGACTTGCCATCTGTTTACTTCCAAATGACACAGCGTCAGCATGATTTTGTTTCTTTGTTCTTGATTACAGCCCAAAGAACAGTACTGCAAGTAACTGCAAAGTGTATCTTTGCTAGTTTAAGATCGTTTGCTAAATTACCAGACTCTGATTCAATTTGTTCCTTCTGTTTTTTGCAGATAAATTAGTAATAAAATTCCCTTAGCAACTCCATTCTTGTGGACCTATTTCCTCCCCTCGCGTCCGCTCTGGTTTCAGCAAGCCATGGGCCCGCCCAAAGGCTCTTGTCACAAACCCATCCACAGGCGACAATGCCTTGGCTTATCAGAAACTTGAGAACCATCAGGTGTTCATTGCTTAGATGGGACGTAGCAGGAAGAGGATAATACATGAGACTTAATAAGAGGTATTTTTAATATCCTTTGATAGTGCAGAGGAGGGGAAAAAGGCAGTTGCTAAAGAGAAGGACCCAGCTGTTTCCAAATTTGGAAGTCACTGGTATCCTGAAATGTTTAAAAATCATCTGCAAGCCATATACCTTCGAAAGGGACGATAATGTGATAAAACTGTCTTTCTCTGTTACATAGTTGTATGAACCCAAGGTATTCTCCATGCAAGCTATTTCCCTAATCTTTCCCTTTCTCACACTTTTTAAAAAAAGTTTTAGGTTACCCTTTAAAAAGTAAAATCTAGGGGCACCTGGGTAGCGCAGTCGTTAAGCGTCTGCCTTCGGCTCAGGGCGTGATCCCGGTGCTCTGGGATCAAGTCCCACATTGGGCTCCTCCGCTAGGAGCCTGCTTCTTCCTCTCCCACTCCCCTGCTGTGTTCCTTCTCTCGCTGGCTATCTCTCTGTCACATAAATAAATAAAATCTTTAAAAAAATAAATAAATAAAAATAAAAAGTAAAATCTATTTTGTGAATGTCTAGCCGGTAACTGAAAAAGGAAACCTACTAAATTGCATTTCACAGAATAAGGTCTATGTCTTTTTATTCAGCAAATAATAGCTATATCTTAATAACTAAATACTAAGAGGAATATACTTCTAGAAGGAAACTGCTAACTTTCCCACATTGTTGGTACATGTGCATTTATATAAAATGTCATTATTAAATTCATTGTTCTTCAAAAGATGTGAAAATCTTTATAATGTACTGCTTCTAAAAATAAAACAACATATGCAGCTCCATAATTCAGATACATCTAAGTCCTTAAGGTTCTGGTCCAGGACTCAATCACTTCTGTATTTTATTGCCTTAGATGAGAGGTCAGCGAATAAGAGAGAAAAGACAGACCAATGCAGGAACAAACTGACCAATAAAATCTCCAGAAGAGATACAATGAAGAAAGATGTAATGATGGAAGGAGAGGAAGTTATCAAATATCACATATTACATGAAAAATTTCCAGGATAGGAATTCAAAGGACATGAATTTCCAGATTGAACGAGTCCGTCCCAAACGCCTAACAAATGAAGAGAGAAAAACCAAGGCACATAATCACAAAATCTTCCAGAGAGAAGAGGCACAGACCATAGAGGATGATATTCCTTTCTCAACAGCACTAAAGAAAGAGGACAATGTAGCAATACCTTCACATTTTTGAGGGAAAATGGATTTTAACCAAGAATGCTGATTTAGTCAAACAACCAAGTACGATGACAAAATCAAGATATTTTCAGATGCAAAGCCTCAAAAAAACGTATCTCCCAAGTCTTCTTTCTCAGGAAACTACTAGAGAATAAGCCCCACCAAAAATAGGAAATGCAGAAAATGAAGAGAGAATGCAGCAGATATCCAACATGGGGGAGTCAAAGAGAATTTTAACAATCTGGTGACTTCCTGGGAAATGGCAAAGTTAGCCTTTCCACTCCCCCTACTCGTCCTTTCAAGTTAGTCATAGAGCAGCATTAAAAAATAGACCAGAAATGAGTATTTGTATTGTTGCCAAATTTTGTATATTACTCTCAGCTAAGCCATGGTTCATTTTCATTATTGTATAACTTTTCCTGGAATTACTTGAGTCAAGTTTTTCCTGGAAGTGAGTCAGAATATTCCATTTCTCCCTGGAGATGTCCTTCTGAGAGCCCTCATCTTCCTGCTCCCACAGGGACCGACTTCTCCAGGCCTTCTGCACAGCTACTGGGCCAAGCCTTCTTTCACCATCATCTCGGGGATGCTTTTCCCTTCTCTGTGCTGGGTCAATGTCATCTTTTTCTGGATTTATTCCTTAAACTGTAGTGGGTTGGAGAGTAAATGGAAACTGAGAAGGTGGAGATTGAGTTCTGACTATTTTTAGACATGTGCTTAGGAAGAGAAAGGTGAAGAATGGGAGCAGTAGAGGGGGGTTGGTAGAAAGCAGCCTCATGATGGGATGTGTTTAGGAATAAGGAGGCAGAGTCCAGAAGCGACCCAGCTAACACAGGCAAAAGTAGCTACTGCAGGAGAGGTAGAGAGCAGAGGGCTGTTGTTTTCCATCATAAGGCTTGTGGTGCCAATAAGCCTACCAGGTGCAGGATAACTGTTGGACAAACACAGGGAAAGGGTCAATTCTCCAGGCAAAACAACTCACCAATGTTTCTACCTCCTGGAATACAAGGTGAAGGTGTGGTGGGATAAGCAAGCACAAGGATCAGTCAGGGAGAACGCCCCAGCTTACTGGCTTCCAGAGCCGAGGCCTGGCTAGACCAAAAAGTGTAACCCAAACGGCTAAGGCATTACTTTAGCCGATTAGAAGAGTGCAAGATCAGAACAGGGAGACTGGCTGGAGACCACCATCCATTCCAGGCAAGAGAGTGAGGCTCTGAAATCAAGGCACTCCCCTGGGTTAATAAGAAGGACAGAAAAGAAATAAAATCAACAGGTCTCAATTACAGACGGGGTTGGGATAGAAGGGAAAAGGAGGAATCTAAGATGATGCTTAGGCTTCTGACTTAGGCTATGTTTTTCCCAAATTAGAGAGCTTAGCAGGAGGTCTGAAAGGGGAAAAGTGAGTGAAGTTTGAACACGTTTCAGATGGGAGGGGGACGTCTAATAGGCAGTTGGATACAGATCAGAAGTTTTGCAATGACTGCCTGAGATAAAGACGTGTGTTAGTCACCACAGAAACTAAAGGCCAGGAGAGCAGATAAAATCACCTAGGGAGAGGGTGAGCGATAAAGGCAAACACTAACAGGAAGAGTGGTCACAGGCCTCAAGAAGGGAGTGGTTAAGTGTCAAATGCCATAAAAGGTCAAGAAGGAGAACTGAACACACCCCCTCTAGAAGTGGCTCACAGTGATCTTTAACAGAGCAATCGAGAAGGTCGGGCAGCAGCAGACGGACGTCTGATTTGTAGTCAATTACAAACCCCCTTCCTTAAGCGTGGGCTGAATTGAGAGGGGATGGGGACTCAAAAGTCAGCAGGTGGCCACGGAGGGCACATGATTCTTTGAAAGAAGAGGCTGCACACTGGGGAGTAGGAGAGTGCGCTCAAATCAAGGGTTTAACTTTTCTCCCCTACATAAGGGAGAAATTTGAGAATGTTTATATGCTTCAGAAAATAGCCAGTCCGGAAAGAACTTGAAAAGATGGGCGAGTCTTACCATACAGCCTTACTACACAATCCAACAATCACACTCGTAGAGATTTACCCAACTAATGTCCACGCGTGTGTCCACGAAGAACCCACACACATTTATAGCACCTGATTCGTAATTGCCAAAACCTGGAAATGACCAAGAGGTCCCACAATAAGGGAAGGGCTAAACATCCAGACAATGGCATATTAGTCACTGAGGAAAGCCAAGCTATCAAGCCACAAAAAGGTATGAATGAATGCATGAATCCCAAATACACAACGTTAAGAGAAGGGAGCCAGTCTGAAAAGGCCACGTACATACTCTATGATTCCAATTATAGGACATTCTGGAAAAGGCAAAACTACAGAGACAATAAAGAGAGTAGTTGCCAGGCATGGGAGAGGCGAGAGATCTGAATAGGTGCAGCACAGGGATGTTTTTTTTAGGACAGTGAACCCAGAACATAAAGCAGCTGTCAAAACCTGTAAGACTTCAGAGCCCAAAGAGTAAACCTTGATGTATATATAAAAATTTAAAAACTCATTTAGGAGATAGGATGATCCCAGGGTGAAATGCAGAATATGACAGATAAATCCAAATGTGTTACGAACATAAAAAACCACCTTACTAAATGTCAGGGTGGGGAATAAAGTGCTGACCTAAGTAACTGGAAATGAGTGAAGTCTGTAAGACTACACATGATAAACTGTATATAAGCACCATACTCTACTTGATAAAGCTGTTTCCCAGAGAGATGGATTAAACGTTCTGGAAGTGCTAGAAAGGTATACTGGCATTGAAGCAACCAAGTAAATGGATGGCAGAGGGTAGGAGTCCAGGGGGCAAGGGATCAGATGGAGACATCAGTATGGATTCATATTTACCTTAATATACACACAGATGGGCACATATACAGAAGTTATTCTGCACATATATATCTCTTCACGCTATCAGCTGAGGGGGCCTGGAAGCAATGACCACCCCAACAGCAATGAGCACACCCAATGCCCAATCTTGGTTCCTAACACCATTCCCCAGGAAAAGGAACTACCGCTCCTTGGAGAAATGGCTGATTCTAGGACTCGGAACCTGGAGCACCTTGTAGTGCCAGAAAGTAAGGACGTGCTGTAAGCAAGCAAACACCGCACAATGATGGGATGTCGAAGGCCAAGGGCATACAGATGCCGACCGAAAAAGCTTCCAACAGCCGAAGCTGGAACAATTTGAGTCAAAAAATTAAAACTGGTTTATAACCCAGAGTATAAGATACATACCAGTAAGTTCATACTGACATAAGTGGCCAAATAAGCAAATGGGGGAAAAGTAGACAAACTTCCAGGCAGAATGCCAAGTATTTATGTAGCTCCTCCACCCGAGGAGGTAGAGCACGGCTCCCATTCCTTACGTGGGGCTGCGCACAGCGACTTCCTTCCAGAGCAGAGTACGGGAGAGAAAGAGTGACTTCAGAGTGGGGAAACCCAACACACACTAATTCAGTCCGGTGAGCGAGGTAAACATCAATAGTGACAGGTGATGTCCACAGAATGTACCCTTGATAGGTGATAAAAACGGCATTACACCTCTATGGTCTTCTCCCCTCCCCCACAAATTACGCAAGTCTAACCATGAGAAAAACACCGGATAAATCCCAACTGATGACTGTTTTACAAATACTTGACCGATAGTCAACCGTCACCGTCCTCAAAAACAGGGAAAGTCTAAGAAACTGTCACAACCAAGAGGAGCCGAAAAAGATAAGGCTAACTAAATGGGAACTAGTATCCTGAATGGGACCCTAAAGCAGAGAAAGGATTTTAGGTAAAAACTAAAGAAATCTGAATAAATTGTACATTACATTAATAATTTATAATAATGTATATTATATAAAGAATATAATAACCTGTCAGCATTGCTCATTGTAACAAATGTACCATACTAATGTAAGATATTAGTGTATAAGGGAACTCTGTACTATTGTCACGATAATTCTGTACATCTAAAATAAAAAGTTTAAGAAAACTGGGAGAGGAGTACTGATCGAGCTGGGGATCAGACCATTAATAGATCAAGGTCAAAAGGCCACAAGGTGCCATCACTTCTCTGTCCTTCCCCTGCAGTTCTGTCTGGGAAGCTGTCCTCTTGCCTTTCTTTCCAGAGGGCAGTCCTGACTCTTCCTTCAAGACCCACAGCACAAGTCACCTCTTCTTTAACTGCAGTCTCAGACTTTGCCACTCCTAACAGATCTGCTCAGTCATCTGTGATTTGTGGCCTCACAGTCAGCAAATTTACTGCCAATTTATTGTTTACCAGATATGTGCTAGATGCTGGGAACAGAGAGGACAATGTCATTAACCAAAGAACTCAAGTGACACGTCTTATCTCAGCATGGTTCACCTTGCGTTGTTTTCGCTTTGTGTGTGTGTCTGTCTCTGAAATAAACCATGAACTCTCTGAAAGCAAGTATTGCTATTGTATTCATTTCTTCATTCCCGGTGCTAAAAACATTACCTGTACACAGCAATTGACAAAGAAGTGCTTGCTGAAACAAAATGAAGAACTAAATTCTGTTTCAGTTTAAGTAGGGACTGCTTCTAGGAAAAGCAAACTGAGAAGAGTCTGCAAGGTTTTATACTAATAGGTGATTTTTAATTATCTGCAAAAAAAAATTGCCCCCGTTTTCAAAAATCATCACACACATTTTGGGAGCAGATTGTATCAGCAAGACGTGAACGCACCTTCAAGCAAAAGAGAAACAGCTGTACAGAAAAGCTGAAAAGCCACACCTCACGGATATGACCAAGCCTTTCCTCCCCACCCTCCCTGGCACATTGGTTGATCACCTGGACTAAATGGCTGCCGTGGCTCCGCTGGGAAAGTAGAAAGCATTTCTAAAACTACCAAAATGCACACTACATTCCCACTTAGAGCTCACAGGCCAAAACTGTCTCATGGATGCCACTGGCTCCAGGTAAGAATTTAATTTTTCCAGCCTTTAAAAAAGAGGCCTAAGACAGAAGTTTGGGAATAGATACTGGGATATGCAGTGTTGCCAGTTGGCCTCTTCGGCTCCCCCCAAAATATTCACTGTTCTTCCCACAGTCCGGTGGGAAGGTCCACTTTAAATGCATTCACCCCTGACCCAGAAATGACATCAAGTCAGTTCCAGTTATTGATTGCTGCCCAAATCCTGGGAGTGAAAGGCAGTTTTTTCCATCAGATCCAAATGTGGCCCTACTTGGTACACACCTACAGCTACAAAGCCAGGTGACCTGCCCTGAACAGCGGGCCTAACATACAAAGGCAGGACAGGACGTGGATACTGCCTGTTTTGCATTCGAGCAAACAGGACGAGCTCACCCAGAGAGTCTCTCACCTGAGCACTCTTACAGCAGCTGGTCTCTGAGGGTCTGTCCAATCCCCTCTCCCTTACCTAATAATTAAGGCTGTAGTCTTGAGGAATTCAAAACCATCCTTTCAGGAGAGCAGCACCTTTGGTTCCATTTTTGCAGGACTGCAATCTCCAGCCTGACCTGCTAAGGCTGCTGCTGGGGCCCTTGGCGGAGCTTCAATGACGGGAGTTTCCCTGAACCAGCAGGGCTCTAACTCGGAACTCTGTCAACTGAGATGCAGGCCGCCAGCACGGGAGCCTTCCCGTAGCGAGGCTGGGTTCTCTTCTTCACTCTTGCTTTTGAACCAGACTCTTGCAGGTCGGCTTTATCGTTCTTTTTAGGACTTTGCAGCTTGCGTTGACTCAATACTTCTCGGATATTGCTTTCCACATATGACTGACTTAATTTTCCTAACAATCCTAAGTATATGTGATTATCATTTCCATTTCCAGTCAAGGCACCTGGTCACATAGCAAGCAAGCAGAACCGGGGTTTGAACCCACACAGTCTGGCACCAATATCACAGCTGCCTAAGAAGTGACCAACACATGCTAATGCTTTGTGGTTTTCCTCTTATTTCCCTTCACACCAGTCTGGTCCATACGCTAAAGTACAGTAACAGTTTGGCAAAATGTTTTACCACCAAATGACTAGGTTTACCAATTTTACCAACTAACCTAGCATAGGGAGTCCTCCCTAATCCTGTCCTAGCTCCTCCATCTTTTAAGATCTGTCATTTGCCAATTCCAGATAATCAATTCCTTTATCAGTCAGTTGTTCTCAGCTGCAACTGAGAGAACATACTCTGGCTTCAGAAAAGGAATTTACAAAACAAAAAAACCCCCCAAAACAACCAAAAAACCAAAACCACCACAACAAAACACACCTAGATAGGAAACAAGAATCTCCAGATTGGCCCCAGTCATACTTGGAGGTTTAACTAGAACAAGAACACTGCCAAACCACACCTCGAAACTGCTCCAGAGCCTGCCCTGCCACAAGGCAGCCCCACAACACATGCCCCTCCAACACGACAAGGACTCTGCCACTGCTGACCCCAAGGCCAGACAACACTGGGCCTGCCCCCACCACTGCAAGGACGGCTTCTTCAGAGGCTGGCACACGCAATGGGAAAAACAAGGGCCAGGATGCTGCCCCAGCTGCAAGACAGACTGGGAAAGCAAGGTTCTGGTCTTGACCTTAGGGAAGGGGTGGATGCAGGCGACTCCCTGAACACAGGAAGGGCTCGCTGATCACAGGTGGACCGGAGTGACAAATGTCTATTACGCTGAACCTAATTATTACACTGTAGCTTCACTGATTTTTTAATTTATATGGAATTTTTTTTTAAACTGTTGTTTTTTTGTGGGTTTTTTAAGATTTTTATTTACTTACTTGTCAGAGAGAGCATGCACAAGCAGGGGGAGCAGCAGGCAGAGGAAGCAGCAGGCAGAGGGAGAAGCAGGCTCCCTGCTGAGTAAGGAGCCCGATGCGAAACTCGATCCCAAGACCCCGGGATCATGACCTGAGCCGAAGGCAGACGCTTAACCAACTGAGCCACCCAGCCATCCCTATATGGAAATTTTGGACATTGCAGTTAATATTGGAAATTAACTTCAAAGTCTCAAGCACTATCTTGCAGGAGACCTAGAAATATCAAAATTCATTGCCAATAACACACTAAATGACAAACACAGTCATGGATAATTTAAGAAGTAATCATCAGAGAAGCTGGGGAGAGAGATACTAAGTTGTGCCCATGCTAACAAAAATCGAAGTAGTGTAAGGCACCTGCATTTCTCTCAGTTGATCACGGAAACACTGCACAAAGCCACCTGAATGAAAATAAACAATGATGTTACTGTAGAGAACAATTATACAGGCATTAGCGGCGTTTGGGAACTTACACTTTAAGAACATTAAGCTGTCATCATAAATACAGATGGTCTCAACAGTTTTTCAACTTCACGATGGTGCAAAAGCGATACACATTCCGTAGAAACTATACTTGGAGTTCTGAATGTGAATGTGGATCTTGTCCCAGGCTAGCGACACGCGGTCAGATCTGCTCTCGTGATGCTGGCGGTGAGCTGCGGCTCCCGGGCAGCCGGCGATCACGAGGGCAGACGACCCATCCTGTGAGTTCTGTTCTTCACTCACAGGGCCGTCCTCGGTACATGACATGAGACACCTGATTATCAAACAGGCTTCGTGCGAGAGGACTCTGCCCACCTGGAGGCTGATGGGAATGTTGTGGGCACGTTCAAGGTGGGCCCATATGCCAGGCTGTTCGGCAGGTCAGGTGTATTAAATGGATTTTCAACTTACAGTGGGTTTACCGGCATGTAACTCCATCATAAGTGGAGGAAGGTTTGTACTTAGCAGAAGCACGTTTAGGTACTTGTAAGCTGCAAGGCGGCGTCCACATCAGTATTTGGTCCAGGTGGTCAGGTCCACAGGAAGACCTGCTCAAGTCTCAAGGCTGCTGTTGATTTTTATTCCTGCAAAATACTCAATTATGTAATTCTTTTACCTTATATTCTTTAGCCCAAACTTATTTTACAGAATATGTGCACCTTCATCACAAAAACCGGGTCTTAATTCAGTTTTACTCAGTAAAATAATACCACAAATGAGAAAATGTTATTCTTTTATTTATGTTAAATAAAAACATGAGAAAATCCTTTTTTAAAAAGGGTCAGAATATTCCTTATGTCTCCAAACCATGGATGCAAAGAACTGTTGAGTGCTTTCTTTCCCCACAGGGTCACAACACACTTCCATGTGGTAATCACCCAGAGACAACATAGACGCGTGCTCTCCAGCGGCCACTCCGGGAAAGACACGCAGTACGTGGGCAAGCAAGGAACAGAACACAGGCACAGTATATTCTGGAAACACTTCCCGTGCTGGCAATGAACCTCAGTACCGAGTAGTATCATCTGGTTGTTGTTTTCTGTGTGTGTGTGGTCCTGCTACATTTTTAAGCCACACATACCACATTTCAATGGTACAATTTTTCACAATTCCAGAATTCTATCAACTGGCAATACAGGTTAAGTAGCTTATGTGGAAACATTTTATAAATTTAAAAATTACATATGAGAACTAACACTACTGCGAATTTTGCCAGTAGAAACGTGACCCCCAAGGAGCCACCATTTCCAAAATATAACTGGACATACATTTACAATGTACCTGTGAATTCTAGAATCAACATGTCATTTCCGACCTGCACTGAGACGACAGGTGAGTCTCTGAAAACAAGTGCTAGATCCATGGTTTTTACACCCATCTACCCCTACACCCACCACACACCCCACAGTCTAACTTCACCAAAGATGATTTATCCAAACAGTCATGGTAGGTTCGCAATTCTTCAACCTTAGCTCACGTCACAAAGAGTTTTCTATGATTGGAGTCAATAAGAACTTCTCTGTTAGAGAAAGCAAACATTTTCACCTTTGGCAGACTGCCAAGATGATGCTTTATTATAGAATTTATGAAGCTACAGTTTAGTAACTTGCAGGTTTTATTAAAATTAATCAAAAAGAAAGAAAAGCAAAGGATAACAATACAACCCCATATCCCAAAACTTTCTAGATTTTTTAGTGCAAGAAATGCTATATCACTGAAGCACTTGAGAATTATCATGAAATCCTAGCAAAAAATGTTATCACCTCAGAAGTGGTAATAAAAAAAGAGAAACAACCAGAGAGGCACACAGATTGTTTTTTTTAAAGGATTTTTATACTATATTTAAAAAACCACAAAATAAAAAAGGGATCAATCAACATATATCTTAGAAGTCCTTCCAAGAGTCTCTGTACGCAGCAGCCACACAGGCCGGCTGACGCCTTTTCCTTCTCTGCTCAGCCTGCAGCTCACTTAAGGACCATCGGAGATGACGCGTGCTCTAGCTCTTAAAATCAGACTTGTTCCGCCAAATCCAAGACCCTGAACTTATCCAAATTGTAGAAACATGCTTTTACCACCCGTCCACCAAAATACCTCCCATTCAGATCAACAACAGCTAAAAGACAAACAGAAAGAGTGTCCGTTAATACAGGTGTCCTGTAAGACATTACAAGAGCATGTTAATTATAAAGATCAAGATCACAAATTCCATTTTTAAATTCTTTACATTTAGCTCTACCGCTTACCTTTAATTGCTGATTCGACCCTCTCAAATTCTAAAAATATTCGTACTGCTTCATCATCAGGGGCACCAGGAATCTGGGAAAGAAATGAAAAGTGTAATCGGTGAAGTTATCAACTGAGATACGATTGAATATGTTTTCTTCCTTAATCGATCTTTGTCAGAGGAAGTACTGCAACTATCATCATATACAGACGAGTCAAATACCAAGGAAATAAGTATGATTTGTTCGTCATCAAACTTGTTAACGTCTGGGGGGTTTTTGTTTTGTTTTTTGAATGTGGGTTTATGAGAGACACCATGTTAGGTGCAGACAACACAGAGCTAACTAAGCTGGGCAGTCTCTGGCCCTGAAGAGGTCCTATGCGAGCCGACACCTAAACAAATCATTATGCGGTCAACAAACAACATGAAATAGAACAGAAGTAGCACTGGGATCAGAAATTTAAGATGAAGAGATCTGTGTTCTAACTGCCTCTCATATTCGCTTAAATTCCTCTGTCGGTCTCTGCAAGCCCTGCATAACATGGCCCCGTTCCACCGAGGTAAGCACGCCCCCACCCAACCCCCGTTCATTGGTAGCCCTCCTTAGTCTCCCAGAAGCTGTGACCCCATCAGGATACCTTTTCCTCCTACCCAATTCCTACCCGTGTGTTTCAAGCTCAGCCCACATCTGATACTGTTCACAAAGCTTGCTCTATTTTTTGTGATCGAATCCTTTTCTCAACTGTTGTATTTATAGCAAATACTAGAGTCTAGCAACTGCATATTCCCTATTTTTACATGTGCTTGTTTTGTTGTTTCTTTGAACATATCACTGGGAGCACAGACCACGTTTCCTGTCTCCCAAATATATGTGGGAGGCACTAAATATACACTTGCCAAATGAAAGATACCAAAGGCATGTCCAACTAACTGAACTACTGAGCACATGACAGTCTTGAATCACCAAACTAAACCTCAATCATAAAACGAAACATTTTATTTCTTCACCAAATGAAATTTGAAGTCCTTCTTGTCTTTATGTTTAAAACTGTTATAACCAGTAAGAGAAGTGTAACTAAGTAACACCTGTCATTTTCCGTGGTAACAACACACTCACAGCACACCTTGTCTCTATTTGCAGAAAATGTTTGGTAATCTGTCAGTTACAACTTGGGTTACACACATCAAAAGAAAACCCTCTTACTTCAAATATCACACATTTTCCAACTTTGCCATATTTTTCACACTCTTCCTTGGTTTCTGCTTCCAAGTCTTCATCTACCTCTCCTGCGCCAACCATGTTCTATGAAAAAAATGAAGAAGTTCAAGTATAATTTACAAATATATAAACAAGATGAATAAATAACTTTCTTTCATGATGGCAACTGTTCTCAATCCCAAACGAAACAATGAAAATGGTCATCCTTGTAGTACCCAAAGTTGGTATTTCTTAACAAAATAAAAATACGTACTTATGGTTTTTAACATGTTGAATTAAAGCAAATCATGAGCTCACAGCACATAACAGAGTACAGATGTATACTCTTATTCCGTTTACTCATCTAATTGATAAAGAATTTTTTGAGCTTATTATGTTCTACTTTGACTGTAAGTTGAAAAAGAATGTCCTACATGGACAAATGGCCATGCCAAACATGGCTTACCTAGAGCTCGAGGCAAAAATAAGTGTTTCAGGTGTGAATAATGAGCGAAGATGCATGAATGCATTTATGTTGTAAAATAACAGGTGAAATAAGTAACTCTTCTGAGAAACACTAAACATAAAGACACACACACATACATTAAGCTTCACAGAGACACAAGAATATCTATGTAAGCACCAAGATACATAAACCCAGCTGAACTTGTAACGATTTCAAATATTTTAAAGCAATTACTCACTGTGGTCTTAAATACTGTATTTAGCAAAAAAAAAAAAATTAGTGAAAAACAATCTAAAACATCAATCTTAGATAGAGTCTATCCAGAAAATCATTTGCCAAAAAAATTATTTTCAGTTTTCTTTAAAAGCTACCGTACCAGTAGGGTTGAAAGCACGCAAAGATAGCTCAGGGTGGAGTGACACGCAAAAATCAAGGCAGAAAAACCGGTTTCTTCAATTCTGCTGCTTACCCTTAGGAGGACCACTTTGGTAGGACACTTAAGTATTTCAGTTAATGGATTTGAATCTGACTTCTTGGATGCATCTGTAGCAAAACATTTAAGACGCAGGCATGTTAGAACACTGAGTCCGAGTTACAGTGACTAATTTCAAGAGTACTTCCCACTATTTATGTCCTTAGAGTCATCTATAACCATTTATGCAACCAGTCTCTGAGCAAAAATGTAGCCTTATCTGTGATGAAAATATCTGCTCTGCTTTGGTGTAGGTTTTTACCATAATTTCTATAAGTTTTCAGCTTCTCCAATTACCTGCAATTTTTGCTTCATTCACCTCCTCAGTTCACACAGCTGACAGACCACAGACCACAAACCTTACAGGTCAGAGTATGGGCACAGGCAGTGTGGCCAGAGGTCACTAGCCCAACGTAATAAGCAGTGAATTAGGCAGCCACTGGCTGACTAACTTCCTATACCCCCACAAATCAGGGCGACTGCTGATCTGCGGGTCCAGCCTGTCAGGCTGACCAGCTGCTTCCTCAGGCTATGTGTTGACAGGGCTGCCAGCAAAGTTTTCGTCTTTCTTTAGGAAAGGGAGCTAAACTAAGATATTCAAAATAAACTCAATTTTGCTTAAAATGTGAAGCTATGTTTGTCTCATTCCAATATGCCTTCAGCACAGAATAATCAAATGAAAATAAAACACCAAGTAGGCATCATCTATCAACAGACCGTGTAACATTAGATCTCACAGAGCGATCTATCTGTAAGAAAATGAGAAATCATACTTAAAATGAAAGGGCAAGAAAAAGAAAAAAGTAAAGAACTCTTACAGGATGGAAATACACCGATACAATCACGGACATACTGTATGTGGCTCTGTCTTTCACGCTCTAAAAACGTCACTATGACTTTACCAATTTAACAAGGTCTTTGCCTAGTAGAAGTAGGCATGAAACCACTTCTTTGAGTGCTATTTATTTTCTGCCAGTCTCTCGTATTTTCTCCCACGAACCTTCCTATCTCTAGATCTGTTCTAAACAAATAGATGAGCCTCTGGAGTCTGTGTGTCCATAACACAGACTGGAATGCATCCTCAGCCCAAATTCTTGTTCTACTCTAGAGAGGGCCGGTGCTCCCACGCTGGACCGCACCTCGCCCTGCTCCCACCCTGGAAGGCCCGCTTGTGGAGGAGACCCACCTTTTTCTGTGGCATCACCCACAATGATCTTGCCTCCTCGCTTGCTTGTCTTCTCCACTGACAGTGCTGTGCTCAGCCCCTGCTCGTGCTTCCCAAGACCCTGGCCTTCCCGGAAGCCGTACTTCTGCATGATTTTATGTGCTACTGTGCCACTGGAAGGAAGGAAAAGAGGATGATCTCTTGGACTTGAAGTCACCAGCTAGAGCACAGACCAATTTCATATCACAGCAATCGCCTTCTTAAAAACAGAAAGTGTAAATCCCGCATGGGCTTCGATGTGCTCACATATAATTACCAAAAGGCCACTTGCTAGAAGTTGTGGGGAAGTTCAGGATGAAAAGAATGGAAAAAGCTAACGCTGAAATCCTGGACATCCCAAGATTATCTTTGAGGTAAGGGAAATACCCGTTTCCTACAAAATTCTCCCAGTACCCCTGTTAGAAAACACTAGATGTCTTGTGTGCTCCAGAGTCAGCACTGCTATACAGTTTATGACCACGGCTTATTGACAAGTGTGCCTGTCAAAAAACAAGCATACATTTCACATTATGAAGAGGATCACATTTTTCTAAATAGTATAGTAGAGTTTCCGATGACAAATCAAAGAACTCCTAGAGATCATCCATTTAACAGATGGGAAGATACACTGAGGCCCAGATTAGCTGATCAGCTTAACGTTGACTAGGAGCAAAGCAAGACACCCACTTCAGAAATTCTTTCAAAGGTGCTAATGATAAAGTGAAACTGGAACCTACAGCTCTTGATTCCTAGCCCACAGCTCCTTCTTTAGTTCTTAGCATTCAAACTGCACTTGGAGGTGCCTCACAGGTCTCCAGGGGGCCCCCCAGCAACCACTACTATTTAGGGCTTGAATCACAAAACCCTGCTTCAAGTAACAGCACACATACGCTGTTTCCCATATGTAATTTCCTTACAAATTCCATCTGAACAAGCCAATCTAGAGCAGAGAGGCCTGAGGACAGCTGAGCTACGCCACCCTCGACCTTCCTGGGGTATATGGTGAACATTTAATCCCTGTTCAAGAGGGAATTCAATAGAACAAAAACCAGCCTTCATGTCTGTCCACCCTCCAGCACACATTCTAGGGCAAGAGTGGAAATGTTCTCCATCTACGCTGCTTGTGTGGTTTCCAAGCACCCGAGAGGAGACTACTGTGCCCGAGGAACTGCATTTTATTTATTTATTTTTTAAATCGAAGTGTTTTTTTTTTTTTTAATGATTTTTTATTATATTATGTTAGTCACCATACAGTACATCCCCGGTTTCCGATGTAAGGCTCGATGATTCATTATTTGCGTATAACACCCAGTGCACCATGCAATACGTGCCCTCCTTACTACCCATCACCGGCCTATCCCATTCCCCCACCCCCCTCCCCTCTGAGGCCCTCAGTTTGTTTCTCAGAGTCCATAGTCTCTCATGTTTCATTCCCCCTTCTGATTACCCCCCCTTTCTTTATCCCTTTCTTCCCCTACTGATCATCCTAGTTCTTATAAGGAACTGCATTTTAAATTGTATTCATCCTCAAGTAATTTAATAGCCACCAATTACACCACAGAAAGCAGCACAGGTCAAGGAGATGGACACCAACAAAAGCCCAGCCACGTGCTCGCACGGCCTTGTCCTCTCTCCAAGGGCTCTCAGAACCAAAGCACGTGCACACAAGGGACGGCACCGCAGTGTCACTGCTGCAGTCACCGCAGCTCTGTCCATAGGCAGACTACAGGCCTTAGTGGAATGCTGCCTCACTGGACAGCTCCTCGTAGCATGAGACACACAGAGACAACACCGTAAAACATTCTTTAAACCAAAATGCAGGCCAAATCCAGTGAGGGTCAAAAAAACCCCACACAAATCCAAAAGCCCCACCTGAAAGTCAACCTTAAAACTGAATTTTATATGCCGGCAAACAAATTTCTAATTATAGTTAGAACAACTAAGTGTTTTAAACCCAAAGTGCAGAACTATGACCTTAAAGCAAATGGTTCATCTTATTAAGAAAAAAATGTCATTCACCCTTTGGATGTAGCATATGTCAGCTCTAATTCATAAGTGCTATTTTGTTTGCAAATGTTATGAAACTCAATGTAAGTAATTATAAGAAACGGTTCCTACCCATAGAATGTAATGTTCAGTATCCAAATCATTCAAACCTTACATCAGAAAGCTTTCTGTTGGTACAAAACCTGACAGCGTCAGGCTGGAACGTCCTCCACGTGACTCAAGCACTGGTTCTTAAGAAGGACGCCATGTGACTGAACACACCAAGTGTCTCCCAGAAACCCGAGAGCCCTCACTTCCCCACGAAAGCTGCATCTATGGACAAGGCTGGCAACACTTCACACCGAGTCTCGTCCTTCCTTCTCTTGCTGAGATGAGAGCATTCGGAAGCATTACCCCATGTTGGCAAGGAAGGAGTTGCCAGGGCCAGTCGGAGATCTGGGTCTGTCTTGTTCCTCGTATACTGGGGGAGGGATAGCAGCTTTGGAAGACTGGGAGCGAGGTCTTGAATCCTCTTCATAAGGGAAATCTCGGGGTACTATTGGATAAAAATAAAACAGGTTTACCAAAATACTACAAAAGAATTCTGAACTAGATATACACAGATCAGTCACCTACAAGGAGTAAGAAAAAAACAAATCAATCTTACAGCCACTACATGTCATTTTTAAAAATCAGAGGCAGAACACTATTTTCCTGATTCCCGCTTTGCTCCTCCTGTTTTTATCTCCTCAAATGTCTTTTTTTCACATCTTACTGAAATGTCATTCTCCCTTTAAAGTGCTCTTAAATGACAATCTGTGTCTAAAACTTTAAGATGTTCTCTATATTCCAGGTAGACCCAACTGAACTCTCTCTTGATGCCCACAGCATTTTGTACACCTGTGTTAAGACTCTAATCTTACTACCTCGTTAGCCTAGCAAACAATAAAGGCCTTTGAGATTAGGGACCATATACCAGACCAGTGAATAGGGAAACTTTAAAAAGATCTAAATGCTCAGGCCCCACTCCCAGAGACTAGTCAATTGGGGCTTACGTTTGCCAGCTATTTTCACATAAAAGGTATTTAACAATATCTTTTGAATTATCCCCTTAAAAAAATAACATAAATTGGGCAACAGGTATTAAAAAGCACTAGGATGATCATATTTTCTTGGGATAGTTTAGGCGTGATCCAACCCAGAGGATACAAAAATTATCTAGAGCTGTATCTAAGTCCAATTCCAACCCAAATATTCTAGAATTGACCACTGGGAGAAGAAACAGTGAGCATGTTTTGGCAATCTAAGTAAATATACACATTTAAGGAAATAGAAACTAATTGCAGAAAAATCTCATCAAGGAAGGCACTGTCCCCTTGTGGAAGGTCATGAATTTAACAGCCTCTGAACCACAGAGTATGAAAACCATACACTGAGCTATACATTTGTTTTAACCTACTCCAACTGTGAAATGTTAGAGAAAATAAAACAAATTACTGAAAAGGAAAGGAAAGGAAAGGAAAGGAAAGGAAAGGAAAGGAAAAGAAAAGAAAAGAAAAGAAAAGAAAAGAAAAGAAAAGAAAAGAAAAGAAAAGAAATCTCACTGTATAAAATCCAAGCCTCGGCCTGGCGTGAAAACTTCTAAAGCACAGGGGCGGAAGGGCGGTCTCCCCCTTGGCCTTAGTGGTGGAGCCAGAGGATGGGTTTTCGGGCCATTACCATTTACACTCAGAAGAGCGGGCTGATTCCAGCTAAGACTTCCCCTGACTGGGCCCAAGATGTGGATCAGAATAACAACCGACAAGAAACAGATACGTACACTCTTTGTCTTTCTCTACAAGAGAAGTGGGTGGCGCAATGGCAGCTCCGCCCATACCTGCAAGACAGGAATCCAACATTAGAGGAGGGGACGCCCCCGCGCCTCGAGACCTGTGCTGACCCCTGTGCTGACCGCACCCCTTCTCCGAGGGACGGGGGAGGAAACTACCAGCCACCTCATCCCTCCTGCTAACATTTAGGAATTCATCTCTGAGCCTAGGATTAAAAACATAGAAAATGGGCAAAACACAGGCGGACAAAATTATCTTTTTCACAGCAGTCATTCAAGAGCCCCAGAAGGCAGTTAATGAGTGAATCGCAAGGTGAAAGGACACAGCCCAGAGAACTAGCAGTTACTCAGAGAACAATAACTTAACTCCCCTGAGGGTCTGGTGCCTGTGAGGCGTTTTCATACGTGTTATTTCATTTAGGTTTAACCTCGGCAGGAGGTCTTACTGCTTCCATTTTTCAGATTAGAAGAGGATGAGAGGAATTAACAGGCAGAGACAAAATAAAACCCAGCTGCCCGTGGCGCCAAAGCTCCCCCCACGATCCGGCACACTCCTTTCCAGGGCAGCAACCACTGGAGCTAAACACCTATTCGGCAATGTGGGTACTTCGGGCTCCTGTGCTGTCGCCATTCCTGCTCCTGTTTCCTGGGCAAGACGACACAACCAACCAAAACAGACTCCACCTGCTACCCAGCCACCGGAGGGAGAACACGCATGGAGGACATAAGAAATTTTTCATTAGATACAAGCCCTAACATATGTATTACAACTTAATCACCAAAGAAACAATCAAAACGATACAATGTAAACTTAAAAAAACCGACTACAAACCCCGCTGCACCAGCATATGTACGGTTTCACAAAAGCAACTCCTCTAAAGCTAGTGTACGTGCTTCACGATGAGCACGGCCAGACCGGACAACATTCTTACGGAGAAACAGGAACCTGAATAAAATTCATGTTTCTTCTGAAATACCTACTATCATTGTTTTACCTTGTCATTAAGACCTAAGGTGATTACTGACTGATTCTGAAAAAATCAGCTCTGAGTCCAGTATAAAAAATTCAGGTGATTACTGGAAATCTGCTACTAATCTGGTTAAAATGTGAACATTGATCTGTTAAGAGCAGCGTGCAAAATGAATATAATGCCATTATTTTCCTAATACTAGGCTGTATGGCTCTTGTTAACATTAAAAAAACAATGTCCTTAATATAGAAAAAGCACAGCTCCTTATCCAAAGGGCAGCCGATCTATAAGCTGGAAAGGTAAGACAAATATTCAACCTACACACTGGATTCTAAAACAAGTTAATTAACATTTGTTAATTAGTGAGATAATGGATATGCAATGTCTAACATAAAGCCTGACAGAGCGCACTCAATGTTAACTCTCCTCTCCGTTAGAAAGATGACATAGCACCTGACAGCGCTCAGCACGTAGTATTTCTTTTAATTGAGGTGTAACTGACATATGACTTATTCATTTCAGGTGTACGACATAATGATCTGCTATCTGTGTATACTGTGAAGTGATCACCACCACAAGTCTAGTTAACATCTATCATACACAGTTACAAATGTTTTTTTCTTTTAATGAGGAGTTTTAAGATCCACTCTCTTAACAACTCCGAAATACGCAGTATAGTTTTATTAACTGCAACTATGCTGTACGTCACATCCTCATGATTTATTTATTTTATAACTGGAAGTTTGTACCTTTCCATCCCCTTTACCCATTTTGCCCTCCTCCCACCCCCATCTCTAGCAACTGCCAATCGGTTCTCTCTGTATCTGTGACCTTGGTTTTTTGTTGTTGTATACAGTGAGCATCCTATAAATACATTTAATTCATATCTGCACTGAAAGATTAAGAATTCTAAATTATTACGGACTTGTTCCTTTCCAACTCAATTGGTATTTTAAATTTTAAATGGAACCCTAAAGCAGCTCTGGCTGTACGCTGGGGAACACCGGGCTTGCCAAACTGCTGGTCATACAACCGAGCTCATGTATGTGGAAATATACTGCAGCTTTATGGTAACATTATTCTTAGGTCTCATGTTAAAGATGACCACACAGGTCTTCGGTCACATGAAGATCTTGGATAAGCTGAACAGTGGACCTATATTATTTAAGCACTTATTCCCTCTGTGCCTTAGATTTCTCACCTTAAAATGGGGATAATCACAGCTCCTACTTCAAGTTGTGTGATATACAGTAGAAAATAATGTAAAGTAGATAAAGTAGAAAGTGCTTATTGGAACAGTACTTGGTATCTAGCAGACTTAAGTAGATTTAAATTTCTCACTTAAATAAATCTCAGCCTGTCAACCAAACTGGTCAGCTAAACCAAGGAAATCCCAGCAATTAAAGTGTAAGACGTATCCCATTCTCTCAAGAATGAACACTTAGCTACCTAGAGATCACAAAGAATTCAACCCAAGTACAACTGAGTTTGTGAAATTTTAGAGAAGGAAGGAGCCTCATGAAGTACCTGGCTCAAATCCTTGTCTCCCTGCTCTCCATAGACCCTGAAAGAAACCAACGTCCAGGGAAGCTAAGGGATTTCCTCAAACTCATGCATATTAGTGGCAAACACTGTGGAAACGAGTGCCTTGACTCTCTGTTCAGTGCCGAACAAATTCGCAGCCGGCTACAGAGAGGAGGTCAATGTGATTGTGCTGTGGGTAAGGAAACTGTGGTACGTACTTAAGAAGGTATCCCCGAAGTCTCCAAGCAACACATGTGAGAAAGTGATCGAGAAGCTCAAAGGAGAAGACACGTGAAAACACGATATAGGTTAAAACTGTCATGCAAACATGGACTGCTGGGATTCCAGAGAGAAAACTACCCAAATCACTGTTGACTGAACTATTTATCAAGTTGAACGTGAAAAGTAAACAGTAGAATGTCGTCATGTTTGAAACGTGACTTGACAGATACGTTCCACGCCTTACTTCTTTTCCGCCTCTCTCGCTCGTAATCTTCATCTTCATCAGAATCTGGATCTGGTCGCCTTGAAAACCCACTAGATTCATGTCTGTCCTTACGCCTCCTGTGATAACAAAGGAACCAAATATTCAGTGCAGATGAACCAATTTGAAGACATGAACCCAAGGATGTCACCTTGACTTGCTCTTGGCTAGAAAACATTCATTCAAATCCTCTCTTTCCACTAAACTATTAATTTTGGGGGGTGGAGGGGGCACATGGGCAAATAACTGGTTGAAGACTAAAGTAGCAAAAGTAAGTGAAGTGAGAAAAATCCAAAAAAAAATTGAACAAATTTAACAGGCACATGAATATAAGTAGCACGAAAAAAGTTTCCTTGATGTTTACCTCTTTTGATTTTAAAGCATATCAACACAGGTAATACTTCAATAATTTTGATTCTCTAGAACGTGCTTTCACTTCATGAAATGATTCAAAAATGAGAAAAAGTATATAAATATTTTATATAACTATTAAATAATTAACATTCAATCTTTTCAAAATAAGAAATACAAATAAATCCTTTTTACCCATACCTTTAAAAAATATAAATAAAAGATGTATATAAGCTTTTCAAAATTCCATTTGGCTCAAAATCAGTTAAAACATTTTAAATATTTTATTTAATTTTTTAAAGTAAGCTCTATTGCCCAACATGGGGCTTGAACTCATGACCCTGAGATCAAGAGTCGCACGCTCTACCGACTGAACCAGCCAGGTGCCCATAACATTTTAAGCATTTTCAATAGTTATGACTTTAGTAGAATAGGAAAAAACCTATTATTTAACTTCATATTTTCAAGTTACTTTTCTAACAATTCACCCAAAATGTATACTTCAAGTTCTCTGCATCCAGACATGAAATCTGCTCTAGCATTTGTTTTCCTGCTAGAACTACCACAGGCACACTTTGGCGATATTGCTGCTTTGGTTCCAGAACACTGCAGTAAAGCAATATTGCAATAAAGGGAACCAAATGGAGTTGTTCGTTTCCCATAGGAAAGGTATGTTTACACTACATTGTAGAATATTAAGTATGTAACAGCACTCTGCCTTAAAAAACAATGTATATACCTTAATTCAAAATAAATCTAAAAAATGCTAACCATCCTCTGAGCTTTCAGCAAGTCATAATCACTGACCATAGATCACCAAAACAAATAATAATGAAAGGGTTTGAAATATTGGGAGGATTACCAAGTGATACAGAGACATGAGGAGACCAAATGCTGTTAGAAAAATGGCACTGAGGGGCACCTGCGTGTCTCAGTCAGTAGGGCATCCGACTCACGCCTTCAGCTCAGGTTGTGATCTCAGGGTTGTGAGACGGGGCCCTGTGTCAGGCTATGCACTCAGCATGGACTCTGCGTGAGGATTCTCTCCTCCTCCCTCTGCCCCTTCTCCCACTCACGTGCACGCTCTCTCTCTCTCAAATAATCTTTAAAAAAAAAAAGAGAGAAAGAAAAAATAGTGCTGGTAGACTTGCTCCATAGAGAGCTGCCACAAACTTTGTTTTTAAAGATTTATGTATTTATTTGAGGAGGGGGGAGATCACGAGAGAGAATCTCAAGCAGACTCCGCGTTGAGTGTGGAGCCCGAAGGAGGGCTCCATCTCACGACCCTGAAATCATGACCTGAGCTGAAACCAAGAGTCAGATGTTCAACCAAATGAGCCACCCAGGCGCCCCACCACAAACTTTTAATTTGTAAAAAATACTGCATCTGCAAAGCACAATAAAATGAGGTATGCCTGTACAAATTCTTAAAAACAAATTGATTCCTTCTGATGACTGCTTAGATCAACCATGAAAACTAACTTCACCCAAAACTAACTTCAGCCTTACAGAGAGCACTAAGGTTCGTTCATTAATATCACAATGAATATTTCAAATGTAAAATATGCTCAAATCCAGAGCCTTACTTTTCTCTCTCTTCTATTTCTTTTTGTCTTTCCAGCTCCCGCTGCCTCTGTCGTTCTTCTCTTTGGCGCTTCACTACTTTCTCATAATCATTAGGAAACATGGGATCATATTCATCAGCTAAAGGAATCAAAACTTCTCCTGCAGAAAATCCACTGGGAACAGGATCCTGAGGAAGGTAAAAATGCCAAACTATGTATCATCCTCATGTTTTAGAATTTTATTCACAGAATTAAGGTCAAAGAATATGAGCGTTAGAAGGGGCTTTACAGACTACCTATCTGTCGCCTTTGTTTTACAGACAAGGAGCCCCTAAGGAGGGTTAGTGACCTGACACGGCCACACACCTAGCTATGTAGCAGCTGAACCAAGAGTTTCACCTCTCAGCTTAGTATTGATTCCATAAATACCCTGGGGCATCTTCCTGGAAGTCCTAAACGAGCTGCCACCAGCTAAAATTTCAAGCAATAAATTTGACTACTTATAATAAACAATGAATACTTCTGTTTTAATATGTCTCTATGAAAACTTAAAAACAAACAATCCATGAGTAACAATCATTCTTGTGGTCAGTCATTTAATAGACTAATTTTAGATTCTGCTTACATGGAAACATGATATATTAAGACTTCACAATAAAAGGCAGAAAGCATTCTCTTAGGCTCTCTGAAACGCTCTGGAACACACATCCCTTTCCAGGTAGGCTGCATTCCAGGAACTGAGTCTGATACAGGATCTAAATCCGACAACTCCTACATTACACCGTTCCGTCTGATGTTTTGCCATTGTAAAACAAACATTTCAATGCTTTCTTAGAACTAAAAATCAAGAAACATGATTGCCAATGAATATAAGAATTAGAAAAACAGCTATAGTCAGCTCCCAGGCCTGAACGCTGGAAAGTTTATACAAATCTATTTAAGGAAAGGTTCCCAAAGGGTAGTTATGAATTTGTATTCATATAAAAGACAACACAAAGGCACATGAACCAAGACTTCCTCTCAGTTATTATTAAGACAGGAGAGAAACTAATAATCAGCTACTTAATTTATATAATACTATCACCACAGAGTTTCTGACAGAACCAATTGTCAATATCAAGGTTAATCCTTTGTCATTTCAAAATCTGGAAGTAAACAACTTTTACTGTATAAACCCTGCTGAGTGGAACAATGAGCCATCATCTCTAAATGCTACAAAGAGTAAAGCAATTTGTTCAATTTTTAAAAATTACAATGTTAATACCCCAAAGCCGGGAGGGTAGGTAAAACTACAACACTCATATGTTGTGGGGAACTGTAGGGTCAAGACACAGCAACAGAAGACAGTGAACCAGTTTGTGATTAGATGCAGTCAGGGAGAATTAGGTAGATAATCTGTGGGAAAGAATGTTAAATGACGGAGAACCCCCAGAAACATCTCCACGGGGGGATGCCTTTCCTCCTCGACAGACCATCAGCCTGCAGGACCAACACCAGTTCTTCTGGCCAAGAAATCTCAGAATAAAAGCAAATTAGGGGAGGAGATTCCAACTCAGAACAGTTTTGACTAAAACTAAATAAAGAAGGGCAGGGGCATGCCTCTGGGACTGCGTCTCAGATTGATTTGGGTTCTTTCTGATAGGTGTGGGGGTGGCGGGTGGGAAGAGGACCTTGCTAAGAAACAGCAATAATAGCATATCCTATTTACTAACCTTTTGGTCATTCCTCATCAAGCAATTTGTGTGCACGGTGTTGTTTAAACTCATATTACTTGACTGCCATCTGTAGAAGGATGAATGTTACCTGAAGGGTGGGTGTGATTTTAACCACAGTTTACACTGAATTCATTTATCCCTCATTTTGTATCGTTTGAACTATGATTCTCAGTTATCCGTATCCTCATCCTCACTAACCTATTTACAGAGATGACCGTGTCTGTTTCTTTGTTTTTAAGATTATATAAAATCACTGAGATAATAAAGGTTAGGCTGGTAGAATTTAAACCTTTTCTCTGTTTTCACCCACAATAAGACAGTAAGCACTAACATTCCTTATGACAGCGGAAGTCAGAAACAACCTATATATCCAGCTTTAAGTGAACTAAATAAATTATAGCACACTCATGTGAGGAAGTACAATGATCGTACAGTCCTACACTTTTTAACACAAACGGTCACCATATATAAAGTGAGAAAAGCAAGTCACAGAACAGTAGAGGAGGCAGAGAATGGTAAGATATTCCAAAATATAAAGTTTCTGACTTCCAGAGGATAGGACTGATGTCCTACTGTCTTCCTTTCTGCATATCTCCAGTTTTTGATTTTTCTATAATGCACTATTTTATTTTCAATACTAATTTTTACAATTAAGTTGAAAAGGACACTGGCTAGCCTACAAAGACCCACCGAGGGGACCAGGCTCAGAGGACACGCACAGGAAACAGGAGAGCCTGTCAGGCGGGGCTGTGACTTACCTTCAGGCCAGCTGCGACGTGTGGGGGGGTGTCCACGATCTGCCGGTCGTCTGAAGAGCCACCTCGCTTTAGGTCGATTACTGGGGCAAGTACTGTACTCTGTTTCGTTCTCTGGCTCTAAAATCATGGAAAAACAAAAGAAGTACACTGAAGCTTCAAATTAAAACTCATACTGTTTATAACAATCTTTCAAATCTGAGAAAAACAATCTTAAAACAACAGCCTTTTAATTCAATTATTACCATAACCATATACCAGTTTTTGTAGCCTTTTTTTAACAACACAAATTTCCTCTAATTTTATAAAATGTTTACAGTAAGCTTGGTCTCTTTTATTTAAATATGCATATAAAATAATACACGAAAAAAGCTCTAACACTGATTTTTCCCTCTGAGCACAGGAGGGCAAACCTGTAACAACACAACACACTTGGACTAGTGGGAGTCTTTCACCAGGAACAGGTATGTTTTTACATGCTGAGTGAAAGATACTTGTGGATTAGGAGTTTTTCCCTCCCAGTAGAATCTAAACTCCTACCTGTTTTATTATGAACCTACAGAAAAAACTTTACAATACTCATTCATGTACCAGGAACCACTGTTTCCATGTTACCACATTTTCTTTACCGTACACTATATCTTACACTGAACCATCTGAGAGGAAGCTGGAGACTCAAGACACCTTCCCTTAATCCCCTCATGTTACAGACGTTCTCTTACATAAGCACAGTACTATTACCATACCTAATAACATCAATAATCCCCTGTATCATTTCCTACCCAATTCATACTCAGATTTTCTAAACTGTCCCCTAAAATGACGCCTAAATGGCTGATTTTATTCTGAACCAGAATCATACCAAAGTTCCACAATGCATCAGATTGTGAAATCTCTCAATTTAGAAGAGACTCCTTTCCCTGCTGTTGTCATCATCACCAGCACAGCATCTGTCTCCTTCTCTTTTCCCCGACGCCTGTCAAATGCTGCACGTTCTAGACCTGTCTGGTAACCTCCTGGTGGTCCAGTTACACTTACTCCCCCACGCCCTGTAACTCCTGGAAGCCGAGTACTTCACGGGTGCGGTGCTGTGCTCCATTTGGCATCACCGCGCACGTGCGGGGTCAGGCTGTCTGGCAGCAGTGCGAACATCACATGCGCCTAGTGAGGACCATCTGGTCTTGTGGTCACAAAGGTTTAATTCCCCCTTTGCAATTTAAAATGTTATACGTTTTCATTGTTATTACTACAAAAGGCTCAAAATAAACCACCATCCTCTTGAGTTTAACAGTGCTTATAATGTTAAGGAAACAAATTTAATCCAATCATTAAATATCCAATCCACTAAGTGAACACCAGTTGAGAGGACAATGGAGGAGGTTATCAGAATCATGTATTTTTCTATTATTCCACAAATGAGACCACAGCTCCATCTTTCAGTTGTAGGTAAAGTTTTCTCTACCAAACACCTTTACAGATTTGGTTAGGCCGACCTAGTCAATTAAACCTAAGAGAATCAATGCAACGTACCTTCACTTCCCTTCAAAAAAAACCAAAATACTAACTTCACACAGTAACCTCAAAAAGATATTAGAAAGTAGCAGAAATGATTTCACAGCCACTTTTTATTCTGACCTATCTTTTAAAAACCTATTTGAAATCTCATGAGATGTCCTAGGAGCTGAAATTACTGTACTGGAGAAATGAAAACCTGATAAGTGTAAATTAAGCAGACTGTAGCAGGTACTAAAGAGGATGTCCAAGAGTCCAGACTTCATAAAAAAAAATCTCACTCTTTCTCATGTGAGTAAAATAATAGTACAGAAAAATCAGTACATGAACAAATTTTATTTAACTTTTTAATATATTTTTGAAAGTATTTTCTCAATCATATTTTATATAAGCTAGTTTTTAACCTACAGGATATAAATATGCACTGACTGGATAGAGAAAGTGATCCTGAAGTTACACTGAACAGGAAGAAACAAATTAGTTAGGATTTTTAAAATTTGGCTGCAAATAATCACGAAGCTGACAATATTTACACCAGTAACTGAAGAATTAGCCCAGTTTTTCATCTGTATATATCTAGCATATTTTGACTTCTGCTTTTCTATTTTGTTATCTCCCATTGACCTGCGACTGTCCACTAATTACACCCACTTAAAGTTTAACTGAATTTATGTTATTAAGGATGAGATTGCTCCTCACAGCCAGAGCCATTTTACAAAAGGGAATGTTAGGCCTTGAAGAATAATACATAAAATGGTACTGGCACTGGAATACAAAACCGTATTCCTAAATCTCGTGTGCAAAGCAAAAGTTACATGAAATTCAAAAGATTTAAAAAATAAACCAATTTTAAAAAATTAAAAGGAAAAACAAGACTTGTTTTGCTAATCTTCCCTTCAAGTGGGGTGAAAGCTTGTTTTAAAACAAAATTTTGTCTCTTTAAAAACACTGACATAAAAAAAATTTAAATCTCGTCATGATGAATTTGAAAAAGACAAAAACCCTGATGAACAGAATCGACAAAACAAACTAAAATTTTCAGACACTGTTGATTTACCTGTGGGTATCCTAACCCTAAAAACCTTTCACAGCACTGAGCACTCACGTGTAAGCACTTCAACAGAAGCACCTACTAGTAAAGGAAAAGAAAAATAATTCCAACTTGAAAAAAAATGTTTATGATGTAAAATTCTAAACACGAAATGTAAAGAGAACAGATTCACGAATCCTTAAATCTCTAAGGCCCAGTGTCACCAGCTACCAACCTACGGGCAATTGTGTTCCGGGTGCCTCCTCACCTCCCCTGCCCCATAATGGATTATTTTAAAGCCAATTCCCTAAATTCAAACATTTTATCAGTAAATATTTCAATACATCTCTAAGGCAGGTTTCTCTAAGGCAGGTTTTGTTAACTTGTTTCATTACTGCTTCCCCCCTCAAGAAACTTTTTCATACATCCCCCCACCGCCCAAAAAACTTCACCCCAGATAGACTATGTATACTGTGTATCTGTGCTCCCATTACCAGGTTACACTTACATTTACACTATGTATACTGTGTATCTGTGCTCCACACATGAAAAGAGCACAGTTTTCACCCCATTAGGACAATATTCACCCCATTTAGGAGGATACAGTCTCCACTGGGTTATATGCTCTAAAACATAAGGGCCCTAAAACAACAAGCAGACCAGATACCGTTCTCATTCCTACAAGTATTTGATAGTATGTTCTTAATGTCGTTATGTTGTTCAATTTCAAAGCTGGTGCCAGTGCCCAACGTGTATACAACAGGAACAAAACCAATCACTCCCGGACTACATATGCCTGACACGTTCAGAAGCAACCTGACCCCTCACTGAGGCATACAAATTATTAATTCCTGCACAGCCTCACTCCTCCACATGCTGCTTCCAAACCACCTACAACGAACACAGCAGACTCCCAGGCCCCAGCCAGGAATATAGCTAATGAAGCAACATTTCAACCAAATCTTCAGCCAACCTCAGACACACTGAAGCCTGAAAACCAGTGTCACTGCTGGAAACGGACAGTCCTGCTTCTTCTCCATTCCGATTCCCTGAACCAGTTCTATTCCCAGGACCCGGAGAAGCACGATCACTTAAACTCCTTACTGCCCGCAGCCAGAGCCTCTCTGCACAGAACTGCTGCACCCCACATATGTGATGAACAGGCAGAAGAGCAAGCTGAACCCAGAGCACCTGTGCTCCTCAGGCGGATCCTGCTTCGTAGATTTGCGCTTCCTCACCGCGGGCGTATCTTACCTTGGCTTGTGTGAGAGCTGCCTTCTTGACCTGAAGCTGAGACTGCAGAAGTTTGAAGTTTTTGGACCAGCCTTCTGTTTTTGAATCACTGGTCTCTACTCCCAGGTCATCGTACAGGGACATCTTTCCAGTTTAATGCTGAAAGGCAAGGGGGATGGGTTAAAGAACCCAACATACAAGAAGGATTTCACATCTTTTCACGTTAAAATAACTCAGTATCATGGAATTGTAGAGGTCAAAGGTACTGGAAGAGAGCACCTCATCCAGCCAATCACTGCCCCTTCTAACACAGGACACTGGATCTGCGTATGAGTTTACAAATAAACTTGAACAATTAATTTTTCTACCTCGAAGATCATGTGGCCAAGTAATTCATGAGTGAAATCATTCTGTGCTATTGCATATAATGATTAATAATTATACTATTATTATACATACCCAATTTTCTTTTTTTTAAAGATTTTATTTATTTATTTGACAGCGGGGGACACAAGCAGGGGGAGTGGGAGAGGGACAATCAGGTTCCCCGCCAAGCAGGGAGCCTGATGTGGGGCTCAGTCCCAGGACCCTGGGATCATGACCTGAGCTGAAGGCAGAGACACTTGACAACTGAGCCACCCAAGTACCCCTGTATGTATCCAAGTTTTAAAAATTCTTTTCTGTCTCAACGACAAAAGTAGAAACCTTACAACAACCCATTACCAGGTTGATTTAGCACTATTAGCTACCTTTTATAAAGAAGAAATCTAAACATATGCCTAGAAATAAAAAAAAACAAACAAACAGAAATGGTATCATGGATGCTGTATTTTCATAAATTATGATTGGTTATTGAGGAGAGTAGGGAGGTAAATCATAAATACCCTGACTTCCTTCATATTCCATCAAGTTGAAATCTGTAATCTCTAATAACATTGACTACAAAGATAAGCAATAATCTACATATAAATGATTAATACATAATATCCTTATAGAACCGAGGAATGCAAGACAACAACAAAAACAGCAGAGTTCACCCTTAGGAAGCCTTATCAAGCCAGGCTGGTAGTAAATGCAGTATCTGCTGGAGGACCTACTAGAGGCTACCACTGAAGCTGAGCCTGCTACAGAACTGGGACTTTGGGAGCTAAATCTGCCCAAGGTCATGGTGGGAAGACCCATTTCAAACCTAGTCATGGGAACAACACAACTCTTGTCACTAAATCCCTACTGTCACCTTTTTAAAAAACTCAACATTCGGGGTGAAACCACAACAGAATAAAATAAAAAAATATAAAAATAAAAAATCAATCTCTTTCTCACAGACGGAAAGAGAAAAAAAAATTGACTGAAATCCTGAAACTGCAAAATACTTAGCATAGGTAGTTTCTGATTTATGGACACATTCCAAAAAATCTGTCAGTTCCTAGGTCCAGACAGCACTTTGCCATAGAAACTGTGAAACAAATTCTGTTTCGCCTGTGTCTGTCTCTCAGGAAGAGAAGGTAATATAGACAAGAAGGAAAATATTTAATCCCCCGACCGGTTGTGTCTGACTCAGGGCAAAAACTTCTCTCTGGTATATGCTTACTTCTCTGCCCTTCTAGCACTGGTATTCTAAGACCCTGCCACCGCAACATCCTGGCTGACCTTGGTTCCGCTCTGTGTGGGGTGCGGACAACAGGGGCGGGTACCAACATTACCCCCCAAGAAGAGGTGGTCTGGTTCTAAGCAGAGCAGCTCTGAGCAGGGAAGTCAGGGCCCCACGCAACTGTTGCTGCTCTTCTGTTTCTTCTATTCCTTAATATTCCAACCTTCAGATTACTTAAAAGCTCTCAGGTTTGACTTCTACATGAAAGGCCCCCAAGGTAGTACTGAAACAGGGAGGATAAAGGAGAGCCCAGGTATGGGTGGCTGACTGCTCTAATGAATCACCTAAAACTCGAGGGACGCTTGCATGTTCTCCTCAGTGAGGCTTCTGCGACAACTCACCCGCTCAGCTGATAGCAGGAACAAAGAGATTCCTAGACAGCATATCCAACAGGGAAATAAATGCCCACTGCCTGCAGCTCCAGACAAAGTGAACGTTTTATTCAGGAACTTGGCAACCCATTGTCACGTTAAGCTAGAGTCACTGAGGCAACAAAGAAACAGTAAGGAAAGCCCCCTGGCGTCCACTTCAGAACCCATTTTAATCCACACTACGGGAAAAGTCCACGAAAACCTAGATCCAGTTTGTTGAGTTCACTGCACTCCCCCCAGACTACGATCACGTCTGACCCAGAGCTGAATAGGAAGGTGGGCCAACTGCACAGTTAATGCTCTATTTGCACACCCCCCTCCCAAGCCATCTTTTCAGAAATTTCTGGCCAATGATGAGTGCCCAGAAGGAAGGGCAACGCACCAAAAAGCTGCAGAGGCTTTCGAGCACCTTCCTCAGAGCCCACATGGTATTCAGAACTCATCCTTCTTATCTAAATACAGGTCCTGAAATTAAATTTCATCTGAAGAACTCAGAGCAACAGCAAAGAAAAACAACACTGAATGTCCAGCTTACTGCTGTGATTCTCAAACTACTTCAAAAACGACCATGCACCTTTCATTTAACCTAGTTTAACCGTGTGGGCTCTCTTCGTTCAACTACTCACTAAACCATACTGTAGTTAAACTATGGGTTCATTTGTTTTCTCTTTATTCTCATAAAAGCAAGGGAAGATTAACACATTCTGGGAAACAAAGATAAACAATGAAGCTTTCTAGGAAATTATAAGCAAAGATAAACTATCAAAATCTGTTTGCAACCCAAACTCCGCTTCTCCCAGTAGCTCTTCATGAGAAACTTAAGAACCTCATTGAAAGGGTATTTACAAATACGTTCGTGCCAACGGAAACAGGCTAACCCAATGACCACTGAACTATAGGGAAAAGATTAGCTTATCCATTTGTGCATCTCCAATTTCTGGCACAGGGTGGGAATTTAATAAATTAACGTTTGCTGAGGTATTAATAATTAAGTAAAGTCGGTGTAGCCACATGAATCAGCAGTGAAACGACACAATGGCTGAGGTTCCAGGCAAAAGGGCCTGGAGAAAGACGGTGCTAATGGCTGTAGGATGTGTATGTACTTACTGCCATGGTCCCATACACTTAAAATGGTTCAATCCCAAATTGTGTGTTCCGTACAGTTACCACACACAAACAGAAAAGAATAGGTAAAAGGAAGGGAGAAGCAGCACCGGGGGAGAGGGCGTGAGGGAACAGGCTGCTGTCTAATTAACACTAGTACATCTCCCTACAAAGAAGAGTTAACTTTCATGGAAATACTTCCCCAAATTCGGGGGTTAAAAGGAAGTCAAACAGTATAGAGGATCTCTTCCTTCACCAGAGTTCTTCCATCCAAGAATCCAGTATTCAGCAAAGATTTCATGGCGGAATTAATGAGGTCCCACGGGGCCATACCTACAGTGAGTCCACTTCCAAAACGAAGACGGTCTGTTGACAATTCCATTTGATTTGCCTCCCTCTCCAAGCTTCGAAAACCACTATGCAGCAAAACCTTATGTTCATTTAAACCTCCCTGTTTCTGTTCTCAAAACCTTCAAAAACACACTTCAAATATTAGAAACTGATGTCATCTTACCAGCATCTGCTGGTTTTCTGTAACACAGAGCTTATAGATCAGATCTGCACGTCACAGTAACTGAGGAAGAGCTTTTCTCGCTTGAACGGAACTTCAAATTCACAGAACTGGATTAATCACAGGAATGACACACTCATTATCCATCCACACACGTATGGCCTGCTTTTAATTACTGTAACACTACAGCACCAGTGAATTTACCACAAGAGTCAGAATCTGGACCAAAAAACCACATTCAACCCCAATGCCCCCCCCCAATCCCATTTAAGTGATTTCCCAGCCCAGGGGTGGGCAGCACCCTGAATCCCAGTCCCATTAATTCCTTACTATCCTCCTTTTATATAATGTGATTTCCTTAAAAGGTGTGCACATTTTAATTTTAGCTGTTTGAAGCGCTTCTAATATACCAGAGTTGATTCATTCATTCTCCCCACTGCAGTCACTGAAATGTGACAGCATTGACAAGACTGCCAGCACATGAACGTAACCTAATTACTGCTGAGATGTTACTTAAATGACAGAACACATTTATTTCATGAAGTCTAGTGCCAGGTAATAAAAACTAGCGCTTTCTAACATTTGGATACACTTTAAGCCAGGTCAAATGCAAACGCAGACACGTGACTTTTAGAATTTTAAAATACCTGCTATTTTTTCATGGTAACACCATGCTTTGATCAACGCATCTTTCACGTAGACGCCATTTTTTTTTTCTTAAGAAGAAACACAGTAACATGGTTCTGCCAGAAGAATGATGACTTCTTAAAATTCTACCTAAGCTGGCAAAGTATTTTTTTAAACGTGCAAGTAATAGAAAAAGAACATGGAACAAGTCTTCTCAGAAGCAGCCCACCTATCTCATCTCTCAAGCGCATCTCTGAAGCCTTCGGTGACTGCCACCCCCATATAAAACTCTCCGTCCTCAACTTGTTTCCCCTGAACACACTCAGAGCTGCAACTTCGACAGGTTACGCTGCCTCCTGGTTGACACGCCTGTCTCTTCCTCTATTACAAGCCTCTTAAGGAGTAAGGGCTGTTTTTGTCTTCATCTTTGTATCTCCAGCTGAACACAATGCTTTGAACACTGTAAGCACTTCATTAATATTTTCTAAATGTTATCAAGTGCACCTACTTAAATCACATTATGAAACAGTAAGATCCTCAGATCTGCTTTTTAAGGACATAACTTACTGTAAGTGGTATTTGACATAAGTGTGCTGAATTTTAAGTTGTACACCATAATGGGAGAAAAATGACCACCACCATACAACTAAAGTCTGAGTTCTGAACACCTAAAGCAGCAGCATGATAAGAGACCTGTTTTTTTTTTAAATCGCTAAGTAGATACTCATGTATCATAAAGCAAAAAGGAAGCCTAAGGAACATGGGAAGTATATACAGACCGTAAGGAAAAGGACGGGAACTACGAGGGGCGGTGCACGTTGATGTTCACAAAAAATACAGCTATTGAGCAATAAAAGGCATCTGCCCCGTGTAAAATTTACAACCTTCTAAAGAACGAAAACATTTTTCCCCCTGTATCTTCACCTCTGACACCCTGGTCACGTCCCTTCTTAGGCTAGGGTGTACTCAACGAAGTCCAGGAGAGTCACCTGAAGTATGGGTGTGTAACAAAACGTCCTTCACTATTCACTGTTATGACAGACTTGGGGGATCACTAGCCCTGGTCATCTGTTCCCTGAAGGTAATTTAAAACGAACCAGGTAAAAAAAGAAATCCACTCTATACATTCACAGTTGGGAACACACCAATTCCCCCCAAATTCTTATTTTCCATAAAGGCTATCTTTAGTTATCACAAAACCACCAACACAACAGCTTTCCACTGATTACACGTTTATCACACCTTGTTATATTCTTGTCTCACAACCTACTCCTTCTAAGCTGTACAGGAGGCAGCACGTCTCTTAATAAAATTCTAAAACACACCATCTGCTTAAGCTACTAATGCATTAGCCCCTATTCCTCGAATATCTCTATTACAGTAAAAATGGCGGTGACCTTTATCCCCTCAATGTGTGGAAACTGAGGTGCATCCTTTACAAACTCCACCTGTTGCCAGGAGACACAGTGCTCACCGGAGTATATGCAGAACTCTGCACTTCTCGAGGACACGCTATTTTCCATCCCTAGGCTTGGCTCTAGCAGTAAGGACCTTCTGCATCTCTCCTCTACCGCCTTCTCAAAGAACTATCTGGAGCCCACCCGACTACCCCCTCCTCAAAACTACCCTACCTGCAGTTTCCAGGACGCACTATGGTGCTTCTCCTCTGCTACCTTTACACTTCTTTCCTCGGCAGGGAGACTTTCCCCCCTCTTGCACACCTAACAAAACACCTCCCAGACTCAGTTATAAGCATCACCCCCTCTGGGAAGCCTCTGGATCAACTCAGGCATGGGTTTTTAATGCCTGTTTCCCTAGAAACCAAACTCCCTGTGAATAGGAACCCAATCTTAATTATCTTGCATCTGCTGCTCAGGACACAAGGTCCGGGGAAGGGGAAATGCTCCGGGAACACGTTTGGGGATGGAGCCTCAAGGCTACAACACCGCTCCACAAGGACAGGGACCGAGAAACGCCGCAGTTCTATCTTCCATCACCTGTCTAGGTAAACCTACGCCTTTGAGAGACGTCGACATCCGGAATTCCCCGTCCCGCGGCCCGAGAAGGAAGCGGCTTCCCTCCTCTCCGCTCCCGGGGCGCTGGAGAGGGACCAAGTGTGCTGGGCCACAGGTGACACAAGCCTGGCTACCAGGGTCTAGGGACCGAACAACTTTTTCAAAACACGACCGACGGAGAGGGGAAAAGAAAAAGAAAACAAAAAAAAACACCACCACAACGTGCTCGGATCCGAGAGAGGAAACACACAGATGGGAAAGGGAAGAATAGGAAGAAGACAGGAAGAGCTCAAGGGCCCGGTGACCCGAGACAAATAAAGGAGGAAGGCGGCGGGCGCGAGGGGAAACACGGCGGGTCGGTCGCAGCCGGGGCCGGGGGCCCGCAGCCTGGAGACCGAGGGCGTCGGCGGCTCCCGGGGGCCGGCCCGGGACCTCTCGCCCCCCTGGCGTGCGCGGCCTAAAGCCGCGGCCTCGCGTCCAGCGCCGCCCAGGGAGGCGCTCCCGCCCCGGCTCCCCGCCAGGCCGCCCGTCAGGACGCCGCCTCCGGCGTCACTTACCCGGCCAGCCCGGCCGACTCTCCCCATGAGCCGCGGCGGCGCACCGGGGCCGAAGCGCCGCGGAGACGGCGGGCTGGGCGCACTCGGCGTAAGCCCGCGACCGCAAGACCCGAACCGGCGCCAACCCCTACGCGGAGTCCGCAGGGCGCGCGGCGGCGCGGGGTCAGGGAACGCGTGCGGCCGGAAGAGAGGCACGCTTGCGCCTGCGCCGCTGGCCGCTCCGCCGCTCCGCCCTCTGCCGGCGGGAGGACCGCACCGCACCTCCCCTCCGCCGGCGTCCTTCTCTCCGGCCATGAGGGGTCGCAGTGGCCCGAGTTTGTGAAAGATCAGACTCGGGAGAGCCTGGCAGTGACCCCAGATGGTGAGGAGGAGAAATGGTCCAAAGGCTGCAAAGACCGTCTTCGGGAGTCCACTGCGTTCTAATAGGATAGGGGGTAGAAACGTTCCAATCCCTTCGTTCTCATTCATTCAAAACCTCCTCGTCTAAGCACAAAGCTGAAAATAAATCGCCATAGGCGAGAGGTATGGGAAAGTGGCTGCAAAACGGATGCACTCAATTAAGTGTCCGACAAAGGAGACGGTAGATGAGGAGCTTAGGGTTACACAAGAGAACGTAAATGTTATAAAGTCTCACAATTTTAAAACGATAAAACAAAAAGTGGGAGGAAAGGGGAAATGGGATTTCGTGTAAATAGGATTTTCACCTCTTAATGAGAGGTAAAAATATTTCGAGCTAATAAATAATAAGAGCTCAAATTACACATCTTCCTACAAAGGAACATACTAAGAAAAATATATAATCAACTAAAATCTGGTGATTAGGAAAAGGGAGAAAAGAAAGAAATATAGTAGGGAATCAACAATCTAAAGAAATAGATGATTAAAGACATCAAGTAACATTATCATTATAATCACAGGAACCGAGGACAAAAATGCAAACCTTCCAAATGATCAAAACCCATACACAGGGGCGCCCGGGTGGCGCAGTCGTTGAGCGTCTGCCTTGGCTCAGGGCGTGATCCCAGAGTGCTGGGATCGAGCCCCACATCGGGCTCCTCCACTGGGAGCCTGCTTCTTCCTCTCCCACTCCCCCTGCCGGTGTTCCCTCCCTCGCTGGCTGTCTCTCTGTCAAATAAATAAAATTTAAAATCTTAAAGAAAAAAAAGACAAAACACATACACACAGCTACAAACTCAAACAAAAGCACAGAGCGAGCTGTCTGGAAAAGTAACAAAACAGAAAGCATAACAAAACAACACGCCAGGCAAAGCTAAGATCGAACATCTCACATGAGTAAACGTTAAACAAGCCCAACATACTTGTCTGAAAAATGCAGCTTCAGATGGGAGCACCGGCCATAACGCCACTCTATGTTATGCACAAGAACATTCATAAAATAGTCATTCTGAAAGTTTGAAAACACAAGAACAGAAAAGATACACCAGGAATACGCAAACGTAAAGAAATCAGGGGTCACAAACTTACTGATTTCAGGGCAAAAAGCGTTAAATGAGATTGAGAAGGGCATTTTACAATCATAAGAGTTGCAATTCGCAATGAGGAAAAAAATAGGAGTACCTATGCACCGAATATCATAATTTCATTATTCATAGGAAACACTATAGGAGATATAAAAAGAATAAATAGTTAGAAATAATTGATAGTCCTTGTCAGACTAAGGGCACAGGAGGTAAAAGAAGATAGAGAAGACCTAAAAATATATTCTATTAATTATATATATGTAATATTAGATATGTTATTAATATATTAATATAGTTAATAGTAAGTATATTAGATAATATATTAATATATTATGTGAAGATAATATATTAATATTAAATTAATAACATATTAGTACCATATTACTAATATAATAGTAATAGTATATAGTAATAGTATATAGTAATAGTAATATAATTAGTAACATATTACTAATATATTATTAACTTATTATGGTAGAACTAAATATATCAAACTCTGTATCCTGAAACAGAGATTCATCTTTTCAAGTGTCCTTGCAACAAACATTCACGGTTGGCCATATTTTAGGCCACAGGCAAAGTCTTCATATAGCCCAATAAGTAGAGCCATATGGATAATATTGTATGATCACAATTCAATAAAACTAGAAATTAATGACTAAACAGAAAATAAAATATTCCTACTCCCTGGAAATTTTTAAAGGCTTACATAACATTTGGATTAAAAAGAAAAACCAAAAAAATAGAAAATTCCTTCAAGAGTATGAAAGTGAAAATGACACATCAGAACCCATGGGATTTAGCTACATATTCCTAAGATCATGATTTTAAATGATCATATTAATTAAAGAGTTAGAATAAATGAAACAAATTAAGCACCCACGCAAGAAGATAGTAATCAAACAAAATATAACTTTGAAAAGCAGGAGGATGTAATGAATAGAGATAAAAGCCTAAAATGATGGTGTATGAAACAGAAAAATATAGAATTAAAAAATAAATCCAGGAGCTGATTGTTCAAAAGTAAATAGGTAAGCTGTTAGCTAAACAAGAAAACAAGAAGAAAATACAAATATACAAGGTATTTTTTATTTTTATTTACTATTTTTTTTAAGATTTTATTTATTTATTTGACAGAGAGAGACAGCAAGAGAGGGAACACAAGCAAGGGAAGTGTGAGAGGGAGAAGCAGGCTTCCCACCGAGTAGGGAGCCTGATGTGGGGCTCGATCCCAGGACCCTGGGATCATAACCTGAGCCGAAGGCAGATGCTTAACGGCTGAGCCACCCAGGCGCCCCCAAAGTATATTTTTAATCAAGGCGAGTTGCTCCAGACACAGAGGAAAGTAAAGTTATATTAAGAGAAGACTTTGTTGAGTTTTATCAAGTCAGAAAATCTGGATCAAGGAGTTAATTTGGAGGACAGTATAATTTCTTAAAATGGGCCTTAGACAAGTTATAAAATTTAAATAGACCAACTATCACAAGAGAAATAGGGAAGAAGAGCAAAGTCCTACTGTCCAAAATAGCAGCAAGTCCACAGGGGAATTTTACCAAACCCTTAGGGCCAGTGAATCCTGATGTGCTGTTCCAGGGGATAGAAAATGGAGGAAGCCTTCAAATTTATTGTATGAGCCAGCACAGTAGTGATACCTAGTAAATATACCCCAAAGAAAACTATAAGCCATTCTCACGTACGACTGTCAAGGCAAAAATCCTAATAAAATATAGTATGGCATTAGGACAGAGATCCTGAGTCCTAGGGTAAGGTCATCCCCAGAGCTGTGGCAATCAGCCCTCAGTGAGAAGGGGAACATTCTGGCAATAAGACAAACATACTCAGGGATGGAGTCCTCACTCAACTGCAGTTTTGAAGGAACCAGTCCTGGCTTGGGACAGTTTGTTTCCAGGGTTGGCTTGGAGACCCAGGTTTGTGGGGGTCAGCTCCATTTTAGAGTTGAGGATTTCCAAAGCTGGGGAGTCATTCCTCCTCCAGATTGTTGGCTCAAATGTAATCAGGCTTAGGTTCAAGGTCACACATAGACCTGATTCTCAGGTTCACACTCAGCTGTGGAATCTGAAGACTTTTCCAAAGGCATTGCTGCTTCTAGGAGCCTGTGGTCAACCAGGTAGTATTTCAGCCTAGCAGAAGGGAAAGGGGGTAGGAAAAATGGACCAGACATATTGAAGACTGCTAGAGGTAGGCAACATAACTAGGAAGAAACTGTCAGTCAGGGCACGAACCAAGGATGTGTACAACTCTAGGGAACACGCCCTTCCCAGAGGCAGGAAGATGTGCAGTGGTTGGGAGGCAGTCAGACTGAATTCTCAGTGGAAGGAACTTTGGTTTAGACACACAGGCAATGACTCAACCCAGCAGGAGATTAAGATCTCATTGGAGAGAGACAAGGTAGATCTGGGGCTGTGTCTCCACCCAGTCTGTGGTGGGAGATGGGTAGACCAGATTGTAGGAGACAGCACTCCTCCCTGGGGGGTGGGGGGTGCAGAGACCTGGTGAACAGATGAAAAAGATGTGAACAGATTTATTTGTCCAAAACCCAAGCTGGGTCCATGATGGTCTCTGTGCACCTGTCAGCACAGCCAGCCAGCCAGGTTCCTTCTTCTTATTGTCTTCTTCTTTTCTTATTTGCCAGTCTGTTATTTATTTGAATGCAACTACAGGACCATGAAGCTACATGCGAATAAGCAAGCCTGTGTGATGTCTCAGTCTGTGCTCATGTCAGAAGAGGCAAGGGAGCTCTACGGGATCTCTTTTACAAGGTCATCAGGCTATTCATGGGGTCTCCAACTCTCATGACCTCCTCACATCCCAAAGGCCCCACCTCCGAATACTGTCACTGGGGATTAGGATTCAACATATGAATTTCAGGAGGACACAAGCCCTCGGTCTATAGCACCCGGTATTTTGCAGGCTATGTTAGAAGGAGCAAACCCTGTAGAAATCATTTGAATATCACTGAAATCATATTGAGTGCTCAAAGTAAAAACTGAGCCAGACCATGAGCAGAGAATGGGAATGACCTGGACTGGGAATAAGGGCCTGGAAATAAGAAAGCACATCTTCCCATTCCACATCCTACAAAACCGGCACCAAGCAAGGATCCACAACACCCAAGAGAGGCAGATTTCTACAAGGACACAGAACCAACTACGGTTCACCAACTCTTTTGATTTTTTGACAAGTACTGAATCCATGATCCAGAATCCGGCTTCCTGTTTACTTCTATAACTGGCATTCTACTTACTTCGCTACACCTTAATCCTCATGTAACTTGGTGGAGCATTACATTCATCAGATAGTCCCCATAAAGATTGAGAAAGGAGCAATGAGAGTGTGTCAGTCAGCCCAGGCTGCTATAACAATATCACAGACTCGGTGGCTTGAACAGCAGATGTTGATTTTTTGGTCACAATTCCAGAGGCTGGAAGTCTAAGATCAAAGTGCTGGCAGGTTTAGTTCTTGGTAAAAGGGCCCACTTCTTGGCATGTAGGCGGCTGCCATCTTGCTGTACGATGGAGGGAAAGCAAGCTCTGGTCCTTCTCTTCATACAAGCATACTCATCCCATCTTGGGCACCCCATCCTCATGACCTAATCTAAATCTAATTGCCTTCCAAAGACCCCACCTCCTAATACCATCACACTGGGGGTTAGGGCTTCAACATCTGCATTTGGGGACACATAAATGCATAGTCTATAACAGAGAGTGAGGAAAGAACCACACTTCTCAGGGGCTCTGAAAACTTCTAGATGCTGCCTTTTCAGGACAGTGAGGGGGAAGGAGAAAGCATGGGCTGGTTCAGCTGCTGTCTGTGTCCTCGAGTGTGGTGTGGGCCAGATGTGGGGGCTGAAGTCCCATGGAGGTTTCCAGTAGGGAGTCAGGGCCAAGAGCAGCCCGGTAGTGAGAGAAGACATGATTTTAGCCTGTTCTCTCACAGGAACCACGGAGTGGGTGGGGAGTGGCATCCATACTAGAGTCTGAGAAACTTTCCACCGCAATCACTGTAGAAAATACTGCAAGATGCCCTTCAAAGGAAGATATGCTAATGATCTACATTATTTTTTTGTTCAAAGTTTCTAGAGTCAGGTCCACTGGCCTTTTGTTACCTCACACATAAACCGGGCAGGGAAGGGAGGGACTGGCTTTTATTTGGGTAACACTTTTAACAATTCTGTGTGGTTGTAGCACAGTGGACCCTGAACAGCTTGCGGTTTAGGGGTGCCAACCCCACTCTCACCCCGCACAAGTCAGAAATCCCCATATAACTCTTGACTCCCAGAAAACTTAACTTCTAATAGCCCACTATTGACCGGAAGCCTTACTGATCACATAAACAGTCAATTAACATATACTACTGTATTCTTCCAGTAAAATAAGCTAGAGAAAACAAAATGTTATTAAGAAAATCATAAAGGGAGCGCCTGGCTGGCTCAGTTGGTAGAGCATGTGACTCCTAATCTCGGGGTCGTGAGTTCGAGCCCCATGTTGGGTGTAGAGATTACTTTTAATGAGTAAATAAATAAATAAAATCATAAAGAATAGAAAATACATCTACAGTACTGTACCGTATTTAACAGAAAAAAAATCCCCGTGTGAGTGGACCTATGTTGTTCGAGGTCAGGGGCATTATTCCTTCTCCAGATGACCATTCATGAGGTGAAATGACTTTGTCACGGGCACAGTTAGCACGTGGCACAGCCAGCAGGGGAACACACACAGAGCGAATGCAGTGAGTGCTCTGTCTCAGCAGCACCAAGAGAGAAAGGAGGCTTGGGCTAAGCTTTCACGCCAACTTAAAATGTGGTTCCTGGACAAGGAGAGGGGAGTCGTTGATGAAATACGATATGTTCATTGAACATTTAAGAAAGACAATGACCCTACGGAGTGCCTCTGATACTCTCTGGCTCTCTACCAAGCTCTGAGCGGGGAAGGGCCCTGGAAACAAAGACAGAGTCTGGGCTGGGTCTCTCCACCCCCAGTCAAAGCACGGGTGGGTGTGCAAAACCCTGAGTCTGAGGTGCGGAGGCCTCAGGACCCTCTAAGTGGAATCTGGTGTCTACCAAGCCTCCCTAATTGGCCGGGGCATCTGGTTTTCTTCTGTGTACTACCACTCCTCTCCTTCCTTCTGGTTGGAGCTCTGTGCATTTCCCAATCGTGACAACACACATTTACAGACAACATTTTGTCTTATAGACCACAGACGTGATCGCCTCCATTGTTTGAGAGTTTTCTAGTTTACCTCCAGGAGGAAATCTTTCCCTCATTGCCGAGTGTATTAGAAACTTCATTCTTCCTTCCACTTCCTGTCGAAGGTAACTTATATGACCTTTATTTTACAAACTGAGAATCCGAGGCTTCATGTGATGGAGGAGTATAGCCAGGGCCATGCAACGAGCAAGCAGGAGAAATAAATTGTGGAGATTCAGAAGAGGGACAAGATAAGAGACTTGTCTTGGGGTGGAAGGCAGGGGCAGGGAGGACAGTCCAGGCTGAAGAGCAGTACGCAGCAGGTAGGAGGGCAGGAGGGCAGAAAGCAGGTGGTAGAGTTCATCAAAAACTAGAGATTAGCAGGGCAGATGTTCTAGAAAGACAGGAGATGACGGAGATGCTTGGGCTAGTTAGAAACGCAGTACACAGGAGAACAGAGATGGGGGAGGCCTGGGAGGTGACGAAACAAGGGGCTGGGTGCACTGGAAGGAAACAAGTTGGTAAATTGACAGTTTGATCAAAATTATAATTTGATCAAAAATAATAATTCCCAGGGGCACCTGGGTGGTGCAGTCGGTTAAGTGCCCCACTTTTGGTTTCCGCTCAGGTCGTGATCTCAGGGTTGTGAGGTGGAGCCCCGCATAGGGCTCCGCGATCAGCAGGGAGTCCACTTGAAGATTCTCTCCCTCTACCCCTCCCCTGACTCTAGTGTGTGCACACTCTCTTTCTCTCTCTAAAAAAAATTAAAATAATAATAATCTCCAGAGACTGGGTGTGTACTGATACTTTCGGTCTACCACAGAGGATGACTTCTGTTGACATTTACATACCTCTAAGCAGTTTTGTCCATTTTGTAGAAACTTTTTTGATTTTTTTCCCCTACATTTTTTCTCAAGTCATTCTCTACAGCTGTTTCTGCTCTGCAAAGTTTATAACAGTGAAAATCTAGAAACAAACTACACAGTCAATAATAAAGACTCAGTAAAATTCAATTATGTTGGGTGACAATTTATATGGAAGGATCCCATTTTTGTTTTAAAAATAAGTAAACATATACAGAGAAAGCATCCAAGGGTTATTTGCCAATCTAAGTTTCTCCAGATAGGTGGGATCACAGCAGCTCTTTATTTATATTTTTTTGCTTGTTTGTATATTTTCCCATAAAAGAGTTTACAGGTTTGTAGAATTTTCTGAATTAAAAAACATTTTTTAGGGGCGCCTGGGTGGCACAGCGGTTATGCGTCTGCCTTCGGCTCAGGGCGTGATCCCGGCGATCCGGGGTCGAGCCCCACATCAGGCTCTTCTGCTATGAGCCTGCTTCTTCCTCTCCCACTCCCCCTGCTTGTGTTCCCTCTCTCGCTGGCTGTCTCTCTCTCTGTCGAATAAATAAATAAAATCTTAAAAAAAAAAAAATTTTTTTTTAAAACTTTTTATTTATTTAAGAGTGAAAGAGCACAGGGGGAGGAGCAGAGGGAGAGAGACAAGCGGACTCCACACTGAGCGATGTGGGGCTCAATCTCAGGACCCTGAGATCATGACCTGAGCTGAAACCAACAGTCAGACTCTTGACGGACTGAGCCACCAGGTGCCCCTTAAAAAGCAATTTTAAATTTATTTTCTACCAACTGATGTCTGTTTTGCTTGTTTGACAGATTTTCCATAAGTCTTTGTGTTGATTAGTTGAAAACTAACCCTTTCCATAAGAAGTTTACTTTTTAAAAAACATAATTTTTGTGCATGTTTTATGACTTAAATGTGGATATTTTTTAGATGCTGAGTTTACATATGCATTCACCTAAAACAGTCAATAAAACTATGAACTGTCAAAAAAAAAAAAAAAACTATGAACTGTCAGGGTGCCTAGGTGGCTCAGTCAGTTAATCTTTCCACTCTTGATTTTGGCTCAGGTCATGATCTCAGGGTCGTGGGATCAAGCCCCACTTTGAGCTCTGTGCTCAGCATGGAGTCTGCTTGTCACTCTCCTCCTCTCCCCCACATCTCTAAAATAAAATAAAATCTTAAAAACAACAAGAACAACAAGTACAAACTGTCTTTATCACTTTTCAACACTGAGTTTCCTACTCTTCAAGGAGCCAGAACAAAAGCTTGATCTGTGAGCAAATGACTCGGTGGGGGTCTGTTATCTTTTCCATCATGTCGTTTGGTGCTATCCCCACAGTGCGTGGGCAGAAGCAAGCCTTGCTCCAGAACTTTGATCATGAGTACAGCTTTGAGTGACAGCCTTAATGTGGTCCTCAGTGTGTGATTGGGTCATCAAAGCCAGATCAATGGCTTACGTGGCAGGATCGGGAAATGAGTTTATCTGTGATCAGAGGGTTTCGAGGGATTAGTAACCCTTTTAAGTTATGCTCTTCCTCTGTGGAGAAAAGCAGTGCAGAGAGCAGTGATGACAGCCCAGCATGGAGGTAAGACATCCATAGAACCGTAGAGAGCCAGTGCTGATCTATGCTGGGAATTTTAAGGTAAATCGTCTCTCTTTGATCTTGAAATACCCCTTGAGACAGGTGTTATTATGAACCTTTCAAAGAGGTCAAGTAATGTGCTTAAGTTACAGTTAGTAACTGGCTGGACTGTGATGAGAGCCCAGGTCTGTATGAGTCTGGTGAAGGTTAGCATGCTTTTTATTACAGTAAGCGGCCTCCCGACCAGAAGGTAATTTAACTAAGAGCAGGACAGTGATGCTACAGCAGATACGCCTCCGGTACTCTACAGTTTATGTTACTCTATAGTTTCGTCTCCACGTTCCATTGGAACTCTCCCGTTCCTCCTGCTCTGGTAGATGATGCCGCTTATCGAGCACTTTCTGTGTAGCCGCCCCTGGGCTGAGTGATTTGCATATATCATCTAAATTTATTCTTCAAAAGAGCCCTAGAAGGTGGCTATCATCAGCCCCATTTACAGATGAAGAAATGGCAGCGAAGAGAAATTATTTGCCCATGGTTCTAAATATAGGAACCCAGAGCCCCGATTCCAAAACCTGTTCTATTAAACTCTATGCCTTACTCCACTAATCAAACATGCACAGAGATCAGGTTCACGGCCACATACCATGTCCATAGAGCGGAAAAGTCTTTTAAGTCTGAAGTAATGTTTTCTTTCTAACATTGCAGGAGGACTTAAAAACTCTTGGATGCCTCCTTAGGTTTCATGGAGTTCCATCTTGGAATTCCTGAGCCCAGTTTCTTAGAAACTCATGCAAGATCAGTATTGTGGTTCAGAAACTAGGAGCTTTGTCTAACTTTGAATATCAAAGCCAAGGCTGAACCAACTCTCCAGTTTTAAAAGGGAAAGGTACGATTTGTACTGCTCGTTTATCTTCTCAGATGTCTACCTAAAGCCACAGATAGGACCAGACATAGAAGCGCAAACTCCATCTTTACAAAGAATGCACCTCTGATTCTGGACTCTGGGGAAGGGCTACCAGATGCAGGGGAAGAAAAACAGCACAGGATAAAGCTCCCGACGGTCCAACATCTCAGGTACCAAAAGAACACAGCTCTCCAGAGTAAGCGCCTTACACCTAGGAGCAACACCGATATTCCTTTGTTTGAACAGGTAGAAATGAAACACAAGAATAGCCGGGGAAGTGGGGTGGCCGAGGAAAAGCACTTTTGCAGGAAGCTGTCTGTACCTGAGGCAGGGTGGAGGGAAGAAACCGCAGCTGTGAGTATCCTTGCAGCTGCTGACTGCGAGAAATAAAGGCTGAAAGAAAAGAACAGACTCCAGCACGTACTCTCCACGCCTCAGAAGTTCTGCTACTCTGGACCATGACCCCAGCATACTCCCTAACCCAGCCCCCTGCAAAGGTCTAGTTTAAAAAGGACTTAACTCACCAAAATTTCGACAAAAATGGAAAATGTTCCCAGCACAGATCAATACCAAGTCATACCAAGAAAAAAAGGAAGAAAATAAAATTATCTGAGAAAAATATTCCACCGTCACAGATGAATCCTGGGACCCAACATATTACCATGAAGTTTTTACAGGTAATGAAGCGTTGGCCTCTGTCAATAGAAATTCAAAGCAGAGATATCAGGGAAGATAGGATGGGGAAACTAGAGGTGAAACCTAGGCTGCTTGTGCTCAGGAAATTAGTGCAAAGGTTTCAGTGGAAATGGGACATCTGATAATAGACCCAGCTGAAAACACGGCAAGGCTGAGAAAAGTTAGCAACCCTAAATGGACGTGAGCAGAGCTGTAATTTTAGGGCACTGTCTAGGTGCACGGGAAGGGTACACCAGGGGAAGGAAGGCACTAGCGATGGGAGGTGGCAGGCGTTTCAGAAGTTCAAGGAAACAGGAGCTATAAGGACAATGAGATTGTGTCTAAGTCCATTTGAGTTACTAGCACAAAATACCATAGACTGCATGCCTTATAAAGAATAGGAATTTATTTCTCACAGTTCTGGAGGTTTGTAAGTCCAAGATCAAGGTGCTGGCAGAATCGGTGTCTGAGGGGGCCCCACTTCCTGGTTCACTGACGGCCATCTTCTCTCTGGGTCCTCACATGGCAGAAGGGGCGGGGAAGGTCTCTGGGGTCTTCTTTATAAGGACAATCCCATTCATGAGTGCTCCACCCTCATGACCCAGTCACCTCCCAAAGGCTCCACCTCCTAATATCATCACCTTTGGGGTTAGGATTCCAACATACGAATTTAGGGGTATGGAAGATACAAACATCCACATCATAACAAATGGCTATTCCTAGGTTCCACTGATTTTTTACAAAGAACAAATAAAAGCCTGTGGGCATTTAATAAGGAACTGAAAGCCAAGTCTGAAAGCCAGAGAAATTCCCACGTAGCTTTCAAAGGGGCTTTCCTGAGTAAGTGAAAGGGAGGAGAACACTGAAAACTCTGCTCAGCCAGCATTTCCCCTTGTTTTAAGACAATACGAAGACCTTTTCTCCACAGCACAGAATCGTTTCCCTATGGCCCCCCCTAGACGTTAGACTTTACCTAGGGTTGAGCAGCAGCATAAATCCAGCCAGGGACTTTTTTTCCCCCAAGGGATGTCATAGTCTAGCAACCATCTCCATAAGTCTTTTTTTTTTTATGATATGTTAGTCACCATACAGTATATCCTTAGTGTTTGATGTCGTGTTCCATGATTCATTGCTTGTGTGTAACACCCAGTGCTCCATGCAATACGCACCCTCCTTAATACCCTTCACTGGGCTAGCCCATCCCCCACCCCCCTCCCCTCTGAAGCGCTGTTTGTTTCCTGGAGTCCATAGTCTCTCGTGGTCCATTTCCCCCTCTCCTCCCCACTACTTCGTTTTTCCCTTCCTTTTCCTAATATCCTCCCTGCTATTCCTTCTGTTCCACAAGTGAGTGAAACCACATGACAGTTGTCTTTCTCTGCTTGACTTACTTCACCAGGTCAGTCTTGCACGGCTGCCTGTCCATCCATCCTGCTCCTAATTGTGCTCATTGCATTGCTTCATCCCATCCTCCTCTTGCCCCTTGTCTTCTGGTGAGTGAGAGCTGGCACCTGGCCTCTGTTAAAAGGGCCCCATTGCTATGAGGAAGCCTAGCCAGGCATCTGGCAACGGTACTACTCAGTTTGTAAACATCAGAAGAAATGAAGGGTGATTGAACAGGTGGCTGAGGGAAGTCATCCTCATAAAACCGCATCATCCCTTGCCCAATTTCCAGACCTGAGCCAGTTATCAGACACAGGACCCATCAACAGACAGGGAGGCTCATTCCCCAGGAAGAAGAGGAAACCTCTGCAAGTCCTTCACCCAGGGGACCTGTGGCCCTTTACGTAGGCAACTGTACTAGGGAAAGAGAAATAACAAAAAAAAATTTTTTTTGAGGATTATTATTGACACGGATACCTAGAGACCTGAAGGGTTATTGCGCCCCCTTGTGCAAGTTGGGGTATGAGAAGAGATAATAAAGAGTCCTGACCAAAGTCCACCTACATGGACCCACCCAGTGACCCATTTTCCCAGTTTCTGAATGTGCAGTTGAGATTGATGTCCTTGAGAACTGCCATAGTCCCCACCTTGGTTCCTCGGCCCTTGCATGAGGGCTATTATCGTGGAAAAGGTGGAAAAAAGTTTTTGAAGCTCTGTGCTCCTGGATCAAGATAGAAAACAATAGAATGCCCCAGGGAGTGGGAAGGATGGCAAAGATGAGTGCCATGCTTAAGGATCTAAAGCAGGAGTTGGTAAGCATTTTAGGCTTTGCAGGTCCCAATGGTCTCTATCTAGCACAACCATTTGTCTTTGCTGTAGTAGCAAAAAGCAACCACGGAAAATATGTCAATGAAATAACATTTCTGAGTTTGAATAAAACTTTACTTACAGACACTGAAATTTGAGTTTCATATAATTTCCATGTGTCATAAAATATTCTTCTTTTGATTTTGTCCCAGCCATTTAAATATGTAAAAACCACTCTTAGCTTGCAGGCTGTATAAAACAGGAGTAGGTCAGATTTGGCCCATGGGCCAAAATTTGTGGACCTGTGATCTAAATGATGCTGGGTGGTAGTGGTCATCATATTTCTACTAAATTCACCAGTCTGACCTTGGAAAACATCATACAGATCCTGAAAAATAATAGTAGACTACCGTAAAGTCAAGCACATAGAAGCCCCTGTTGCAGCTACCAGAATAAATATGGTATTTTTGCCAGAGCAGATTAAGATGGCCTCAGGTACACAGCAGGTGGCATTATGATTTGGCCAATGAGTTCTTTTCCATTTTAATCAGGACTGGTTATAAGAGACAACAATCTACATTTATGGTTTTGCTCGAGGGCCATGTTTACTCTCCTGCTCTCTGTTATAATTCTCCAGAAGAGATCTGGATGGCTGAGACATCCTACTGAACATCCCATGCATATTATTATTATTGTTATTATTATTATTATTATGTTCAGTTAGCCAATATACTTTGATAATCAGGCAGATGAGCAAGAAATAGCTAGCCTTTTCAGATTGGCCTCTTCCACTTAGTAACATGCATTTAAATGTTCCTCCATGTCTTTTCATGGCTTGTTAGCTCATTTCTTTTTAGTGCTGAATAATATTCCATCGTCTGGATGGACCACAGTTTGTTCATCCATTCACCTACTGGTGGACATTTTGGTTCTTCTAAGTTTTGGTGATTATGAATAAAGCTGCTATAAAATATTTTGTATGCAGGTTTTTGTGTGTACGTAGCTGTTCAACCCTTTTGGATAAATACCAAGGAGTGCGATTGCTGGTTTAGATGACAAGAGCATATTTACTTTTGTAAGTGTGAGTTTTGGCTGGTTATGTCTTTCAAGGAAATGGGCGCAAAATTTGTGGACATAGAGTTGTTCACAGTATTCCTTTATTATCCTTTTATTGTTCATGTCGGTAGTGATGTCCTCTTTCACTTCTGATATTGAATTTTTCGTCTTCTCTCTTTTTTTCTTAGCCTGGTTGATTGATTTTATTGATCTTTTCAAAGAACCAGCTTTTGGTTTCACTGATTTCCTGTTTTCAACTTCATTGATAGCTGCTCTAATTCTTATTATTTTTTCCTTCTGCTTATGTTAGCCTTAAGTTGCTCTTCTTTCTTGAGGTTCCTTAGGTGGAAACTTACATGGCTGATTTTAGCTCTTTCTTCTTTTCTAATATATTCACTCGATGTTGTAAATTTCCCTCGAAGCACTGCTTTCTTTGCATCCCACCAATTTTCATAAGTTGTGTTTTCATTCTTACTTGGTCCACAATATATTTTGAAATTTTTCCTTTCAACTATGTGCTGTTTAGAAGTGTGTGGTTTAATATCCACATATTTCGGGGAATTTTCAGTTATCTTTCTGTTACTGATTTCTAGCTTAATTCCATTGTGGTATAAAAGCAGCATTGTATGATTTCTATTTTTTTTGTTAAGATGTGTTTTATGGCCTATAACATGATCTGTCTTGGTGAATGGTTCATGTGAGCTTGAGAAAAATATGTATTCTGCTCTTGTTGAATGACATGGTCTATAAATCCATTACATCCCGTTGATTGAAGGTGTGGTTAAGTTCAGCTAGGCCCTCGCTGATTTTCTGCCTGCTGAATCTGTCCGTTTCTGAGAGAGGGATGTTGATGTCTGTAACTGTGATAGCGGTTTCATCTATAAACCTCACAGTTGTATTAGTTTTTGGCTCACATAGTTTTGATGCTGCTATTAGGGGTGTACACGTTAAGAACTGTTACATCTTCTTGGAGAATTGACCTCTTTATTATCATGTAATGCCCTTCTTTATCCTGATAACTTTCCTTGCTTTGGAGTCGGCTCTGTCTGAAATTAATACAGCTACTCCTGGTTTCTTTCGATTAGTGTGAGCATGGTGTATTTTTCTCCATCCATTTACTTCTACTCTGTATGTGTCCTTATATTTAAAGTGGGCTTCTTATAGACAATATAAAGTTGGAAGACTTTTTATCTAATTTTTAAAACTTCGAAGACAGAGGTGTTGGAAATATTTAGGAAGTAATAGAAGACAGCTGGGTACTCTCACTTTTGAGTGCTCCTGGTGGGCAGGCAATGAATCTTTAAATCGCTCCTGATGCTATTAAAACGGCCCCTACTGCTATTGCCATTTTAAGACAATATGCCTACATTCCAACTACCCAGGATTTCATCATCATCAGTAGTAACTTATTGGCACTGTCTATATGATTCACCTCTGGGCTGACTACGGAGAGGGAACTGGCAAGTGGCTTTGAGGTACACAAAGGGGACTATGGGATAGACGAGGCCCAGGGGCATCACGTGGGTCACAGGTGGTTATGTCACAACACACATGCAATACACCAAAATATACCCCAGACAGACTTCCAGGAAGGTGGACTAGCTGTGCTTTCATTAATTTTCTGTCAAAAGAATAGCCATATATTGGTCAGTCAAAGTGAAGTTCTAAAGATAACTATAGTCTAATTTAGGGAACTGGTGCATGCCGGGATCTTTGAAACTCATTACTGGGCACATTCCTCAACATGGGTAAAGATCCACCATTGTGTTGACACCACTGTTTCAGATCATAACCTAGATGACCTTAAGACCTCTTCTACTTCTGAGGACCTACTTCTCATTTCCTTTTAAGGGACAGGGGCAAGGGTCTAAAAGACAGGCATTTGGAACCTAGGAGGACAAAGGCAAGGCCAACCAGTGGCCAAGTTATCTCGAGATGACTCCTACAGTACCATCTGTAGCCACCCTCATCCACAAAGAAAGCATGTCTGTTGGATGCATAAAGCACTCTCTCCTTGGGTAACGAGGTCTTGTTCTGTGGGCTCCCTTTAGGAAACTCTAGAGGCAATCTTCCTTCTGTTAGCACATTCTTCCAACAGGCAACCAAAATTTATCAGATTTAACTTTTTAAAAAATACATTCAAGTGACCTCTGCTTACCTTTACACCCACATTATCTTCATCAGACATGTGTTCCCAGATTTTCTCAGAGATTCATGGCAATCATTGCTGGTTTTACTTCTATGGGAGTTTGCATTCCCTTGTTAATTTTCATTTCAAAAGCTAATTTATTTCCAAGCTCTAAGGATTTGTGTACTGGCCATACACATACTATTTAGTATCTTATATAAAAATGTCTTTTGCAATAAAGATTTCAAGAAATCACCTCCGATCATTTCTTATATATTTAATTGCAAACTCAATGATAGATTATTGATTTTTTTCAGTGGTTTACTTATTATCCTATTTGAATGCAGGGTGCATTTCAAGTTCTTTTTCTAGTCTAATAACTCCAAATAATGATTTCCCCACAGTACACTCTCATATTCTAAAACGCACATTCTTAAACCAGAGGATTGTTTCCTAACAGTGAGCATGAAAATCAAGATGCAAAGTATGGAGGACACATACAAGTGTGGTTAGAAAAATGCTGAGAAAAGAAATAGAAAACAACAACAACAATAACGATGAAGATGGCCTTGGGGAAAATGAAAAACCTTTTCTTCTGTTTCCCCTACCTCCTACCCTCTGCTACATTTCAAGGTAAGGTGACAGCTCTGACTAAACACCAACTGTATCTTCCCCATCATATGAAAAGACCACAAGCATTAAAGAGGATGTCTTTATCAAAATATCTGTAATTGTGACCTTCAGAGAAACAGAACAAGAAGTACTAGTGAATTTCTTGTTTTTTTCATGGGTATCCCTCCTCCCTTCCTTTCATTTCTTTTATACCTAAGACTTCTTCCTGAAGTAAAAACATAGTTTCTATTACAAAAAATGTTGAAAAACAGAATTTAATTCGTGTCTGTCCATGATGGTTTCTCTCTTCTGTGACGGTTGGTTTTTCCTGTTCTAAGGAGAGACACTTTGTTTGCTGGACCTCAATACCAGAGGGGCAAAAAGCAAATCTGAAACATGTTTTTCAAACCTAATTTGGGTCATCCTCCTGTCAAAGTCCATAAAGTGACTCCTGCACACCTCTGTGCTTTCTTGTGTGAGAGAAAGGGATGAGACTGAACAGTCGTTACAGAGTCATACAGTTGTGGGGCTCAAATAAACTATAGGCCCCATCACCATGTTCAGTGCTTAAATCTTTTCTGTTGTACTCACAATGTTGAGATTTCACGGTGCTAATTAATTTACACTCGCTCCCCTCTTAGTTCTGAACCTGTTGAGAAATAAAAGGAGTGTGATTTTGTGACTTAGGATAAGAAATATATATTTGGTCTTCATCCCTGTTTCTGCCATAGAGCTCCTAAAACCCTTGGAATCTCCTAAGTGACACGAGTGATCTGCGTATTTTGTTAGGTGGATGAGATGATTTTCAGAAGGCTCCTACTGATGGAGACTCCCCCTGACTCTGGAGAGTGGAGAGGGGCTGCAGGTTGAATTCAATCACCAACAGCTGATGATTTAATAACTATGCCTACGTAATGAAACTTTCATTAAAACCCGGAAGGAAGGGGTTAAGAGAGCTCCCAGGTTGTGAACAGGTGGAGAGTCAGGGAGAGTGGCACGCTCAGAGAGCATGTTAGCTCCCACCCTTTCCCCATACCTCGCTCTATGCCTCTCTTCCATCTGGCTGTTTCTAAGTGTATATCCTTTTATAATAAATCAGTGATCCAGTAAGTAAAAATATTTCTCTGGGTTCTGTGAGCCACTCTAGCAAATTAAACAAACCCAAGAAAGTGGTCTTTGGAACCTGTGATCTATAGCCAATCAGTCAGAAGTATAGATAACAACCTAGACTTGCAATTGGCATCGTGAGTTGGAGGCGGTTGCTAGAACTTCCGATTTGTAGCCAGTTGGTCAGAAGTACAGGTAGCAGCCTGGGCTTGTGGCTGGTGTCTAAAGGAGGGGGGCAGTCTTGATGGACTGAACACTTAACCTGCAGGATCTGACACTATCTCTGGGCAGGCAGTATCAGAACTGCGTTGAATTGTAGGATACCCATCAGGGGTCTGAGAATTGCTTGTTGACGGGGAGACCACCCATCCCCATCCCCTCTACATTGGAATTGATGATCGGAACACATAGAAGAAGGAACACAGGGACCAAAATATTAGCTTTACTGAGGTAAAGCTAGGTTGCAGCGGGTGGTAGACCCAGGCACAGGCCTTGGGATGTACATGGGGAGGATTGGGAGTGTAAAACAGACAGAAATATAAAACATAAACAACGTCTACTAGACTCTTGACATTTCACCAATCAGGGAATCCTGTCCCTCTCCTGGGGAAAAGGCAGTGATGTGGGGAGGAAAGATAGCAATTTCTACCCAATACTTCCAGTAGCCAGAAACTCAGTCTCCAGAAACTGTCCATACCTGGACAGTACTGACTTCTACAAAAATTCCTATGTGCAACTAAAATCCATATTGCTGAAGCTTCTACTCTACAGCACCTGTTCTATTTGGGGGTCTTTTTTAGAATAAGACTAATTCCTCTTCCATGTAACAGCCCTTAAAAAGCTTTGAGACATACTTTTAGACAGTATCATAGCTCATCTTCTCTCAGTTGAGCATCTGTAGGTGTTCAAATGAAAACCCATTGGTCTACTCACGCACTGCCTAGGTCTGCATATTTGATAACTTTATGGTAGCTATGTTTAAAAATCACCTTCATTTACAAGGGGCAAAAAACAGACCAAATGGGGAAAAAAAACAAATATTTGTAAAGAAAACTTACTAAAAATAATAAACTATTACAAATGATGAAATAATAAAAATCTCTCACAAAAATCTAGGAATTGGACAGGTATGCCCATTCTTATCATTGTTGTTAAGTATTGTTTTGGAAAGCACTGACTAAGCAGTAAGATGGGAAAATGAAATAAAGGGTAAGAATCTTGGAAATAAGACAATAGTTTTAATCTACTGATGACATAATTATATTGCTAGTGAAACAGCCATGACTTCTTAAAGATTTGTGATACTGTTTTGAAATTTTCTTTATTAGCTCTTGCTGGAATCCAGGAAATTTTACGGCATTAAGAGATGTTAGGTGCTATCTCACAATCTTTTCCTCTTAAAAATACAAAAAGCTATGTTCATGGACAAAAACAACAACAACAACGAAAACAAGAACTAGACTCACTGTATTTTCTGTACTATTTACTGTTCATTACAAAGCTGTCTTGGCTCTACTTTCTCTTTCGAACTTCAGCTCAATTTGGATTTTAGCTTTATTACATTATTAAACAGACCTGTGGCTCATCTTATAATCACCATGGTTTTACCTTTCTGTCATGCATGTTTGAAATCTTAGTATTTCAGAATCCCATTTAAGTTATCTATTTTCCTCTCTCATTGGCATCATTATTTGCAACTATACTATCAGAAATTAAATGTTCTGGCTTTCCAACCTTTTCAGGCCATCTTTCCTCTGCAAGTGTTATGCCGCCTAATCCTGCCTGCCTTTTTATGAACTTCTGCAACATTCCTTTCTAAAGGTAAATGATCCCTCCTACATTGTTGGTGGGAATGCAAGTTGGTACAGCCACTCTGGAAAACAGTGTGGAGGTCCCTTAAAAAGTTAAAAATCGAGCTACCCTATTATCCAGCCATTGCACTACTGGGTATTTACCCCAAAGATACAGACGTAGTGAAGAGAAGGGCCATATGCACCCCAATGTTCATAGCATCATTGTCCACAACAACTAAATCGTGGAAGGAGCCAAGAAGTCCTTCAACAGATAACTGGATTAAGAAGATGTGGTCCATATATACAATGGAATATTACTCAGCTATCGAAAAGAACGATTTCTCAACATTTGCTGCAACATGGACGGCATTGGAGGAGATAATGCTAAGTGAAATAAGTCAAGCAGAGAAAGACAATTATCATATGGTTTCACTCATTTATGGAACATAAGAAGTAGGAATATTGGTAGGAGAAGAAAGGGAAGAAGAAAGGGGGGGTAAACAGAAGGGGGAATGAAGCATGAGAGACTATGGACTCTGGGAAACAAACTGAGGGCTTCAGAGGGGAGGGGGGTGGGGGAATGGGATAGGCTGGTGATGGGTAGTAAGGAGGGCACGTATTGCATGGTGCACTGGGTGTTATATGCAACTAATGAATCATCGAACTTTACATCAAAAATAAAATTAAATTAAATTAAATTATATTAAAAAAATAAAGGTAAATGCATGTGTCTGGTGGCTTCCAGCTTTCCCTTTATAGGTATCACAAATTCTAAGAAAATAAATAGAAATATGGCTATCCCCCCACCCCAAATTCCTGCTACTTTACATTACTCATTTTTTTTCTTCTTTATTAGAATAATGTAGAGCAAAGATTCTCTAAGTGTAGTTCCCAGGCCCATGCAAATTCTCCAGTCCAAATTCTCCAGGTGTTTTCCACACCTAGGGGACTAGGAGCTCTGGAGATGGGGTCCATCAAACTGTGTTGTAACAAGCCCTCCAGGTGATTCTGATGCATTCTAAAGTTTGTGAATTGCTGACACAAAGGACAATAATTTATCTCTATATTGAACATTTTTTTGAGTTGTGAAAGCTCTAAAAGATATTCCTTATCAGAATGTACCTAACCTCTGTGTTCTGCAATTTATGTTAGGAATGTGGTTTTCTTAAATTTTCTTTTGAAGATTTCCTGGCTGATTTTGTTTTCAGGGTGATAAATGTTCATGCAGATCTCTACCCTCTTGACATGCTACAATAGTCCTCATCTCCCCAGAAGTCTGCTTCTTTGAATCAGGCATGCTCTTTCAATGTTACATCCTTTTTTTCTTTTTAAGATTTTATTTATTTATTTTACAGATAGAGAGCGCACACAAACAGGGGGAGTGGCAGGCAAAGGGAGAGGGAAAAGCAGGTTCCCCACTGAGCAGGGAGGCAGACACGGGGCTCGATCCCAGGACTCTGGGATCATGACCCAAGGTGAAGGCAGATGCTTAACCGACTGAGCCACCCAGGTGCCCCTCAATGTTATATTCTAATCATAAGTACTTATCAGTTGGTCGTCAACAGCTGCTTCAGCATTCTTCACCAAGTGAACCAACCATGCTAGATTTTCAAATGGTCCTGCTGTGCCCAGGGTTTTGTGATGGCATTTTGGGCCCTTGGGCCCATGGCGGGGGGGTAAGGGGGTTAGGGAAAGACCTAGCGGGAGCACTTGGAGTCCCCCACCCCCACTTTAATTGAAGTGCCTCTGCATTGGTCAGTTTTAACATGGGGTTAACACATTTAATATATTTGTTTTAAAAAGAGAGGAAAGTTTTTATGCCTTAAAAAATATTTGACAGCAACTGGATTAAGTAAGTAGAATACAAGTCTGTCTAGAAATGCATAGGTAGGGTCCAGAGATGGGACAAATACCAAACGTCTGAAGCGACGACACCTGTCTAGTCATTACGATCATTATCAATCAGAAGACAATCTCATTGCCGTTCTTGACGTTCATTGCAGTTCATGGAGAACTGCAGAGCAAAATGGCTGTTATTAGACTCATCCTTGGCCCTCTACTTCCCACTCCATCATCCCAATGAGTTAATTCCCATAAACATTTATGCCAATAATTTATTTATACCATTAAGCATTTATTGAACAGTGACCACCACCCTCAAGTTAATCCCAAGTCCCTGCAACTTAAGAAAGGGGCTCCAGACTTTTCTTTGCTTTCCATGTACACGATGCAACCAGCGTCCTTTCTCTTCTTTCTAACTTCCCTGTGCAAGAGTGTCAGAGCCTGGAAGCAGGTTACATGTATGAATGCCTCTTTTATTCAACAAAAGTAGAAGGTCTTACACTTCATACTGATGTGTTGGAGTGAGGAAGAAGTGTGCATAAACGAACAGGTGAACAAGTAATACAAAACAGGAAACAAAGCATCACAGTAGGTTTTTGATGTATGTATAAATATATTATTTTGCAGCAGTTTGAATTCTCATCTATGTTTTTATCATGCTTATTCAGTTAGTTTTAAGTTTTCTCTGCTCAAAATAATCGACTGCAAGGAATATAGTCTTAGAGAAGTATGCTTTAAGACAGAAAGAAGCCAAGTTGAGATTATAAAATTGCGGTAAAAATTCACCAAATGGAGACTCAAGAGTTGAAAACACCACATATTCTAATTATTTCTTTCTTTCCATTCATATTCTTCCTTTTACATTTCTGGGTTATCCTTATTCTCTTTTGTGTGCCTACTCAGCCTAGACTCACTGTCTTGAGAACTGTGCCCCTAACACACACACACACACACACACACACACACACACACACACACACACACAAATGGGTTCCTCTAGCCATAAGCATTTCATGTGGCCATGGTCCTTTGGCACAGTTCTTGGACCAGGAATGGATCTCTGCCTTAAGGAAATTCAATTCATTGGTTATGTATGGCCAGTCAGATGCTCTCTTGAGGATGTGAATTGATGGACAAGAAGACTGAGTGCTCATGAGTAGTCATCTAATGCTGGCCTATTAGACTGACAGTTCATACTTTCCTACAAAGCCACAAAACCTACCTTGGCCAACAAATTCTTGAGACCTAGTTCAGCTTTCCTTGGATTCTGTGATATACCCCATATCCTTCCATAAATACCCACTCTCAGTTCTCCCTCTCTCCTCTTTCTGCTTACTTTGAGTGGATTTCTGTTAAATGCAACGAAATATTCCTTAAGACACTCTATCTTTGAGAAGGTTTATTTATTAGCCCCTACTGTTACTCTGAAACATCAAACCATAAGCCTCCCCTACTTCCAAACTCTTTTTTAAAAAGATTTATTTATTTTAGAGGGAGAGAGAGAGGGAGAAAGAGAGAGAGCATGCATGAGCAGGGGGAGGGGCAGAGGGAGAGGAAGAGGAAAAGAGAGAATCCACAAGCAGACTCCCCACTGAGCGTGGAGCCCCACACGGGGCTTAATCCCAGGACCCTGAGATCATAACCTGAGCAGAAACCGAGAGTCAGCCACTTAACCAAATGAACCACCCAGGTGCCCCCCCACCCTACTTGCAAACTTGTAATCTCAAATCTTAGTAACCATTTAAACCATGCTTCTCAATACAGGCTACAATTGAAAATTACTTGGAAATTTTATAAAACTTATCATGCCCCGGCCCACATCACACACTGATTGAGTCTGAAACTCCAAGTGCAGGTCCTTGATGTTAAAAATGATTTTAAGGTTCTCCAGATAATTCTAAGAACCAGCCAAGACTGCAAACCACTGGGATATGACAATAACCACCCATTCTGCCAATGTATCTAGTGAAGTTCATACTCACCATGAACTTGATCTGGCAGTGATGTCTACTCTAAGAAAATCAGATATAGAAAGATCATTTTAAAAAAAACAGATAAATTAACAAGTAATTCTTCTCTTTAAAAGGAGATTTCTCTTTCCAATATGGTATCTTTTACTGTTTTCTTAAATAACTGTTCCCTGTTGATTAAAAATATGTTTCAATTTATTCAGCAACCATTAAGAAAGTGAAAGCCACAGACTGGGAAAAAATACTTGCAATATAGATAGATAGATAGATAGATAGATAGATAGATAGATAGATAGATAGATATCTGACAGAGAATTAATATAAAAAGATGCAGAATATACAAAGAAATCCTAATAATCATTTTTTAAAAAAAGACAAAACACCCAACTTTGAAAAAACGGGAAAAAGACTTTAGACACCTGACAAAAGATGATATCCAAATAGCCAATAAATATATGAAAATATCCCCCATACTATTATTTCATTAGGAAAATGCAAGTGAAAGCCACAAGGATATGTGAAGTAAGAAAATGACATACAAAAGAATGACGTAATTAGAACATGTGTTATTATTTTTTATAATATTTTTTATTATGTTATGTTAGTCACCATACAGTACATCCCTAGTTTTTGATGTAAAGTTCGATGATTCATTAGTTGCGTATAACATCCAGTGCACCATGCAATACGTGCCCTCCTTACTACCCATCACCGGTCTATCCCATTCCCCCACCCCCTCCCCTCTGAAGCCCTCAGTTTGTTTCCCAGAGTCCATAGTCTCTCATGCTTCATTCCCCCTTCTGATTACCCCCCTTTCTTTATCCCTTTCTTCTCCTACCGATCTTCCTACTTCTTATGTTCCATAAATGAGTGAAACCATATGATAATTGTCTTTCTCTGCTTGACTTATTTCACTTAGCATTATCTCCTCCAGTCCTTATCCATGTTGCAGCAAATGTTGAGAAATATTGACAATTATCACATGCAAATTAAATCCAGCAGAATATCTAAAATTAAAACAGACAGGGGGCGCCTCGGTGACTCAGTCAGTTGAAGGGCCGACTCTTGGTTTCAACTCAGGTCATGATCTCAGGGTGGTGAGATCGAGGCCTGTGTCCAGCTCTGCGCTCAGCGGGGAGTCTTCTTGAGGATTCTCTCCCTCTGCCCCTCCCCCCCATCATGTGCTCTCTACCTCTTGCAAATAAATACATAAATCCTTAAAAATAAATAAATAAATAATTGAAAAAGACAGACAGTGATGCGCGTTGGTGAGTATGTAGGCAACTACAACTAGTACCTATACGTCCATTGCTAGCATGAGTATAAAAGAGTCACTTTGGCCAAGTGTTTGGCAGTTTCATATAAAGGTAACATACACCTACCCCGTGACTTAATTACTCCACTTGCATGTACATACCCAAGATAATTGTGTGTGTATCCACAAAAAAGCTGTGTACAAAGGTGTTCTTAGGGGCTTTATTCATACTTCAATTTCATACAGTCAACATGGATCAACCAACGCCCCAGGCATTTGCTCCTACATATACCTGGAAGAACTGAGTGCATGTGTCTACAAAAAAAGAAAGAAAAAAGTACAACAATGTTCATAGGAGATTTACTCATAATAATCAAAAAACTGGAAATAACCCAAATGTTCATCAATAGAAGAGTGAATAAACATTTTAGTATATTTATATGATGGACTGCTACACAGTAATACAAAAAGAGAAAAACCTACTGACATAGGAATGACATGAATGAACTCAAAAACATTATGCTGAGTGAAAGAAGCCAATCCCCCTCCCCGCCAAAAAAATATATATATACACCTTACCAGTTACATGAAGTGAAAGAACAAGCAAAACTAGTGTATGGTTAAAGAAATAAGAGAAGTGGTTGTCTCTGACAGAAAGGAGATACTGATTGGGAAGAAATAGAAGGACACTTTCTAGGGGGATGGAAATGTTCTGTAACTTGATTGGGATGGTGGTTACAATGGTGTGTATGTGGGTTGAAATTCATCAGGCTGCTCATTTAAGACTTATATATTTTAGTGTTACATACACTAAAATTATACTCCAGTAAAAATGTATTTAATAAATATTTACCAAGCTTCTGTTAAGTGCCTGGACCTGTATGAGGCATTTAGAATTCAAAGATGAATGAGATAGAAAGGAAACTTCTGCCTAGAAGGGATGTTGGAGTTTTAGGCAATGTATTGATAATAACCTTCTCTTTCCTTCCTGGGTTCACAGTTGAAGGAAGGAAGGAAGGAAGGAAGGAAGGAAGGAAGGAAGGAAGGAAGGAAGGAGAGAAAAGAAAAAATGCACAGGGACTTATAGGTATCAGAATGTCAGCATTAAGTTGGTACAGCTTAATGGAAAACAGTGTGGAGGTCCCTTAAAAAGTTAAAAATTGAGCTACCCTATGATCCAGCCATTGCACTACTGGGTGTTTACCCCAAAGATACAGACGTAGTGAAGAGAAGGGCCATATGCACCCCAATGTTCATAGCAGCAATGTCCACAATAGCTAAATCGTGGAAGGAGCCGAGATGCCCTTCAACAGATGACTGGATTAAGAAGTTGTTGTCCATATATACAATGGAATATTACTCAGCTATCAGAAAGAACGAATTCTCAACATTTGCTGCAACATGGACGGAACTGGAGGAGATAATGCTAAGTGAAATAAGTCAAGCAGAGAAAGACAACTATCATATGATTTCTCTCATCTATGGAACATAAGAACTAGGAAGATCGGTAGGGGAAGAAAGAGATAAAGAAAGGGGGGTAATCAAAAGGGGGAATGAAACATGAGAGACTATGGACTATGAGAAACAAACTGAGGGCCTCAGAGGGGAGGGGGTTGGGGGAATGGGATAGACCGGTGATAGGTAGTAAGGAGGGCACGTATTGCATGGTGCACTGGGTGTTATACGCAACTAATGAATCATCGAGCTTTACATTGGAAACCAGGGATGTACTGTATGGTGACTAACATAATATAATAAAAAATCATTAATTAAAAAAAAAGAATGTCAGCATTATTACTGCTATAAGGATTGGAGAAAATGGCTCTAGATTTATCACCCAAATCTAGACATGATTTGGCAGTTCTTGGACTCCCAAGAGTCCATCCAAGGAGAAGTTTGGGTCTACAGATCAGACTTCCCAAGATGACTGGCTTCACATCCCGACATTTGTGACAACATGGACGGACCTTGAAGTCATTATGCTAAGGGAAGTAAGTCAGATAGAGAAAGACAAATACTGAATGATCTCACTTATATGTGGAATCTCAGAAAACTGAACTCATAGAAATGGAGAGCAGTGGTAACCAGGGGCTTGGGGGTAGGGGATGTGGGGATTTTTTGGTCAAAGGGCACAAACTTCTAGTCATAAGATGAATAAGTTCTGGGGATCCAATGAACAGGATGGTGATTATAGTTAATAATACTGTTTTACATACTTGAAAGTTGCTACGTGAGTAGATCTTAAGTGTTCTCACCACAAAAAAAAAAAAAAAAAAAAAGGTACGTGACATGATGAAGGTATTAGCTCACCCTGTGGTGGAAACCATCTTGCAATACATAAGCGTATCAAATTAACACATGGTATGCCTTAAACTTACACAATGTGTATGTCAATTATATCTCAATAAAGCGGGGGATAAAAGAAAAAAAAAGATTCCTGGCTTCTCACAATTGTTGCAGAGTAGACCCACTTTCCGAGGTTGCTGGCTCAGGGAATGGTAATAGAACAAGAGTGAACCTTTAGTGCTTTTGAACTTTCAGGAGAGTAGCTTCACCCAGTTGAGAAACAGAGGACAGTGGATGTTACCCATTAATCAGGTTGGTCAGTCCTCCTCCATGGAGAGGAGTAAGTCAGGAGTGGGAAGAAAGGCTGACTGTGTGTTCCAGCAGAAGACCCTCCACGTGAAAACGTGAGGCCAGAGAAGCACAGGATCACCCAACAACCCTCAAAACAGGGAGACAGACATAGAAACAAGCAAGTGCAAAATGTTTTGTAGATGACAACAACAAGTTTACAACAGATACACAAGAGAATGGTCTATTCTATTGGGAGTGAAAGTCACAAACACTTCAAAAAGGAGAGATGAGCTCACTTTGAAAGACAAGGGGTGGAGGGACTCTTCAGGCAGAGTTTTCCCAGAACATGAGAAAAGCCATGAAGATATGAAGTGGTCTGACACACTTAACGAACTTTGGGGACTAGGTAGTTGGTGTAGCTAGCAGCTCAGGGTAAGAGTCAAGGGGAGAGACACTGAGAATGTGACATCTTTGAAGGAGATGGAGAATCCGGGAGAAGGACTGAGGGGAAAGAGAGAGTTCAGCTTGGGAAGCGTTGTGTTTGAGAGATTTACGGGACCTGGACAAATCTCTCAAGATAGCCCGATGTATCACTCTGTAGTGAGGGAGGAACATTGAGGCTGAAGGTACAAATTTCTGAGTAATCCAAATGATTAAGGTTGTGGCTAGACAGAGTGAAAATAGAAAAGCACTCCCCTTCTTGGTAGAGGATTCTGTATTTCTCCCTGCCCTCTGTCCCTTGAGTTGTGTTGCTGCTTGTGGGAAGAGTCTACCTTCCCATCCCACTGGTGTCATGCTGGGCTATGTGACTTGCTTTGGTCAATGGAATGGAATGCACGGTGGGCTAAAAAAGCTTTAAGAACTGTTCTGTTTCTGTAAGCTCTCTTGTTTGATTCCTTGTGTCCTAAGGCTGGCAACAAGTCAAACAGGGACTGATTTTCTTTTCTCTCTCTTTTTAAAAAATATTTTAGAATATATTTTTTTCAGTTAATATCCATAGGTTTTATTTATTTATATTTAAATTCAATTAATTAACATATAGTGTATTATTAGTTTCAGAAGTAGAGTTCAGTGATTCATCAGTCTTGTATAACACCCAGTGGGCTCATTACATCATGTGCCCTCCTTAATGTCCATCCCCCAGTTACCCTATCCCCCACCCTCTCCCCTCCAGTGGGACTGACTTTCTAATTGAGATCTGCGAATGAAGAAGACCAAGACTGAGAAGAGTTTTAGTCTGCTCGCTGTCTGGAGCAGAGCCACAGCCATAGCAGAGCTGTAGATGACCCTCAGCTGACATGTAGATGGGTGAGAATTAAACCTTTTTTGTTGTGAGTCATTGAAGCTTTGGATCATTCCTTATGGCAGCGAAACTGATTAACACCCATTCTTACCTCTTACACCTTCTTGAATCTACTAGAATGTAAATTCCATGAAAGCACAGATATGATTTTGTTCACTAATGTTTCCCTGGGTCCCAAAATGGTGACTGGCACGTAGTAGTTGCACAATAAAACCTGTTGAATGAGCCATCTCCTCTAACATCCCTCAGCTTCCCCTTTTTCTCAGGTGACAACCTTGCTTCTTTCATTTCACTGAGAAAATGAAGCAATCAGAAGACTCATCTCGCCTCTCACCACCACATTTCTCAGCAGACCTATCTCTGACCAATTATTCATTCTCTTCCGCCTGTTTTAATGGAAGCACCGTCTATGCTGGTATCTCAGGCTGGTTCTTTTGTCTACACATCAAATTCGTTGGTCTTTCTCTTACTCAAAAACTTTGTGCCTGAAATTCTTCTCTCTCTTTCCAGCATTTCATCAGCAAACGACTCTACTATAACTCCCTTCCTAGAAAACAAAAATAATTTTTTAAAAGTCACAGATTGCCAGGGGCTAGGGGGAAGGAAGGAAGGAATAGGCAGAATGCAGGATTTTTAGGGCAGTGACACTCCTCTGTATGATATTCTAATGGTATATACATGTCATTGTACCTTTGTCCAAATCCCCAGACTTTACACCCTAACAGTGAACCTTAATATCAACTAAGGACTCTGGGTGATGATGATGTGTCAAGGTAAATTCATCAGTTGTAAGGAATGTACCATTCTAGTGGAGGATGCTCATAGTGGAGGAAGCTGTGGGGTAACAGGGGACAAGGGGTAATTGGGAAATCTTTCTATCTACCACTCAAGTTTTCTTTGAACCTAAAACCACTCTAAGAAATAAAGTCCATAAAAAACCAACTCACTAGCCCCCACTGCTATCATGTCAGGCCAAGCCACTATTGTCTGTTTCACTTGGACAACTGTGGTAATCTGATCACTTTACTCCTCAGCTCTCAGCTTTCTCATAGCTTCCATCGATTCAGAATAATATCCCAAACTCCTGACCTGGTCTACAAATCCTTAAATGATCCAGCCTCTCCCTACTTTTCCAACCTGTGTCTCTCTCCTCTGTCCTCCGGCTTGTTCATTCAAACCAGCCAGATTGTTGATCCTAGGACATCGAGCTCATTCTGCCATGGGGGTCCTGTTCTTCCAAATAGCTACATGGCTGTTCCTTCACTTTACCCAGGACTCTGGCCAAGTGTCACCTCCTCAAATGAGCTTTTCTTGACCTCTCCACCCCCATCCTCGAATGCTTTAGTTACCTGCATTAGTTTCCTTTGTAACACCTATCGCCATGGAACATTATCTATCTATTCCTTTGTTTGGTCGCTGATTGTCTACCTGCCTCACCAGAACTTAAGCATCACAGCAATGGCAAAAATTTTGTCTGTTTTGTTCCTGCTATAATGCCAGTGCAATGTGGCTGGCGCGTATTAGGTACTCAGTAAATAGTAGTGGAAACAGAGCACCAAAAATGAGCTCAGCAGAAGATGAAGAATTCCCTTCTTTGTATAAAACAGACAGATAAAATCACCAATGTCAGGAAATATGGGTAATAACAGGAGAGATGTGGTTTTTTTTTTTCAGGAAAAAGAGAAGTGAGAAAATAAGGATTTAGTCCTTGTTTACAGTCTGGATAAAAACTAGCCTGATCTCAACAAATCTCAGTCTCTTCATTGATCAAACAAGAAACAATATTTTGCAATAGCGTGGGGAGGAAAAAAAGGAGGTAACTCAAACAAAAAGTTTTGAGCTTTTCAGAAAAAATGAATTTCATCAATTCGAGTTATTGTTAATACCCCCACTGGTCATGACTGATAGAACAGACTTTTGGATTTCATGAATTTAACAACTTGCTATGTCACTTCTATGTTCTTCCTTTGTTCTGTTTTAATCCTCCAGCTTCATATAAAATCCAAAATTTGTCTATTATAAAATCATCCTCTTACCTCATGACCCAGAATGTTCCTGTTTTTGGTTTTCCTTATTATTTTTATTTATTTATTTTTTGTTTCTTTTCCTTTTCTCAAGCTCTGAAACTAGAAGTTGCTAGAAAAACATGTAGGGAAAGTTGTGAGTTTTCATGAAAGGGCAAAGTTGCTCAGAACCTAAGTAAGCAAAATATTGTACTCCTCCATTCTTACCCTCCCTTGGTCCAGCTCAGTTTCTGGAGATCCATTGGCTCTTAAGGAGAGGAAGGTCTAGAGCGAAAGAGAACACACTCTGCTCCTAAAATGAAGGAACTTACATCAGCTGGCTAATTGCATCCAATTCTTTGGATTTATGATTGAGAATACTGACCATCCTTCCTACTTAAACTGAAGGTGTGAGTACAATCAAACCTTTTGTAACCTATTGCATAATTGTGGACTCAGATATACCACAATTGAACGATTTCTCCTCAAACCCAGTCCCATAGAGTAAATGAAATGAAAGTAATGAAAACCAGTTAAGGCTAATACTATATTGATCTTGCCTCCCAAAACCAGAGCTCTTAAAGGGCTCTCCATGTAATCATTCATTCAACAGATACTGAATACCTATTATGTACAAGGTAGTGAAATGAAGCACTAAGAATAAAAAGGTGACTTAGAGGTATTTCCTGCCTTCAGAAACACATAGTCTGGTTAGAATGATCAGATAGGTCTCCAGAGACCTGTAACACATTATAAATCTGAAAATGCCCTGAGAGTGATGGAATAGGAGTACTGATTAAGAAGTAGATAGACCTAGGTATCTAGACATGACACCACCCCTAGTTAATTGTGCAATGTGGGTGTTTCACAACCGCAATGAGACTCAATGTCTTCATTTGTAAAATGGAAATTGTGATAGTGCACTGACCTTATCCAGGTGCTGTGAGAAGGCAATGAGGTAATACGCATGAAATGCTTAGAACAGTGCTCGCCATGGAGTATGTGCTTAATCAATGCTAGTGATTATGATTCTCAGTGAGATGAGGAGGAGAGATGGTACTTCCAGGATGGAGGGATAAGCTGAGATTTCCATTAGAAGGTAGCATTTGAGCTGGATATTAAAGAGTCACTAACATAATATGATAAAAAATATTATTATTTAAAAAAATAAAAAAATAATGAGTCAGTTAGAGTTGAACCAAGGAAGGAGGAGGTTATATTGTAGGATTAGTGAGCAGTTGATGATTTTTGTTTTGTTTGTTTGTAGCAAAGCCGGCAGGAAGGAGAGGAGTGGAGAATTCCTACTGAAGAGCTAGGCTAGGGCAAATGAGGAAGGATCTTGAATGCCAGGTGATGAAAATGAACTTAATTTCAAAGACATTATGGATTCCTAAGACTCTAGGTTTGGGGTAAGGGAAGGAGAAAATGACTCTGCTTCAAGAAGATTAAACTGGAAGCAATGGAGAAGAATGATGGAGGAGCCAACATGCCCCCTCTGAATAAATCCCTACAGCCCCCTGAGCTCTTGATGGAGCCCCGGGACCTGCTCCAGGCAGCCATTAGTAATTGATCAGTGCTGGCATGAAGGAAAAGATGTAAAAAGATGATTATTTGTCCCTGAACTACAGCCACAATGGAAAAGGCGATATCCATCTAGCAAACACATCCTGTTCTCAAATGGAAAGGGGGAAAAGGAATCTAACTTTTTGGCCATCTCTGCGAACCCAACAGGACTGGTCATCATAAGCAGCAAAATGATAGCAAGGTCAACTTTCAGCTGTTAGCGATGGAAGGCTCAGTTTTTGATTCATTCAAACCAGCTGTTCTCTCCCAGTATCTTATAGGCAGGGCAATTCACAATCGTCAAATGGCTCCTTGGAAACTAGACATGTGGGGAGGGGAGTTCTTCAGTTCACAGTGGATTTAGATTTTCCATGGCACCCCCGTGCCCCACTTAGTCAAATCTGGTGAAAATTACAAACTGTAGAAATTCAACTCTGTGTCACAATAACAGGATGCACCTGTAGATTTCATAGAATTAGCAGCAGCATTCTCTCAACACCAGTTTGAGAGAAATAAGACTGTTTGCATAGCACCAACTGCGGCAAAATCTGAAGTAGTATGACATACCTCTCAACGATGAAAGGTGTCACTCACAGCAGATACTGACTACGCACCCACCCCGCACTTAACAAACATGTACTGAAGACCTCCACCTGCCAGTTTCTCTGGTATTGGTTGATTTGCTATTTGGGGGATTACCAATTTAACAAACGCGTTTGCAGTTGGTGGGGGGCTTTTCTGCTCCCAATCTCCCCAATTATACTGTGGGCTCTTTGAGAGCAGGAACGCTGGTTTTAATTTTCTTTGCATCTTTCAGATCCTGGACTGAGTGCCTTGTTCCTGGGTTCTCAATCCATATTCCTTGAATTGAATTATAATGAAGGATGTACCCAAGAGCACGTGTGTTGTATGGAAAAAAGTAATCGTTAGGACCTTTAGTGGAGATTTCAGACCCATAGCTAGGAGATAAAGTGAGAAAGGCCTGGGACACCATAGGCTTGGGAAAGCAGCCTCTTACTGAACTGAACAAGAACGTGAGCTATGTAAACAATAGACCCTCTGCAGTACCTCTTGTCATTTGACCGCCGAGAGTCCTTCTCTCTGCATTCTGCCTCTGACGCCGCAGCTCAGCACGGTGCTCTGCGGGGAGTGTGAGATGAGAGAGCGAGGCTGCTTTCATGTGGTGCAGCTGGGAAAGGCAGGGCAGGCCTGCAAGGCTCAGAGGATCCCTGAAGAACCCACCAGTCATTTCTCTTGTCAAGAGCTTCTTTCTCTCTCTGAGTAGGTTGTGAGCATCTCCAGAACAGGTCTGAATTTCTTAGATCGCCCCCAGATCCTAGCACCATGCTTTCATCGTAGGTATGCCGTCAACATTTGTGGAGGGATGACTTGACAGGGGTGAGATTCTTTTATCCAAGTTTTGCCTTCTTCCTTCCTGAGACTCGCCTGTTGGAGATGTGAGTCCACAATGACATGGCGACGAGGTCAGCAGCAGGAAAGGAGAGGGAGAAATCGTGGGATTCCTGGGCTCACTGGCCTTCTCTCTTGCCCCTATCTCACAGAGAAAGCTGTGCTCAGCATTTTAACACACGCTCAAAGTGAAGTCAGCTCCACAAGGGCATGAACAAGAAATGGGATTTTTTACTCAAGCTTTTCTTGGAAACGGGTTAACTCTGCAAAGCAAATCACAAACTTCTTTGCCAATGATCTTAAAAATCTCTTTAAGCTCTCTATTATTTCCCCCAAAGTTCCCCTTAATTTTTCACTCTCTCTGAACCCCTTCTCTGCCATTCTCTGTCATCTCTACTTCTCATTACCAATCCACCATCTCTTTTTACTATAAAACAATTTTTCTCACCCCTGTCATCTCTAAAGGGCATACTCACGCCCACCCTACTGACTACGCCTTTGAGAACTGGCGACACCATCCTCAACAAATCGGAGTCAGCAAGCTGTGGCATCTCATCACCTCCAGGACTCACCATCCCTCACTGTGATCACTTCTTTACCTCTTTCTTCCTTACCCCATCCTTTCTCCTCATTTTTTATTTCTGCTTTCAATCATTCAAGAGCCATCTCTCTTAGCTTCCTTTCAAAGGAGAATCTGTGTCACTTGGGACTAGGGGCATTCTTGAAAGGACCATCAAAATGACAAGGCATATGGTAAATGAGGGGAAAGTGAAAGAAGGTGATAGGTTTCTCACCACATCTTCTCCCTTCACCTGCTCCTCCTTTACCCCCTTCTTCCCTATCTAGACTCTTAGAAATAGTTTCTGCTACAAGCTAACTACTCATTAGTGGGGTGACGGAAGAGATGGGGAAACCAAGGTTTAGGATAGTGTGGATGATAAATGCCAAAAACAGGGTTCCTGTCTTCAAGGACCACCCAATATAGTGGGAATGAGAAAACCACCAAAAGTGAAGAACTAACTCTTGGCCATTAACAGCACCGCCTTTCTGCCCCTCCCCTAACCTCAGCCTCAGGCACCTGGATTTTACCACCTGCTGTCTCCTCCCATCAGCCCTTGCTGGCCTCTTCATTCTGTGTTCATTAGCATCTTCACCAGGGAACATTCAAAGAAGGGAAAAGATGAGACTCAAATCAGTGAATTTTACCTCTATCAAAGTTCACAACTTCCATTCTTTACTTCTTGCCCCCGTATACCACGTAATAATGCTACATTTTTCCTTTGCAAGATGTCCTGACATCACCCCTCCTTGCCATTCCAATTTGTATCACTTCATTCAGGTCCTTATTATTTCATGCCTGGGGACCATCCTGGCATCTCTATACTCCCAATCTCCCCTGCACCTTTACTCTCTCCTGTTGCTGCCCCAGCTCAGGCATCACCTGGATTGTGTCCCACCCCTTCTTCGACATCTTCAGTGGTTAAAGTCTGGATATCTTATATTGTCCATCACGGTCCACCCCAGTTTGAATCCAACTGCCATTTCTACCCATAGCTTCCACCACCTGTCTACCCAGCTCTGCTTCTGGCCACTGCAGACCATGCCTTCTTACCTCAGTATGTCCACCTACCAAGGCTGCACTTATCCCTCAAGGACAATTCTTAGGCCTTTGTTGATCATACCAACCCACTAAATTTTCCCTTCCTAACTTTCTGCTGTTCTTCCTATCATGACCATTTGTAATTGTCACTTTTTGCCATTAGAAAATTATCTCTCAAGCCTAAGATAAGGCAGATTGGTCAGAAATTTGCTGTCCGATGTAAGGAACAGTTTCTTCTGGGAAGTACCAAGCTTTTCTGGTAACAGGGTTGAGCAATTTCCTGATAAACTGAGACTCAATTTGCACAGTTGACCGTCTGTCCTGTGAGGAACTCAGTCACCTTTAACCAAATGTTCCTTTCTTGAGCCTAATATATCAGTGTTCTCTAGTTACCTTTCCTTCCAAAAACAAACCCTCTACTAGAAAAGAAATCTTTGAACTGGACTCATTGGAAATTACCTCCTAGTAGCAGGCTTGAAACAAAACCTTGACATGCGCTCACAAAGAATTTGTCTGTAGTTGCTTTATCATAGGCTAGTTGTATTTTTATGCATGATTATCTCCACAAATAGCAGCATAACAGCATATAAAACAGTGGATTATGGTACAGCATGACAGGTACTGTGGCAGTGAGTAGACAGGGTTAGAAAAGGCCTCTTGGAGGAAGTGATACTCATGTGTCTTTCCATCTCAATTGTAAATTCATTAAGCACAGCAGCTTTGGTATATAGAGCGTCAGTGTGAGATGATATATAATTCATGACAAAATGGTTCTGCTACCCTCTCCTCTCCCTAGATCTTCTGTCTCTGCACAGTCCAGTGTGACATCAAGTAGAAAGCCCAAGGCCTGGAAAAAAGGACTGAAATTTCACTCAGTGCAAATTGTACAAGTCAACTCAGTTATTTGTTTTATATTAGTCCATCTTAGCACCAAGAATTGACCCTCTTATTTTGTCAGAAAAACTGTGGGGGCTTTGTGATATGGTATTATTTTGAAACTTTTCATTAATATGAACTTAAATATTTTATAAAGAGAAGGGCCATACACACCCCAATGTTCATAGCAGCAATGTCCATAATAGTCAAACTGTGGAAGGAGCCGAGATGCCCATCAACAGACAAATGGATAAAAAAAGATGTGGTCCATATGTACAATGGAATATTACTCAGCCATCAGAAAGGATGAATACCCAACATTTGCATCAACATGGATGGAACTGGAGGAGATTATGCTAAGTGAAATAAGTCAAGCAGAGAAAGACAATTATATGATTTCACTCATTTATGGAACATAAGGAATAGCAGGGAGATCGGTAAGGGAAGGAAGGGGAAATGAAGGGGGGTAAACAGAGGGGGAAATGAACCATGAGAGACTACAGACTCCAGGAAACAAACTGAGGGTTTCAGAGGGGAGGGGGGGTGGGGGAATGGGATAGGCCGGTGGTGGGTATTAAGGAGAGCATATATTGCATGGTGCACTGGGTGTTATACGCAAACAATGAATCATGGAACACTACATCAAAAACTAATGATGTATTGTATAGTGACTAACATCATAATAATAATTTTTTTAAAGATAATTAACTACTTAAAGGCATTTTTTGTGCTGCTTTACTAATGGTTCCAGGTGTTCCTTAGCTACTTGACCTTCAATAACATCTTGTTACAAATGTCAAGATATGTTTATGTGAAACTTTAATATTAGCAAGAAACCTCTAATTACAACATGTCAGACAATGGAATCATTTAGTTAGATTTATTGTTTAAGGCAAAATGGCAGAGGCCCCATATTTGGGAAAAATAAGGTAAAAACATTTTAGTTTAGAAGCTAATAAAATGCTATGGTTTTTTTTCCCATTTATGGTAAGTTATGGTTGTTCTTATGTGATTTGAAAATTGTTGAGCCATTACTAAGCAAGCCTGCTATCCCCTTGGAAATCACTAATATAGGGACATGTGATGTTTGATCTGTCCATCGAGACCAATTATATTAGTCAGGGCAAGTTAAGCTGCTATAACAAAAGACCCCGCAAGAATGTGGCTTAATGCACAAAAAAATTTACTTATAAATAGCAATTTGAGGTACATATTCCTCTTTCATATGTAGCTGTGTCCAGGCATTCAGAAATCCCAACTGATGGGGCGCCTGGGTGGCGCAGTCGTTAAAGCGTCTGCCTTCGGCTCAGGGCGTGATCCTGGCGATCCGGGATCGAGTCCCACATCAGGCTCTTCCGCTGTGAGCCTGCTTCTTCCTCTCCCACTCCCCCTGCTGTGTTCCCTCTCTCGCTGGCTGTCTCTCTGTCACATAAATAAAAATAAAATAAAATCTTTAAAAAAAAAAAAAAAAGAAAAGAAATCCCAACTGAATGCCTGGAGCACAGTGCTGGCCTTTTCAACACCCAGCTTCCAAAATTACTCTGGTCACATCATTCCAGCCTGCAGGAAAGAAGAAACTCCAGGGTTTCCAGTAAAACAAATGAGGTGGAAGTCCAAAACATCACTTCCACTAAGTTTCTTGGCAAGAACTTCCTAGAACCATACGTAGCTATAGGAGGCTAGGGAATGTATTTTATTCATTTGCCCAAGAAGAAAGGAAGAATGATTTTGGTGAACTGCTGGTGGTCTCCATCACACTATCATGTTGTGGTTGTCAATTTACTGGTCTCTGGTCTGTCACATAACTTGAGTTTTGATTTCGTCATGTGTTTATGACATTGTTTAGTGAATACCCAACATTTATAACACATAGTCCTGCTGACTCACCTCTGTGACTAAAAGAATTTTAGATGGTTCTATAACTGGGACTGACATAAACAAGCAACAAGTCCTAACATTTCCAAGTGAAAATGAAAAAATGCAACCTGAAATTTCTTGAAAATGAAGTGAGTTTCTGGAGAAAATCAGCTGATAATATTTTTGGAGCAGTGTGCAATTTCTATGCTCCTCTCTTTTCCCCAACATACCAGTGTAAGACAGGGTGTAAACACTATCAAATGTGGCCTCTGTTAGAAGGATCTAACTAAGCCAACACTCCTCATAAAAATTACAGTTGTATGGCTTAAAAGACCCCCAAATCACTATTTTCATTTTAACAATTTGTATACCAGGGTGTCTGGGTGGCTCAGTCGGTTGAGCGGTCGACTCTTAGTTTTGACTTGGGTCGTGATCTCGTGGGTCTTGAGATGGAGCCCTGCATCAGGCTCCCGACTCAGTGGGGAGTCTGCTTGAGAGTGTCTCTTTCCCTCTTCCCCTCCCCCCACTTGTGCATGCACGTGCTCTCTCTCTCTCTCTAAAACTAATAAATAAATCTTTTTTTTTGAAAGATTTTATTTATTTATTCGACAGAGATAGAGACAGCCAGCGAGAGAGGGAACACAAGCAGGGGGAGTGGGAGAGGAAGAAGCAGGCTCATAGCGGAGGAGCCTGATGTGGGGCTCGATCCCACAACGCCGGGATCACGCCCTGAGCCGAAGGCAGACGCCCAAGCACTGTGCCACCCAGGCGCCCCTAAAACTAATAAATAAATCTTAAAAAAATAATTTGTATACTGTTTTTATAATAAAATGAAAATTAAAAGATTTTATCTATTTTGTTAATACTTTACCACTTTGTTACTAATAAAATAAAATAAATTTAGCTCTTCGAATTATTAGGAGGAAGAGCTGAGGGAGGTTTTGCTGTAAAGTAAAAAAAAATCATGCTTCAAATTTTGATTATTTTATAAAGAAATTAATTAATTTGCGAGATTAACTTTTGTTGTCTACTTTAATCCAAATGTACATTATGAGTCCTGGTTAGTATCTCTTTGGTCCTCGATTTGTAAATAAATAACATTAAATTTAATTTTACTTCAACTTCATAAAAGAAAAAGAAACTGACATAAAATTGAAGGTATTAGTGAACTTTAGGTAATTGTCACTTTCCATCAAGAACTATTAATTGCTAAAACCTTCTAGAGTTTAAGAAAAATATGAAGCACACAAAAAATCTTGGAGGTAATCGTGGTTTTATTTACTTCTTCATTACATATATGCTTGTTCTCTGAGCATGTCTGGATTTCACACTGTGGCCTTATTTTCTTTTTACTACTTTACTCTTGCTGGTAACCACTAGCCTGCCTCCTCTCCTTCCTTTTTTGAACAATTCAGTCCTAAGGCTTTCAGGCAGAGCAAAGCAAGGGAGACAAATGTGGTGGCACAGTAGCCCAGAATGGTGGTGGGGTCACAGCCCAAAGGTAGTGAGCAAGGTGGCTCCATGGGAAGACTGTCTGGAATGAGGAGTCAGGGTCCAAGCAGAGTGGAGTGGGGGTCCCAGTGGGGGAAGTTAGAACCTGATCAGGGTGAGAGGGACCCACAAGAACAGGCAGATTGGCAAGGGCTATCTGAGCCCAAGTGGGATGGGAAGGAGGTTCACACATGGGGTTGGTGGTGGAACTCGAGCAAGCAGAGAAGGTTGTCCCCAAAAGGAAGGGCCCAGCATAGTGGTGCAGCACCCAAGCAGGGTCAGAAGGACATCTGTGGAGGTGTGGGGGGCCAGCCTGGTAAGGGGTGTCAGAGCCTGATCAAGAGGATGTCATTCCCTGAGAGTTTGGGGGTTGGCTCAGAATAGGAATTCAGAGCCTGTGCAGGGAAAGGAGGGAATCCATATGGGGCAAGGGATGGTGGCAGGGATCAGAGGCTGATAACATACAGGGGGATTTATCAAAAAGCAAAGAGACTAGAGATAATAGAAACCAAATTTTCCACTATCAGGAAAGGGAGTTACAAATATAGGAAAAGAAAAAACTAGAATTCAACCCTGTGGTATTAGATTGGAATTGGGATATTGGGATGTATCAGTGTGAACTCCTTCACGATTTTCAATATGTATAGATGGGTATAGAAATACACACAGATGTAAAGGTGAGTGGGTGAGTGTGTGTGTGTGTGTGTGTGTGTGTGTGTGTGCATGTGTACATACATATACTGTATGCCCATAGATTCCCTAGCTTTGTCCATTGGGGGAGCCTGGGATTAGTTCTTCCCCAATGGCAATGAGCGCATCTCGGCTTCTAAAAATTATTTTACTCTAAAGGAACCAGGGCTCTTTGGATAAATGGCTGATTCCAGAGCTGGGACAGAGAAAGTCAAAGATCAGCCCAGAAAATTTTTTTATGCCCCCAAAGCAAGAAGTACTCAAGAGGAATGATGGGGCACATCAAAAGGACACAGAAGCCAGCTTGAATGGGCTCCCAATTGACAAATGGAGACAATTTGAGTGTTGAAATAAATAATAATAATAGATTATAAGCCACTGAATAAAATAAAAAATCATGAGTCCACATAGATACAAACAAATAGATGAAGAAATAATGGATATTTACATCATACCACAAAATATTTATTACAAAGAGGAAAACAGTGTCTCTAAAGTGGGGGCACCTGGAAGATACCACTTTATTTAATCAAGTGACCAAAGTAAACATCATCAGCAATGGGATAAAAGGGTGTGCTGGTAAGAGCACAGCACCACTTCCGTGTTATTCCTGCCAAAGAGCAAAACCTAAATCTAATCACAAGGAAACAATATATAAATCCAAATTGAGGGATAATCTACAAAATGACTCATCTGTAATCCTCAAATATGCCAGGTCATGAAAACCAAGAAAAGACAAAGGACCTGCTAAAGACACATGACACCTAGATGTAACAAATGGTTCTGAACTGGACCCTTTTGTTGTGAGGGACGTCACCGAGACAACTAGAGAAACCTGGGCCTAAGGATTGAATGGTTGTAATGCATCAACATTGTTGCCTAACTGATGGTTGTAGTGATGTTGGAGAATTTCCTTGTTGGTAGGAAATACCCGTCAAAGTATTCAGGGGCAAAGGAACATTGCACTGGCAACTACTCTTACATAGTTTATTGGGAGGAGATATTTGTATTGTACTTACAATTTTTCTGTAAGTTTGCTTCAAAATTATACAGTGATAACTCTATCTAGCAAAGCTCCATTAAACTGGAGCTTTTAATCTCTGGGACAGACTCTGGAGATAACAGGAATTGCTGTACTCATGCATATGGTTGAAAATGTTTCTAGCAGTGAGGTTAAACCTGCTCTGGAATCTTAAAAAAATAATCTTGTCACACTTTGATAAGTGTCTCACTCCCAGAAAGAGATCAGTTGACCATTTTTCTCTGCAGACTCCGGTACTAAGCTTGGAAACCACTCTTAGTTCATCTGCAGAATTCCAAGGCTCTCTTCAGAGGTAGTTGCTCTTCTGAGAGAATGTCAGAGGTGGAGATAATACGTACTGGAACCATGAACTGCTTTGCTTTGCCCAGATGGTCTTCCTTTTGCTTGCTTTTGAATATTTTAAAAATTGTATTTTACTATAACTAGATGGTTGCTAATGGACATGAATTTCCAGGTAGCAAAACACAGCCAACCATTTCATGAAAAGCAGAAGATAACTCTGATAATTAAATAAGGAAGAAAGATCTAATTTTGAAAAAAAAAAAAAGTACAAAGTTTAAAACCAAAGCCCACTTTTTTTAAAATAATAATATTTTTTTATTATATTATGTTAGTCACCATACAGTACATCCCTGGTTTTTGATGTAAAGTTCCATGATTCATTAGTTGCGTATAACACCCAGTGCACTATGCAATACGTGCCCTACTACCCATCACCAGTCTATCCCATTCCCCCACCCCCCTCCCCTCTGAAGCCCTCAGTTTGTTTCTCAGAGTCCATAGTCTCTCATGCTTCATTCCCCCATCTGATTACCCCCTTTTCTTTATCCCTTTCTTCTCCTACCGATCTTCCTACTTCTTATGGTCCATAAATGAGTGAAACCATATGATAACTGTCCAAAGCCCACTTTTATTGTTTTAAGATTTTATTTATTTATTAGAGAGAGAGAAAGAGCATACGCATAAAAGAGAGTGAGAGAGAGAAAGAGAGAGAATAGGAGCAAGGGCAGGGGGAGATGGAGAAGCAGACTCCCCACTGAGCAGGGAGTCCAATGCAGGACTTGATCACAGGACACTGGGACCATGACCTGAGCTGAAGGCAGACACTTAACCGACTGAGCCACCCAGGTGCCCCCAAAGCCCACTTTTAGTATGACCTCTTAAGAGAAAGACAAATCTGGAGGCAAAAGATCTTGTAAAATGACAACTCACATTCAAGAACCTGGACATCATGGTGAAATGATTATAGCCACTATCAAATATAGATCTCGGGAGACAATTCATGAATTCTGAGTATGGTTCAGTCTTCTGCTTCCTTTTCAATTACCTCAATATTGAAGACCCCGCCATAGTCCCCCCCCCCCCCATCTTGTGTGGCACCTGCTGACTCCTCAGGGAGCTGCAAGTCTGGGGGAGGACCTCAATTTCACAGTGATGTCAACTTATGAAACGCTAAATGAGACCACTGCCAAGAAATGCTTGCTCACCCTCTTTCAGCAGCAGGGGAATCTCCCTTCCCTTCTCTGGGTGAAGCTGAAGAAAGGATTCATAAATGAAGTCCAATCCTTCTCACCAACCCCAGCCCACACCTCCCAGCAATTGAACTTGAAAAAAAACCTGGTTAAAACCACTTCCTATATTTGAGAGTAGAGAGGGCTAGGCACAATTTCCTGACTGAACAAAGCAGCCTAATACTTATAAAGAGCAACTCCAGACTGTCATAGAGACTAGAGGGACCACAGCAAGGGTGGCACCCCGAATGGATTGATACCCTTTCATCTCCCATCCTCCCAGCATGATGCAAATAAGATGCTGATAGGAAACTCGGCCGTCTGCAAAGAAACACCTTCTCTTCACTGCCCTCAGGAAGGCGGCTGATCCCACGTGCCAGGAAGATGGAGCCAAGCTTGCTGATGTGGGGAATCTCTACATTCGTCACAGTGTCTGCCTACGTGACAGGTAAGAGGTCATGGGTGCCCTCAGAATCTTGGGAAGGCTAATGGATATTACCTTTTCCCAGCCACAGAATCGGGGGCGGGGGGGCACCTAAATAGAAAGTGCAGACAAAGGGGTTGAATCTCAGGGTCTACTCCTTGTCCATGACCCACCAGGGCCCCATGTTATGCTTCAGTCATCCCTGATCTATAAACAGAGCTTGAAATGGTGGGATCTCCTGCCACTCGGTCTTTGTTATCTCTGGGGTGAATAGAGTGGCATGATATTTGAATGTTAACAGGACGCTAATGAGCAGATTCCTCAAGAAATTTTCTCCTATCTTCCAATGGATTCAGTTTTTCACTGCACCAACCAGCTGTAAGAAAACACTAAAAATCTACCAGGAATCTCTCTAAGACCAGGGTAATGTCCTGAGATGTCAGTAACTAATATAGGAAACATCGGGATAATTTAACTTTGGCTTCAAGGATGTATATGCTGTTTTTTACTGCCTCAGGAAATAATACCTAGGATTCTCCTCACATGTACAACGTTATAGAAATTTTAGAAAGCATAAGCATACTCACTTTCAGAACACTACTTTTTCTTATATTTTCACATGTATATATGCATGTATACATAAGTGCATGTATGTATGTGTGTATATATATGTATATGTGTGTGTGTGTGTGTATACACACACACACACATATGCAAATTTTGGACTTCATTCATCCTTTCAAATGGGTTTTGTCAAAGATCTTTTTTTTTAACAAATAAGAAACCACTAACTTCTACCTCAAACCACCCTTCCTAATTGAGTGTGAATTTTCTAATAACTTCTTCCCTCGCTCACCCAGGAAGACAGATAAGATATCAAAGTCTACAATTTCATAGCCTTAATTTCTAGATGAATAATAATACTAACTGGCCATAGAAAGATGTGTTAAGAAGTGAAACATGTTCTGCATATAAGGCGTCTTTTTGCTTACTTGGTGAAGTAGCTAGGTTATGGTGAGCTGTGAACTGACCCAGGGGTAGGAATTTCTTCACTGTGGAGTTGAAGAAGGAGAGATTTCTGGAAGGCTTATAAGATGATTTCCGTTTCCGAATGGTCTTTGCAAAGCGGGAGGACAGTACAAGAACAGAAAAGCCTTTACAATATCTCTGGGAAACACATTCCAAGTAAACTTGTGTTATTGCTAGCTGCTGGGGACTTATCTGAAGATATGAAAGGTCTTGGTGGCAGTCTGGCAAGTGGGAGTATTATGAGGACTCTTCCATTCACTCAGGTCTCCAAAAATCTATTCGATACCCCTTAGTCCCCGTTTCAACACTGTAAGAAATATGAAAATGAACAAGACATAGTCTCAATCCTTGAGAGACTTATAACCTAATAAGGGAGGGAAAGGCATGGGTAGCATAACAATACTACAAATTAGAATTTGATGGGATCTATGTGAGCAGGACTAACAGAGAAGCTTCACGACAGTAGCATGACAGTAGCAAAAGAGCACTGAGAGACTAGTAAATTTCCCCAAGTGGACATTCCAGATAGAAAGGCCCCTGTAAGCAAAGCCACAGCAGAGGATGAAGGAACAGCAAGTGGTCCGCTGTGGCCCCCAACACTGGATGGGCATGTGGGGACATTGGGGATCAAGTCTGAAAAGTAGGATGGGGTCAAATGAATGATCAAAGGCCTTGGATAGCAAGTTATAAATTTTAACTTCATTTGGTAGTTAATGAATAACTACTAGAAAATAAAAATGACCATGACCATTTATAGAGCACCTTCTATGGGCCAGACATGTAGTCTTATTTTCATCTTCATAACCACTTCGCGGTGTGGATGTCACAAACTCACTGGATGAAGAATCCAGAACTCAGACGTCACACAGACAGGAACAGAGTTGGGGTTCAAACCCAGGGCTCTCTGACTTACATTTTTTTCCATTCATCACAGACACTTCTATGGAGGTGACTCTGGCATAGAGTGGAGGGAGATCAGGTGCACAGAGACAAGTTGCGAGGCCCCTAACATAGTTCAGTCAAGAGGCAAATGAGGATCTGGTGGCCAAAGAGAGTGAAGTGGGTTGAGTTTCTGGGATGGTTTAGGAACCACCCCAGGATAAGAAAGAATCTCATCTCAGACCTTTTCCTCCAACAGCAGGAACCCCGTCTTAAAGTAAACAAGACTTTTTATTCCTCAGGGGGGAGAGGTCTCTAACGAAATCAAACGGACTGTCAACAGATGCAATTTCTAGCTGATTCATAAGGCAGATTTTCATTCTGAAAATTTCCAAAGCCACCAATTAAAATTGTGATGGGTTGCAGAGGATGTGTTAGTCAACTTGGCTGTTTTTAGTCTCTATATTACTGGGTCCTGGGATGTGGTTAAAAAGAGAATTCTCCTGATGTTACCAACATGGCACGTTAGTGAAGGCACCTTTCTCAGAATTGTGGAAATTCTGAAAGTTTATCTATGCTTTGATCATCTTTCTTTCATTCTAGGAATTCTGTGATCAAATCTTCATCCTCTAGATTGAAAAAAAAAAAACCCAAAGTGTGGAAACCCATTAAGATGATATTTTTGTCTAATTATCCCTTCTTGTAAAGACTACTGCCCACACTGGAATTTCCCATCTTCACATCTGTCATTAAAACCCAAAATGTTTAACTCTCCACATCTAATCATTCCATTTCTCTAGATCCCAAAGTGTTGTTACTGTGGTTAACCTTGCTCATCTTCAAGATATTCCTTGGAGAGCCAGGGCTTTGGTAAGCTGAGGGAATACCTTATAGATCAGTGGCTACTTTCTTTAAAACAGCATGTCTTAAATAGGCAGTGCTGTATGTCACCTGTACTTACGCTCCATTTTGGATTTGAGCAAACCAAGGCACACAAAAAAGTGATTTTACTCATGGTCAGTTAGAGGTAAAGAACTGTTATTGACCCCTACAACTCTACCACTTGATCCCATTCATCCCAAAGAGCAGTATTCTTAGGTTTCTTTGGCTAAGTCTTGAGCATTCTGGATGCTTCTCTGTTATGTCTTGTGGAAGTCATTCCTGTAACAGCTAGAGTCATGCTTGAGTCAGGCTATCCCTCAAGATGGTGGCCATTCAAGTGAATTTCCTTGCTCTCCTCATTGCCCAGAGGTCAGTAGAAACTTCAAAAATTAAGAGTTCCCTTAGAAAGTGGGGTCTGTCACCTGAGGTCAGTGAAGAGAAGAATAAGAAGAAAATTAAACTTTGAAAGTGGGCCAAGGCACCTCCTAACAAACATTGTTGGAAGACAGAAGACGAGACATGTGAAGAGCATGACTTTTGACGAATTGCTCTCCCTCCCTGGGCCTCAGCTTCTCTCTGTAAAATGAGAAGGTTGAGAGAGATGATTTTGAGACTGCTGTTGTTCTGTCAAAAATTCTGAAAAGGAAATAAAATAAGCTCTGCTTAAAAGGCATTTTCAAGCTGAGGTATTTTCGGATGAAAAAGTTTCCAGACTGAAGACATACACACAGGGTCTGGGTTAAAGAGACATTTGCGTGGCAGAGTACCGAAGCCTGACATCTCATCGCAGGTTATTTCCAACTCTTGAAAGGTCCCCCACTGCCCTCAGGCATGGCCCACTGCTTCCGTATGTGCTGCAGTTATAAGCATCAAGACCAAAACACCGCTGAGTGTTGGTGAGGCGTTCTGCTGCTGGTTTGCTTCCTCAGGGAATCTTCGCCCTCAATTTCCTTGCTCCTCACAGGAGAGGTCTTACAAGAGTGCGAACCTGTTTCTCTTCTCTTTATTGCTGGCCATTTCCTGCGAGAATGGTCTCCGTTCAATTGATTGCTTCAAAAGTTATAAGCCCTCCATCCCTGAAAATGTTCAAATAGAGAGGCTGTCTGGCCACTTCTGGGGGATGTCATTGAGGGGTACACATGCTGGACAGGAAGAGGGACAGGGCGGCATTCTGGACTCTTTCCAACCTTCCATTCTGGTTCTTCTCTGCCTCCTTCCAATATGTCTTACTTCCCCTCCTAGAAAATGAAATTAAGGATACGTAATTTTCACATTTTTCAAATCCAAGATCACACACAAGTGCAGATTTTGGGCTCTAGGAGAGAAAGCACAATCCAGTCCACTGTCTGCCACCTGGCCCAAACTCTGGGCAGTGGTGAGAAACAGAAAAAGAAAGGGAATCGGAATAGGAAGGCAACCGAGACTGGGCAAAGGAAAGCCTCTGATAAGGTAGAACTTGAACCATAGGTTTATTTGTGTTCGGCAAACTTCCAGTAGCCAAACATTTGGAGTAAAATGTTCCTCGCCCCTTTCTTCTCCACAAAGTCAAGGGCTCCCTTTCTCTGGAAAGGGTTAAATGAAGCCTCAATGAGCGGTTGTCAAATATGGTGCAGAGATTTCCCAAACCAGGCAGGAGGCTAAAGTGAGAGCCTCTGATCCCTTTGGACTTAGAATCTGTGACTGCTTCTCTTTGGGTTGACAATGCATGCCACGCTGGCATCAGTCTGTGGCCCACCGTGGGCGGGGGGGCCTCAAAAGCTCCTGGGGGTCTCTAAACTTCCTGAGATCCTGGTCTCTTGTTCAGGTCTTTGTCTAAGCAGGTATAAGGTGAGGAAAGCTCAAAGACCCTTAAATACCTTCCTCTTCTTCTGTCTTCCTACTAATTTCTTCAGGAAGTTCTTCTTTGGTGGAGGCAGCCAATGCCCCAGGTAGTATCAAGTGGGTTAAAAAAAGCCCAGAGAACCTCACTGCATAAAGATCAACACATTTGTCACTCCTATACACAGAGCCTGAACATCTCAACAGGGAGAACAACGTGATAGCAAGAATCCCTCTAGCTTTTTTGTTCTTAATCTTTTTTGAGTGCTGGGTCCTTAAGAAAACTTGATGAGATCTGTCTCCTTAGAAAAATGTACACACACAGAAAATTTGGAGTATAATTCTCTGGGTTGTAGCCTCCCTGTAAACCAGGGTCACCCAGTAAGACCTCTGAACCGTTCTTTACCATCTTAACACTCATAGTCATGAACAGAGAGCATGAGACACAGAAAGCTACCTCCCTGGGAAGAGAGCTGTAGTCGGCTTGGCAAAGGCAACTTAAGAGGCATGGTTGTACCTAGGGAGGATAGCAAGAAAAGGGTGCCAAGGACAAACCAAAAACACTAGGGAAGCAAGGAAAGTGGAAAGCCAGGACTAGAATCCAGGCCTCTTAAATTCCAGTCCAATATTCCTGCATGTCTTTACACGGACTCTCAGTGATACACGTCCATCCATCCATTTGCACGTTAGGATCACCAAGATGAAAGACAGTGTGGCCCTTGCCCTCAATCTGCTCACGGGAGTGAGCGGTTCCTTCTAGAAGACAGCCAAAGGAGAGCCAACAGTGTCTGCCAATGAGTCAATGCCCATCGCTGAACCCCCACCAGGATTTCAAATAAGTCACCCTCTTAGGGGCAAACAATAATGTAGTCATCTAGGTATTTTAGGTATTTTCCCAAGATTACTCAGATAGTTTTTGGCTATTTGACTTATTCTCTGGTTCCTCTCGGATTTGCATCCACCAATAAGGGAACACAAGCCTCACTGGGAAATGTATTCACAGCAGCGTGTTCCCAGTGTGTATCTGGGATGCTATAACACATGCTATCCAAGCCCCACCCAAGACCAATTAAGACCAGTTAGGGCAGACTCTCTGGTGATGAGAACTGGACATAACAATAACACTTTTTTATCTAAGTTCCTCAAATGATTTAAGACACAGTTAGGATTGAAATCCACAGAATGACGATTCCTATGTTTGGTCAGGTTCCATGATTTCATTTCTATTCACTAAGAATAGGTGCCTTAAGGCAGTACTTCTCAAAATTTAATGTATTTTCAAATCACCCCGGAATATGTTTACGAGGCAGATTCTGATTCAGGATCTCTGGGGTGCAGATTGAGATTCTGGTTTCAAACAGGCTCCTGTATGGGGCCCATGTAGTTGGTGCATGAACCTTATTTATTTATTTATTTATTTATTTATTTATTTATTCATTCATTTATTTATTCATTTATTTATTATTTATTATGTTATTCACTATACATCATTAGCTTTTGATGTAGTGTTCCACGAGTCATTGTTTGTGTATAACACCCAGTGCTCCATGCAATACGTGCCCTCCTTAATACCCATCACTGGGCTAGCCCATCCCCCACCCCCCTCCCCTCTAAAACCCTCAGATTATTTCCTGGAGTCTATAGTCTCTCGTGGTTCATCTCCCCCTCTGGTTACCCCCCTTCATTTTTCCCTTCCTTCTCCTACCAATCTCCCTGCTATTCCTTATGTTCCACAAGTGAGTGAAACCATATGATATTGTCTTTCTCTGCTTGACTTCTTTCACTTAGCATGAACCCCATTTTGAGTAGCAAGGCTACCATATGAGAGAGGAAATACACATTGTGTCTACCTACACAGAACTTGCAGCTAAAATGGGAAAACCAATTTGGGAAAGACGCAAGATCAGATATTGCAAAGTAGGACATGGCAAAGTCAACACATGCCATAGTGATCCGAATAGGGAGAGTAGCAGGCTTCCTGGAGAGTCTGGAAAGGCTTCTCAGAGAACGTGGTCCTAGGACGTAATGACTCTGAATTTGTTCTTGCGACTATCAGGACATGGGCTGGAGGATGGTATTTTCTAATGATTTTACTAAACTTGTATACATGGATCATGCTCTGTGAGTACCAGACTGAAAACTGAGGAGTTTACAAGGGCAGTGAAATAAATGGCCCATATTTCATGTATAAACCAAAGCTTTTGCGTGTGTGCTGAGCACAATGAGGCTCAAATGGCGGGTGCTTCTCTGACGAAAACAGACCTTTGCTCAGACAAAAAGCACTTGAGTCCTCCCCTCACTTTCATCCTCTAGGTGTCTACACATGTCAGTGGTGTCTGGTGGATTTCCTTCGCACAATGAATCATTGGATCGGCATCACCAGTACCATATGACAGCGCTGATAACAGTCAGGAAGCCCGGGTCTAATTTCCCTACATCCAAATTTTGCCCGTGACTTGGCTGAAGCTAACCGCATACCATGAGGCTAGATTGTAGGAGCTTCCCTCCTGACAACCCACCCCTATGCCCCCATGCCCCCAGTCCTTAGGGCTTTTAATCAGCCGCTCAACTCAGGGCTGGATATCCTGCCAACAGGACCATTTCAGACAGAAAACTCTAAGGCACAAAAGTGTGGGTGGCGACCAGAAGATCACCTCACTGGGAAGATAAAGGGAAGGAGTTAGGTGCAGATCAGAGCTCTGTGCCTCAAAGCAGGGCTCCCCCAGGGAGGAAGGCAGGAGGCAGATTAGTCAGACGTGCTTTTTGGGATTGTTTTCTCTCCAAGTGGGTAGGGTGGTGCCGGGAGACCAGGAGCAGTTGAGTGCTTTTTCCCAAAAGTAGAAGAAAGGGCGGCAGGTTTCTAAAGAATAAAAAGGAAGCTCTAAAGAGGCAATTGGTTCCTTTCCCCTGAAGAGCAAGGGAGAATTACCACGTCTCCGGTAAGCCAAGCTGCCTATGGCAGGAGGGAAATGGGGAGCGGGTGAGCGAAGCTGTAAGCTGGGAGCTGGGAACAGAGGGCCACGGAAGGCAAGCCAGCCCATGAACCCCATACCAACGCCTGCTGCCTCCTTGCTTTCAGCCTTGTTCCAAGAAACTCTTCCTCTTTTTTCTAACATTTTTATTTTTTATTTTAAGATTTTATTTATTTATTTGAGAGAGAGAGAGCACGAGCAGGGAGAGAGGTAGAGGCAGAGGGAGAAGTAGACTCCTTGCTGAGCAGGGAGCCTGATGTGGGACTCGATCCCAGGACCCTGAGATCATGACCTGAGCCAAAGGCAGATGCTTAACCAACTGAGCCACCCAGGCGCCCCCAAGAAAACTTTTCAACAGGAATCGTAATGACAAGAGCTAATATTCATGGCCTGCACGCACTCCTTCAGGTACTTCAGAAGGCACAGTGTCTCTTCAGCTAACGCTCAATATCAGGGAGGCCTCCTCATCATCCCCATTTTACACCTGGCACACTGAGGCTCACCGAGGTTACATGGCCCAGCGGCATAGACTAGGGAAGAACTAGGATCTAAGACTCTGTTCTTTACTATTCTTCTGAACTGCTGCTAAGGCCATCAATTCATGGGCCGTATTAATAAGGGAGTTGAAGTAAGTGTCTATGAGGTCTGTCCCGCTGCTCCTGCGGTTGTAGAAATCCCCATGTCTATGCGCCCCAAATCTGGACCCTGAGGCCACGAAGCTGCCCCTGCATCTACTCAAGGGGCCGAATTGACCTCTCAAGTCTCATGGCTTCCTGGGAGTCTTCGGTTCTCTGAATCCTGCTGTTCCCCTCCCGTGTTCTTTCCACCACCACCACCCGCCCCTAAGAGCAGCCTCGACTGTCTTTCTCGATTTTGACTCTGCTTCAAAGAAAGCGCTTCAGGGGAGCCAAGTCTGCCCTAGCCGCCCACGAACAGAGGAAATTCTGAGCACCTTCAGGCATGAGTCAACCCCGCCATGTTCAGGAATCTCTGCCCACAGCATCACCCACGGTTTTCTGTTTGGGCCCGAAATAGATACCTTCTTTAGAAGCCTTGCTGCTTTTGGTATTCTCAGCAATAAAAAAACAAAGGCAAGGATAAGGTGTATGTCCCCGAAGCGTGGTAGTGGGAGTTTTCTCTGCTGTGGAGTTTTTCAGAGTGTAGCATACATTGCCACCAAGGTGCCGTGGACAGACAGGTGGAAGAGGGAAGGGGGGGGTGGCTGGGGCCAGACTCGTCTGTGGCAGGACTTCTAGTTATGTGTTCGTCCCTTTGTGTAGTAATCATTCAGCAAGTCGTTATTGAACAACTACCTTGTGTCAGATACAGGGTTAGAGATGAAGGTGGTAGAACTTGGCCTCTGGGAACTCCTCACCCGTCAGGAGAGAACTACCATGCAGACATAATTACAACACAGGGTCAGGTGTGTGATGTAAGTGAGAAGGAAGAGTGGATGGGACACACGGACGTTCCTTCTTATTGTGAGCCGCGTCATGAACTGCCTCGCGTTTACACTAACATCTGGGACACGAAGGAGGGCTGAGAGCGCTGTGTTGTCATTATTAATTACTAAAATTATTGAAATCGAATACCACGGATGTCAAATTACAATAATATTCGAATCACATACAAGATTTGCAGAAGCTCTCTTTTGCCCAAGAAGCTCTTTTATGGAGAAAATGGGAACATTTCAGGTGGGAGTACTCACATTCCTTTAAGAACAAACTGATTGCTCCCAAGGCCCCCAAGTATTTGCAAAGCAGAGCGTAGAGACCCCGCTGGCCAAGTGCCGCACCCCCAACTGTGCGTGAACAAGTCGCCAGCCCTAGACGTCCGGAAAGCAGGTGCCTCTCCAAGAAAGACATGAAGGGCACCTAATCACGATTTAAAAGCGAAGCAACAGTGTTTTTTTCACTTCAAAATGAAATGAGTCCCATGGAGCAAACTGGCCCATCTCCTCAGAGAAAGATCGGTTTACGATGATACCAAGTAAAGGGCGTAGGAATCATTTGTAGGAGTTTTACTTGAAGCCCTGAAACTTAGGTTGACGTCAGCTTCTTCCTGTCTGGGAGCTTGGTGAGTTTCCCGGGAGTTTTGGGGGCGCTGACTTTGCAGGAGGCTACGCACCTGACAGCTGTCCTGGCCGCCGTGGCTTCCCCGCCGCTGGGGCCGGGCAGAGCCTTGAACCCAGCTGAGCAGCCTTGTGGTATCTTGCTTCCGGCCCCTATGGTAGTGACACCTCTCTTCAGAGCCTGATTTAGAATAAAAGGACCTTTGTAAAGACAAAACTCCTCATTTTAAGTGGAAAGCAAAACAAACAACTACAAAAAAAAAAAAAAAAAAAAAAAAACCTTTGTAAAATGAAAGGCAGCTTCCTCAGACATCCTGCTAACACCCGGGGGAGCACAGAGACCGCAAAGGGTAAGCATGTCAGCTCGCTTCGATCATTTTGCGTAGAGTTCACTTTGGGGCTTTCACTGACTGTCACCGCCTTTCACCCGGCAGCCTGTCAGTTTCACTTTCCGACTCCCAGGGTCTCTGGCCTGAGCTCTCAATGCGTGCGTGCGACCAAGCCGCGCTGGGCTGCAGCCTCCACACCCACCATCCCAGGCAGCCCCACAGCAGCGCTGCCAGATGGGTGCCATTATCGCTCCCATTTCACAGATGAGGAATCCAAAGTGTTGAGCAGTAATTCGCATGCCTGAGAAAGTGACTGAACTGGCCTATCTGCTCCATCCCCATACAACAGAAGCAAGCTGTTGACAGGTGTCATTAAGTCCCATGGGCTTCTTAGGCAAGCCTTCAAGTCTCTCATTTTAAGTGCTCTTTCAACCATCCCCAGATTAAGTCTCATCTTGGCGTTCTTCGCAATTGCAAAGCATCTTGGGAGAGTAGAAAGGGCTCTTGACTTCGGGAGTCTACAGGCTTGAATTCAAAGCCTTGCTTGGAGTTGTATGACTCTGTTTTCCTCCAGAACAATTGGTGGGTGCCATTCTCCGCAGGCATGAGCAAGGGGGTGGGTATCTCACTGACATAGGGTGGCAGACACTGGGCGAAGAAATAGCAGGGTGCCTGGGAGTGCAGAGGAACGCCACATAAACCAGAGATTAGGGTCCAGAAGGCTTCCTAGAGAAAAACGTTGAGGGAGGCCCGTAGGACAAGCAGGAGTCAGGAAGATGGGAACTGAGTTGTAAGCACAGCATGAGCAAGGCCAAAGACAAAAGACGCAGTGAGCTCTGAGAGCTACACGCAGTTCCAGCAGACTGGAGAGTTCAGGCGGGCAGCGGAGGGGAGATTTCTGAGGCTGAGCCTGAGCTATGACAGAGCCTTGCCAGGTATAGGGCTTTGGACCGTATCCTGCAAGGAACGGGATACCAGTGTGGTCTTAGGGAAGGGAAAGACTCCATCTGTGCTTTCGACAGTCTAGGTGAGAGTTGATGGCAGGTGGGTTCTTTAGTCCTCTGTGGGCCTTAGTTGCTATGGGTATAAAATGGGAATAACAGGGGCGCCTGGCTGACTCAGTCAATGGAGCGAGAGACTCTTGATCTTGGGGTTTTAAGTTCGAGCCACACGTTGGGTATAGAGATTCTGTTAAAAGATAAACTCCTTAATAAAGTGAAATGGGAATATCATGCCCCCATCCTGGGTGGCTGTAAGGCTTGCAAGACAGCCTGCCTAAAGTAACCAGGATATAGCAGGTGCTCAATGGACATGACTTGCTGGACTTCTAATTGGCATAGTCCAAGGCCCAGCAGGCCTTCCCCATGGATATCTCACAAGCTTCTCAAACTCGACACACATAGCATTCTCTGCCCCCGGACCTGCTCTCTCTCCTGTTTCCTGTTTCAGTGAAAGGCATCCCCATCCTCCCCTGCTTGACTCCAGCCCTCACCATCTCTCTGTGCTCGCTCTCATCACCCCCTGGTTTTATTTATCATCCTATTAATACTATAGTATTTTCTATATCATATTTATTATATACTTATATATTTGATTATATTTTAATTATAATAATATAAAATAATAGTCATGTTAATTATCACTAATATTGGTAGTAGCCTACTTCACAGGTGGCTGGAGAGACAAGGAACGAGAGAAGTCCACGTGTATAAAGTGCCTAGAACAGTCTCTGGCATGCAGTGACTCTGGGACAAAGTACGCACCGTCTACGCATGCGAGCAGATTGATAGAGTCTTCAAGCCCCCTTTGAGCCCCGACATGCTGCAGCTTACTAAATCCTTGCCCTAAAGCAGAGTGAAAAGTCCTGTGTCTTCAGCTCTGCGCTGACCTCCCCGCGGGACGGCAGGCTCCCGACCCGCATCCTGTCTGGTCCTGAGCAGGACTGAGACTTTGGTCCAAGCCAAGGAAGAAAGTCTATCCAGTTCACGCTTTAATTACCACTCCTTGATGAGTCCCACGTGTCACTCTGCAGCACAAAGCATGATTCCCAGTGAATCATGGTAACAGACTCTAAGTTCCTATGTCCTTGAAAAACGCAGCCACGTCGGGTTTCAATTCTGGAAGAAGCCCATATTCATGCCCACTGCAGGATCACCATCTGGGGCCATGCCCTGTGATCACTGACTTTGAGGTATCTGTTGAAAAGAATAGCATCTGCTCACTGAAAGGATCAGAGACTGTGGTTTTGCGTGTTAACCAAGGGTTTATGGAAGGCACGGGTGCGTGTAGAGCCGACACTCGGCAGGGAGCTCTGGGGAATGTGGAAGGCTGTGTTTCCTGCAGCACTGGCTGAGGGACAGCGGCCCACTCTGAGCCCAGAGACCGAACTCAACAGAAGCCTCTCAGTGGACTTTGCTTTTCTGAGGCCAGTTTCTCAAGTAGGGCGAGGGCATTTGGTATAATTTAATGGACAGTCTTAACCTCCTCCCTGTGTGGGGGGGCCACCCCATCATCCCACCCACACTGAAATGTCCTGTCGTTCTTCTGTCTGTGGGGTAGCACCTGCCAACACGTGGGTTCGGGGTGCACTTTCAGGCTGCTGTTTGTTTACACTAAACCGGACATAAGCAAGGCACAGTAGACAAGCAGGTCGGGGCTGTTGCCGGAGCACCGAGAGCCCCAGAACCGAAAGCAGCACTTTCCCTTCAGTTAGTGACCTGCGTTTCCACGTGTGGATCATCACGCTCTGTGAAATGCATCATGCGTATGTCTTACTCCGTTCCGGCCGCTATAACGAGTACCATAGACTGGGCTCTATTTGTCCACACGTCAGGGGCCAGCAGGGTGAGGACCCGCCCCGGGGGCTGCAGATGATGACCTTCTCATTATGTCCTCACATGGTGGAGAGCAGAGAGAGGAAGCCAGCTCTTCCGTGACCCTTATGAGGGCACTCATCCCACCCAAAGGGCCCCACCCTCGTGACCTCATCACCTCCCCACACCCTCACTTCGGGCAGTAGGGTTTCTCAACATAGGAATTTGGCAAGGGGTGCAAACACCAGTCCAAACAGTATACACTGTGTCTTGTTTAAAACTGGAGTGATTCTTCAGATCAGGAATGCAGAGTTTCCTCCGAGTGAGGAGGACAAGAGGGACCCCCGGGACACAGCGGTGGCTGCGGGCCACCTTGGATCCAGTGCCATCTGGGCTTCCGCGAGTATGGATTCACTGTGCCTGACACGATTAGGTCCTGCGTCAGCACAGCTGGCCCTCGCCTGACACCCAGGCTGGGCTGTGGTTCTGCAGAGAAGCACATCGTCCCTGAAGGCTCCCGCGTGTCCCGAGACTTTTTCCTTATTCCTTCTTTTCTGTTTCCCTTCTGGTGTTAAGTTTCTACCAGCATCATACTTAGCTGTTTGGTATTCTTTGAAATCTCAGGGTAAAGTTTGTTGCTTTCCAGTTGAAAATCTCAATTCTATTTCACAGAAGGGTCCCTGCGGCAGACTCCGGGTGGGATTCACCGACGGACCATATTTCTACTAAAAATATTATTCCGTGCCAAGAAATAGGTTTCAAAGGTTTGAAGAAAAACTGCTTTTAGATTTCAAAGAACAAGAGTATATTGTTTGTCTCATCTGATAAGGCTTTAATTTTCATCAGGTTGACATTCTGTGGTAAGCGTGTGGTTAACTCTTTCACGTCCGGAAGCTTGTTGCCAACTGAGAAGGCCCCCCGGGGCAGAAGAGAACCACCCCCCGCCCATTTCATTTGCAGAGGCATTTGAGATCCCCAAACATGTCCCTGTTGATTCAGAGACAGCTGCTGGGAAGACTATTTCTGGTTCCCTGCCTCCTTCCTCCCTTCCAAGGTAAACAGAAAGTAACTGGATTCCCACCCCACCCCCACTTTTTTTTTCCCCTTGGTAACAAGTGTTCAGGAAGGCACAAGCTGTCCTCCAAAGGTTCTCACCCTGCAAGTCACTCATTCTTGGGTTGTGGGAACTCTGTGGCTCGCCGGGTCCAGCCAGACCTCAGAAAGAGTGGGTCCGAAAACACACATAAGTCACAGATGACCGGTGCCCCTGACTGCACGATGTGCCCATCTGCCCCGGGCTTTTCTCCCTCAGAGCACACGGCCTGCCCCTCGCTCCAGGGACCACACACATTTTCTTTGATGGCACTCACCTCTTTTAACCCTGTGCCCTCCTCCCCGAGTTCCCAGCCCTGTGACTTCAAATGTTCCTCCTGCCACATTCCCCTCTGCAGTTATGCCTGCCCAGGGAAGACAGATGTCTGTTTGAATGAACGAACGAACGAACGAACGAACAATATTGCCAATGCCAATAAGCCCACGCATTTATTCAGTGCCTCTTGCTACCCACGTTGATGAAATAATTTAAATAAATAATAGGTGATGTGAGCAGCCAACAACAACCAGAAATGACTAGAAGTATTCAAACTAAACTATGGTGATTGGTTGGTGGTGAACAGGAAATGGACCGTGTTTTAACGTATTTGAAATCCATTATAAGCTATGCATGTGAACATAGGTGAGAAGAAGGAAAGTCACAGAGAATGATCATAAACAGTTCTTAGAAGATGAATTCAAAGAAATTCCATTTCCTCATTCTGACACAATCAAGGTTTAAGTAATTAACAATTTAAATATTTTTTTCCAGTTCACAAAGTAACCTTACATATTTTATCATATGGTCCTGAAAAAACACTGCTCTAGGAGTAATAATAGCAGCAATGAGGATTTGTGGAGCATTTTACAGATTTCAAGATCCTTTACTCTCATTATTTCCACCGACGCATTTCTGTTATTCATACCCTTGCAATTCACATGCCAGCAAAACATTCAACTCGTAGTCCCCTGAACACAATAGTCCCTCTGCCAGGGTGACCTAGTCTGCTGAACTTGCCAGGTGAACCCTATTTGTCCTTCAAACATGGTACAATCAAGAGCAGCCTTCCTCCTTACCTGGCTCCCAGACAGGGAAACAATTCCCAGGGGGCACCATGTTTGGAGGCCCAGAAGACCAGTGAGCATGGCAAAGGGCAATGATTTGGTGTGACTAAGAAGCTCCTACAGTCACGTTTAGTTAATGGCCCTGAGGAATCTGCCACCTGCTGATGGATGGGCAGATTCCATCTCCAAACTAGAGCAATGAATTACTGTCACTACCTCCCAACAAAACCTCAGTCCATGTTCAACGAACCCACTTTCTGGATCCCCCTGAGGGGAACGGGGCAGAAGCAACGTTTGGAGTCACAGGGCTGGGGACTCGGGGGCACAGGGTTAAAGGCTTGTTAACCAAAGGTCAATCACAGGGGCAGAGAACATCCTAGAGCTCACGTCCGGGCCGTTTACTACCCTCTTAGTGCAACTGGTTCCGTGATTTAGGATGCTTGATTTGGCAACATTTTAAAGACATTTTGGAGGGGTGGAGAGATGGGAGGTAGAGAGGAATAGTGAGATACTACTGCTATGGCAGGTGAGCAGAGTGTGAAGGTCATGGGTGTGAGAGGAAGTGTGTACAGGAGGGACCACAGAGGCAGAAATCGTGACTCTTGGGAAGTGATTCAATATGAGGGCAAAGAAGGGATGGAATTTAAAGAGGATGCTGAAATGTCAAGCTTGGGTGACACAGAGGATGGGAATATAAGGATCATGAAGAGAAATTAGGACAAGAGGAGGAACAGAAGACCGTTTGTGTGTTTGCTTTTAACTTTTAATTCTGAGATCATTGTAGATTCGCATGCAGTTGTGAACAATGATATAGAGAGATCCAGTATGGCCTTCGTGCACTTCCCCCTTATCACAACCAGGAAACTGACATTGATACAATCCATCAATCTTACTCAGATTTTGCCAATTCGATATGAAGTGTCCGTGTGTATTTAGTTCCGTGCAACTTTATCACATGTGACCCTCACCGCAGTTAAGATCACAACAGTTCCTATCACAAGCATCTCTCCTTAGCTACCCTTTGTAGCCACAACCATTTGCCTCCTTCCTTCCTAATCCCCTGGCACTGTATAGTTTTCATCTCTGTATTTTTGTCATTTTAAGAATGCTATGGGATGGAATTATACAAAATGTAACTTTTGAATTTGGGTTTTTTTTTTTTCACGCAACATAATTCCCTTGAGATCCATCTTTCTGCATTTCTTAGCTGGCATTAGCCTGTAAAAGAAAGCTTTCTCCCCTCCCCAACCCCACCCCACACTCTTTTGGTATCTCTATGGATTGCTAGCTTTCAAAATAATTTCATCATTTTATTACTTTCATCATGGACTCTTTTGGGTTTACCAGATACACTATCATGTAATCCACAAGTAGAGATAGTTTGTATTTCCTTTATTTCTACTTTTTATGACTCTACATTCTCTTATCTGATTGCATTGGCTAAAACCTCAATGGCAATGTTAAGCAGAAGAAGAAATCGTCTCTTTACCTAGAAGCAAAGTTTTGAACAGAGTTGAAGCACCGGAGGTGGAAAGGTGAAAGAGCACAGCGTCATGTCTCCACCAGAGCTCAGGCTGGAGGTAGGAATCGGGAAAGGCCGCACAGCATCAGTGTTAAGAACACGGGCTCTGAAGCCTAGCTGCGACTCCTGGCTCCTGGGTCCTCTAGCTGTGTGACCTCACTGGGTGACCGCCAGCAGTTTATCAAACCTTTCTGTGGCTCTTTTGTAAAATGGCAGTAATAATTACGATATTTATTTCACAGTAGAATTGAATTAGTTAATATGTGTGAAGATCTTAGAACAGCTTTTTGAACTTGATAAGAATTCAGTAAGTGTTAAGTCTTCTTTTATCATGTGAAAGCTCTCAGCACAGAGGTAAGACTTGAAACCCTGAGTCTCCTGAGAATAGAATGGCAAGATCATTGGGAAACTCCTCCGCTGAACTCTTCTGAACACTTTTTGGGATTCTTATGAAAGCTATCATCCTCCCAATCCCAGTCTGAACATGCAAAGAACATCAGACAAATTCCAATAGCAGGGCATCCTCCAAACCAGTATTGCTCAGAGCTGTCAAGGTCTTCAAAAACAAGGGAAGTGGGAAACTGTCATGTAAACTTCACAGCCAAGAGGAGCTCGAGGGGACATGACAACTCCGTGAAATCTGGAATCCTGGATAGGACCCCAGAACAGGATAAGAACAGTAGCAGAAAACTGAGGGAATCTGAGTAAAGTATAAACTTTAGTTAATAATAAAGTATCCATATTGGTTATTAGTGGTGACAAATGTGTCACACTAAGTACCCATAATAGGAAAAACTCGGGTCAGAGGATGTACAAAACGACAGTGAAGTGAGCGTTCACGGAAAGAAAGCCAAGAGCTGCGGAACCAGGGGTTCATGATGTCTTATGATACCGTGAGTGAAGTTTCAAGAAGAAACAGCTAAAGGAACCAGATGCTAAACAAACGTTGAGGAGAACAAGAGCCCCTGGACTTGTCGACTCATAGCTTTCTTGGTGTGCTCTGAAAAACATCATTCCAGGGCAGGCAGAAAGCACACTGAATGGTGATGGAGTGAGCAGGCAGGGAGGAGGTCAGAACCACGAGGTACACAACTCCCGTGAGATACTGAATTCTGAAGGAAGGAAATGAAGATTAGTCACTGGTAGGGCTGTAAGTACCCGGGATGCTTCCAGGCTGACGAGGTGCTGGTGAGACTGGGGGTGCCAGAGAGGGGGCAGCTGGTGGGGCACAGCTCCAGAGGCAGCAGAGAGGAAGTGATCCGAGACCAGGAATGTGTTTTACGTGGATAGACAGAAGAGGCGATGATAACTTAAAGGGGGTATAATGGGGAAATGGTGAGATACGGAAAGGAAGTTGAGGAAGTTCAGAAACAAGGGGACAAGTAGAGAGTGAGAAAGGGCAATCAAGCAAATACCCCATGTGGACAAACTCTCAGTGTCGCTAAGGTTGGGCGGCAGCAGGAATGCAGAAGTAGTGCCGAATTTTCTGATCTCTGTGTCACTCTGCACACACTACTCACTCTTTTTTTTTTTTTTTTTAATAATGATCACACTACTCACTCTTAACCTATGTTTCCATATCTGTGAGTGAGATGCCATTCTTTTCAAAGGGACGGTATGAAAAATCTTGGGTAAACTTAAAAAAAATGTATGTGCCAAAGGATAACTGTCCAATTTTCAAGCTAGTAAATCCCAACCCAAGGATCCCCATATTCTCATAAACTTCACCCAAATATCAGAGATAGCCTCTGGTTCCAATGTCCTCCTTCTAACCTCCCACTGGAGGTAGATGAGCTTAAGGCACTGTGAAATTCGACCAGGGATCCGGGAGGAATTCTTCCCACTCCCTCTTCCAGACAGAGCATCTGAGGTGACAAGGGGACAGAGTGAGCAGGCAGTGGAACAGGAGGAAGACTCAGGTCTCTGACACCCAGAGCTGACTTGCTTTCCCTTGACACTTAGGGGGTAGACCCAAATAGGACAGCGAGCTCTCAACTCGAGGTCATGGTGCTCAATACCTGACATTTTAAAATGAGGACAAAAATTTCTCTTCTATAAGGGGATCACATTTCTTACCCTACTGACACTCATTTCTGTTGACTGCACCAGCCACTCTCCCGGCCCCAGCTGGATTCCTCTGTGTCCTCGATTTCTTCTCTTCCTTTCTCGACCTCTGCAAGTGGTTGTCCAGTGCTACTGATCTCCCCTCCGCTCCTTCCCATTCCCAGATCCTTCCTGGCTCTGACCCAGCCTATTGTAGTGATCTCCTAATTCCTTACTCCTCAAAGTGTGATTGAAACATCGGCAGAAAGTCCTGGGGAAAATGCAGATTCTCAGGCCCTGCCCCAGACTTACTGGATCAGTATTTGCATTTTAATAAATTCCCCCGGTGACTCAGGTGCACACAGAAGTTTGAGAAGCACTAACCTAACTGGTCACCCCGTCTCCCATCTCTGTCTGCCCCACTGTGGCACCTAGCTGACTTCATTCCCTTCCATACATCACCTTGTGCTCATCACAAGTGCTCTCCTTCATTCCCATCACCTGTATTGTTATAGACCAATGAGGTCTAAAAAAAGCTACACTTTTTTTTTTTTTTGAGAAGGTTGGGGGGGACAGAGGGAGAGGGAGAGAGAGAGAATCTTAAGCAGGCGCCATACCCAGTGCAGAGCCTGACGTGGGGATCAATCTCATGACCATGAGATCATGACCTGAGCTGAAATCAAGAGCCGACACTTAACCTACTGAGCCGTGCAGGCACCCCACCATTGGCACGGCTGTTCTTCCTAAAGAACAAGCTTCCAAGCACAGTTGTCACTTTCTATTTTGCATTAAAATCATATACCCGTCCTATCTTCTTTACTAAATTATAAACACTGTGAAGGCAGAGGCCACAACTTAAATTTTTTTTTAATTCTCCTCCAGGGTCATAAATACTTAGAAAATATTCACTGGAGGAATAGTCCATAAGGGACCAAAGTTAATTCACATTATTAATCGCAAACAATGTCATTATCAAATAAAACGAAAGGAAAAGAGTCAACTATAAATATGTTCTCATAGTAGCTTATACTACAGCTTTGTGGTATTTTATATCTTTGTAACTACTTATTTGTAGTATTAATCTAATAACTGTTTTAATATAATATCTATTTAGAATATAAGTTCCATGAGAAGGGGCCTATCTTCACTATTCAGTCTAATCCCCAGGCCTTAGCAAGGGTTCAACACATGGTGGGTGTTGGGTATGGTCTACACAGCACATTATCAGACGTAGGGCAGACAAGTCATGTCAGTAATGCCCTTGGAAGTTAAAAATAGAACTACCCTATGATCCAACAATGGCATTACTAGGTATTTACCCAAGGAATACAAAAATACTAATTCAAAGGGAAACATGCACCCCGATATTTATAGCAGCATTATCTACAATAGCCCAACTATGGAAGCAGCCCAAACGTCCATCGTTTGGTGAATGTATAAAGAAGAGGTGGTGTATTTACACAATGGAATACTACTTAGCCATTAAAAATTGAAATCTTGCCATTTGTAATGACGTGGATGGAGCGAGAATGTATAATGATAAGTCAGTAAGAGAAAGATAAATACCATATGATTTCACTCATATGTAGAATTTAAGAAACAAAACGAATGAGCAAAGGGAAAGAGAGAGAGACAAATCATGAAACAGACTCTTAACTATAGAGAAAAAACTGATGGTTATCAGAAGGGAGTTGGGGGGGATGGGTTAAGTAGGGGATGGGGATTAAGGAGTGTACTTGTTGTGATGAGCACAGGGTGTCGTATGGTAGTGTTGAATTACTATATTGTACACCTGAAACCAATATTACTCTGTATGTTAACTAATTGGAATTTAAATAAAAACTTAAAAAATAATAATGTCCTTTGACAGAGTGACACTGTCACAAATCTATAAAAAAAACTGATTAATCACCTCTTCCTGGATTTCAAAGAAACTTGTGTTTCTTTTTAAAAACAACCAGAAGCAACTAATTACCAGGAGGAAAACTTTTTCTTCTTTTCTCATTTTTTCTATCACAATGTCTGGGTATGGCTTCTTCCAGGAAAAGATTCCATAAGTCTTTCTTCTGCAGAGCTGGAGCAAATCGTTAGAGACAACCATCCTTTGATGCTAAAATAGAAAAATCTCTCCTTGTTTTTGAGCTACTCTTAGTATGTTCTGGACACCTGCTGATTTTATATAAACTTTTGTTTTGGTTTTCATTTTATTTATTTACTTATTCATTCATTCATTTTACATTAGGATCAAGAGTTGAATTAATGATTAAAATCTATGGTGTGCTGTCCTCATGGGTCTATACAACGTGCTTCTCTATGGTTATTTTCCTTCTCTTTATTCTTTATCTACACTTCCGTTTTCCCCATAAACACTATCTCTTATGTCCTTATGTTGCCTTCAACTCCTCCACTATCACATAAATGTACAATATGCGCTTGAAAAAAAAAAGTGGATTCTGTTGTTTTTGGGATTTTTTTCTATAGTTGTCCATTATATTAACTTTGTTAGTCATGTTTATCAAGTTCTGTATATTCTTACTGATTTCTTTGTCTGCTTGATCTGTGAATCACAAAGGGAGGCTTTGAAAAATCTCTCATGATGGTGGACTGGTAAATTCTTCCTTGTTCTGTCAAGATTTGCCGTATATACTTTAAAGCTATGCTACATATAAGTAAAGAATGGTTGGTTTTTGATGTGTGCTTTGCATATTTTAAAGCAGTGTTACTGGGTGCATACAAGTGAAGAATTATTATATTTTCTGTTCAATTGAACTTTTACCAAGGTTCTGGATTTCTACTAATGCTTTCACCTTAAAGTCTGATATTAATATAACATTCCTTTGGATTACGATTGTCCATTATTTTAGTTTCAAACTTTTAGAGCTCTAATGCTTGAAGCATGTCTCTTATAAACAAACATCATGTAAGTTTATTTTTTAAAACTTCTTTTTTATTTAATTGCAGAGTTAGTCCACTTACATTGGTTCTCATTGCTGATGCATTTGGACTGATTCCCACTATCTTACTTTCTTTGTTCTGCTCTTCTCTTTCTATGCATTTTTCCTCCCTTCTTTTGACTTAAAGGAGTTTTTATTCAATTCCATTCTTTTTTCTTTACTAGTTTGTAAGGTATTCACTTGACTCTATCATTTTCAATATCATTTTCAAAATTTTGACATGAACGAAGATATTACAAACTCAAAATTTAATCAATATCATAACCTTCCTCCCAAATAATAAATAACCTTTGAAAGCTTTAACTCCACTCAGCATCCTGACTTCCTGATTTTAATTCCATCTTGATATCTTTTAGCCCTACAAAATAGACATTTTGTCTATTTTATGCAGTCAATACTGGTTTAGATTCACTCGCAAGTTTATCCTTACCTTTACTCACCATCTTTTCTTGCAACCTATATGTTCCTTCTGGGCTCATTACCTTTCATTTTGAAGTACAACATTAGAACAAAGTAAGGTGGTGGCAATCAATCCAAATGTATTAGTAGTTACAAATAATGTAAATGGACCAAACTCTGCAGAGTTTAATAGAAATCCAAAGGTTGGTTAGTAGCATAAAAGTGCAACACACCGGGAAGATATATGCTTGTATGCACCCAATAACATGGCTTCAAAATATGCAAAACAAAAATTGATAAAATCGTCAACTTTTTAAGTTTCTCAATCTGGGTCTGCCCAATACCTAATTCATGTTTCTGCTATACTCATATTCAATCCATCTGTTGGGTCCTTTATTTTCAGTTATTTTAACCAATCTCTGGATGTTCTTATTCCTGCTCAATGTTTTGCATATTCTCCTTCATCCCTTTTAGGACATTAAAATCTTACTTAAAAAAATTTTTTTTGGTCTATTGATTCTGTTTTGGCAAGTATAGGCTTCTCAGTTTGTTGCTCTTTCTTTCGTAATAGTGGCATTTCTCATTTGTTTTGTTATTCTCCCCTTTGAGATCATTGTTCCTGGGGGTGTCAACCCAAATGTCCTAGGAGAAGGGGCAAAGGCTGGGCCCCAGATGTGGCCAGCTGGTGAGTTTAGGACTTGAAGGGGGCAAGCCTTCTTCAGCCCAGAGAAGTCCATTGCCTCTCCCCCACCTATTGGCCAGACCACTACCCTCACCTTCAGGCAACCTGTCTGAAGACAAGGGCACTGCTCTTCTCCAAGAGCTATCTTTCTCCATGGTAATCACCTAGCCTCAAAGGCAAAGAGGAGAAGAGCAGGAAGAGAGAATGCCCAGGGACCAGCCACTCCCCTGTGGCTGTCGCTGTCCTTCTTTCCACTCAGCCATGCTTAAAGTTGCCCTGGGGTAAGCCCACTCCCCACTGCTAATGGAGGCTGGCTATTGATTTTCTGCCTTACAGAGGAGATAGAGAAGGAAGCATAAGGGAGAGAAAAGGACAATTAAAATCTCTGTCCCCCAAAGGTGGCTTCCTACTCCCCCAATCTTGGCTGCCTCACATCTCCTAACACACAAACAAACAGAAAGAAAGATCCCGCCACTCTCCATCGTGTTTGTGCTAGTTCCTCAGATCTCTGAACAGTCCTTTTGCTTCTGTGACCCTCCAGGTTGGGTTTGCAAGAGGGAGCCAAAATTCCATGCTACTTTGCTTCCATGTCTGGGAGCACAGATCTCTTTAAAAGGGCCAGAGTTGTATTTATATATAATCCACATATATTATAGACAAGTCAGTTGAACCAAACACACAATAAAACAAAAGAGATTTAAAAAAATAACCTGCCATATCTGAATCTTGGAACAAGTTCTAATCCTATGCCATTTCCAGCAAATGCAGAAGGATGTGACATTCTAGAAGGTGAGAAATGTAACTAATATTCAGTACATAATAACCTAGTATAGAGGTTCTCAAAGTATATAGTCTGCAGGCATTTCTTGAAATTGAATAAGTAAGCCTGTCACTTCAAGGAAAACAACTCATAGTATTTATTGTGATAAATTTTGAGGTTTGATAATGACATGATAAATTTTGATAAAATGATCAAATGTGAGCAAAATTAGAATTTGTATCACCACTGTGACCTTGACCACTTTGTAATACTTAAAGATTTTTCTCATGAAAATCAGAGGTGATGTTAGCAAATCTAAATTTTTGCTACTGAATAATGAATGTGTTGCTATTTAGAAGATCTGTGTAACTCAGTGAACCATTTTTCCCCATATGACTGATGTGTGGTATTACAAAACCACGTATGGGCACAAAGTCCAAAGTTTAAGATAGACCCATGGATTTTAGTCTAATAGATCCCTGATCTGCAACTAACAATGAAGAAACTACTCTCTGTTGAGTCAGTAACAAAGAATATCCACCATTATCTGAAAAGGCTATTAAAATACTTTTCCATCTTATAACAGTAAGAGGCTAGGATTTTCTTTACTTCAATCAAAACAACATATTACAGTAGCTTGAATGCAGAAACAAACGTGAGAATTCACCTTCTCTTAAGCCATGCAGTTTAAAAGTTTGCAAAAATGTAAAATACCACTCTTCTCGCTGTTTGTTGCTGTTGTTTTAGAAAATGTAGTAATTTTTTTAATACAAATTATTTGTTAGTGTGATGGTTTGTTATTGTTCTTTTAAAATGAATTAATAAATATGCACTTTTAAACTTTCTATTTTAATTTCTAATATGGTACATAATGCTTGATACAACCCACGAAAACAAAAGCTTCTAGGGGACCTCAATAATTTTTAAGAGTGAAAGGGGTCCTGATATAAAAAGGCTTGAGATTCACTGCCCTAATCATATCGGTTGTTTATTTTTTTTAATTTTTTATTTAAATTCAATTTAGTTAACATATAGTGTATTATTAGTTTCACGGGTAGAATTTAGTGATTTGTCAGTTGCATACAACACCCAGTGCTCATTATGTCATGTCCCCTCCTTAATACCCATCACCCAGTTACCCCACCCCCTCACCACCTCCCCTCCAGCAACCCTCGGTTTGTTTCCTAGGATTAAGAGTCTCGTATGGTTTGTCTCTCTCTGATTTCATCTTGTTTTATTTTTTCCTCCCTTCCCTTATGATCCTCTGTTTTGTGTCTTAAATTCCACATAGGAGTGAAATCATATGGTATCTGTCTCTCTCCGACTGACTTACGCTTAGCATAATACCTTCTAGTTCCATCCACGTCGTTGCAAATGGCAAGATTTCATTCTTTTAGATGGCTGCATAATATTCCATTATACATATACCACATCTTATTTATCCATTCCCCTGTCGATGGACATCTCGGCTCTTTCCATTGTTTGGTTATTGTGGACATTGCTGCTATGAACATTGGGGTTCATATTGGTTGTTTAAAAATGGAAACACTTCTGAGCTCATTGGTAAATATCTTAGCTTCAAACCTCTCAAATGACTGCTCCGAATTCATTACCCTGGCCCCACACATACATCAGCAGCGATGGCACTCCCGGTTTCATCATGCTTCACTGTATTCCACTCTGCAGATACTGTTTTTACCAATTGAAGGTTTGTGGCAACCCTGAGTTGAGCAACACTGTGGGTGTCATTTTTCCAACAGCATCTGATCACTTTGTGTCTCTGTGTCACATATTGGTAATTCTCACAATATTTCAAACTTTTTCATTATGTTTGTTATGGTGATCTGTGATGATTATAACTTGCTGAAAGCTCAGATGATGGTTAACATTTTGCTTAGCCATAAAGTATTTTTAATTAAGGTATGTACATTGTTTTTTATTTTCTTAAGTTTCTGTTTAAATTCCAGTTAGTTCACATACAGTGTAATATTAGTTCCGGGTGTACAACACAGTGATTCGCCCCTTCCATACATCACCATGCTCATCACCAGTGCCCTCCTTCATCCCCATCACCTGTGTCCCCCATCCCCCACCCCGCCCCTCTGGTAACCAGCAGTTTGTTCTCTATAGTTAAGAGTCTGTTTCTTGGCTTGTGTCTCTCTCTCTTTTCCCCCGTTGCTTGTTTGTTTTGTTTCTTACTCCACATATGAAATCATATGGTATTTGTCTTTCTCTGACTGACTGACTTCACTTAGCGTAATACTCTCTGGGACCATCCGTGTTGTTGCAAATGGCAAGAGTTTATTCTTTTTTATGGCTGAGTAATATCCCAGTGTGTGTGTGTGTGTGTGTGTGTGTGTACGTATACCACCTCTTCTTTATCCATCCATCAACTGATGGACTCTTGGGCTGTTTCCATATCATGGCTATTGTAGATAATGCTGCTATAAATATAGGGGTTGTACATTGTTTTTTTAAGACATAATGTTATTGCACACTTAGTAGACTACAGTGTAGTGTAAACAATTTTTTTTTGGAAACCAAAAATTTCATTGGAGTTGCTTCATTGTGATATTTGCTTTATTGTAGTTGTCTGGAACCGAACCTGTAATATCTTCGAGTTATGCCTGTAAGGGGTTAGTCTCTGGCATGCAGGGACCCCAGGACCCTCCAGGATCCTCCAGGATCTTATGGCATCTCTTCCCATTGGTTCCTGACCCTGCTATCTTGCTTCTTCAATATTTTCAGTCCTGTTCCTGCAGAGAAACCAACTGCATTGTCCTCTGAGTGTTCATGGTGACCCAACGTCAATGAAAACCTTTTCTCTACACTTCTGTCCTCTTCATTCTTGTTTCTTCCTGACACATCTAAGTTTATTTGATAGCATGTTCTGAGTAAAAGTGAGATTTTTCTTTTAAAGGCAGAAATGAGGGCCACAATACTAGGCTTTCTTGTGATTCCTGTCCACCTTGAGCTGTGTGCTTTGGACAACTTACTAAAGCCCTCTGAACTTCAATCTCCTGCTATGTGTAAACCTTTCAGGGTTGTTGTGAGCTTTAAAGGTAATCTATAGGGCACCTGGGTGGCTCAGTGGGTTAAACCTCTGCCTTCAGCTCAGGTCATGATCTCAGGGTCCTGCGATCAAGTCCCATATCGGGCTCTCTGCTCAGCGGGGAGCCTGCTTCTACCTCTGTGCCCTCTCTCTCTCTCTCAAATAAATAAAGTCTTTAAAAAAAAAAAAAGGTAATCTATACAAAGAAGCAGCACACAGGCAGGGCTCGGATATCATAGTTACTAGCATATACATATATAGCCCAAAATGGAGGAGCTGAGCTCTCTGACTTCTTCAAAGATAATGATCTGAATTAAACCACAACATTTCGCAAACACTTCCCAGTGACCCAGATAGTTCAGATGTAGCTCTACCTCTCAGCAAGAGAGAACCTTTCATCGCTGGGTGGAAAGCACCCTCATTCCTGAAGATTATGATTCTATGTGATGGGAAAGAATTGACCTAGGAATCAGAGGCCCCGCTTTATTGCCAGGTTTGCCAAAACTTGAGGGATGACACACAGCCTTAGTTTCCTTACCTACAAAATGTGTGGATGGACCTAAATAATCTTTAGGGTCTCTCTCAGCGTTCAGATCCCAGGATCCTATTAAGAGGAATATTCAACATGTCCTGCGGTATTTTATTTTGTACCAAAACACTTGCTTTCTATAAGGCCCAAACTGCTGGATGTGTTTGCCAAGGAAGTTGGAGACTATCTTTGACCTTAGGTACAGTTTGGGGGATTTTTCTTAGATCTGACATAGGCGGTGAATGGCTTTAGGTCAGGAACCAGATTATTTCTTTTATCAGGAGCACCAAGCTCTTGACGTAATCCTATGCCCTTTATGTAAACTCAGTAAATCATCATCTAGAAGTTTCTGTGCCTAGTCAATTGTTCTGGTGGCGAAAACGAAGGCAAAAATGAAGCCATCTACTTGGTGCTGGCTGGGCTGTGGGTAAACATCGCTTGACCTTGATTCGCCCACTGAGAAAAGAATCTTATCTCAGACTCTGTCCACATCCTTTTGAATCCCCTTTATTTTCCTTGTCTTTCATGTTGCTCACATTGGCCACAAGGGCCAAAAGAGTTCTCTTTCATTCTGAACAACATCAGAGAAAAAAAACACATCACCTAGCCCGCAACCGTTTTTCACCCACCCACCTTTCCTCCAGCCAAGTAAGCTTTCACTGCACCCTCTTAGACACTGAGTAAAATACGTGGAAACAAAGTGCTTTGTAAACAGGATCACCAGCACCTGAGTCCTGCTCCCTGTCCACCGGGGAACAGCTGGGTCCTTTAGAAAGGGGCAGATGGAGAGGGGAGATGTGGCAGCCGCTGGTGCTGTGTGGTGGCGGTACCCGCAGCATCTGGGAGTTTGTCAGAAACCATCTTAGCCTCCACACTTGCCCTGTCGAAGCCACATGGACATTTTACTAAGACTCCCAGGCAACTTGAACGCACAGTAACATTTGAGAACCACACCCATGGACAACATCAATAAGCACAGCCCCACTATTTGTAAAGAATCCACCTTAGACGTCACTCTCAGATCAAATGACCAACTGCCAAGCAAGTGTTAGTATTAGGAACCCCTGGTCTGCATCTCTTGCTCCCATCCTTCCCACTGTGTGATGGGGCCCCTTACACGAATCAAGCACCTCACTTCACCAAGTTTCTCATCTTGCATTTGAAACCCAAGCAGTAGAAGCTGCACAGGGGTCTCCTGGGAACAGTGGTGGGTGGTTGATGGTGGGGTCTAATGCTTGAGAGATGCCTGCGTGACAGAAAAGCCAGGTTGAACTTCTAAATTTGTTGTTGTCCGTCCTTGGTTGTCACTCCTGTCCCCCATGACACGAGAACTACAAATGCCGAATCTTTCCCTGCCTAGCAGGGGGCATGGTGAGATGGGGAAGTTGAGCCTCCAGCAATCCACTGGAGGGAAAACAAAAACCAAACAAAACGACAGTGAAAAGAGCAGAGTGTCCTAGGGTTCCTCATCCTCACCCACCCTTCTCCCCAGACCTGTCAGCTGAAGAAGCCAAAAGCACCCAAGGGGCGTAGCACTTCAGTGGAGTAGGAAATTCCTGGAGGCAACAAATCTGCGAGTATCCCAAGGGAAGATGCCCCATGACTCTTTCAGGAACAGTGATGAAGGTGAAGTGTGAGAAGGAGGTGAAACACGTCGGATTCTGTCTGTCTTTCATATTACTATTCATAGCAAAACTCCAAAGCAAGATGTGAAACACTTTCAATGTCAGAAAAGCTTAATTTAACTCCCTCTTAGTACATGCCAAAGCCCTTGGGATTTTCAGGATTAATAATAGGTGTTGTCTGTCTTTTTTCCCCTCTGCCCACATAAAAGGTACACGAGCTAAAAAGCAAGGCCACACGCATAATACACCTCCAAGCCTACGGTAGGACTCCCATCCTCGGAGCTCCGTCTTTCAAGCTCTGAGCATTTGCCCCCATGGCCCAACACCAAGTTAGTAATCTGACATTTTCCTCCACTCCATAGAAAGCAGACACTTTACTCTCAGAAGAGAAAATGACATCTACATCCAGAATCAGACCAATACTGAAAAATTACAGAGAGGAAACTTCCCCTACCCACCTTCTAAAGAAAATTCTGGGGAAAACAACAACAACAACAACAAAAAGAAAGAAAGAAAAGGAGAGGAGAGGGGAGGGGAGGGGGGGAGGGGTGGGGAGGGGGGAGGGGAAGAGAAGAGAAGGGAAAAGGAAAAGAAAAGAAAAAAGAAAAGGAAAGAAAATTTGTGCTTGCTTCCCGAGCCTCCAGGCCCATCTGCGGTGTGAGCCAGGAGAATGGGTAGAACTGAGAGCACAGAACAATTTCTTTTATAAAGTCAGAGCTGCTGGTAGAAGCAAGACATGGGTCTGAAAGAGAAAAGCCCCTGTTAGCTGAATTTCAAGAAAGAATATTCAGAATTTTTAGTGAGTAAACCTAGGGAGTGGATGTGGCTGCCATGCTGTGTGGGAAGAAGTTTTATAAGTGATAATATGGTGGAAAAGTATTCAAAGACGTTTTGCTGAGTCACATACGTGGAATTCTCGCTCGTTACTCCTGTGCAAGATCTCAGAATAGACAGTGGTTTTGTCTTTTTTTTTCTAGATGTTGTACTGCTGGGTAGTTTTTTGTTGCTGTTGCTTTGTTTTGTTTTTATGATACCTAGGAAGGCTCAAAATATCCCAGACTTCCTCCCGTTCGATTAAGAAAAGGGAACATTTCAGGGCTACCTTTCCCACACTCTTGTACCTCCCACTTTCTTCGGATGCTATCTGGAACACCCTCGGCAAGGCATTCCAGGGAAAAGGATTCTAGCCAAGCACTTTACCTGTTCTTTGCTATTTAAAGATCAGAGAAGTTTCAGTATTTCTAAATTCCAGGAAAGATGTTTTTATGAAAATGAAGTCTGTGGGAGAAAGAAATTCTGGAACTCCCCTTGTCCCCACATGATGGATGTCCACAGATATTCAAGCTAATTTGTGATGACTCTGGGAATTTCCATGGTCTTATTTAGAAAAGCATATCGTCGTGTAATTCAACAGTTCTTAAGGACACAAAGTTGCCTCAAAGGCAGTTTGCCTTAAAAAAGATTTAGGTGTTTAGAAACGTTCTTGGTTCCTGATTAAGTTATCAGATTCCAAATGCATCTGCGGGCAATCCTTGATTATTTGCGCTAATGAATAATTACAAGAGTTGCTAAGTATACTTCTTCCTGATTTTCCTGAGGCAAAATTATAGTGAAGTGCAGTTCTCAAGTGTACAACTTGATGAGTTTTCAAATATGTACACCCATATAATCAACATTTCCATCACCTGCCTTCTTTCAGCCGGCCCCACGCACCACAAGCAACCACTCCTCTGATTCCTTTCTGTATACTAGTTCTGTCTTTTCTCGAACTTCCTACAAATGAAATCAAACAGTATGTATGATTTTGTGTATATCTTCTTTTGTTCAACACAATATTTTTGAGATTATTTAAAGCCACTATAAATATTTTGTGTAAGTCTTCTTGTAAACATATGCTTTCACTCCTCTTAGATAAATACCTTGGTGTGGAATGGCTGGATCATAGGATGGGTAGGTGTACGGCTAACTTCACTAACAAAACAAAAACAAAACAGCTCTCGGCTTTCCGAGGAATGGTATCATTACACTCCCACCCGTCATGTAGGAGAGTTTTGGCACCTTTACCTGCTCTTCTGCTTTTGTTGTTGTCAGTCTTACCTATATTACCTGTTCTCATGGAATATTCCATGGTGGTTTCCAATTTACTTTTTTTGATGTCATTGGATGTGGAGCACCCTTTCAAGTGCGTTTGGATAATCATCTGTCTTCTTTGGAGGACTGACTCGTTCAAGCCTTTGCCCATCTATTTATCGGGTCGTTAGCCTTTTAGGATTGATCTGTAGCTCTTTAGATAATGTGGAGACAAGTCTTTTTGTCAGAGGTGTGTGTTGCAAACATATGCTCCCAGTGTATCACTTATTTTTTTCATTTTCTTAATGTCTTGGGATGGCTAGAAGTTTTTGACTTACTTTTCTGTTACGGTTGGTACCTTTTGGGTCCTCTCTAGGAAATCTGGGCCTATCCGTGGTTTGCAAAGCTATTTGCCTTCATTGGCCCTTAGAACCTTAATAGTTGTAACTTTTATGTGTACACGTACCATGGATAAACCTAGGGTGTAGATTTTGTAAGCTTAGCTACATGATAAAATTAATTTTTGTATGTGAACTGAGGTTCTTTTTTCCCCATAAATTTATCCGTTTGTTCCAGAGCGTTTGTTGAGAAGATTTTCCTGCCCTCATTGAACCGCCATGGCATATTTATAAAACAATTAACTGAATGTACACGTGTGAGTCTATTTCTGGTCTTTCTATTCTGTTCCATTACTCTATTTGTCTCTCCTTCTACCAATAACTACTGTCTTGCTCACTGCAGCTTTTATAGAAAGTCTCAGTATCAGATGATGTGAATTCTCCAAATTTGTACATTCTTTTTAAGATAGCCTTAGAAATTCTTGGTGTTGTGTTTCCAAAGAGGTTTTAGAATAAACTTGCCAAATTTCTACCAAAAAGTGTGTTGGATTTTTTAAAATTGTAATTGCATTGAATTTGTTGATCAACTTAAGGCTAACTGATGTCTTTTTTCAAAGACGAATCTTTCAATCCATAAACATTGTACATTTCTCCATTTATATAGTTCTTTAATTTATGATGGCAATGTTTCAGAGTTTTCAGTTCAGAAGTCTTGCAAGTTTTTGGTAAATTTATTCATGAGTATTTTACTTTTTTGATGTTATCATAAATAAATTGTTTTTAAAATTTTTGATTTCTTAATTGGTTGTTTCCAGTATATAGAAATAACCGCAAGTTGGGGCGCCTGGGTGGCACAGCGGTTAAGCGTCTGCCTTCGGCTCAGGGCGTGATCCCGGCGTTATGGGATCGAGCCCCACATCAGGCTCCTCCGCTATGAGCCTGCTTCTTCCTCTCCCACTCCCCCTGCTTGTGTTCCCTCTCTCGCTGGCTGTCTCTATCTCTGTCAAATAAATAAAATCTTTAAAAAAAAAAAAAAAAGAAAGAACCACAAGTGATTTTTGTATATTAAGACTGCGAAATTTACCAAGTTGTAGTCATTTTTTTTTCAGATTTCTTAGTAACTTTATGTAAGCAATCAAGTCATCTATGAATACTATTTATTTTGAAATCTACTTTCTGATATTAATGTAGTCACACCAGCTTTCTTATGCATACCTCTGCATAATATATCTTTATGTATACTTTATTTTCAATCTATCATTGTCTTTATATTTAAAGTATGTTCTCTTGTAGTCAGCACAGAGCTGGGGCCTGCTGTTTTATCCAGTCTGAAAGTTTCTATCTTCTGATTTATGTGTCTGGTGCATGTTTCATACAATTACTGATAGGTTAGCTTGCAGTGTGCCCTTTTGCTACCCTGTTTCCCGGGTGTCCCATTTGGGACTTCAGTTAAATACAATAGACTATCTGATATTATCCCACAGGTCATGGGAGGTCTATTCAAATTGTTTGAAATTTTTTTCTCCGTGCTCATCAGTTTGATCATTTCTATTGATTTGTCCTCAAAGTGTAATATGGGTCACATTTTCCTGTTTCTCCACATGTCCGGAATTTTTGAAAACTTGCTGGGTCTTATGAATTATACATTTTAGAAGGTCTGGAATATGTTGTCTTCCTTTAAGAGGTATTGAATTTTGTTCTTACAGGCGGTTCAATTACTGGTGCGTCCTCCCGTCTGTCAGGTTTCGTTTCAGTCTTTATAAGGGTGGGTCTGTTTGGGGGAGTATCCAAATCCCGGCCATGCCAGCAGCCTAGAACTCTGATTTTTTCCCTCCTTGGGTCAGTGAGACCAGGGCTTTGCTTGGGTTCTGTTTGGTGCCACCTGGCAGCAAAGTGGCCATGAAGGAATCCATGGCAATGCTGGGGTTCACGTCACGGGTCCCTCTTCTCAAATAATACAGTGCTGCACTGTTACTAAATGCCTGAAAACACTTTTTTGCACATTTTGTCTGGTTTTAAAGTTGTTTTCAGCAGGAGGTAAGTTTTGGTACCAAAATTTTGTCATGGCTGGAAACGGAAGTCCTGGTTGCTTTCTTCCCCCCTTCAGTTACTTTATCTAGCTCAGGGAATGTCCATTGCTTTTAAGTTGTTCTTTTTTAAATTGACTTTATGGTTTAAAGTAGTATTAGGTTCACAAGAAAACCAAACAAAAGGTACAGAGATTCTTCATCTACTCCTGACCTTATTCATGCAGAGCCTCCCACATGATCATGTTATCAACAGCTCCCACCAGGTGGTACCTTTGTTTCAGCTGATGAACCTACAGTGACACCTCATTGTCATGCAGAGGCCACAGTTTACATCTGGCTTCACTCTTGGTGTTGCACATTCTACAGGTTTGGGCAAATGTATAATGACACGTATCCACCATGATAGTGTCTTACAGAGTAGTTTCACTGCCTCGCAAACCCTTTGTATGCTGCCTCTTCATCTCTCCCTCCTCCCTAACACCTGGCAACCAGGATCTTTTCACCGTCTCCATAGTTTTGTCTTTTCCAGAGTGTCACATAGTTGGAATCACACATATGGAGCACTTGAAATTGGCTTCTTTCACTTAGGAATATGCATTTCAGTTTCTTCCATGTATTTTCATGGCTTGATGGCTCACTTCTTTTTAGCACTGAATACTATTTTATTGTCTGGATGGACCAGAGTTTACTTATCCATTCATCTAACGAAGGACAGCTAAACGTAGCTTCCAAGTTCGGGCAATTATGAATAAAGCTGTTAGAAACATCTGTGTGCAGATTTTTGTGTAGACATAACTTTTCAACTTCTTTGGGTAAATACCAAAAAGTGTGATTGCTAGATTGCACAGTAAGAGTGCATTTAGTTTTGTAAGAAATTGTACAAACCCTCTTCCAAGTGGCTGTGCCATTTTGCATTCCTACCAGCAATGCATGAGGGTCTCTGCTGCTCCACGTCCTTGCCAGTACTTGCTGTTCTGGATTTTGGCCATTCTCAAAGTGTGTAGTGGTACCTCGTTGTTGTTTTAATTTGCACTTCCCTGATAACATATGATGTGCAGTATCCTTTCATAAGCTCATTTGCCATCTGTATATCTTCTTTGGTGAGGTGGCTGTTAAGGTCTTTGGCCCGTTTTAAAAACTAGGTTGTTCATTTTCTTATTGTTGAGATTTAAGACTTCTTTGTATATTTTAGATAACAGCCCTTTAGCAGATCTATTTTTGCAAATCTGTTCTCCCAGTCTGTGGCTTGTTTTCACTGCCTTGACAGTGTCTTTCGAGAGCAGAAATTTTTTATTTTAATGAGGTCCAGCTTCTCAGTTCTTTCCTTCATGGATTGTGCCTTTGGTGGTGCATCTAAAAAGTCATCACCAAATCCAAGGTCATCTAGACTTCTATTATCTTCTAAGAGTGTCACAGTTTTGTGTTTTACATTCAGGTTTGTAATCTATTTTGACTTAATTTTTGTGAAGGATGTAAGGTGTGTGTCTAGATCCGCCTTGTGGCATGTGCAAATCCAGTTGTTCCAGCACCATTTATTGAAAAGACGACCCTTGCTCCATGGTATTGCCTTTGCTCCTTTGTCAAAGATCAGGTGACTATATTCATCTGGGTCTCTTTCTGGACTTTCTATTCTGTTACACTGGTCTATTTGTATATTCTTTCACCAATACCACATTGCTTTGATTACTGTAGCTTGACAGTAAATCTTGAAGTCAGGTAGTGTCAGTCCTCCCACTTTGTTCTTCTCCTTCAATATTGTGTTGGCCATTCTGGATTTTTTTGCCCCTCCATATGAACTTTAGAATCATTTTAGAATCAGAATTGGTATCTACACAATAAGTTACTGGGAGTTTTATTGGGATTGCATAATCTATAAATCATGTCGGGAAGAACTAATATATTGACAATATCTAAACTTCCTATTCATGAACATGAAATATCTCTCCATTTATTGATATATAATTTTACAAAAGCACTTTATTGTGGGGGTGCTAATGGAAATGGTATTGTGTTATTAAGGTCAATTTCCATTTGTGCTTGCTGGTATATAGCAAAGCCATTGACTTTTATATATTAGCTTTGTATCCTGCAACCCTGCTAAAATTGCTTATTAGTACCACAAGGGTTTTTGTCTATTCTTTCAGACTGTCTAGGTAGACAATCATGTCACCTGCAAAAGAAAGTTTTATTCCTTCCCAATCTGTATATCTTTTATTTCCTTTTCTTTTCTAATTGCATTAGCCAGGACTTCCAGCACCAAGTTGAAAAGTGGTGATGAGAGGGAACATCCTTGCCTTGTTTTTCTTTGTTTTTTTGGGTTATTATGCATATCTTGTTTTAGCAGTAGATTTACCTTCTGATACTCAAAACGTAGGTTGGTATTGAGGTAAACAAGTACCTGTGAGTGGTACTGGGGGTATGGGCTGTAGAGAGAGAGGACCTCTTGCAGGAGATAACGGTTAAGGTAAATTTCAGCCCTGCCTCTATCTAAATTACCATTCTCCTTTCCTGGACAGAGGGAAAAAGGAAGGATGAAGAACAGGGATCTATTCTATGTCTATTACGTGCAGGGTGCTCTGCAAGTTACCTTTGTACGTTATTTCATGCAATCTTTAAAACAAACAGTAAAATAGTGATGATGATTATAATACTAGTTTACAGAAAAAGTGGCCAAGCCTTAGATAAGTAAAAGCAATGACACTATATAGCTAGTAAGCTGGTAGAGCTAGGATCTAGAAGCCCATTTATCTCCCCATTCCACCATGCTACCTTCCTTGCCTTATTATTATAGTTATTATGATTACCAGTATTTATTCAGTGTATATGTTACATGTCCCTTTACAATCGCTGGCCCTCTGAGCCATTCAAATTGTTTCCATTTAGACCCTTCTTGGTGAGAGATGGGGTGAGCTGTCCACACTCTACTCACCTTCTGTGATTCAGGAGCTCAGGAGTGTCCTGAGTCTTGGATGTGGCGAGATGCTGGGTACAGCGTAAGGACAGAGAAGCTTCACTCTAATGGAGTGATGATTAATAAGCAATCGGTGACTGTCGTCTGCCAGCAATGAGTGCAGCAACCAGCCTGGATTTGGTGCCTGTGCTGGTGGAGGGAGAGGCTGTCAGTGCCGTCTCCCCTTTTCCTGTTTCCTGTGATCCTTCCTAGCCACTTTCTTTATCCAGCCTGTGGCTTTTCTCAACAAGCAGGCTTTTTCCAACAAGCAGGACTTGTTGGAAGATATGCAATGGAATCATTTTTCTGATTTGAGCAGCGCCCTTTTTTTCCTTAATACCTGGGCATTTGGCCACTATTTCTGGTGTCCTTGGTGAGAAACCGGTGTCCATTCTTGAGGGGGCTGAGAAATGGTCAAGTCTTTGTGATATGAGAAGGAATTTGGTAAACTCAGCGGTGGGTGGGTGGGTGAAAAATACACGTTTCCTACTTGCCAGACTTTGGGTGGAGCACTTTACATATAGTTCTCAAAAAAAAAAAAAAAAAAGAAAGAAAGAAAGAAGAGAAAAGAAAAGAAAACGGTACAAAATCACTAATTATAGAAATTCTGACAATCCTTATTTTCCAACAAGTATTTATCACTGACACATGTCCCTCAATTAAATTTACATGGCTTTCCTCCCTTCCTTTCCTCATACCCTTTGGTCCTCTTCTCTCTTTCTATACTTATTCAGCATAAGGCAAATTCAGAATAAAACCTCATTCACTTCTATTCATTGAGTTTTAAATACATTGCAATTTGGAGAGGAACTTGGTTGAAGTCAAAGTTTGAGCCGTCTCTGATACCAAGGTTTCTAAAGGACAGTGGCAACAGCCTTCGTCTCTTTCTAGGAAGAGGTGGGGTACCCAAAAGTCCTTTAGAGAAGGTGAAGAAATGTGTGATGACATCATCGCAGGGTTAAGTATGTGAGTGCACGAGTGGAACGTCCTGAACTCCTAACACGCCTCTTTTCCTTTGCAGACCTGTGTGACGGTTACCCGCCAGACCTCAAGCACGCCACATACAGAGCTCTCGAGTACAAGACGGGCACGGTGTTAAATTGTGGGTGTGAGAGAGGCTACCGCAGACTAAGCAACTTCATGCATTGTGCGGGAAACGCCAGCCACGCTTCCTGGGAAAACAGATGCCAGTGCAGAAGTACATGTAAGTGTTTCCTTTGGTGACACGGAGGGAGAGAGAAGAACTCTAGCAAGCTTCAGCTTTTGCTCACTCAGCCCTACAGACGAAAACTGGCCAGCCCAAACTCCACGATAACTCACCTCAGTGGGTCCTGGAAAATAATTCACCAGACCAGTGTTTAAGGAGTGCCTCCCGGTTCCAAGGACTGATCTAGGCCCTCGGGATACCCGGCACTCTAAGAACTTAACATCTTGCGGGGAGAGCGGGAACAGATGTTATACTAATCATTACTGAACAATTCGAAAGTAAGTCTACTTCACGGCAAAGTAAATGCACTTGATGCCACTAAACTGTAGGTTAAAAATGATTGCTATGGCAAGTTTTATGCTACGCTTAGCTCATCACAATTTTTTTAGAAATAAAAAATTCAAAAGGAATAGTCAGAATGAGCCTATATAAGCAATAAGAAAAATAATAACAATCCCAGTGAGTATCTACCTGTCAGGCCGCGTTCGCTGTCTTGCGCTTTGCTCTCCGAAGCTCACACCTGACGCGCCCGTGTGCTGACTCGGGCCGTCGGCCGCTCCCAGCTCCCCCCCAGCAAACATGGCCGCGCGAATTCCCAGCAACCCCCGCGACGCTGTGCGCCCTCTCCTCTTCAGCCGCCACCTCCCCAACCCTAAGGAAGCAGCTCTGGGTACAAGAGCGGAGGCAGTGGGCGAGGCAGTTCCTTCCCTGATAAGAGTAAAACGGGAAGAGAAGCTCGTGCTACTCAGTTGGAGCGTCTTATCTATTACGGAAATTTTTTCTTTTCTTTTCTTTTTAAAGATTTTTATTTGTTTGAGAGAGAGCGAGAGAGAGAGGGAGAGCAAGTGAGAGAGAGCACAAGTGGGGTGAGGGGTAGAGGGAGAAGCAGACTCCCCGCTGAGCAAGGAGCCCGGTGTGGGACTCGATCCCAGGACCCTGGGATCATGACCTGAGCCGAAGGCAGACGCGTCACCGACGGAGCCACCCATGCGCCCCTATTACGGAAATTTTCAACGTGGCTGCCATCACGTCTTTCGTGCGTTTCCTCGGAGGGCAAATATACGGTCAAGCAGAAAGGATTGTCGGTCCAGGGTCTGCCCTGCCCAGTGTCAGGAACTGGCATTCCAGAGCTTCAGAAATAGTCCCCCAAAGACCCCTCTGTCCCCTTGTTCCAGTCCTGCAAGACCCTGGCTGCGCTGGGGGAGCAAGGAGAATATCAAGCCCAAAGGCAAGGCAGGCTGGTGTGCGGGCAAGGCCCCAAATCTGCACTGGGGAAGCAGAGAGGAAGAGGAAGCTGTTCCCTTTGAACGTCTTTATTTATGGACTTTATAACCTGGCTGGAGAGCCCTGTGGCCCTCACTGCTGGACGTGATTGGAATCAGCAGAGGACTAAGGGTCCTGAACCTCATCGCTGCTGGGGAGGGCGAGCAGGGAAGGCAGAGCCGCTTGCCCTTGCCCGGAGATTGCAGGCAGGTCACCTTCCTGGAGTGGAATGCAGAGGCAGTGACCCCCGAGGGACTTTCTGAACCTAAGTTGAGCTGATTTTGCTATTGTATGCTCTTCATCGAATCCTGAAGGCTCTCTCACAAGCCTGATTTCTCTACCAGGTTTTTTGTCCACTCTGTGATAATGGAACGTGGTGAAAAGTGGTGGGTCCGTTTGTCCTTTTGTTCCTTAGCCCTGGAGATGGTGTCTGTGAGCCACAGTGAATTCTGTGTCAGCTGCACCAGGCACATACTGCAAGGTCTGCAGACGGCTGTGGAAGCACCCGTGGCCTCTTTTCCCAGCAGACCCTCCCCCGACCCTCAGTTAGAATCCCGAGTTGCTCACAGTGGTGCCCATACTCAACTCCTTTGCCAAAGTCTTCACAATAGAGAGGAGTGTCCTGTTGAATTCCAAAAGATTGAATCCCTTTGCCTTTTAAGTGGACTACTTTAGGGAAGCAAGGGGCATTGGTGGTGGCTGACTCACACCATCCCTCCCGGCATCGGGCCCCACCCTCGCACAAGGCTGGCAGGTGGATGGCCGGAGTGAGCCCCTTTTGGGGAGACACACATACACCAGACGATCTTTCAGTTCTTTCAGAAACACGTGGTGGGCCTCTGACGTCATGCAGAGGAATACTGCCAGACCCCGCTGAGAGCACCCCACGGGCAAGGAGGGTGTGTGTGGCTCCTCTTTGTAACCCCTGCCCCCCAGTACTGCCTGACGTGTCACAAGCAGCGGAAGGGCACTCTTAGAATAAATGAATACACAAGGAGTGTTTCTTCTATTTTAAGCATCTGTGGAGTTATTTGCTTCTTTCTATCTATATTCTCTAGCCTCCAAGAGCACAGAAAGACAAATTACTCCTAGACCCAAAGAACAGAAGGAAATGCAGAGCCCAACGCCGCCCGGGGACCAAGGTAACCTTCTAGGTAAGAGGCGGTCTGGCCAACGCCTGGGAGCCAGCTCTTCCCCTGCAGATATACTCTGTACTCCCCAGAGGAGGAAGGTCTGTCCCACGATCCTCTTCTTTTAGGACGTCAGGTAAACAAGAACAACTGTGTCATGCTTGCGGGCTCTGGAGCCACTCAGCATTTCAAGCCAACATGGGCTCTGGGTTTCCTCCTGCTTTGGGAGCTGGCGGAGTAGAACTGGGCTCGATTCAGTTCAACCCAGTTCAACTGAACTGAGTTCAAAAGCAGGTCGATTGGAACTCCTGTGCCCAGCCCTGTAGACAGCCGTTCCTGCCCTGGAGGAAATGCTCTGTGTTCCCCCCTTCCGTGCGAGATAATCAACTGCCCGCAAAGTAATTCACCCCAAAATGTTTCTATGAACAGGGTTGTGAAGCCTGCCTGCCACGTGGGTGCGCGTGCAAGCCGCCGACAAACACGTCCTAGCTCATGCGATGTGGGGGAGCGAGCACAACTGCAAAATGAATCACGCCAAAGTCGGGGCCTCACACCACGAGGACATAGAGCCCGTTAGGAAAACCTGAGCTTCTGGGGGACCCACTGACCTTTACAAGACCCTATTGTCCTATGCTAATTCTATTACCTTCCAAAAACACTTTATCATCCTGTGTATAATTTCTTCTAAACCTCACAACCCAGTGAGCCAGGGAGCAGGATTATTACTGTGATTTACTGAAGAAAATGAGACACGGAGAAGTTAAAAGACTTGGCTAAACGCTCATTTAGGAGGAAGACCTCAGGTCTTACTAGGGATCTTTCTACTAATCACTTGTTTTAAATTAATTTTAATTTATTTGCAGCTTCCGTTATTAAAAAAAAAAAAAAAATCCAGGGGCACTGTTGCAATATGATGTTTTTATGTTGTACCTCCAACTTTGGGCTGAATGGCATTTCAAAACGCATTTAATTGTTTGTTTTTCTCTCTTTTTCCCATATTACACTGAACGGTTCTTCCAAGGTTTCTCAGGAGGTCAATGTTTGCTGTTCTTTTTTTTTTTAATTTTTTATTTTATTTTATTTTTTTTTTTGATGTAAAGTTCGGTGATTCATTAGTTGCGTATAACACCCAGTGCACCATGCAATACGTGCCCTCCTTACTACCCATCACCAGCCTATCCCATTCCCCCACCGCCCCCCCGAAGCCCTCAGTTTGTTTCTCATAGTCCATAGTCTTTCATGCTTCATTCCCCCAATATTTGCTGTTCTTATTTGAGAGATAACCACTCGTTCTGGCCACAGATGCTCTTAATGGGATGTTTTCATTTGAGAGAAGCAAACATAATTTAAACAGGTTCAGACCATCATGGATTTCATTGGAGGTAAAAGAAATTTTATTCTGAGATGAAAACACAAGTTCAGCCATGATTTGCAAGGTGCTACACCAGAGCAGACCACTGGGGACAGGACTGCTCTCAGCTTCCCTCTGGGGCAGGGGGTTACATGTAAGATACTTTTAAAGGTCATATTGAGTATTCGGATTGTGGAAGGTCTGGAAGGTCAGAGCACATGTCTGGGGAGAGAGGGTACATGTGGTTCCGTATATCCAGATTTGGGGTGGGGTAGGGAATCCTGAGGATAAATCAGAGCAGGACATGATCAGTGGTTACAAGACCAGCCTGGCTTGGGTTTTAGTTGGGCGAGTGGAAGGTTTGAGGGCATGGGGAACTTTCAGAGGCCTCGGCAAGGCTCACAGGGTGCAGGCTTAGGCATGGTGTGATCTGAGATCAGGTTCCATTTCCCCGAGATTCTCTCAGCCCTCCCCTCCTTCTGGCTTTGGCTCTCTCTCCAGTCCTTCAGCCATGGCCCCAAGATGACCAGCAGCCCCCAAGGGGGGATGTGCCTCCTCCCCTAGCCAGGGAGACCCTTCACCCTTCATTGGCCCCAGTGGGCTAGAGACTACCTTTATCCCTCAGCTGAAACTGCCCTTCCCATTCCTGCCCTCTCACGAGAACCCTCGCCATCACCACAAGTAACTGCTCATTCCTCCGTGTTCCCATAGCAAGCGTCTGTTCCTCAGCGATAACACTCTGGACATTCTGCCTTCAGCTGTCTTCCTCATTCAGTCCATCATCCACTCCCACTGGAGTGACAGGGTCTGTGTGCCCTCCCACCAAGCACCTAGCAAAGTTCCTGACACAGACATTCTCAGTATATATCGGTTGAATAAAAGAAAGAATGAATGAATGAATAAAACAGTCAGAACCAAGGTCCAGTCTCTAGGAAGACGCAACTCCGATTCACTCACGATGCCTTCAGAACTTCCTTTCCCTCTTGCAGGTCACTGCAGGGAGCCTCCTTCCTGGGAACATGAAGATCCAAAGAGAATCTACCACTTCGCGGTGGGGCAGACGGTTCACTACCAGTGCGCGCAGGGATTCAGGGCCCTACACAGAGGTTCTGCCCAGAGCGTCTGCAAAAGGATCTCAGGGAAGACCCAGTGGTCACAGCCCCAGCTCAAGTGCATAAGTGAGAGGACGGACAGTCCGTTTCCAGGTATGGAGGCACCTGCTTGGGCCTATTGCCCTGCTTTTTCCAGCAGGCTGAGTGGAGTGGAATTCCTGACCACCAGCAGCGTGACCGTGGGCAAACCACTTCCTCTCCTTGGGCCTCTTCTTTCTCTCACTCTAGAAAACAGACCAGATAAACTAAGGTCTCTATCACCTCGGTTTCCCTGTACCCTGAGTGAGGATAAATGGTAGAAGGTGGAAGAGGAGGGAAGATTTCTCAAGTGCCCCAAAGCTCCCCCGGTGTTATCTCACCGGAGACAAAGCTGCCCCGTCCTAGCCAATCCTGATATTCGACGTCTTCTAAGGTACCAGGACTTCCTCTCATTCAAAAGGGCAAGTCCAGCCTGCCCCCCACACACTTCTGATTTACTGACATATAATGTAAACTCATTATCGGTCCAGCGCTGCACTGTTCGCGTGCTCCTTCTCCTCGTGTAATCCCCCCTGGGCTTTGATACAAGTGCAGATGTGCAGGGAAGGGGCTGATTCAAGCAGGCACGTGCACGCGCACACACGCGCTCATTCAGACGCACGTACAACTCACCTATGCAGAGGCCTACTGTTTTCATTCTGAAAGTGTATTACTATTTTTACAACCAAAAGCCGCTCAGATTTAAACTTCATGTTAGAGGTTTCTTAGCTCACAGCCTATTGGTTCATAGCTCTCCCGGGAGTTTCCTGGGTGAAATCTGAAGCCGCCCCCATAAGGAGCGCAGGCAGAGACCGGAGAAAGAGGCAGGCCAGTTGGCAGGCCGCGGTTTGAACAAGCAGAGGGAACTTACCTGTGGGGCGGCAGCAAGAGGACTGGATCCCAGCGCTCGCCCCCCAGAACTTACATGTTTATAAAGAGGCCTTAACTGGGTGCAGTCACGTATGCTCTGCGGATGTTCTCAACACCATGTTACTGCTCAAGGCTGTGTCCTTGGAGCAGCCTCTGGGAGTGGGAAAGGCAAGCGGGACCCACATTCCGAGGACAGGGAAGGAGGTGAGGAGCCTGCAGGTGCCTGGGTCCAGCCCATGGGTCGACTGGCACTCGTGTCTTTTTGATGACATTCCCCGACAGTGTGCCTGCTGGGAGCCCGGTGGCTGACACGTGTCGCTTTCCTCGTAAAAGGACGGCAGGGCAGGGCCGTGTCCTGGGTGACTGGAAATACCCACAAAGAACCGGGGACCTGTCACCAAGAGAAACTGTCCTTTTGAGCATGTCTGCTTCATTTGATGTTTCCGCGGGGTTGGATTATCATGACCTGTTTCCAAGCCACAGATGGAAACCAGGGCTGAATGGGAAGCTTGGGGAGAAGGAGCTGCTCGGGATTCCACAGCCAGCAGATCAGGGTCAAAATTCCCTCCCACTCGGCTCTGCTGGGCCCATTTCCCTGCACGCCTGTGACCCGCTCTAGCCGCAGGGTGTGGGGCCCCCAGACAACGTGCTGAGAAGGGCGATCCGCACCCCACTGAGCGTGTCTGGGGTCAGCTAAGGAAACCCGCTGCCCCCACCCTCATCACTTCCTCTCCCCACCAGATGACGAAGAAGAGCCTCAAGCAAGCACCCGTGCTCCTGGGAGAGACACTTCCTCCCCCTTGCAAATGACAAGTACTACCGGTAAGGCTGGACTTTCTGGGAGGGTGAGAGCTCGGCCCTCGGGTCCTCAAGCAAGAGACCAAACACAGTTGGCCTGGGGTAGCCCCTCCCGGGCGCCTGCCCCTCCAACCCCCAACCCTCAAACATGTCACAAGCAGGGCGCCTGGGTGGCTCAGTCGGTTGGGCATCTGACCCTTGGTTCCGGCTCAGGTCGTGATCTCAGGGTCGTGAGATCGAGCCCCGTGTCCGGCTCCACACTGGGTACAGAGTCTGTTCAAGTTTCTCCTCTCCTTCTGCCTTCCCTCCTGCTCTCTCTTTTTCCCTCAAATGAATAAATTTATCTTTAAAAATCACAAACAAACATGTCAAAAGCAAGTGTTGGCAACAGGAGAAGCCAGGCTGAGGTTGGCACCGGAAGGCAGAGGAAGGCAGGCCTGTCCGTCATGCCCTTCCGTCGGGCTCCGAGGCTCCACTCACGAGAGGCCCTAAGCTCTCCAGCCAGTGCACTCAGATAACCAGCACAAACCGAGCATCTTCTCATCTCTTTTCTGCACAGATTTCCACAAACACACGGAAGTGGCTACCTCCGCAGAGTCGTTCATATTCACAACCGAGTATCAGATAGCAGGTGGGTAGGCCTTGTGCCTTCTGTGGACAAAATGCACCCCGGACAGAGACTGTGGGGTACGTTGCTTGGTGGTCGGTCTGGTGGGTCAGTCGGTTAGTCAGTTAGTTTAAAATGCCCCCTCCTTACACTGTGTAATAGTTATACGAGTAAAGGACAAATCCGGATTTTAACAACACAAACTCATAGTAATCTGTCATAGTAAGCGGGCTGTGACGTCTCAAAGCCGCCCCAAGAAAGCCCTCCTGAATGGATCCTAAATGACAAAATATCCCGTAAACCCTACATTCGTTTCCTGGTAGGAGAGAAAAACAGGCTTTGAGGGCGGGAGAAAAAACCGAGCTCATAGCAACGGAGAGCAGAGCGCTGGTTGTGGGGCCTGTGGGTGGGGGGAGACGGGAGATGCTGGTGGAGGGACACCGACTTCCCGTTAGAAGATGAATCGTTCTGGGGAGCTAATGGGAAGCATGGTGACTCTGGTTAGCAACACAGTATTGTAGACCCGAAATTTGCTCAAGGAGTCAATCTCCCGTGTTCTCACCAGAAAAAGGAAATGGTAGACAGGAGGGGTGGCCGGCGGTCTTGGCTGGTGCTCCGGTGCTAATCGTGTTGTGACGTACGCTCCCATCAAATCCCACCCCTCGTATGCCGTGAACGTCCGCAATGTTATATGTCAGTTATGTGCCAAGAGAGCTCGGGGAAGAAAAGGAAAAAATGCGCTGTGAAGCCCGTCCAAGACAGGCAGTTAGCTGGGCTGGCGGGAGGTTGCCCCAGCACCAGAGGAACACAGCATTTGGGAAATAGGAACACTTTCAAGAGAGGCTCATGTGTCTGTCATTTCTCCTTGTATTTCGACATTTCCTTCAGCCATTGTGGGCCTCCCTGGTGGCCCCCTTAACTGAGGCCTCTGAACCTTTCTGAAGATAGTGCCTGTCAGGGAGTTCACGCTCCTCAGAAAGAGCCAAGCTTCTCGAGGAGAGAATGGAAAGGCGCCAAGCCCTTTCCCACCTCCCCAGGGCTCCAGCCCTGGTCCCTGAGTCTCCTAGGAAATCATGTCAGGGTGGGAGCTGCATTCTGGGAGGGAAGGCAGAAACACCAGCGCTCACCTCTTCAGGAAGCCCTTGCTCTGGGGGCGTTCCTCGGCCTGTCCTGCGACCCAGCCCAGTAGGCCCTTTTGCTGAACTGCTTCTCTGTCGACAGTGGCCGGCTGCGTTCTCCTGCTGATCAGCGTCCTCCTTCTGAGCGGGCTCACCTGGCAGCGGAGATGGTGAGTCCCACATGGTCATGGTCACGAAGCCCTGGCAGGAGCTGGCGGGTGGAGCCCGGTGTGGGAAGAGCTCAGGCAGAGATCCCCTCGCCCCCAGGCCACCCCATTCTCCCACTAACCGGCAGTGGTTTGGGGAGCAGTAGAGCAAGAACTGGCCAAGCCACACATTCCCAAAGCACCCAACAAGAGTTTGGTGAAATGGGAAAGCAAAGGAAACTAGCACTGGTTGAGCACCTACTGTATGCCAGGCTTGATGCGTATCTAATAAACATTCTCACAACCTAACTTCTCAGAACATTCGAAATAGCTACGCGTTCCCAGATCAAGCAATGCGAACAGGACTGCAGGAGGCCAAAACCGCAGCCTGAATCTAGGGCCCAAGACCTTTCTGCTCCCATCACGTGGCTGGAAGGGAACAACGGGCAGCATCCCTCTGAGTTTTCCTCTCCGGAGCTCCTCCCTGTACCTACTGCAGACAGTCAGACCGGAACCCCCTTGACTGGGACGGGACCCACGTGTGGTCTTAGTTGCATTAACTCGGATTTTCAACCGTGGTTGCCAATTTGAACAAGCAGGAGAGACTTTTTTTAAACACCAATCTTGCTCTCCAACCAGAATCTCTAGAACATCAGTACTTTTGTTTTTTCAGCTGAGATAAAATTCATCATTCTAACCATTTCAAAGTGCGTAATTCAGTGGTTTTTGACGATGCTCTGTACATACCACTATCTCATTACACACCAGAGCATTTCCATCACCGCGAAAGGAAACCCTGTGCTCCCCAATTCCCCAACTCCCCCATTCCCTGGAAAGCACAAGTTCACTCCCCATCGCGGTGGACTTGCCCGTTCTGGACACTTCACATAAATGGAATCATACAGTATGTGAACTCTGGTGACTGAGACATTGGTATTTCCTTAAAGCTCCTCGGAGGCGCTGAATACGTGCACATCCAGTTTTTTTTTTTTTTAAGATTTTATTTATATATTTGACAGAGAGAGAGACAGCGAGTGAGAGAAGGAGCACAAGCAGGGGGAGTGGGAGAGGAAGAAGCAGGCTCATAGCAGAGGAGCCTGATGTGGGGCTCGATCCCAGAACGCCGGGATCATGCCCTGAGCCGAAGGCAGACGCTTAACCGCTGTGCCACCCAGGCGCCCCATACACATCCAGTCTTGACAACTCTGCGCTAGGCCAGTAATTCCCAGATTTGAGTGGGCTTGTTAATCAGAAGCTCCTGGAGGGCTTGTTAAAACACGGATGGCCAGGCCCTGCCTTCCAAGTTTCTGATTCAGCAGGTCTGGGGTGGGGCCTGAAAATCTACATTTCGGACAAATTCCCAGGTCAGATTGACGCTGGTGTTCCAGGCACCAAACTTTGAGAACCACTGCACGAGACAGCATGAAGCATCAAGAGAGTGAATTCATTTCACGCACACACAGAGAAAGGCCACTTTCTCCCTCCCTTTAACAGTGGACTGCAGACCTCCTCGGTCACTCTCCTGACTATCGAGGACATCCCACCAATGTGCCATCTAACCTACCCTGATACAAACTCCCCAGGAAGACCCTGAGAAGACTCAGACTCACCCCCCACCCAATCCCAGAGCTCTTAGATCCTACAGTTAGCCCAGGCAGAGAAAAACCGTCACATTGCTTGGATTGTTATATTGGTCACCAGGCCCACGAGTACTCCTGAGTTCCCTCTTGTGAGTTAAAAAGTGCCAATTGCTGCGATGCAGAGGCGAAGCCCCTAGGGTCATTACATTAGGAATTGCTCACATAAATACCTGACAGTCTACCAACTTCTCCACGGTATTAGCTGATTCCTGAGGCGTTATTGTAGGATTATGTGAGATCAAGTGTGTCAAGTAGTCAGTACATTGTGGGAACTCGACATGCGGTCGGTCCTCCCCGCCCTTCGCTGACAAGACTTAATACCTCTCAAGGAAACTTTCATTCGGTAGCTTCAAGATGAAAAGCCTTCAGACACAAAGGGATGGAGCTATTTGGGAGTGGCAAACGTTTGGAATTTAGGTTGTGACATAACAAACAGCCTGAAACTATGTGAGTCCCCACAAGCTCTGCCAGAATTACGATCTTTCAGGAGACCCACACTCATTCCTCAAACTGCCTTCTGCCACCAGCTCTAGCAGTGAGAAAAGCCTTCCTAGAATCTAATTTCATCTGGTGGTGCCCTCTTGTGGCCACACAGAAATCCTACATCTGACAATTCTGGGGGGGCCCCGGGGGTGTACAATGACTAGGAGCCGGTGATAAACAACAGCTGTTGGCCTACCCCGGCTCCTGACCGCCAAAAGCTAAATTTTCATGAATTTGGTGAACTGTTCTTAAGCACAGCCATTATTGAAAATTCAGTATATAAACATAGTTACATAGATTATATTAAAAACAAAGTTAATAGATATTCAAAAGTAGCCACTTTCCAATGATTTTACTACTTTATTTGTCCTCGGGTTATTAGATCTATTGTACCTGTATCGAGGCGTTGCAATAGGACGGTCTGCTACTGTGTACCTCTTCCCAGTCCTGTACTCAGTTGTCACGTTGGCAGCTCGAAACTGGGTGTGGTGGGAGTATTTACACCATGGAAATAGGCCAACTTTTCAAAGAGCTGGCTGTTAATCATTTACCCACACACCATTCTCCCAGCCTTGCCCCGGGAGAGCTCTGAGCAAGGCAGGAAGCGATCAGATAATCCTGTGGACTCGGTCAGGGCTGGGGAAGGTCTAGGACTACACCGTCCAACACAGTAGCCACGGGCCACATGTGGGTATTTAAGTCTAAACGTAAATAAATGACATAAAATTAAAAATTCAGTTCATCAGTTACACTAGCCACACGTCAAGTGTTCAACAGCCACGTGCGGCTACCTTACTGGATAACACACATACAAAACATTTCCATCATCAGAAAGTTCTTACAGTACAGTGCGGGCCAGGAACTAGGAGCTTTCCACTCATGAAAATCACTTAGCACACTTATTATCGCTTTTCCGCACCTACCGCCCTCCGTATAGCTCAAAAAAATGTATAGAACATCTCTTATGTAGATGTTGGTCAAAGGGCACAACCTCGCAATTAGAAAATGAGTAAGTTCTGGAGATCTAATGCACAGCATAGTGTTATAGTCAACAATACTGTATTATACACTTCAAAGTTGCTAAGAGACTAGATCTTAAATGTTCTCCCCACAAAAGAGAAATGATAATTAGGTGACACGATGGAGGTGTTTGCTGACGCTATGGTGGCCATCACGCTGCAATACAGAAATACAATATACTAAAAAATAGATAAACACATTGTACGCCACAAACTTACACAATGTTACATGTCAATTGTATCTCAATTTAAGAAACAAACAGACAACACTATCATGAGAGTATCTGCTATGTGCCAAGCTCTTGCAAGGGGCCCAAAGATGAATACAAACGGTCCCTGCTCTGAGGAGCTTGCAGACCCGTGGAGAAGACGAAACAAATAGAGTTCAAGCACAAATTTTTAAAGCCCGAGATTGAGGTGTAATAGGAACAAAGAGAAAGTACACTTAATCCTACAAGGCGGTGCCAGCAAGGCTTTTAGAATTGATGGTGCCCAGGTGAAAGAGGGCAGGAGATGGCTGCTAGGCGGGGCGAGCGCGGGGAGAGGTAAGGCGGTGTGAGGGGCCACAACGATGGCCGGGAGAAGTCAGGCAGCTCTGAACACCAGGCTTCGAGGTGCACGGGCAGCGGACACAGCGCTGCTGTAGGGGTGGACAGTGACCACGGCATGGAAGACCAGGTCAGGCAGAGGGGCTCAGACCCTATCCTGGGGGCAACAGAGAGTCACAGAAGCTTGACCTACAGGACAAATGGTAGCACAGACCCTTCGGACAGTCTGGCTACAGCAGAGGCTAGATGTAAGGGACCAAGGAATCATGGTGGCAGTTATGACAGCATATTTAGAGAGACGAGGTGAGCACGAGCTAGGTCAGTGGGCACACATTAAAAAGGAGGAAAAGAATCAAGAAATACATTAAGGGGGTCAAATTAGCAGGACTTGCCAGCTGATTGGCAGTGAGGGTTAAGGAAGATGGATGGAGCAGGGGTGACCCCAGATTTTCAAGAGTGACAGGGGGACCCCTTAGCCTCTATACACCAGGAAGAAATACATGCAAACAGCAGGACAGCCTCAGGGGATCAGCCCCAAAGCAGACGCATTCTGCAGTCCATTCACTGAGACCGACCCAGCCTCCACACTTCTAACCACCTAACCCAGCCTCCGCCCCTGGAACCACCCAGCCCTGGAACTGACAAGGAAATGGAAGGTGTACTCATTGCACAATGATTGCATCACCGTGCTGTAGGAACCACGGGGCAGCCAGTCTGGGACTCTGGAGGGACAGGGAGGCCTTGGGGTCAGATTTCAGCCTGCGAGAAGAGGACAGGATCCAGGGGTGGAATTTTAAGTGAACAGGTCGGTGGGGGGTTATGTTGAAGGCTCTACCCACATCAGCTTAGGATGGGGATCACATTTTTTTCTTGGTGCAGTATTACACCTATGACTGACTTGGCTGTGTCACCACAGGAGGAAGAGTAGAAGAACCATCTAGAAAACCAGAAGTGGTAAGAAGCCAAGAACAGCTCACAGAAGTCATGGAGCATGAGCAAAATCAAAGAAGTCGAACGCTCACCCAAGAAGCATCTCCCGTGATCTCTTGGGTTTTGGAAAACTCTGAAGTCACATGCTGACACATAGGCAGCGGCAGCCTCATGACAAAACCAGCTCTGTAGTATCAACGAGTGAACTCGACCTGCTTCCGCACAGCAGCTCCAAGGTCACTGGTGGAACAGGAAGGAACAGCCAGAACTGTAGGTCTTATTTTCATGTGGACATGGTCATTCAGGCTTGAACAGCATGGGACTCTCTCCACACCACCATATACGGTACAAAGAAAAGTAGCTTCATATTAATTTCACCCTAACTTCTCAGTTTAGAAATCCCAAGGAAAACCCCAGCACCAATGTAAATAGACACACACACACTCCCCACCCTACGTGACTGGACCCCGCCCTGTGATGCACGCAGATCCTTCCCCAGCTTCTGGCTAATTAGCCCATTCTCCTGGCCACATTCCTTCAGGAATGCCTCCTAAGAACTCCGAATCTTTTTGTCCTTAGCTCAGTCCTCTAAACTAGCCCCCTTCCACTTCCATCTGAATTTCTGAATTTCTAAACAGAAGCCATAGCAGAGTAATCTTTTGGTAACACCGACAGAGGGCAACCACGCCTTTGTGGATCTCAGAGCTCAGTGTTTAAAAGGATTTTACTAGAGGTACGCTGGGAAAAGAAGGGGAAACTACGTCCCAAGTAACAAACTGTACCTAGTAGAAAGCTCCACCTGTATGTTACTAACACCCCCCTTTTACCAGTTCGTTTCTGATTGCTTTAAATGATGCTCTGAATTTGGTCTGCACGAGTGTGATTTCACAGACACGTCCCGTGCAAATGCCTACATTTCCGAATCAGTCATAAGAGCACTGATAAGGGATCGAAACACTCAATGTTTATAGATGGAAGGAAAGAAGGAAGTGTGGCGCAGGGAGGGAGATCACACTGACAGAAGGTAACATGCAAAAGGTCACCCCTTAGTAGCCGTCAAACGGTTAGCAACATGGTTAGCAAATCAGAATCACCTGGAGGCCCAGTTAGACCGGGGGGCACATCTCCAGGGTCTCTGAGTCAGCAGGTGCAGGCCGCCCAAGGATTTACACTTGTAACAAGTTCCAGGTGGTGCTGCTGAGGCTGGCCCCGCCTGGAGATCACACTTTGAGAACCACTGGGTTGTAGGTCTCCATGCCCATCCACTCTCAAAAATCACATGATTAAGGAGATTAATGAAAGGTTAAAACCAGCCGGTGTTCATTTCTGAAAGGCCAGAAAAGTGTTATTTTAAAAATGGACAGGCATCAGCAGGGCCATATCCAGATTAAAGAACCATTTTCTGCCCTTTCTGTGACTAACCAAGTACAATCCAGATTCCAGTGTCCACTTCCCTGTGCCCCCAAGTACATGTTTTCTGGGTTGAGGGGAATCTCAGACCAGGAAAAAAAAATTTTTTTTTAAGTGTTACTTATCTTGAGTAAAATTGAATTGAATTATCATGACTCATTTTGGCAGGGGGGAGACCTATGAGACCAAATGTATTAAATAATAATTAAGATATTATTTACCTTTTTCACGCTCACTCTAAGTGTATGGTGGAGTTTTCCAGAAACTACATGATATGTGATGATGTCATCTCTCTGATGTTAACATGTAATGAGTATTACTACTGTTTATAAGAGAACTAATAAAGAATATTTTTTAAATTTCTTGGTTTTAGTGTCTGCATGTGGTATCACTAGCTATAACTACACAGATGAAAGTAGATAAAAGCTCTTTGGGATTCTCAATACTCTTTTTTTTTTTCTTAGAGAGATAGAGCACAGAGGTGGGGGCAGCAGGAAGGGGCAGAAGGAGAGGGAGAGAGAGAATCCTAAGCAGGCTCCACACCCAGCACAGGACCCAACGCCTGGGCTCGATCCCACGACCCTGAGATCATGACCTGAGTGAAAATCAAGAGTTGGATGCTCAACTGACTGAGCCACCCCAGGCACCCCTCCTCAGTACGTTCTAATAATGTACAGAGGTCCTGACAAATAGTTAACAAACACATTATCACTGGTCGTTCCAGAAATGCAAATCTAAACCACAGTGAGATACCCCTTCATACCCATGAAGGTGACTTTCAGCAAAAAGGAGAATAACAAATGTGGAGAAATAGGATTGATTTCTCGTACATTGCTGGCGGAAATGTAACAGGTGCGGACACCGCGGAAAACAGATTGTTCGTTCCTCAAAACATGAAACACACAATTACCACATGATCCCGCAATTCCAAGAGATACCCAAGAGAGGTGAAGACCACACAAACTTGTACATGACTATTTCTAGAGAGGGCAACAGCCCAAGTTCCCATCAATGCACAAAGGGACAAGCGATTAGTGGTTGGTCTATCCACACACTGCAGTATTATTCAGCCATAAAAAGGAGTAAAATATTGATAAAGTACTGATTCACGGTACAATGTGGATGAGCTTCGGAAACATGCGAAGGGAAAGAAGCCAGACACAAAGGTCATGTATGATTCCCTTTATATGATATACCCAGAGCCGAGAGATCCATAGAGACAGAAAGCAAATTAGTGGTTAACCGGAGCTGCAGAGAGTGATTATTCAATGTTTTACACAACACCCTTCTGAATACAGTAAATGCCACTGACATGTACACTTTTTCTGGTTATGTGAATTTCACCTCAATTAAAAGAAAAAAAAAAAGAGGTCCTCAGACCCAAATACTTGAGCATAGCTTGTTCCATGCATGATTCTCAAAGAATGGTCCTCAGTTCACAACAGAGGACCGGGGTCTACCTGCAGTTTCCATGGTGACTTACTTTCTGATACTCTAGTAAGTGAGCTATTACGAGACCCTGAATTTTTTTAACTAAAATTAACATATTACTCAAGTTTCCTGAAGACTCTGATTCAGTATTCTACTGAGAATGTGAAATGTGCACAGCTTCCAGGAAGAATGCGGTTATTGATAAACGGCTAGAACGATCTTGGGTTGCTTTTGGTTTTCAATTGCTGGTACTCTCTCAGCAAAATTATCAATTACTGTCAGTACTTTTCATATATGGGTTGTGAGCAAAGAAGCACCCCACAGATTTCTCCGGTCTCCGTGGCTCAAATGAGGCCTCATGTCTGCGCTGTGGCCAGAGGACGTAAGGTGATGCTTATTTCCTTAGGCCTGAGCCATTGACTCCACCTCTCGAACCTAGAACCAACTTCCCTCGTTGGTTGCTTGGAGCGGACAGAAGAGTAAGACCCAAATAAAAAGCAGGTCATTACCAAGAGAAGGGAGAATGGATGTAGGGGAAGCAACCACACCTTTCTTTGTGCCTTTCCTTCTAGCCAGTATTATTCTATTAAGGGAGAGCCTAAATTTTCACATCAGTCATCCCGTTATAAAGCTTAGGAGGAATTCGGTCAAAGCTCCGTCCCAGGAGCAGGAGAGAAAAATGTGGACAACAGATCTGTAGCACTGGCTTCTGGGAGTTCTTCAGGATGTAGGAAGGCTTTTTTGCCGGTCTCCCACGGACAATGTGCTAGGCTGTCCAGGCGGAACCAGGACTCTGGATCTGAGCTACAGCATGAGCCCTGGAATGAAACTGGAGTGGGCCTGCTGAGTGGGGGCTGGGCGAGATCATCCAGAAATGTGATTGCCAGTTGACTTGTGAGCCCGACCCAAGTGATTGGAGGCTCCTCACCCCCTCCTCTGTCCTTGGAATGTGGATCCCCATGACCTTCCCCGCTCCCAGAGGCTGCTCCAAGGACACAGCCTTGAGATAGGGATGTGGTGAGAACATCTGCCCGATATACGTGACTGACCCAGTTAAGGCTTCTTTCTAAACTTTTAAGATGCAGTGGGTGGGTGTGGGGATCCACTCGCCTTGCTGCCACACGAGCCAAGTCTTGTATGTGAATTCCTTTGCTTGTTAAAACTGCCACCTACCAACCTGGAGCGGCCTGCCTTTTTCTTCAGTCCCTTCCTGCCCTCCTCCAACAGACGCTGGTTTCAGATTTCCCTGGAGAAGCTCCAGAGGAGGCTGCAAACCAGCAGCGGGTGAGCCAGCCTGGGAACTGGAGAAATGGGCCCTGGGAATGAGGCATCGCAGGGAAATCCTGGGTTAGTCGGTGACCTCTGTGGAGGGAGGGGTGGCCTACATGTCAGATGCTTATGGCCTGTTGCATGAATAGGGGACGCCCTGAAGACACCAGCTGCTCTAAGGGGCTTGTTTGAGGAAGTGCACACACTTCTCCGTGGCAGAGAAGGACAGCAAGGCTGTGCAGCGGGCTGGCCTCTGCTGTGGGCAGTTCTGCTGGTCACCGACACCCACCTTGAGGCTGAAGCTTGAGTCAGCAAGCTAGAGCTATCAGGGGAGGACATGCTGGCGTCCACTAGTCTGGCCTCGGGGCTGGCAGATGAGGTGGAGGGGGTGCAGGATGATAAGTTAGAGGTCTTAGGCACCCCTGAGTGGCGCAGCCGGTTAAGTGTCTGACTCTTGATCTCAGCTCAGGTCTTGATCTCAGGGTTGTGAGTTCAAGCCTCACATTGGGCTCCACACTGAGTGTGAAGCCTACTTAAAAAAAAAAAAAAGAAGAAGAAGAAGTCTTAGCCTACCCCTTGTAAAAAGCTAGGAGAGCTCCAGCTGCTTTGGGTTAAGATCTGGGCACCTGTGACAAAGCCTGAGTAGAGGTTAAGAGATGGAATCCCTGAGAACATAAGAATGAAGAGAAGGATATTATGGTAACTGATGAGAAAATGGGTAAGATGTGTCATGCCTTCTGACCCATACTAGGAAAGAACAGTTTTAAATTGCAAGGATCCCAAAACTCCCAGGGGGAAAACTTGCATTCTTTCTCTTTCCCTTCCTGTTGTGAATCTCATCACGACTTTGAAATGTAAACAGCCCAAGAAATTAACAAATTATTGCTCAGAGAGACTGAAGAAAAAAAGGGGGGAAGGGGAGAGAGGCTTTTTAAAATACAGACTGCTTGCTGTAGGAGCTCCCTTTCCCAGATTCCAGTCCAAGGCCTCCAAAATATCACAAATATCAGTAAAAAGCTTTAGCCGTGGGAGTGGGTGCCTGATTCGCAGCTAGAGATTGGGAATGAACGCTGAATAGATACAGAAAGTTGGAGAAGGTCTGTGGAAAAGAAATATTGAAAAAGGAATTTTATATGTAGTGGAGCTATGATTCAAATAGACGTATGTAAGTTTAAAAAAAAAAGTTTTACTATCAAAAGTACACTGGTACAAAATTGGAATTTACTTTTTTCTGTGTTAAAGGGAGATAGTTTTCTTAGATGATTGGTTTGCTCTTAATAAGAAATTGTAAACAAAGGTTTTTCTTTACCTTTGATGTAATCTGCCCGGAAAACATTCGGTGGGTGTCTTGTCTTTATCAGGTCTTTCATTACTCAAGAAACTAAGTCTTCTCTGTTAAAAAAGCTAAGTTGTTTACAACTTTGTAACCTTTGCTACATGTTAAATTTCATGGGAAGCATCATCAAATAAGAAGTAATGCTAAACTTTCTTTAGGGTATATTTGTACGAAATTCCCCAAACTCTGCTATGTTCTAGTATAATGGTATCAGTCATAATTTTTGAATGTGTATGTCAGAGAAAGAACCAAATTCCCTTGTCAATTGCATCATAATGAACTCTCATCAGATCTAGAACCGTGACCATTTGTAAGTCTTTTGTCATTTGCAGACAAATGTTTATTGTTTAATCTGATGCTTTGGCAAAAAGCGTTCCTGCAGAAGTGATTGATCTTTAAGGATATTGGTGGAAAAGACTCCGACGGGTTTCTAGTAGGTAAAATCAATTTGCCTTCACATGGGAGAGATAACAATAAACCTTTCCAGCATCCCCCCAAGGCCATCTGCACAGTCCCAGTGTCATGGGATAGTACCGGGCACCTGTCCCTGTTCTCTTTTCCCACATCAGTGAAATGGGTCCATTACATGGATGATATCATGTTAACATGTGAAGATTTTCCCTGTGGCAGGACACCCTGCAAGCTCTGCTGGAGCGTCTATGAGAGGATGAGCAGCGAACCCACAGAAAATTCAAGACCCAGATACTACAGTAAGGCTTAGGTGTCATCTAGTTAGGTAAAACACCTGTTGTCCCCAAAGCTGTGATTCATAAGGGGCAAGTTCATCTAACTCCTAAGAACACGAGAGAAGTGCAAGCCTTTGTAGGGATTTGGGGGGTTCGGAGGGCTTTACTTCCCCACCTGGCACAGTGTTCCTGTCCCTCATGCTGCCTGGCAAAGAGGGCACATGGAGAGCTGGGGGTCAGAGTAGCAGCCACCTTCAGAAGGCAAAATACTAGTCAAACAGAGGAAAGCTCTGGGCATCTCCGAAGCAGGGCTGCCGTTTGCGTTAGAGATGTCTGTGACTCCGGGAGATAGGAGTCAGGCACTGGGGCAGAGACAACAGAAGGACAGCGTGCCCCTGGGACTTTGGTCCCAGCTCTGGAAGGGGACAGAAAGCTGATCTAGCCCCTACAGGACACTAGCTCCTAGTAGTGTCCGCAGCACTCCTCCAGGTAGGGCCTCTCCCACAGCAGCCAGCGCAGCAACTGGGGGGCTGACTTCAGAGTGGACTGGCTAGTGATCACCCACGGCCCTGGCTTTTGGCCCGTTGCACGGACAGCAGGGCTGCTCTAAAGGGATGAACTCTATGTCTTGGACAATGGGAAGCAGGGGGCAGATGATCATGAATAAGGCTTGTGGGACCAGAATGTGGGTGGAAAGACATTTAGGTCCACCTGCAAGAGCCTGAGGCGTCCTGACCGCTTTTCATGCCGCAGTTGATAAAAGCACTGACACGCCCTGGCGCTCAGGAAGCTGAAGCCCTAGCTTGGGTATGAGCCCAGCCACTGACCCTTCTGTAGATGCAGCAGATGGGGTGCGTAGGAAGAGTGGCCACTGCAGTGCCCAAGTTAAATGGCTTATTGCAAAAAAATTCAGAATGCCCTTAAAGTGCAGCGTCTTGGTTAACGCAGTAACAGCATGTCCTGCATGTGCGAAACAATGCCCAAGGCAACAACAAAAGAATTTGGACGCAACTTCTGGGGAAGATGGCAGAGGAGGAGAACCCTCAGCTCACTGCTCCCACGGGTTACACCTAGATAACACCCACGTCACTGTAAATAACCCAGAAAACCACCCGAAGACTGGCAGAACCACCTCTCCACCACTAACTGTAGAGAAGAGGCCACATGGAAGAATATAGGAAGGACAGACAGGAGGTCAGGAGCCAAACAGACCCACAGCACTGCCTGCAGGAGTCAGGGGTGCTGTGGGTGCAGAGAGGGGAGAGGAGCAGAGCCCCCCAACAGGAACCCCCAGCACAGGGGACCCACCCTGGGGAGACAAATCCCTATAACTTTAGGCTTTGAAACCAGAAAGGCCTAACTCCATGAATTCTTACAATCAGTGGGACTTAACACCTTGAACTTTAAAAATATCAGCAGGCTCAACTCTGGGAGAGCCAGAGGGTAATAGGAAACTGAGTCCCCCCCATCCTTAAAGAGCCAACACAACAAAGAGCCCTGGCAAGATACAGCATAGAAGCAGGAGTTTGAAAAATGCCTGGGGTATATGGAAAGATTTATTTACTAATCTCAGAGCATGTGTTAGAAAGGCAGGAATCTTTGGGAGACTTTTCCAAGAATAAAAGAGTTGGAAGGTGCCATTTCCATCCCCTACTCCCCCAGCCCCCACCTAGATACCAGGGACACCTGGAGAAACAGCACAGTGCAAACGCTATCCACTCGGCTTGCCAAAAATATGCCCCACCCCCACATTCTTCTGCAGACCCACCCCCTCCATCAGAGCCTGGGCAGGATTTTCCTGGGCAGCTGCAGGGCCCTTCCACAGCAGACTAGACCTGTGAGGACCTTGCTGGTGCCACATGCCCCACCCCCATGTTTGTTTGTTTTTTAATGTTTTTTTATATTATGTTAGTCACCATACAGTACATCCCTGGTTTCTGATGTAAAGTTCGATGATTCATTAGTTGCATATAACACCCAGTGCACCATGCAATACGTGCCCTCCTTACTACCCATCACCAGTCTACCCCATTCCCCACCCCCTCCCCTCTGAAGCCCTCAGTTTGTTTCTCAGAGTCCATAGTCTCTCATGTTTCATTCCCCCTTCTGATTACCACCCCTTTCTTTATCCCTTTCTTCCCCTACTGATCTTCCTAGTTCTTATGTTCCATAGATGAGAGAAATCATATGATAATTGTCTTCCTCTGCTTGACTTATTTCACTTAGCATTATCTCCTCCAGTGCCGTCCATGTTGCAGCAAATGTTGAGAACTCGTTCTTTCTGATAGCTGAGTAATATTCCATTGTATATATGGACCACAACTTCTTAATCCAGTCATCTGTGAAAGGGCATCTCGGTTCCTTCCACGATTTAGCTATTGTGGACATTGCTGCTATGAACATTGGGGTGCATAGGGCCCTTCTCTTCACTACATCTGTATCTTTGGGGTAAATACCCAGTAGTGCAATGGCTGGATCATAGGGTAGCTCGATTTTTAACTTTTTAAGGGACCTCCACACTGTTTTCCAGAGTGGCTGTACCAACTTGCATTCCCACCAACAATGTAGGAGGGATCCCCTTTCTCCACATCCTCTCCGCAATTGTTGTTTCTTGCCTTGTCAATTTTTGCCATTCTAACTGGCGTAAGGTGGTATCTTAGTGTGGTTTTGATTTGAATTTCCCTGATGGCTAATGATTTTGAACATTTTTTCATGTGTCTGTTAGCCATTTGTATGTCATCATTGGAAAAGTGTCTGTTCATATCTTCTGCCCATTTTATGATTTGTTTACTTGTTTCTCACATATTGAGTTTGAGAAGTTCTTTGTAGATCTTGGATACCAGTCTTTTATCTGTAGCATCATTTGCAAATATATTCTCCCATTCCGTGGGCTGCCTCTTAGTTTTTTTGACTGTTTCCTTGGCTGTGCAGAAGCTTTTTATCTTGATGAAGTCCCACAAGTTCATTTTATCTTTTGTTTCTCTTGCCTTTGGAGATGTGTCATGAAAAAGGTTGCTTTGGCCGATGTCGTAGAGATTGCTGCCTATGTTCTCCTCTAGGATTTTGATGGATTCCTATCTCACATAGAGGTCTTTCATCCATTTGGAGTTTATCTTTGTGTATGGTGTGAGAGAGTGGTCAAGTTTCATTCTTTTGCATATAGCTGTCCAATTTTCCCAGCACCATTTATTGAAGAGACTGTCTTTTTTCCACTGGATGTTTTTTCCTGCTTTATCAAAGATTAGTTGCCCAAAGAGCCGAGGGTCCATTTCTGGGTTCTCTATTCTGTTCCATGTGTGGAACTATGTGTCTGTCTTTGTGCCAGTACCATGCTGTCTTTGTGATCACAGCTTTGTAGTACAGCTTGAAATCCAGCATTGTGATGCCCCCAGCTTTGTTTTTCCTTTTCAACAGTTCCTTGGCGATTCGGGGCCTTTTCTGGTTCCATACAAATTTAAGGACTATTTGTTCCAGTTCTTTGAAAAATGTCATCGGTATTTTGATCAGGATAGCATTGAAAGTGTAGATTGCTCTGGGTAGCATGGGCATTTTAACTATGTTAATTCTTCCGATCCATGAGCATGGAATATTTTTCCATCTTTTTGTGTCTTCCTCAATGTCTTTCAAGAGTGATTTATAGTTTCTAGAATATATATCCTTTACATCTCTGGTTAATTCCAAGGTAACGTATGGTTTTTGGTGCTATTGTAAATGGGATGGATTCCCTAATTTCTCTTTCTTCGGTCTCGTTATTCGTGTATAGAAATGCAACTGATGGGGTGCCTGGGTAGCGCAGTCGTTAAGCGTCTGCCGTCGGCTCAGGGCGTGATCCCGGCATTCCGGGATCGAGTCCCACATCGGGCTCCTCCACCGGGAGACTCCTTCTTCCTTTCCCACTCCCCTGCTGTGTTCCCTCTCTCGCTGGCTGTCTCTCTGTCACATAAATAAATAAAATCTTAAAAAAAAAAAAAAAGAAATGCAACTGATTTCTGAGCATTGATTTTGTATCCCGTCACATTACTGAATTGCTCTATAACTTCTAATAGTTTGGGAGTGGATTCTTTTGGGTTTTCCATATAGAGTATCATGTCATCTGCGAAGAGAGACATTTTGACTTCTTCTTTGCCGATTTGGATACCTTTGATCCCTTTTTGTTGTCTGATTGCTGTTGCAAGGACTTCTAGTACTATGTTGAATAATAGTGGCGAGAGTGGGCATCCTTGTCGAGTTCCTGATCTTAAGGGAAAGGCTTCCAGCTTTTCCCCATTGAGAATGATATTTGCTGTAGGCTTTTCATAGATGGTTTTTATGAGATTGAGAAATGTACCCTCTATCCCTACACTCTGAAGGGTCTTAATCAGGAAAGGATGCTGTATTTTGTCAAATGCTCTTTCTGCATCAATTGAGAGGATCATATGGTTCCTGAGTCTTTTCTTGTTGATATGATGTATCACGCTGATCGATTTGCGAATGTTGAACCACGCTTGCATCCCAGGGATGAATCCCACTTGGTCATGATGGTTAATCCTTTTAATGTACTGTTGGATTCTATTAGCCAGGATCTTGTTGAGGATTTTGGCATCCATATTCATTAGGGAAATCGGTCTGTAATTCTCCTTTTTGATGGGGTCTTTGCCTGGTTTGGGGATCAAGGTAATATTGGCCTCATAGAATGAGTTTGGTAGCTTTCCTTCTGTTTCTATTTTTTGAAATAGCTTTAGGAGAATAGGTATTATTTCTTCTTTGAATGTTTGGTAGAATTCCCCAGGAAAACCGTCCGGGCCTGGAGTTTTGTTTTTTGGAAGGTTGTTTATCACTGACTCAATCTCTTCATAATTAATTGGCCTGTTTAAAAAATAAGTTTCTTCCTGTTTCAGTCTTGGTAGTTTATAGGTTTCCAGGAAGGCCTCCATCTCTTCCAGATTGCTTAATTTATTGGCATATAGCTGTTGATAAAAGTTTCTAATAATCCTTCCAATTTCATTGGTGCTGGTTGTGACCTCTCCTTTTTCATTCATAATTTTATTAATTTGGGTCCTTTCTCTATTCTTTTGGATAAGTCTTGCCAGTGGTCTGTCAATTTTATGGATTCTCTCAAAGAACCAGCTTCTAGTCCTGTTGATCTGCTCTACTGTACTCCTGGTTTCTAATTCATTGATTTCTGCTTTAATCTTGATCAACTGCTTCCTCGTGCGTGGATTAGGCCTGTCCCTCTGTTGCTGTTCCAGCTTCTTGAGGTGAGAATATAAAAACTGCATTTTAGATTTTTCTATTCTTTTGACTGAGGCTTGGATGGCTATGTATTTCCCCCTTAGGACTGCCTTTGCAGTATCCCATAGGTTTTGGACCGTTGTGTTTTCATTCTCGTTGGTCTCCATAAATTGTTTAAATTGATTTTTGATTTCCTGGTTTATTGAGTCATTCCTGAGCAGGATGGTTCTTAGTCTCCAAGTGTTTGAGTTTCTTCCAAATTTTCCCTTGTGGTTGAGTTCCAATTTCAGAGCGTTGTGGTCTGAGAATATGCAGGGAATAATTTCAGTCTTTTGGTATCAGTTGAGACCTGTTTTGTGACCCAGAACATGGTCTATTCTTGAGAATGTTCCATGGGCATTAGAATAGAATGAGTATTCTTTGGTTCTGGGGTGTAGTGTTCTATATATATCTATGAGGTCCAACTCGTCGAGTATGGCATTCAAAGCTCTTGTTTCTTTGCTGATTTCTTGCTTAGGTGATCTGTCTATTGCTGATAGTGGAGTGTTGAGGTCTCCTACTATTAGTGTATTTTTATCTATATGTCTCTTTATTCTGGTTAAGAGTTGGCTTGTGTATCTTGCTGCTCCCCTGTTGGGGGCATATATATTTATAATTGTCATATCCACTTGTTGGATACATCCTTTAAGAATAATATAGTGCCCTTCTGTGTCTCTAACTATAGTCTTTAGTTTAAAATCCAATCTATCTGATATGAGAATTGCTACCCCAGCTTTCTTTTGAGGTCCATTTGCATGAAAGATGGTACTCCATCCCTTTACTTTCAGTCTGAATGTATCTTTGGGTTCAAAATGAGTCTCTTGTAGACAGCAAATGGATGGGTCATGTCTTTTTATCCAATCTGCACCCTGTGTCATTTATGGGAGCATTTAGGCCATTTACATTGAGACTGATTATTGAGAGAGATGATTTTAATGATGCCATGTTGCCAGTAAAGTCTTTGTTTCTATAGATTGTGACTTTCTGTTCTGTATCACTCTTGGGGCCTTTTTACTTTTATAGAACCCCCCTTAATATCTCCAGTAGGGCTGGTTTCGTGGTTACTAAATTGGTCAATGACTGGTGATTCGGGAAGGTCTTTATTTCTCCATCAATTCTGAATGACAGCCTTGCTAGATAAAGGATCCTTGGCTGCATGTTTTTCTCTGAAAGAGCTTTAAAAATGACCCCCCCCCAACCCCTTCTCTCATTCCAGGTCTGTGTAGACAGGTCTGACATAATTCTGATACCTTTGCCTTGGTACGTGAGAAATTTCTTTGCTCTGGCTGCTTTCAATACTATATCCTTGGATCTAATATTTGTGAAATGCACTATGACGTGACGTGGTGTAGGTTTGTCGTGGTTGAGCTTGGGAGGGGTCCTCTCTGCCTCTTGGACACGAATGTTTGTTTCCCTTGCTAGATTAAGGAAGTTTCAGCTACAATTTGTTCAAATATCTCTTCTAGACCTCTGTTTTTCTCCACCCCTTCGGGGATGCCAATGATTCTGACATTGGAACGTTTCATTGAGTCAGTAATCTCCATATCCTACGTTCCTGAGCGTGGATATGTTTGAGTCCAGATTCTATTTTAGCTTTTTCTTCTACTAACCCATCCTCCAATTCGCTGATACGTTCCTCTGCCTCATTCACCTTGGCCGTCAGAGCCTCTAGTTTTGACTGCATTTGGCTCATAGAATTTTTAATTTCTGCCAGATTCGCTCTCATTTCCGCCCTTAGAGATTCTATATTCTCATTAACATTTTCGTTAATACTTTTTTCAAGTCTACACATCATCTTGACCATTGTTACTCTGAATTCCATTTCTGATAATTTGGTTATATACATATCCATTAGTTCTGTGGCAGAGGCCACAGACTCATTGTCCTTTCTTTGCTGGGGGGGATTTCTCCCTCTCGTCATTCTGATGAGGAGAGGTTGCGGGGTTGTCCAGAGCCCAAATTATTGACCGGGACCCAGGCCATGCACCCTTGTTTTATAGGGATCTTAGGGATGTGGGCTTCTTGATTTTTCAGCCTGCCTTCTGGGGGAGGGGCCTGCCGCGCCAATACTCAGGCAGCCCTGTTTGGGTAGAGTCTCCGTGTCCCTGCGAGGGGGGTGGGGATGGGCATGCTGTGAGCGGTATTTCCAGGCTTTTGTTCTCTGGCAGCTTTCCCTGGCGGTTTGCTGTGCCTCTTCTGAGAGTCAGAGCAGCAGCGGCCGAATTTCAGCCTCTGTCTTAGAACAGAGGGATTGCGGACCGTTCTCCACTAATGTTCTGGCCACTCAACTCTGTTTCTGTTGGTGCTGCTTAACCCTGCAGTGTCCCGGGATGTGCGCCCCACACCCGGCGTCCCAGCCCTCACTTCCAGGGCTGGCATGTCTCTGTCCTTTGTGTTTCTAACACCGCCAGCCGCCAGCCGCCCCCGTACACTCCGGAGCTCCCGGTCCCAATCTGGATCCAGTGAGCGCACCGGGATTCCGGTGTTTCGTGAGATGCCAGGTGGCGCGCGCACCCGGCTCACGGTCTCAGTCTGCTGTTTTGCGGGTGCCGTCCACGAGCCCACGAGCCCCGCCCGCTCTCCCATGCAAGTGGCTACCGCTTCCCGGCGCCCGAATGCGGCGGCTCCCTCCCCCTTCCGTTTATCTTCCGATATCTGTGCACGGTTTCATGGCTCCCCGCTTCGTACCTCAATACTCAGCGCTGGAGATGTTCATTTGTAGAGATCCATATGTATATTCCTGCGTCTCAGGCTGATTCCATGGATGTTCAGGCTGGTCTGGTACCTATCCACCTTGACTCAGGGGACCGGCTGAAAAAGGGGTCCCCTACTCCTCTTCCATCTTAACTCTCCCAACCACACCCATGTTTTTTGGTGGATCCGCCCCTCCAACACGCCCTTGGAAGGAGTCCATCCAATGTGGCACCACCAGCCTGGCAGTGTGCAGGCAGCCCTGTCAGGGGCCAAAATGATCCCTGCCCCAGGGGGAGGGGAAGACACCCACACCCACCAACTCAACTGCAGCCCTAGCAGTGGGCTGGGGGAAGACATCTGGTTGGATTACAAGCCCCACCCGCCAAGGAAAGTCTCAGGGGCCAACACAGGGAGAATGCCCTGTGGCTCTGTGCCACCGCAGCTCTAGCAAATGACCCGTCTGACTCAACTCAAGCCCAGTGCGGCCCCAGACTGACCCACCAACAACACAGGGACCAAACCCTGTGCACAAAAGGCAAAGAAAGCCATTGTAGACGACAGGACTGAAGGCAAATGTGGCTCAGGCACAGCGGTAGGGTGCACACAACACCCATAGGAGACACCCCTGAAGTTCTAGGTTCCGGTGAATGAGGGATATTGCACTACAGGACATTATAGGACCTCTTCTTCATAAGGCCACTACTTTCAAGCTGACCTTCTAACAGAAACAGACACAAAGGGTTGTACAAAATGAGATGGGAAAATATGTCCCAAATGAAAGAATAGGACAAAATCACAGCTAGAGAGCTAAATGAAACACACATAAGTAACATGTTTGATAGAATTTAAAGTCATGGTCATAAAGATACTCACTAGACTTGAGAAAAGAGTGGAGGACCTCAGTGAGACCCTTAACAAAGAGATAAAAAAGAACCGATCAGAAATGAAAAACACGGTAACTGAAATTAAAAATACACCAGAGGGAATAAATAGACTAGAGGAAGCAGAAGAAAGGATCAACAACTCGAAGGAAAAAGTAATGGAAAGCCATAAAGCTGAACAGGAGAGAGAAAAAACAATAATAAATGAAAATATATTAAGGGAACTCGGCAACACCATCAAATGTAAAAATATTCACATTATAGCGTCCCAGAAGGAGAAGAGAGAGAAAAGGAGGCAGATAATTTACTTGAAGAAATAACAGCTGAAAAATTCCCAAATCCGGGGAAGAAAACAGAAATCCAGATCCAGGAAGCACAGAGAGCCCCCAACAAAATTCACCCAATGAGGCCCACACCAGGACACATAGTATTTAAAATGGCAAAAAGTAGTTGGTGAAGAGAGAATTGTTAAAGCAGCGAGAGAAAAGAAAGCAGTTACCTACAAGGAAAAACCCCATAAGGCTATCAGCAGAGTTTTCAGCAGAACCTTTGCAGGCTGGAAGAAAGTGGCATGGTATAGTCAAAGTGCTGAAAGAAAAAAAAGAGAAAACAAAACTGAAACTAAGAATACTCCATCCACTAAGCCACCATTCAGAATAGAAAGAAAGTAAAAGAGTTTCCCAGACAAACAAAAGTTAAAGAAATTCATCACCACTTAACCAGGCTCATGAGAAATGTTAAAGGGGACTCTCTGAGTGGTAAGGAAAGACCATAGCAGGAGTAAGAACGGTAGGTGGCACAAAAGCAGTAAAATTAAGCGTATCTATAAAAATCAGTCAAAAGATTCACAAAAAAAAAACACGTAAAGTATGACACCATATATCTAAAATGTGGGGGATGGGGAAGTAAAAATTTAGTGCTTTTAGAATGGGTTCAAACTTAAGCAACCAACTTTATGTGGACTGCTAAATGCATAAGATGTTGTATATAAACCTAACAGTAATCATGGATCAAAAAACCAATAACAGAAATGCAAAAAATAAAAAGAAAGGAATCTAAGTATTTCAGAAAGCCAGCAAACCATGAGAAGAGAGCAAGAGAAGAAAGGAACAGCAAAGGACTACAAAAACAAACTTAAAACGAGTATAACAAAATGGCAATAAACACATATCTAACAGTATAACTTTGAATGTACACAGACTATATACTCCAATCAGAAGACAGAGGATGATGGAGTGTGTAAAAAAAGCAAGACCCATGTATACGCTCTCTACAAGAGACTATTTTTCAGACCTAAAGATGCATGCAGATTGAAAGTGAAGGGATGGAAAAGCATTTATCATGGAAACAGAAGTGAAAAGAAACCTGGGGTACCAACACTTATATTGGACAAAATAGACTTCAAAACAAAGACTATAACAAGAGACAAAGAGGGACACTATATAGTTATAAAGGGAACAGTCCAACAAGAAGCTATAACAATTACAAATATTTATGCACTCAACATGGGAGCACCCGACTACATAAAGCAGCTAATAACAAACATAAAGGAGGTAATTGACACTAATAAAATAATAGTAGGGGACTTTAACATTCTACTTACATCAATGGATAGATCATCCAAACAGAAAAATAATAAGGAAACAGTGGCTTTGAATGATACATTGAACCATGGATCTAACAGGTATATTCAGAACACTCCATCCTAAAACAGCAGAATATATATTCAAGTGTCCGTGGAACATTCTCCAGCACAGATCACAAAACAAGCCTCAACAAATTTAAAAAGATTAAAGTCATACTATATACCTTTTTTGACCACAATGTTATGAAACTAGAAATCAACCACACATGTGCGTGCACAAGCACATGTGCGCGTGCGCACACACACACACACACAAATCTGGAAAGAACACAAATACATGGAGGTTAAATAACATGCTACTAAACAATGAATGAGTCAACAAAGAAATCAAAAAGGAAATGAAAAAAATACATAGAGACAAATGAAAATGAAAACACAATGATCCAAAATCTTTGGGATGCAGCAAAAGCTGTTCTAAGAGGGAATTTTATAGCAAACCAGGCCTATCTCAAGAAGCAAGAAAAATCTCAAATATACAACCTAACCTTACACCTTAAGGACAAGCAAAACCCAAAACCAGGAGAAGGAAGGAAATAATAAAGATTAGAGCAGATATAAATGAAAAAGAAACTAAAAATACAATAGAACAGATCAATGAAACCAAGAGCTGGTTTTGAAAACATCAACAAAATTGGTAAACCTTTAGCCAAACTCATAATAAAAATGGGGGGAGGGAGGGAGAGAGAGAATTCAAATAAACAAAATCAGAAATGAAAGAAGAGAAATTAGAACTGACACCACAGAAATATAAAGGATTATAAGAGAATATTATAAAAAAAATTATATGCCAACAAACTGGACAACCTAGAAGGAATGGATAAATTCCTAGAAACATATAACCTCCCTAAACTGAATCAGGATGAAATCGAAAATTTGAACACACCAATGATCAGTGATGAAATCGAATCAGTAATCAAAAAGCCCCCAATAAACAAAAGCCCAGAACCACGTGGCTTCACAGATGAATTCTACCAAACATTTAAAGAAGAGTTAATACCTATTGTCAAGCTATTCCAAAAATAGAAGACAAAGGAAAGCTTCCAAATTCATTCTATGAGGCCTGATACCAAATACCCTGATACCAAAACCAAATAAAGACACTACAGAAAAAAAGAGAGAACTACAGGCCAATATTTTTGGGATGCAAAAGCCCTTGGCATATATTAGCAAACTGAATCCAACCACAGATTAAAAATATCATTCACCCAATATATATATATATATATATATATATATATGGATCATTCACCATGATCAAGTGGGACTTATCCCTGGGATGCAAGGGTGGTTCAACATTTGCAAAGCCATCAACGTGACTTATCACATCAATTAAAAAAAAAAAAGGGAACAAAAAACATGATCATGTCCATAGATGCAGAAGAAGCATCTGACGAAGTAAAACATCCAGTCAGGAAAAAAACACTCAAAAAAGTTGGCTTAGGGTGAACATACCTCAACATAATAAAGGCCATACATAAAAAACCCACAGCTAACATCATATTCTCGGTGGTGAAAAATGGAGAAATTTTCCCCTAAAGTCAGGAACAAAACAAGGATGTCCACTCTTAACACTTCTATTCTTCAAAATATTGGAAGTCCTAATCACAGCAATCAGACAAAAAAAGGAAATAAAAGTCATCCAAATTGGTAAAGAAGAAGTAAAACTTTCACTATTTGCATGTGACATGATATTATATGTAGAAAACCCTAAAGACTCCACCGAAAAACTACTAGCACTGATAAATGAATTCAGTAAGGCCCAGGATACAAAACCAATATATAAAAATTTGTTACATTCCTATTCACTGATAACGAAGTAGCAGAAAGAGAAATTAAGAAAACAGTCCCATTTGCAATGCACCAAAAAGAATAACATACCTAGGAATAAACCCAACCAAGGAGGCGAAAGACCTGTACTTTGAAAACTATAAAACACTGATGAAAGAAATTGAAAATGACAAACAAATGGAAAGATATTCCATGCTTATGGACTGAAAGAATAAGTATTGTTAAAATGTCTATACAAACCAAAGCAATCTGCTAATTTAATGCAATCTCTATCAAAATGCCAACAGCATTGTTCTTTTTTTCTTTCTTTCTTTAGAGAGAGAGAGAGACTGCCAGGGGAGAGGGAGAGGGATAGAGAGAATCCCTAAGCAGGCTCCATGGCCTGACACGGGGCTCCATCTCATGGCCCGAGATCATGACCTGAACTGAAATTAAGAGTTGGACGCTTAACTGACTGAGCCACCCATGCACCCTCAAGAGCGTTTTTCATGGAACTATAATAAACAATCCTAAAATCTGTATGGAACCACAAAAGACCCTGAATAGTCAAAGCAATTTGGTAAAAGAAAAACAAAATTGTAGGTGTCACAATATATTTCAAGATCTACTAAAAAGCTGTGGCAATCCAAAACAGTATGGTGTTGGTACAAAAACAGACACATAGGTCAATGGAACAGAATAGAAAGCCCAGAAATAAACCCATGATTATCTGCTCAGTGAATCTTCAACAAAGGAGGCAAGAATATGCACTAGGAAGAGGATGGTCTCTTCAACAGATGGTGCTGAGAAAACTGGACAGCTACATGCAGAAGAAAGAAACTAGACCACTTTCTTACACCATACACAAAAATAAACTCAAAATGGATTAAAGAACCTAAATGTGAGACCAGAAACCACAAAAATCCTAGAAAACAGCACAGCCAATAGTTTCTCTGACATTGGCCATAGCAACATTTTCTAGCTATGTCTCCTGAGGCAAGGGAAACAAAAGCAAAAATAAACTATTGGGACTATGCAAAAATAAAAAGCTTCTGCACAGCAAAGGAAACAATCAACAAAACTAAAAGACAAACTACTGAATGGGAAAAGATATTTGTAAATGACATATCCAAAAAAGGGTTAGTATCCAAAATATATTAAAAAAACTCATACAACTCAATCTCAAAAAAACAAATAATCCAATTTAAAAATTGGCAGAAGACATGAACAGACATTTCTCCAAAGAAGACATCCAGATGGCCAACAGACACGTGAAAAGATGCTCAACCTCACTCATCATCAGGGAAATGAAAATCAAACCACCATGAGATATCATCTCACACCTGTCAGAATGGTCAAAGTCAAAATTACAAGAAACAACAAGTATTGATGAGGATGTGGAGAAAAAGGAACCTTTGTGCACTGTTGGTGGGAATGCCAACTGGTGCTGTCACAGTGGAAAACAGGATGAAGGTTCCTCAAAAAATTAAAAATAGAATTACCCTACGATCCAGTAATTCCATTACTGGGAATTTACCCCCAAAATATGAAAACACTGATTAGAAAAGATATATGCACCCCTACAATAAGTTTATTGGACCATTATTTACAATAGCCAAATTATGGAAGCAGCCCAGCATCCACTGATAGATGAATAGATAACGAAGGTTTGGTGTACATATACACATATATAGATAGGTTTAACAGGTGACATGGATTAAGAATATACTTACCATGATGAGCACTGATAATGTATAGAATTGTCGAATCCCTATATTGTCCACCTGAAACTCATATAACACTGTATGTTAACTACTGGAATTTAAAAAAAAGGGGGGGTGCCTGGGTGGCTCAGTCGTTTAAGCATCCAACTCTTGATCTCAGCTCAAGTCTTGATCTCAGGGTTGTGAGTTCAAGCCCCACACTGGGCTCCACGTTGGGCATGGAGCCAACTTAAAAAAAAAAAAAAAGAAGTGACATGCATTGTACACCACCTCTATGCTGAATGAATCTTTAAGAAATGGAACATGCCTTGCCACAGAAGGCTTCTAGAGAGAAGTTTCTCTGTCACCTAGATTGCAGTGTGAAATCCCATAGCAGAGTGTTAGGCAAACTGTTATTAATGTAGCTTGAATAAGAAACAAATTTGCATTGTTCAGAGCCACTAATTTGTGAGGGCTGTTTGTCGCTGAAGCCTGACCTGCCTGATTCTGACTGATACATGACCATTCAGAGATGCACACAGATTGTGGCTTTTGTATTTAAGCCATAACAAACCAGGCCCCACCCACTAGTTGGCAGGAAAATTAAAATGAAGTAAACAAAATATCCTATCCAACTTAAACAATTGGGTGTCTCAGTCTGTTGAGCGTCTGACTCTTGATTTCAGCTCAGGTCATGATCTCATGGGTCGTGAAATCGAGCCCCACATCGGACTTTGTGCTCAGCATGGAGTCTGCTTGAGATTCTCTCTCTCCCTCTCTCCTTGCCCCCTGCTTGCGCTCTCTCCTCTTGCTCTCTTCTCCCTCTCAAGAAAGAAAGAAAGGAAGGAAGGAAGAACTATGATTAAAGAAATGGGACCAGAGGAAGCTGCTGGTCTGTAAAGCGGAGGTTTAGAGGGCCTCTGAACAGTTGATCAACCTGCGTGCTGCCCTACAATTGGAAATAGCTTTCTTTAAAAGATTACATTCTCATGAACAGTTAAAAGTAAAGTAAAAAAATTAGGAGCACCTGGGTGGCTCAGGCGGTTGAGCAGCTGACTGGGTTTCGGCTCCAGAGAAATAGCACCAATAAGATATTACGAAGCCCGAAGATCTCCGGTTGGCAAGCTGGACACCCAGGAGAGCCAATGGTGCAGTCCCAGTTCCAGCAGAGTTAAATCCCAAGGCGTAATACTGATGTCCCAGGTCACACAGAGGCAGGAAGAGTTCCCTCTTACTCAGCCTTCTTGTTCTATTCAGGCCCTTAGTGATTGCATGAGGCTCACCCACGTCAGGGAGGAGGACCATCTGTTTTTCTCAGTCTATGGGATTCAAATGCTAATCTCATCTAAAAACACCCTCACAGACACACCCAGAATAACGTTAGCCAAATGTCTGCGCACCCTATGGCACAGTCAGGTTGATACATAAAATTAACCATTACAGCTACAATAATTTTTTTAAAGAACCTGTAGATTCCTTAGAGAACCAGAATTAGAAGTGGATCCTGAGCATGGGACTGAACTGCTGTGATCTCATGACCAAAGTTGAAGAGGTGAGGAGTTGTGTCTTACGGATGAGCAAAGAAAGTGGTTTCTTGAGATGGAGTCTACTCCTGGTTATGGTGACAACAAAGGATTTAGGATATTACGTGAACTCAGTGGATCAAGCAGTGGCAGGGTTCGAGAGGAGTGACTCCAATTTTGAAAGAAGTTCTACTGTGGGTAAAATGCTAGCAAACAGCATTGCATCCTACTTGTTCTTTTTTAGTGGTTACTTTAAGTTTCTAATATATCTTTTTTTTACTTGTCACAGCCTATCTGCAAATAGTATTGTTGCACTTCACCTTAAGCATAATACTCTTTCACCAGTATATTTCCTCTTCCTCTTTTGCATCCTCTAAGCTGTTGTTGGGAGGCATTTTACTTCTACAAATGCTTCTCATAATACATCGACACTATTTTTGCTTTAGAGCGTTAATTATCCTTAAAAGAGTGTAAGAACTAGAAATAAGTGTTTTCCATATTTGCCCACATTTTTTACCATTTCCAGCACTCTTCATTCCTATGTGTAGAACAAAATTCCTGTCTAGTCTCATATTCTTTCTGCCTCAAAAATTTACAAGCCTACCTTCTTTTACTGCACTTTGCTTTATTGCACTTTGCAGACACTGCATTTTTTTTTTTTTTTTTTTTTTTACAAATTAAAGGTCTGAGGCAACTTGGGTTAAGTCAGCCCATCAGCGCCATTTTTCCAACAGCATTTGCTCAGCTCATGTCTCTGCATCTCATTTTGGTAATTCTCGCAATATTGCAAACTTGTCGTTATTATTATATTTGCTGTGGTGCTCTGTGATCAGTGATCTTTGATGTTACTATTGCAGCTATTTTGGGGTGCACAGACTGCACCCATATAAGATAGCAAACGTAACTGATAAATGTGGTGTGTTCTGATTGCTCCGCAGACTGGCCTTTCTTCCATCTCTCGCTCCCTGTCCTTGGGCCTCTCTCTTCCCTGAGACACAACAATATGGAAATCAGACCAATTAATTACCCTACAATGGCCTCTAAGTATTCAAGTGAAAGGAAGAATCACATGTCTCTCTCTTTAAATCAAAAGCTAGAAATGATTAAGCTTAGTGTGAAAAACATGTCAAAAACCAAGATAGGCCAAAATGTAGGCCTCTTGCAACAAACAATTGTGAATGCAAAGGAAAATTCTTGAAGGAAATTCAAAGTGTTACTCCAGAGAACACACAAATGATAAGAAAGCAAAACAGACTTACTGATGATACAGAGAAAGTGTTAGGGGTCTGAATAGAAGATCATACCAGCCACAACATTCCCTTAAGCCAAAGCCTCATCCACAGCAGGGCCTGACTCTCTTCAACTCTGCGCAGGTTGAGAGAGGTAAGGAAGCTGCAGAAGAAAAGTTTGAAGCTAACGGAGGTTAGTTCATGCGCTTCAAGGAAAGAAGCCGTCTCCGTAACATAAGAGTGCAAGATGAAGAAGCAGGTTATCCAGAAGACCTGGCTAAGATAATTACTGAAAGCTGCTACACTGAACAACAGATTCTCCAAGGAGACAAAACAGCCTTAGTGCGGAAGAAGAGGCCATCTAGGACTTTCCCATCCGGAGAGGAGAAGTCAGTGCCTGACTCAAAGGACTTCAAAACAGGGCGACTCTCTTGTTAGGGGCTAATGCAGCTGATGACTTGAATGCTTACTGACCATTCTGAAATCCCAGGAACCTTGAGAATGATGCTAAATCTATTCTGCCTGTGCTCTAGAAATGGAACAGCAAGACCTGGACGACAGCACATCTGCTACAACATGGTTTACTGAATATTTTAAGCCCACTGTTGAGACCTACTGCTCAGAAAAAAGGATTCCTTTCAAAATATGACTGCTCATTGACAATGCACCTGGTCACCCCAAGAGCTCCAACAGAGATATACAACAAGATTCATGTTTTCCTGTGTGCTAACACAACATCCATGCTGCAGTCCCCGGATCAAGGAGTCATTTCAACTTTCAAGTCTTATTATTTCACAAATACATCCCATAAGGCTGTGGCTGCCAAAGATAGTGATTCCTCTGATGGGTCTGAGCAACGTAAATTGAAAACCTTCTGCAAAGGATTCACCATTCTAGATGCCATTAAGAACATTCATGATTCATGGGGCGCCTGGGTGGCACAGCGGTTAAGCGTCTGCCTTCGGCTCAGGGCGTGGTCCCGGCGTTGTGGGATCGAGCCCCACGTCAGGCTCTTCCGCTGGGAGCCTGCTTCTTCCTCTCCCACTCCCCCTGCTTGTGTTCCCTCTCTCGCTGGCTGTCTCTATCTCTGTCAAATAAATAAATAAAATCTTTAAAAAAAAAAAAAGAACATTCATGATTCATGGGAAGAGGTCTAAATATCAACACTCACAGGAGTTTGGGAGTCAATCCCAACCCTCATGGATGACTTTGAGGGCTCAAGACTTCACTGGAGGAAGTCACTGCAGATGGGGTGGAAACAGCCAGAGACCCAGAATTAGAAGCAGAGCCTGAGAATGGGACTGAACTGCTGTGATCTCATGAGAATCATGAACAGATGAAGCGTTGCTTCTTCTGGATGAGCAAAGAAAGTGGTTTCTTGAGATGGAATCTACTCCTGGTTAAGTTAACAACAGAGGATTTAGAATATTACGTGAACTCAGTGGATAAAGCAGCAGTAGGTTTGAGAGGACGGACTCCAATTTTGAAAGAAGTTCTACTGTGGGTAAAATGCTAGCAAACAGCATCACCTGCTACAGAGAAATCCTTTATGAAAGGAAGAGCCAACCAATGAGGCAAATTTCATTGTCGTACGAGTGTACCTGAGTTATGGAGTCCAGACAACTGGGTGAGCAAGTAGACCCAGCTAACAAGATAGTGGCCTTCAAAAGCTACTTAGATCTGATCTAGAAATGGAATGTTATAGGCCACTGATACAACCAGATGTTGCCTCAAAGACCCAAAGCATAAAATATTATAAACTGGGCTAGGTAGGTAACATGACGAGTCAGAATTTCTCCCTACACTTGAACTCACCAGATTAAATGAAGAAATGACCAGTGTTAATATGCCTTTATAGACAGACTAATTAGAATAATCTTGAATACCTTTTAACCTTAAAATGTTCTTGCAACTGTATTATAAATTCAATTATTTATTGTTTATATATAATAATAACAGGCTTCTTTTTCTTTAAAAATACAACATAATTGTATGTGCTTTAAAAATGAAATATAATAAAATTTATTTTAAACCACTAATGAAGATGTGAGGATAGGCTTAATAGTACATCAAAATTGATGAAAATAATGAGTACACTATATATTTTTCCTTCCATTGCAGAAATGAAAATAACATGGCTAATAAAAGGAAAATCTATAAGGAAAAAAAAACCCAACCCTATCTGAAATGTAATTTCTCTTTTTAGGTGTGTTGTTACAATATCATTTAGTTGTTAACAAGAGAGAACCTGAAAATAATAATGACAAATAAGATACATATTTAATATCTCTTTCTATTCAAGAAGTTCAAAGGAAGATGGTCCAGGCTGGTTTGGTCCTCCTGGTATCAGGGACCCAAACTTTTCTATCTTGTTTCTACTTTATGGGTGACCTGTGGCTTGCATTATCAAGAATTCTCAAGTTCCAATATGACTGCTGGAGCTCCAGTCTTTATGTCTGCATCTCAGCTAGAAAGGAGGAGAAAGAGCAAAGAATGGCACATCCCCTTCTTTTCAGGTTGCTCAAAATGAGTCACTAGATATAAAGCATATTTCTGTTTTCAAATTTCTTTTGCAACTAAAAGAGCAAATAAAAATTGTCTATTGGTTTTGGAAGAGTGTGTAAAGAGAGTGTCTGGAACATACGAACTATCATTTAGGTATGCAACAATCTTGCCTAACAGTCTCCCAGTCTACCAAAATCTAGACTTTAAATCTCTTATTGGTTAACTATTTTAGAAACATTTTATCTTTTCATTTAGTTGAAAACATTATCATTTTAGAAGCCTGTTTACTTTAGGTATATTATTTATTTAAAACAGCTACTTTACACTAGAAGTCTCCCTAATTAAATGATCAAAGTAAACTTTCACTGGAAAGCATATCTGCAAAACTGTATTACAGCTGTTGGCTTGCCATGTTTCAACTGAAAAAAAATTACCCAGCTTTAAAAATAAGATGTTTAACATTCCCATGAGAATTTTTAAATTTAATTTTTAAAGCAGATAATACAATATGTTTCAAAAATTCTAAAAAGGAGATTAATATTCAAAAACATAAATAACTTACATAACTTAAAAAATTTTTAAAACCTAATTAAAAAATGGGCAGAAGACATGAACAGACATTTTTCCAAAGAAGACGTCTAGACAGCCAACAGGCACATGAAAAGATACTAAACATCACTGATCATCAGGGAAAGGCAAATCAAAACCACAATGAGATGCCACCTCACACCTGTCAGAATGGCTAAAATCAACAACACAAGAAACAATGGACATTGGCAAGGGTATGGAGAAAGGGGAACTCTCTTACACTGTTGGTGGGAATGCAAACTGGTGCAGCCTCTGTGGAAAACAGTATGGAGGTTCCTCAAAAATTAAAACTAGAACTACCAGAATTCCAGCAACTCCACTTCCAGGTATTTATGTGAAGAAAATGAAAACACAATTCACACAGATGTATGCACCCCTGTGTGCATAGCAGCATTATTTACGGTAGCCAAGATACGTAAACAACCTAGGTGTCCATCTGTGGGTGAATAAATTGTTGTATGTGTACACAATGGAATATTACTTAGCCATAAAAAAGAAAGATCTTGCCATCTGTGACAACATGAATAGGACTAGAGGGTATTATGCTAAGTGAAGTCAGACAAAGTCAGACAAAGACCATATGATTTACCTTATATGGGGGAACCTAAAAAACACAGAAGCAAATAAACAAAACAAAATGGAAAGAGACTCACAGACACAGGAAACAAACTATTGGTTACCAGAGGGGAGGGGTGAAGAGATGGGAAAAACAGGTGAATGGGGTTGATTAAAAGGTACAAACTTCTGGTTACAAAATAAGTAAGTCACAAGGGTGTAATGTACACAGAGGGATTATACTCAATATTGTGATAACTTTGTATGGTGACAGATGGTAACTGTACTTCTCATGGGGAACATTTCATAATGTATAAAACTATCAAATCACTTTGATGTACATCTGAAACAAATAGGATCTTAATGTCAATGTGCTTTAAGAAAAAAGGAGGGGCGCCTGGGTGGCTCAGTCAGTTAAGCATCTGCCTTCAGCTCAAGTCATGATCCCAGGGTCCTGGGATTGAGCCTGCTTCTCCCTCTGCTCCACCCCCACCCCTGCTTGTGCTCACTCATACGCACGTGCGTGCTCTCTCTCTCAAAATAATAAATTAATCTTAAAAAATAAGAGGGCAAAAAAGTTTTTTTATAACTACACAGTATTCTCTTGTATGCATGCTACGTAATCCATCCAGTCATTTCCCTATTGATGGACATTTGGATTATTTCCAATTTTCACAATTATTAAGATGCTTTTTAATACATTGTTTATGATGTAGCTGAAGAAATCACTTGGGGGAAAAGAGAGAGAGAGAGAGAGAGAGAGAGAGAGATGACTCTAACTACAACTCTAACCCCAGAGAAAGAAAGTAATTTTAAGTTCATAAATAGCTTATGTTTCAACTCAAGATCCATAAATTCTCACATTTAAAAAATTACAATATTTATAATTTTATAGACATTTTATTCTTAACAGGTTAGGTCAAGGATTTTTTTTTTAAAGCTGATGAAAACTATGGATCCTTTCTGCAAAAAAGCACACACAGAAAAAAAAAAAAACACCAACTTTTTGCAAAATGTTCCAAGAGGTTATGGGTTAACTACCAATCATCCCATGATTGGTCATAGATCTAAGATTTTAAAATTCATGACTCAAACTCATTCCTGTAAACTACTCTTTCTGATTTCTAGCATGGTGAAGGAAGAGAAACACAGTTATTTTTTTATTTTTATTTTATATTTAGAGAGGGAGGGGTGAAGGAGCAGAAGGGAATGAGAGAGAGAATCAAGCAGGTTCTACATCCAGCATGAACCCTGACATGGAGGGTTTGATCTCACAACCCTGATATTATGACCTGAGCCGAAATCAGGAGTCCAACACTTAACCGACTGAGCCACCCAGGGGTGCCGGGCAACACTCTGAATAGTTGTCTGAATAAAAGATTACTATATGTTAGATGTTGCAAAGACTGTGGAATGGGCTTTGTTTGGCTTGCATGGTGTTTTGATTTTTTTTTCCCTAAGACAACAATCACTATTTGTAAACTGGAAGATTTCACGGAAGGATCTATATTTTTAAAATTTCTTTGAAAACTGAAAATCTGGTGACACTGGACACACATTGCACCCTTACGGTCTACAAGCACTTTCTTCCCACTCTCTCTTGTCTCCCACTCAACATCCCTGCTGTCTGGCCCTTCTAGACATTTGGGTTTGAGATTTCCAGATATATCTTGGGTTTGCAATATTGAAACCCTCAGGTTTTCTCCCTTTCTTCCTCGGTTTTATCCTAGTTATTTAGGGAAGAACCAAAAAACAAAGCTGAAAGCAAGAGATTCTTTAAAGGTTTTTCTCTTTTTCCAAGTTCTCTTCAGTAGGAGATGAGATGAGGAAGGTAGGCAAGGGTTGCGGAATGGAACAGTAAGGGCAGACCATCTTCTGTAAAGAGGAAGAAAGAATCCCACGGGTGAAGGACCAGTTGGGCTCCTAGGTAGATGAAGATCCGTAGGGGATGCTTGTGGTGTAATTGGGAGTGGAAGACGAAGCCATTTCATCTTATTTGGGTGTAGTCTCACTGTAGGAAGTGATAGCAGGAACATTGGGAACATTGGTTCCAGCTGTTGGAACTTATGTAGGGTGGAGTTTCTCTTACCATCTTCATAGGGCCTCCCCAACTATCTTCTTGGCGCTCTGGCATCCTGCCTTGACAGATGGCTCTGGCTTGGTATCATAAATGGTTCTAGTATTGCTCTCAACACTCTCAACTCCTAACTTGGACTTAACATTTTTAGCTGACAACTTTCTCTACAATCATCTTAGGTAGTTTACAAAGAATATATCAGTGTGTACCGGAGTTGTGTTAAGAAAAATAGGTCCGGGGGTGCCTGGGTGGCTCAGTGATTAAGTGTCTGCCTTCGGCTCAGGGCATGATCCCAGGGTCCTGGGATCGAGCCCCGCATTGGGCTCCTCCGCTGGGAGCCTGCTTCTTCCCCTCCCACTCCCCCTCCTTGTGTTCCCTCTCTCGCTAGCTGTCATTCTCTGTTAAAATAAATAAATAAAATCTTAAAAAAAAAAAAAAAAGAAAAGAAATATAGGTCCGGGTCAATAAAGTTGGAAAGCCACCAGTAAAAACCACAATAAGCAAAGAGACCATTACAACACAGTGTGATAATAGTACAGACAGAGAGGGGCCGACCCCAGACAGGGAAAGGGGGTCAAGGATTGTTTTCTGAAGGAGGTTCTTGAGCTGCATTTTAAAGGACAGGCAAATTGCAGTAGATGTGGGGACAGATATTCCCAGCAAAGGAAACTGCACAAAGGCTCAACATCCTTGTGACTCAAATAACAAGTACAGTAGTAATAAGATACACGATGTGAGTAAGAGGAAGAAGGGACCAGATCAGGAATCTTCCTCTCATCACTGGTGATGATTTTATACTGAGTTTATACCGAAGTCAGTGGAGAGCCACTGAAGGATGGGGAAGTATACAAAATTTAATTTCGGTTTTTAAATTTTTTAATGTTTATTTCCTTACTTATTATGCAGATTACTGCAGGAGCCCTCTAACTGGCCTCTTTGCTTCCACCGGCCCCCAGTCTACTCTCAACACAGAGTGATCCTTAAAAAATAAACTCCAAATGCCTCACTCCTCTTCTTCAAACCATACAGTGGCTCCCCATTTCACACAGGGCAAAAGCCGAAGTCCTTACACATGCCCCATGTAGCCTTGTTCCATGATACCTCCAATCTCTTCTGCTAATACCCTCCCCTTGCTCACTGTACTCCAGCCAGCCACTCTCTGGAATTCACCACGCATACCACTTCTGGCTAAGGACGTCTGCATGGGCTGTCTATTCTATCTGGAATATTCGTCCTCCCCACAGTCATCCACCCAGCAAACACCCTTGTCTCCTTCATGTCTTGGCTCAAATGAGAATATACTTAAAGCTGCACCTTTCCCATAAAACATTCTTGATCCACCTTTACCCTATTCTTCTTTTTCTCTCTATGCAGTATTTTACAATGTCCTATATAATCTATCTTTACCTAATGTACACACGAGTGTTCTGCATCGTAATAAGCAATCAGTTACTTTGTCTAAAAAACACTTTTTTTACATTCCATTATTCTTCTATAGTGTCTTTTCATATATATAATGTTACTTTATATCCATCAAGATGGGCCACAGGGCTGTGGTTTCAAATAGTGTTTTTGTATCGAATTTCTTTTCTTTTCTTTTTTACTTTTTAGATTCCATATATAACAAAGATCATACATTGTCTTTCTCTGTATTATTTCACTAAGCATAATGCCCCTGGGATCCATCCATGTTTTCACAAATGGCAAGATTTCACTCCTCTTTTTATGGCTGAATAATATTGCCGTGTGTGTGTGTGTGTGTGTGTGTGTGTGTGTGTGTGTGTGTGTAAAACAATTTCCTTATCCATTTACCCATTGATGCACTCAAGTTGTTTACATATCTTGGCTATTATAAATAATGCTGCAGTGAATATGGGGGAGCAGATATCTTTTCCAGTTAGTGTTTCTGTTTTCTTTGGATAAATACCCAGAAGTGGAACTGCTGGGTCTTATAATACTTCTATTTCTAATTGTCAAAAGAAACTTCCTACTGTTTTCCATACTGGCTGCAGCAATTCACATTCCCAGCAACTGTGCACCAGGGTACCTACTTCTCCACATCCTCACCAACACTTGTTATTTCTTGTCTTTTGATAATAGCCATTCTGAAAACAAAAACAGCTATTCTGACAGGTGTATCATGGTTTTGAGCTTTTCCATAATTCACAAAACCCTTCCACATCATAATTCTCACCCATATGCACAAAAGCGGATATCCACAGGGCTTGTGCAGGAGAGGTGCAGACAAGGTATTGCCAAAATAATAGTGGCAAACAGTGGCTTCTAACAAGTGTGTGGGGGGGATGTAATTCAGTTTTTCTCAAAGACTGAGAAGCGGTTCGAGAATTATCAGTGCTGCTGTTTTATCTGCATGACATCGATTCATTGCTGTCTTTTCTGCGTGCACAAGTACTAAGAAAAGAGCTACCTGGCCAATAGAATGCAGACTGGAGAGAATATGGCTTCAAAGTCAATTAAAAAGTAAACTACCCAAACAACTTGGAGTTCAAAAACAGAACAACTTTAAATAGTTGTTAAACTCTCTACTCTGACATGTTTAAATATTTAAAATTCAAAATCCATTTCGTAGCATAATTTTTTCAACTGCCAAAGCGATTACGTCATGGGTATGAGACTCCAGATTAATATATCTGGATGAGTTATCAAGAAATGAATTGACTTCTTGGCGATTTTTGCTTCCCAAGAACCATCACAAGGAAGAAAGTAAGAGGTGATTTTCCCCAAGACCAGGCAAGCTTTGATACCAGATTTTTGTTGATCTTGGCAGGTAGAATCTCAGAGCCAGATATGATACGACTTACAAAAATAAGGAAGTGGGATTGCTTTATATTTTGAGTACTGAGAAGCAATTCTTTCTCTTACATCTCGCTTTTGTTTTCTGTTCTTCAGCAAAACTCCTTCTATGGGCAGAGTAGTTTCCTTTCATTCCCTTCACCTCATTTCCGTGCACCTTGGTTTCCCCAGGCAGCCACAGCAGCTGGATGCCCTTATGCTGGTCCCATAGTTCCTAGTCAATATCTGCCACAGCCAAGTACATCATCACTTGGTGAGCACTAGAAATGCATCACCCCCCGTTCTGAGAACCTATTGTGCCTACTTCCTAAATGGTCCCATGAGTCTTCTTGCTGTCCTTCAAGCATCTTTGAATTACCACATGACCCAACAATTCCACTCCTAGGTCACTAAAATGAAAACATTTTACACAAAAGCATGGATGTGAATGTCCACATATATGACAAAACTGGATAGAACCAAACACACACACACACACACACACACACACACACACACGCACACACACACACAAATGAATGCATGGGAAAATCTGACAAAATCTGAATAAGGTCTATGCATCCCATTAACGTCCATTTCCTGGTGGTGCTACTCTCCTTAGTTATTCATAACAGCCCCCAAGTGAATATAACTCAAATATCCACAAACTGGTGAATGAAAAAACAAAATATGTAATATCTATCTAATGGAGTATTATTCAGTCATAAAAAGGAAGGAGGTGCTGATATACACTACAACATGGACAAAACCCAAAAACATTATGCTGAGAGAAACCAGACACAAAAGGACATGCTGTATGATTACATTTATATGAGTTATTCAGAATAGGCAAATCCACACAGATAGAAGTAGATTAGAAGTTACCAGGGGCTAGGAGAACAGAAACTGGGAGTGACTACTAACACACTGGGTTTCTTTTTGAGGTGACAGAAATATTCTGGAACTAGATAGTGGGGATGGTAGGGCAATATCTTGAATATACTAAAGACCACTGAGTTATACACTAAGAAAAATGGTGAATTTCATGTTATATGAACTTAAAAGTTTAAGACAAGTAAGAAAGAAAGAAAGAAAGAAAGAAAGAAAGAAAGAAAGAAAGAAAGAAAACAAAAGAAAGAAAGAAAGAAAAGGGGAAAGAGAGAAAAGACTCCATTAGCCTTGAGCCCCAGCTCTCCCCTTCTTGGTGACACAATCTGACATCTTACCCTCCAGCTCCAAGGGTCCACCATCTATCCCCCCACAGAGGACAGCCCACGGCTGAAGAGCCCACCACCAGACATTGTCCTTCCTGACCCCACAGCACTGTTCTCAACTTCAGCTCTGCTCTGAGTGATGGCTGCTGGCCACATTCCCCACCCCTGTCTGGACATGCTGATTTGGAGCCCCCAAAGGAATGGCCACCTGCCTCACCCCAAAGTATAGACACTGTACATCAGGAATCCAGCCATTCTGCAGTCAGCTCAATTTCCTTTGGCCTGAGAAAATGGGTCTTGGACTCCATTTGCAGAAAGAAAAATACCATATTGTCATGGGTGGAAGTTATGTTAAAGTCCTAACCCGCAGTACCTTACTGGATATAATGTCTTTACAGGGGTCATCAAGTTAAAATGAGATTATTTTAGGGTAGCTGGGTCCTAATCCAATATGACTGGTATCCTTATAAAAAGGAGAAATTTGGACACGGACACACACAGAAGAACGATGACGTGAAGATATGCAGGGAGAAGACGGCCATGGAACTGGAAAGATCCACCTACTAGCCCAGGAACCATGAGAATGGCCAGCAAACACCAGAGTCTGGAAGAGGCAAGGAAGGATCTGCCCGAGAGCCTTCCAAGAGAGCATGGCGGTGCCAACCCTGCTGGCCTCTAGAACTGGGAGACTCAGTTCGTGTTGTGTTAAGCCCCCTGGTTTCAGTGCTTTGTTATGGAGGCTCTAGAAACTAATGCCTGCGTAAAGCACAGGGCTGTCGGAGTGTGGATGGCAGAGATTCCTACATTTAAAAAAAGAAACCATCAGTGCTACTCATAAATGGAGTAAACTACTGATAGGACAACCTGAAGGGATCTCGAGGGAGCTACACTGGGAGGAAAAAAGTCCGCCTCTAAAGGTTACAGACTGAATGATTCCATTCAGAAGCATTCTTCCAGTGACAAAATCCTAGAGATGGAGCACAGATCCGTGGTGGCCAGGGCTTGGAGAGGGGCTGAGAGGAAGGCGGCTGTGGCTGTAACAGAGGAGGGGGAGGGATCCTTGTGATGGGTCCTGTGCCGTCTTGACAGTGTGGTCACAGACGGATCCCTGTGTGACAACCCTGCGTAGAGCTGACTACCCACGCAAATGAATGCATGGAAAACCACAAAATTTGCTGCAGGCCGTGGGTCTTCATGAAGGTCATTTTCCTGGTTGTGATACTGTATGATAGTGATTCCAGATGTTACCACGGAGGGAACAGACTGCAGCCCAGAGAGGTCTCGTCTTGCCTAATTTCACTCGTGTAACCGGGAATTTCTGACTATGCACCCAGAGCTTTCTCGTTACGGACGGGTCTTCAATAAAGTCAGGCTTCACTTGAGATCCCGAAAAAGAAAGAAAAAACCCACCTGCAAAAGAGGAAGACGGCAGAGTAGAAGTCGTCTAAAGAGAGGCACTGAGGTGCCGAGAGGAGTAACTGTCAGGCCCTTCATCCCTCTCCTCCCTCCCACGCCCCCTTCAACTGTCTGACGTGTTCTCGGGGAAGAAATGCGCAGCTGGACTGAGGCACAGTGCTGGAACCAGAGGCGCAGCGGGCACGAGCAGGCGGCACAGGAGGCAGGACACCCGACCGGCCACACCGCGGCGACACCTCCGCGGTCACCCAGACCGGAGATACCAGCGGAGCGCGGCGCACTCGCCCGCCAGCCCGGCAGAGCAGGGACACTAGGAAAACTGAAGCCGGAGCGACAGGCGGACACAAGCGCAGGGAAGTGATCCGGCGCCGAAGTCAGGTGTGAACGCCCACCAGCCGTGCTCACTGATAAGAGTTTGCTTCCCGATGGGGCCGCCTCCCTCTGCGACGGGACACAAGACCAAGTGGACTTCTGGGGTCCCCAGAGGCGAGGAGAGAAGAGAAGGGGAAGGACCCCAGGCCTCTGCAGGTGACGGTCCGGGTCCCCGCTCCGCGCAGCCAGCGGCGCTCCGGGGACGCGGGCGGCCGCGCGGGGGGCACGACGGCTGCCGGGGCTTTTTCTAGAGGAGGGGGTGGGGATGCTGAGTCACGGATCTGTCACTGCTTCTTACCTCTCCCCAGCCCTCCGGGGGCTAAAGCAAAAGCGAAAGCGAATGCGACTCGCGGGGCGGCCAGTCCCGGGAGCTGCGCCCGCCACCTCCTCCGGGACTGTCCGGCATCTGCCCGCGCGGCTGCGGGGCGTCGGGGCCGCTGCGAGCCCAGGGGCCGGCGGCCGGGAGTGCGGCCGAGCGTCGGGCCATGGCCCGGGGGCGGCTCTCTGGCTGCAGGGTCAGCGCCCTCCCCGCCCTGCTGCTGTTGCTGCTGCTGCTGCTGCTGCTCCGGCCGGCGACGCCGGGTAGGGAGAGGCGTGCGCCCCTGGCGGGGCGGCGGGGGAGGCGGCCGGGGCGCCCGAGGCGGGTGGCAGCGGCCGCGACTCGGTGCCCGGGAAAGGGCGGTGAGCCCGCGGGGCAGAGGGGACGGGGCGCTGCGCCCGCGCGCGGGGACACGTGCAGGCAGCGGTGGGGAGGGCAGCGCCGAGAGCCGACCCGCCCCAGCTTGCAGGGTCATCCAGGGAAGGGAGTCGTGCGGCCAGGCTTTGAATTCCACGTCTTCCCATTTCCGAGGCAAAGGGAAGACGCTGGGTTTGCAGCGGCGGCTCTGGGTGGGAGTTTCACAGCAGTTTAGAGAAATGCGTGAAGGCGGTTCTCCGAGCCCCACGAGGAAAGCTGTGTAGATGCCGCACCGCACGCAGTACCCGCAGGGCTGCGAGGAAATCGACCTGGTCTCTGCCCTCAAACAAAAGGAAATAACACGAGTGGGTGATGGCAGGATGGGGTAGAGACTGCGTCCCTGAGGACAGAAACGGTGTTGGGCAGGTTGCGTTCCTGCGGCACCTGGAAGCCACTCCAAATTCTTAAGCAGCAGGAAACCGTGGAAGGGCGCGGGAGTGCTGGGGCTGCCTGGAATAGGCGCGCTCAGGCAAAGGGGGAAGAAATGAAGTCGGTGATGGCTTGGTGTATTCCAGATGAACGTAGGTCGCATAGATAAAATCTCGGCAGGAAGAGCCCAACGAGTGACTCATAGGTTTTCATCCCGGGTAGCTAGACAGGAGGGAGGAGGCTTTATCCTTGTCGGCGCTTCTTATCATCAGGGAGCAATCTGAGGGTCTGATGAAAGCTAGGAACCCTCTCCCCAGAAAAATGCATGAATGCACATGCATCTAATTTGGGGTCCAGGGACCCATTAAAGCCCATTCATAGATTCTCCAAGAGTTAGTTAACCCCATGATCTCTCTGTGTGTGCGTGTGTGTGTGTGTGTGTGTGTGTGTGCATGCGTGTGCTTTAAGGCAAGCCTCCCAATAATTTACACCCAGTCGGGCGAGCTATCTCCCCAGGACTTGCTCAGAGGCATCTGCCCACAGTTGCCGCAGGCCCGCTTGGTGTGAACCCTGCAGCTCTGCAGGGTTTCATCAAGTTTTATTTCCTTGAGACTATGAATTTTTCCCCGCACATCTGAGAATCTGACTTATGTTGGTGACCCAGTCAGTTCCTCTCATGTCCCTAGCCAGGGTGCCCGGTAGCCAGCCGACTGGGGCACCTCTACCAGCACCGTGTGAAAGTGAGGAGCAGCTTTAGTCCAAGCCCAGCAAGTGCAGAGAACTCTGCAGGCAGGACCTCCAGAGCGCATCACCTACAGCCTCGTGTTTGACCTCACAAGGGCACTGCTCCCATTCCGCAGCTCCTGGTGTTTCCTAGTGTTTCTTGAACGGGTTTAGTGAGATATAATAGATAATAAACTTCATACATTTAATTACATGATTTGATACGTTTGGAGGTAAATGTATACATACACTCATGAGACCATCATGATCAAGAAGGTAAATCTAATCATCACTACCAAAAGTTTCCTCTTGTCCTGCATAACCCTTACCTGCCACCCAGCCCTATCCCCCAGGCCACCACCATGGGATTTTAGTCGCTTTGGACTTGCTACCATTTCTAGAATGTTACATAAATGAAATCATACCATATGTATTCTTCCTTGTCTGGCTACTTTCAGTCATGGTAATTGTTCTGAGAATTTTTCATCTTGTAATTTGTATCAATAGCTCATTCCTTTTTATTGCTGAGAAGTATTTCATGGCATGCGTATCACACCGTTTGTTTATCTGCTCGGTTGTCACTGGACGTCTGGGTTGTTTCTGGTTTGGGGCTGTTACACTTAAAGCTGTTATGAACATTCATATGTCGGTTTTGTGTAGACACAGGCTTCCATTTCTTTTGTGTAGAGACAGTGAGAGCGGAATGGCTGAATCATATGACATGCATGTGCTTAACTTTTTATTCCCACCACAGCGGTATGTGAGTTCCAATTCCTCCACATCCTTATCAGCACTTGGTAGAGTCACTCTTTCTTTTTTCCTAGAAAAAATTTTTCCAGCTTTATTGAGATATAATTGACATATAACATCATGTAAGCTTAAGGTGTATGACACGATGATTTAGTATATGTACATCTTGTGAAAGGTTTACCGCAATAAGGTTAACGCATGCATCACCTCATATATTTACCAAACTCTGTGTGTGTGTGTGTGTGTGTGTGTGTTCAGTTTCTTTAATTGTACCCATTCTAATAGGTGTGTAGTGGACTCTTGTATTTTTTCCTCATAGTTTTTAATTTGCATTTTCCTAATAACCAATGATGTTGAGCATCTTTTCATGTGCTTATTTGCCATCAAATACATCTTCTTTGGTAAAGTGTCTGGTTACACCTTTTGCCCTTTTAAAAATTGAGTTGCTGAATTATTATTGAGTTTCAAGAGTTCTTTATATATTTGGGATACAAGACCTTTATCAGATACGATGTGCAAATATTTTCTCAGAGTCTGTGGCTTGTTTTTGCATTCTCTAAACAGTGTCTGATGAAGAACAGAAAATTTTAATTTTGATGAAGTTCAGTTTATTTCTTTTATGTATTATACTTTCAATGTCATCGCTAAGAAATCTTTGCCTAACTCAAGGTCACAAAGGTTTTCTTCTAGATATTTTATACCTTTAAGATTTTACATTTCTGTCTGTGAATCATTTTGAGTTAATTTTTTATATAATATAAAGTGTGGATTGAAAGTTCCATATTGGCTTGGTTTGGGGTTTTTTTTGCATATGGATATCCAACTGTCCCAGCACTATTTGTTGAAAAGATGATCTCAGCTGAATTGCTCTCACACCTATTTTGAACATCAGATGTTCATATACGTGTTGGTCACCATGGACAAAACATCAGTCTGTGAAAACCAATTCTATTTCTATACATTAGCAATGAGCAATTGGTTGAAATTTAAAAATATATGCATCATTTGCAATAGCATTAAAAAGTATGAACCACTTATGCATAAATCTGACAAAAGATGAGAAAGACCTGTACATTAAAAACCACAAACCACTGCTGAGAGAAATTAAAGCAGACCTAAACAAATGGAGACATACACTATACTCACAGACTGGACAAATCAGTAGGTAACCATTTGCTCCCCCCACCCCTCCCAGTCAAAATTTCAGCAGGCTTTCTTGTAAAAATTAACAAACTGATTGCAAAATTCTCATGGAAATGCATAAGACCCAGTATAGCCAAAACAACTTTGAAAAACAACTTTCTCTGAGTTGGAGAAATAACACTTCTGATTTTGAGACTTACTTTAAGGTAACAGTAATCAAGACAAGGTGGTTATAGGGTAAAGATGAACAAAGGGCTAACAGAACAGTCTGCACCTAATGTTTTTGAATGAGCTTGGAAGGGAAGTGGATACAAATTATTAAATTTGCTACTTGGTACTATGATCCTGATCAGAAATTATAGAGAGAAGCCCATTCCTCATCACCAGCAGAACAAATAATACAGTCTCAGATATGTTCTGAGACTAGTTTGCAGTGCTAGCAGACACAGCAAATTGCTGTTATCTGTTCTTAGTCAAAAGCCACTTTTGGAGGGGAAACCCATCATCTTACACAAGAAGTAATTTACTTCTTAAAGATCCTCACAACCTGAAAGACTGCAGATAATTTGCCAAAAGCAGCTAAAGATGAGGATTTGTTTGAAGATAAATACACCTCACCAACCTGGGTTCTGTTGTACACGGTGTTAGTATGCTTTGGGGTGGTTTTACAACTTCTGTGTCTTTAAACATTTTTAAAACCACTTTTCAGAATTCTGGGGAGTTTTGCCCAAACCTTTCATTTTCTATTTCAGATCAATTTATCCAGTTATTATTGTTTTGTGCTGCTACTCATAGCAAAAAAAGTCATAAAAACTTAAATGCACAAATTATGGGATTTATTGAACTCAACGTAAATGTTCAACAGTGGAGGACTGCATAAAGTTGCTTTCAAATAATGTGCCTCATATTATTCAGTTTTTACTAGAAGATCTAGAAGTAGCTATCATTAAGTAGGGAGACACTATGGGGTGTGTGTGTGTGTGTAGTTGTCTGCCTTTTCTTATTTTTCTGTCATCATTTAAATTGACTTTGTAAAAAAGAAAATAAAGCTACAAAAGAAGTAGCTCAAAAAAGTTATAGAATTTGGGGTTTTTTTCAGAACCATTTTTTTACAATAATATTTTTTTGTTATGTTAGTCACCATACAGTACATCCCTAGTTTTTGATGTAAAATTCTATGATTCATTACTTGCGTATAACACCCAGTGCACCATGCAATACGTGCCCTCCTCACTACCCATCACCGGCCTATCCCATCCCCCAGCCCCCTCCCCTCTGAAGCCCTCAGTTTGTTTCTCAGAGTCCATAGTCTCCCGTGCTTCATTCCCCCTGCTGTTTACCTCCCCTTTCTTCTCCTACCGATCTTCCTACTTCTTATGTTCCATAAATGAGTGAAACCATATGATAATTGTCTTTCTCTGCTTGACTTATTTCGCTTAGCATTATCTCCTCATTAACTAATCGCAGCAGATCTTGTTTGGCAATGTTTTCATGACTTTATAATATAATTTTGCAAAGTGGAACCAATTTAGGGTTATAGAACTATAAAGTCACCATAGATAACATTCGTGCGTACGTTTTATACTAGTTTACACATACAGTTTACAGTTTACGATTTGTTTAAGCAGTTCCTCATTGCTAGAGCTGTGTACAGGCTGGATATTTAGGTTGTTTCAAAATGTCCGATGTTCTAAAAAAGCACAGAGTAGGAACAACTGGATGAAAATAAGCTATATAGAGCAAAAAGGGCAAGGGAAAACTCCTCAAAGTCTAAAAAAAGGTGGCAGAAATGCTTCTGGGGATATTCATTTTCAATCGAATCAGTACTTCAACGAACTTGTTTTGGGCTAAAGCACTTTTGCCAAATTGATTTTACTAAATAGGGTGTAACTACGTAAATAAATGTATAAAATCCCCTAGTATATATACTCAGAGTCATATCCCTGTTACTCATTATACATGGTTGATGTTATCTGAATGTTTTCTACTAGGAAAGACTTGATTTTCCTCTGAGCAGTAGGGAGCCACTGAAGGTCTCTGGGCAGGAAGGACATTACTGGACCTTCATGGTAGAAAGATTACTTTTGTAAAGAATGTGAAGAGTAAACTGTAGTCAAGAGGGTCTGGAGGCAGGCAGCCAAGTTGGAGACTTTTGCAACAGTTCCTGTAAATGGTGATGAAATCCTGAGCCAAGACAGTCTCAATAAGGAAGAGGGGAAGGGGCAGATTTCCTCTTGAGTCTTACAAGCATAGAGTGTATTTCATTCTTTCCCTTTTGTTTGCTCTGTAGCCTATAGCACTCAACTGCTCCAAGCCCTCATAAATCAATATTGAAGGACCCCAACCAAGACGAATTCATTTACCACACAAAAGGTGGGTTGGGAATTTCAGTTAAGGAGCCTGAGAGAGAAAGACCAGGATTGATGAGTTAGAGATTATGGCGTGGGTAGAGCGCGTACTCACAGCGAGTGCCAAAAGGAAATGAACGTGTTGGCTTGGCTGGCATTTCAGCTAGAAAAATAATGAAGGAGAATGCATTGCTGTGAACATCGGGGCCTTTTGCTCTCGATGCATCAGCTCACAGCGAGCTCCTTGAGGGGGAAATTACATCTGATACTTCCTACCACACTTCGCATGCTGTAGACATAGAAATGGTAGAATAAGAGAAAAAAAATATTGGAATGGATTCTGACTCTCCTCAAAGGATGGGAGGGGCATGCTAACACGAAACCTTTTGAACTCTGGATACGAGACTAGGCCAAGGATACTTACTATATTAGACTGCATTAGCCGACTTGATAAAGAAGTCTGGTTCACAAGTTCTGCAAAGTAGAGAAAGGTGTGGCCCTACACACTATTTAGGTGACTTCAGTTATGATCACTAAAACTTTATATGGGTGGGGTTTTGTGTTTTTTTTTTGTCTACTTAAGAGTTTCTAAAATCCCAGAACCTCAAGTTTACAACTATTTACATTATTTCATCCATTTCTCTCTGTATATTCATAAGCCACTAACCCCCAGAAGGCACCCATCACGTACCAGGCTTAGCACTGTGGGAGTACCAGAGAACTTTGAGATATGTTCACCACCTCCAAAGAGCTCACGATCTGTAAATAAGGCAACACTTGCTTACTTGGAATATCTAAGGAACAATGTTAAGAGAAAATATAGAGAGAAATTATAATTGAAGTGACTGGGGTCTCTAGAAAGAAAGGTTATTGATACAATCAAATGTATTATCTCCAGTGTCCTGATGAGAGAGTCTAGCTTTGCAGGGTAAATAACGGGCCATCATGTGGCAGATGGGGCCGGCTTCAGTATACCGATATCCTTGTGCATTCATATACCAATTATTATCTTTCTTCGAGGCCTGTTCACAATCTGCTAGACCACCAGCAGAATGACAGAGTAGATAATCTGAAAAATCCTCCTGCTACAAAACACCCAGAAATGATGAATAATACAGAGCAAATATCTACTAAAATCCAGACCCAATAAAAAAATGTAATAACTATTTAAAGCAAAAAAAAAATCTATTTTGGTGTTCGTAATATATGTAGAAGCAAAATGTATGTCAACAATATTACAAAGGCTGTGAAAAGAGAAATGGAAGGATAATGCTTAAGGTTCTTAAACTGTGTATGTGAAGCGGCGTAATGTCACTTGTAGGAGAACTGTGATGAGGTAAAGATATATACCATAAACACTAAAGCAACCACCAAAATCACATGATTGAAAGAATTACAGTTAGTAAGCCAACAAAGTGAGTAAAACAAAATCATGAAATATACTCAAATAATCTCACGACAGGATCATCTCCATAGAAAATCCTACGGAATCTACAAAAATGCCCCTAGAATAAGTGAGCACAGCAAAGTTGCAGAATACACAGTTAACTTACAAAGATCAGTATATAAAATACTAGCAACAAGCAGTTAGAAATTGAAAAAATTAGAAAATACTGAAAAAAAACACCATTTGTGTTGACGTAAAAACCAGGAAATATTTAGGAATATATCTGACAAAAAAAATGTACAAAATCTGTAACCAAAAACTATAAAACGTTTCTCAGATAAATTACTGAAGATTTAAATAAACTGAGATACTGTGCGTATAGATATTAAAAAGATTCAATATTATTAAGATGTCACTTCTTCCCCAACTTGATCTATATAGATTTCATGCAATTACAATCAAACTTTCAACAGGATTTTTTTTTCTTTTGGGTAGAAACTGATATACTGATTCTAAAATTCATTAAGGGACCAAACTCAACTTTGAAAATGATTAACAAAGATTTATTATAAAGCTACAATAATCAACACAGTGTAGTATCGGCATCACGATTAACAGCAAATAGATCGATGGGACAAAATAGCAAGTCCAGAAATAAACCCACTCATACTTGGCCCTAGCTCAGGATCCTATACCAGCACCACTAGAGGTCCATACTGTGGGATAAGGGGAAGGAAGCTTTTTCCTACACAAAACCTGTAAAGATCCAGGGGAGAAGCTGACTGCAAGGAAGTAAGGAGCACTATAACTGAAAGCCCCAAACCCACGAGCCAGACACACAGGGCCTGCCTAAGACTGGCAGGACTAGGACAACAGAAACTTCTCCTGACCCCACCACCTCCAGGCAAGCAAACACCAAGTAACAAGGACAGCAGTCACCCGCTGAGGGTGTGGTGGGCAGAAGTGTGGAGATAGCTTCTTGGGGTTTAGATACATAGAGAAGGACGAAAGATGAGGGTTGATTAGGAACACAGAAAAACCCTCTGGCCCTCCAGCACCCAACCTAAGCACAAGATAACACTACAGGAATTTGAAGCCAATGGTGTTCTGAGGCAACCTTAGCACAACCAAATCCAAACCCAATTCAACAACTGACTAGACCGACTCAATCCCCCCACACTGTCAGTCTCACCAAAGAAGTTTCCCATTTTCAAGCATAAATACTACTTACCTCAGTTCTATACACATAGTCCAGCATTCAATCAAAAATTATGTGACACACAAAAACGCAACAACAACAACAACACAATCCCATCATCAAGGGACAAAGCAATAAATAAGATTCAGAGATGACCCAAAAATCAGAACTATGAGACTAGCAGTTAAAATAAATACCACTAACCACTAAGGCTCTGGTGGAACAGATGGACGGTGTTTCTGAACAAATGGGGAATTTCAGCTGAGAGAGGGAAACTCTAAGAAACTATCAAATGGAAATGTTAGAAATTAAAAAGAAACCCAACAAACAGTAACAGAGATGAAGAAAGGTTTCAACAAGCTTATCAGAACACTTGATGAAGCCAAGGAAAGAATCAGTAAGCCTGAATATAGGTCAGTAGAAATTACTCGAACAGAAAGGCAAAGAGAACAAGTGAGAGAGAGAGAAAAAAAAGTGAGACAAGGTATCCAAGAGCCATAGGACAACAGAAAATGGTCTAATATATGTGTAACCAGAATTCCAGGAAAAAAAGAGAATGGAGCAGAAGAAATATTTGAAGAGATAATAGTTGAGAATGTCCCCAAATTTATAAAAGATATTAAGCCACAGATCCAGGAAGCTCAGAGAACACCAAGCAGGATAAATGCCCACCCCTCTCCCACCCAAAACACCCTCCCAAATAAACACGTTGTATTCAAAGCACTGAAAAGCAAAGATGAAGAAAAACTGTGATGAAGTAAAGATATATTACACACAGAAGAATAAAGATAAGAATTACAGCAGACTTCTTATCAGAAATTCCTCAAGCCATAAGAAAATTAATCAACATCCTTAAAATGCTAAAATAAAACAAAACAGAAAAACCTGTCAAGCCAGAGTTCTAGAACCAGGATAATCAGTTATCTTTTGAAAACTGAAAGCAAAATAAAGACTCTCTGACAAAAAAAGTGAAAGGATTCATCACCAGCAGACTCACACTCTAAGAAACACTTTAAAAAGTTCTTTAGGCAAAAGGATTATAATCCTAACAGAAACTTGGATCTATAAAAAGAGAAACTCTGGAAATGATTAAAATGGAAGCAAATAAAATATATTTGTTCTTTTAAATCACTCTAAAGAATATCTGACTGTCTAAAGCGAAAATAGCAAAGTATTGCATTTATAGAATATATAAAAGCAAAGTGTATGACAGCAAAAAAAAAATGGGAGGGAGAAATTCTAAGTAGCATTGGTAGAATTCTTAACTGTAGGTGAGGTGCTGTAATATTATTTGAAGGTAGCCTTTGATAAAATAAAAATGTATAGTGTACCTTAGTGAAACCACTAAAAATAATTTAAAGTGGTACGTAAAATAAGCCAATGATGACTTTACAGTGGGATAAATAAGTAATAGTTAATCCGAAAGCAGCCAGGAAAGAGGAAACATGAACAATGGTCAGATGGAACAAATAGAAAACAAAAAGCAAGATGGTAGGCTTAAATCCAGCCACATCAATAATTACATTAAATACAAGTGATCTAAACACACCAATTAAAACACAGAGATTCTTCAACTAAATTAAAAAAAAAAAAAAGCTCCACTATATGTTGACTACAAAATAGCAACTTTGAACATACAGGCAAAGATAGGTTAGAAGAAAAAGGATGGGAAAATATATACCATGCAAACAATAATCAGAAGAAATCTGGAGTATTCGTATTAATAGCAAACAAAGCAGACATCAGAAGAAGGAATATTACCAGGGATAAAGAAGGACATTACATAATAAGGGGGTTAATTCACCCAGAAGACACACCTACCCAACAGAGATTCAAAATTCATAAAGTAAATCTGATAGAACTGAAAGAAGTAAAATACAAATCCAGGATTATAGTTAAAGACTTTAACACTATTCCTTCAGTTAAAAAAAAAGGGGGGGGGGAAACGGTAAATATAGAGAAGATCAAAACTTTAATCTAACCGGCATTTACAGAAGACCCCCGTCCAAGAACCAGATGACACATTCTTTTCAAATACATATGGAACATTCACCAGGAGAGACCATACTGTGGGCCATAAAGCAAACCTCAACAAATTCCAAATCATTGAAATTACACAGAATATGTCCTGTAACCACAATGGAATTGAATTAGAATGCCTTAACAGAAAAGTATATGGAAAATCCTCAGGTATGTCAAAATTCAACAAAACGCTTATAAATAACCTATGGGTCAAAGAAGAAATGATAAGGGGAAAACAGAAAACGTTTTTAGTTGAATGATAATAAAAATACATTTAAATAAGTTATAATTTGTGAAACTCAGTTAAAAGAGATCTTAGGAAGAAAATATTAAGTGCTTGTATTAGAAAATAAGTCTCAAATCAGTGATCTAAGCTTCTACCTGAAGAAACCAGACAACAATGAGCAAATTAACCCTAAGCAGAAGGAAGGAAATGATAATGATAAGAGCAGAAATCAATGAAATTGCATGCAGAAAAATAGAGAATATCTATTAAACTAATGGCTGGTTATTTGAATAGATCAATAACATTATAAATCTCTAACCAGACTGATCAAGAAGAAAAATGAATCAACATGAATTACATTGGGAATGAAACATTGGGAAGGAAAAGGAACACCACTGCAGATCCTATGAATATCCGATGGGTCATATAGTTCTATTATGAATAACTTTATGTCTGTAAATATGACCACTGAGGTAAAATGGACAAATTCATTGAAACACGAATATGAAAGCCCATTCAGGAATAACCTGAGTTGTCTTAGATCTTAGAGGGTTAAAGTTGTAGTTTCAAACAACTCTAACAAAAAATTTCAGACCCAGATGGCTTCCCTGGCTAACTCTAAAGAAAAAAAAAAAATCAACAAAGCTTTGCAAATTTGAGTGACGGCCAAATACTCAACAACAGCAGTGGGATGTTCAGCGAATGCAGAAGTCTATGCCGCACAAAACTGACATTTAAGAAAGATAGTGAAATAAAGACTCAAAGGAAGAGAAAATAATAACAGATCATGGCATTAAAGCATCTCTAAGGTTCTTGTATTGCTGGGGAGAAGGCTGTGGATGTCACATCTCCATGTTATTATGGACGTATGTTAGAGAGGTTAGTATAATCACTACATGGAGATAGGTCGCTTAACACAGAATGGTAACAGTTCTAAAGCACGGCCTCAACATATACGAGTGAAAAATGGTCAGAACTATCATAAAAATTAACAAGTATACAATCATAATGGAAATGTTTAACATACCTATTTGATGGATCAAATGTGAAAATAAATCAGTAAGAACACAAAAGTTGTGAAAATTAACAAGCTTGATCAAATATGGAACACTATGTCTAACTGAATAATACATGTTCTTTTCAAACACACAGAGAACATTTATAAAAACTGACTATGTGTTGCCAGGCCATAAAATCAGCCCTGATTCATTTCAAATGATAGTTATTATCTGACCACAAGGAATACAAGTCAGAAAAAAAATTACTAGAAAATTAACTAGGACAAAACAAAACAAAAGCACCAAACACCATCTTCTGCAAACTTAGAGCTGTAAGTACCGACTTTAGAAAATAAGGGAAGCTTCACATTATGAGCTAAGCATCCAACTACAGATATTATAAAAAAGCAGAATAGGGGTAGCGCCTGGGTGGCTCAGTCAGTTAAGCGTCTGCCTTCAGCTCAGGTCATGATCCCAGGACCCTCCTGGGATCAAGTCCCTCATCAGGCTCTTTGTTCAGCAGGGAGCCTGCTTCTTCTTCTCCCTCTGCCCCACCCCCACTCTCGCATGCACTCTCTCTCTCTCTGTCAAATAAATAAATAAAATCTTTTTTAAAAAGCAGAATAGGTCCAATAGAAGTAGAAAGAGCAACACGATAAGGATAAAAACAGATATAAATAATACTGAAAACAGATGTACATTAGAGAGATGCACAAAATCCAAAAGTTGGTTCTTTAAAAATATCTACTCAAATGAAAAAACCTCTAGCAGAATTAATCAAGAATAAAAGAGAATGCATAAACAAACAATATTAGGCATGTAAAAGAGGGCATAAATAAAATATTTAAAATACCTTTATGCTAATAAGTTTGATAGTGTAGATGACAAATCCTTATTTAAAACCAAAACAAAACAATTTACTGGGATGCCTGCTTGGTTAAGCGTCCAGCTCTTAATTTCCACTCAGGTCATGATCGAGCTCACATTGGGCTCCACACTCAGCGTGGAGCCTGTTTAAGATTCTTCTCTCCCTCTCCCTCTGCCCCTTCCCCCTCTAAAAATAAACAAACAAAAAAACAATTTACCAAAACTAACTCAAGAAGAAATAGAATCAATAAACCTAAAGATTCACTTTCAAAACAGGAACAAGACAACGTTTCACACCATAACCCCTCCTCTTCAACCTTATACAAGAAGTCCAAACCAATATAGGAAGACAAGAAAAACAAACATTATAGATTGGGAAAGAATGTTTCAAGCTCTCATTATTCTCAGACATATGACTGTTATCCCATCATAATAATTTGCAGATAAATTATTAAGGATTGAGCTAGATTACTGAATTAAAAGTCAATATTCAAGAATCAGTATTCTGTGTACCTGCGCAAAGCACTTTGATAATACATATTTTTAAAAGATGACATTTACAAAGCACACCTCCCTGCCCAAAATTAAGTACCTAGGAATAAATCAACAAAAGATACATTACTCCCTTATCTAGAAAATCATAAAACTTTTTGAAAGAAAACTTAATAAGTAAAGAGATATACATTGTTTTTGGATAGGAAGACTCGATATCTTAAAGATGTCAATTCTCCCCACCTCTATCCTTGGATTCGGTTAAATTTCAATAAAAATACTAACAAGATTATTTGTGGAAATTGATAAATTGGTTCTAAAATTCATATCAAAAAGCCAAGAATAGCCAAGAAAATATGTTAAAAGAACACAAGGATGAAAGGGGTTCTTGCTCTAATATCTAATAAAGTATTAGGACTTACTACCTAACTTACGGTGTAGAGATAGAAAAATAGACCAACGAAATAGAATAGCCAAAATAGAGACAAAATATGGAAACTTAATTTATGATAGAGCTGAAAAAGATGAATATTTATAATAAACCTTAATGAAATAAGTGACTATCTTTGTTTAAAAAAGAGAAATTGAGGGGCGCCTGGGTGGCTTAGTTCGTTGAGCATCCAACCCTTGATCTTGGCTCAGGTCTCAACCTCACAGTCATGGGTTCAAGCCCCATGTTGGGCTCCACACTCGGCATGGAGCCTACTTAAAAAAAGGAAGGAAAAAAAGAAATTGTATTCTTCTCTCACATCGTACACAAAAATCAATTGCATAATGACTTAAATTTGAAAGGCAAAAATATAAAACTCCTAGAAGAAAAAGTAGGAGAATCTCTTTATAACCTTGAGTTAGGGAAAACCTCTGGAGTAAGACACTAAAACTCTAATCTTAAATGTAAAACACTGGTAAATTTCACTACATTCAAATTTTAAAATTTCTATTCATCCAAATGCACCAAAAAGAAAATAAAGACAAGCCATTATCTGGGAGAAGGTATTTGTAACTTAACCAAATAACAAAAAAATTAGTATAAGAAGGACACAAAAAATATAATAAGAAACAAAAGACACCTAATAGAAAAACTGACAAAAACATACAGGCATGCCATTGATTAAAAAACATACATGGTTCGGGGCACCTGGGTGGCACAGCGGTTGAGCGTCTGCCTTCAGCTCAGAGCGTGATCCCGGCGTTATGGGATCGAGCCCCACATCAGGCTCCTCTGCTATGAGCCTGCTTCTTCCTCTCCCACTCCCCCTGCTTGTGTTCCCTCTCTCGCTGGCTGTCTCTATCTCTGTCGAATAAATAAATAAAATCTTTAAAAAAAAAACAAAAACATACATGGTTCATAAACACATCAAAAGCTGCTCAACCTCACTGATAACAGGGAAATGCAAATTAAGTCCCATGAGATACCAAGTCACATACACCAGTTTGACAAAACTTAAGACAGACAAATGTTAGCAAGGTTGTGGAAAAATACCTCACCTACTGCTGGTAGAAGTGTAAATGGGTACAGTCACTTTGGAAAACAATTTGGTATTATCTAGCAAAATTGATAATGTGCAGGTGCTACATCCCAGCAATCCCTGTTGCTAAGAAAATACCATAGAGAAACTCTCTCACGTGCACCAAGAGAGAAATACAAGAATATGCCTAGCGTTATTATTTGTAATAGCAAAAACACTGGAACTAATCCAAATGTCTAACAATAGTAAAAATGGATGAACTGGAATATCCATACAATACTTTAATACCTAAAGTGGATGCACTCCAGCTACATGCATCAACATAAATAAAAAACATAACACTGTGTGAGAAGCATAGTAGAGAAGAATATATGTAACATGATTCAACTTATAAAAATTCAGAAACATAAAAAGTAGATACTATATTATTTGGGACTAAAAGCAAAGTCATGATTATTACAAACATCAGCACAGTGTTCATTTCTTGGGGAGATAAAGGGGAGGCATGCAGCTGGGGAAGGCACTCAAGTGGCCTCTAAGTTACTGGTGATATTCTATTTCTTAAGCTGATTGGCATATACATGAGTCTTCATTTATAATTAATCCTTAAGCTGTTTATGTATTTTATATACTTTTGTATTTGTGATTTACACTATAAGAAGTGTTTTAGGCATGTACAGAAGAGGAAGAGGGTGCTGAGAGGAGGGGACGCTGAAACAGCCAACCTTCTCAAATACAAATTCTGTAACTGATTATTGACTCACTCTGGTAAAATACTTGTCAGCACTAAGTGGATTTAATCAACTGCAAATTATCAACATGCAAACATTTATTCAAAAAATCCACAGAGAAACTAAAAATCAAATTATAGCCTGCTAAAGAGAAATGAGTGAACTAAAAGATAAGTCTGAAGATATTACTCAGAGTATAGCACAGAGAAACAGATGGTGAATCAGATAATTTAAAGATATGAAGGACAGAGCTATGGGATGAATGTATCCCTCCAAATTCATATGTTGAACCCCTAATCTTGAATATGATGATATTTGGAGGTGGGGCATTTGGAAGGTAATTCCTTTTAGACGAGGTCATAAGGGTGCAACCATGATGGGATTAGTGTCCTTATAAGGAGAGGAAAAGCCCCAGAGGTCTCTTTTTCTTCACCATGTGAGAATAAACAAGAAGACAGTGGTCTGTAAACCACGAAGTGGGCCCTCACTAGGACCCAACCATGCTGGCACCTTATCTTGGACTTCCAAGCTCTAGAACTAAGAGAAAAAAATATTTGTTGTCACCCAGTCTATAGTATTTTGTTATAGCAGCCTGAACTAAGACAAATAGAATAAGGACCATGATTGGGGTTCCAAAAGATGGTAATAGGGACAATGATGAAGAGGACATAAGGAGATAATGGCTGAGTATTTTCCAGAAATGTCAAAGCCATCAAAGACACCAAAGATCAAATCTGGGAAACACCACCAAGCAAGATAAACAAAAAGAAACCCATACCAAGAACCACCGTGATGACTCTGCAGAGTCCCAAACCAAAGAGGAGATCTTAAGTGTCCTGAGAGAAAAGACAAATTGCTGACAAAGAAACAATAGACACACGGTGGGCTTTTTAATAAAACACCAATACTAAAAGCTAGAAAGCATCGAAGTGCTGAGGAGAAAAACCATCTGTGTAGAATTTATTCAAAACAGTCGGGTGAACTAGGATTCTGGGAAGATGGTAGAGTAGAAAGTATAGGGAATCTGTTTCCTCACCTGGACAATGGTGGCACTGGCAGAAGCTGTCTCATAGAACTATTTTAGAAATCTGGAATCTATTGAAAGCTTGCAACTTCCAGGGGAGACTTGGAAGGTAAACAGTGGTCAGTTTCAGCTCTTTACAAAGGAGCAGCCACCCATCCGCCACCCCCAGCCACATGGCAGGCAGTTGTGTACGTGTTCCTGGAGCAGCCTGCACACAGCTTGCGGGAGCCAGGGCAGGGCAAAAAGGACCCTGTCCTATAAATATCAGGGATCCGTGCTGTGATTGCTGATTGGTGCTTCTGATCACAGCCATGCTGCCAAAGAGGTGGGAAGCCATTGTTGCTGCACCTCTCCCTATTGTTGCAAGCCCCTCCAAAACCAGGTGAAGTGATTTCCAGGGGGATTTAGAGAGCCAGCACCCTTCTTCCCCCCCCTTCTTTTTTTCCTCTTTTTGGGAGCCAGACATTAAAGACTCGGACATTCATAAACTGCATATTCAGGGAAAAATAGAAAGTGACCACGCAAGCTCAGAGAAACATTTAGAAAGGACCTGAGTAGACCTTAAAATTATACCTCAGGCTGACCTTTGGCACAGTGACACCCTGCAACAATCAAAAGAATAAATAAATAAATAATAAATAATAAATAAATAACAGCAAACCCAGAGATATGGGGAAAACTAGTTTCCAGAGTTACCACATTATTAGATTCAAATGTTCGGTTTTCAATAAAATAAAGTCACAAGTCATAGAAAGAAACAGAAAAGTACGACCCAGTCAAAAGAGAAATAAATCAACAGAAATTGTCCCTGAAAAAGACAAGATGGCAGATATACTAGGCGAAGACTTAAAACACCTGTCTTAAAGATGTTCAGGGAACTAAAGGAAGATTGGAGTAAGTGAAAGAGAATGAAGTATGAACAAAATGGAAATATCAATAGGGAGGGAACACCTAAAAAGAAATCAAAAACAAATTCAGGAGATGAAATGTACAATAACTCAAATGACAATTTCACTAGAGAGATTCAAAGGCAGATTTGAACATGTAGAAGAAGAATTAACAAATTTGAAGATGGAAACCATAGAAATTATCAAGTCTGAGAAAAAGAAAGAAAAAAGATTGAAAAAAAGGTAAACAGAGCCTAAGGGTCCTATGGGACACCATCAAGAGACCAACATTGTGTTAGTCTTGAAAGAAGAAGTAAGAGAGAAAGGGGCAGAGAGAATATTTGAATAAAGAAAGGCTGTAAATTTCCCAAATTTGATGAAAGACATGAAATAAACCTCCAAGAAACTCAATTAACTTCAAGTAAGATGAACTCAGAGACCTTCACCAAGACACAATAGAATCAAACTTTCAAAAGCCAGGGCCAAAGAGAGAATCTTGAAAGCAGCAAGAGAGAAGCAAATCCTTATATACAAGGGATTCCCCAATAAGATTATCAGCATATTTCTCATCAAAAACTTTGGAGGCCAGAAGGCAGTAGACCAATATATTCACAATGCTAAAAGAAAAGAACTGCCAACCAAGAATCCTATATCCAGAAAAACTGTCCTTCAAAAGTCAGGAAGAAATTAAGACATTCTCAGATAAGCAAAAGCTGAGGGAGTTTACTACCACTGGACCTGACCTGCAATATATGCTCAGAGTCCTGCAAGGCAAAACAGAAGGACACTAGCCCATAGCTTGAAGCTGTATGGAGAAATAAAGATCTCAATAAAGGTAAATTCATGGGCAATTATTAAAGCTGGTATTACTGAACAATGGTTTGTAACTGTACTTTTTGTTTTCTACATGATAGAAATATATTTTCTATAGACTAATATATTTAATGAAAAAAATTATTATAAAAGGTAATATTAGTGTAACATTGGTTTGTAACTCCAAATCTTGTTTTCTACATAAATTAAGCAACTAATGCATTTTGAAAAATTATTAGCTTATGTCTTGGGGCACACAATGTATAAAGATGTGATTATGTGACATTAACAATAGTGATGGAGCTATAAAAGAGCAGAGTTTTTATCTGTCATTGAGGTTAAGTTGGTGTGAATCCAAATTAGAGTGTGATAACTTTAGGATATTAAATGTAATCCCCATGGTAACCACAAATAAAATAGCTATAGAACATACACAAAAGAAATTAGGAAATTTAAACATTTTATGACATCATATTGACTAAACATAAAAAAAAGATAGTAATGCAGAAAATGAGGGGAAAAAAGCTGTAAGGCACATGGAAAACAAAGAGTTAAATGACAGAATTAAGTCCCTCCTTATCAGTACTTTAAATGTAAATGGATTAAACTCTTTAATGGAAAAACAGAGATTGGCGAAACACACACACACACACACACACACACACACACACGATCTGATTATGTGCTGTTTACAAGAGACAAACTTAAGATCCTAAGACACAAACAGATTAAAAGTGAAAAGACACAAAAAGATATTCCATGAAAACAGCAACAAAAAGACAGTAGGGATGGCTATACTAACTAATATCAGACAAAACAGACTTTAAATCAAAAAAGTTTAGAGACAAAAAAGGACATTATATATTAATAAAAGATTCGATATAGCAAGAAAATATAACATTTGTAAATATTTATGTATCTAATAACAGACCACCAAAATATATATTCTTTTTAATCCACATGGCACAGTTTCCAGGATGGACCATATGTTAGGCCACAAATTATGTCTCAATAGATTTAAAAAGACAGATAGTATACAAAGTATCTAATCTGATCATAGCAGGATGAAGTTAGAAATCAATAACAGAAGGAAAACTAGAACGTTCACAAAATTGTGGAATGAGACAATACACTTTTAAACAACCGAAAGATCAAAGAAGAAATCACAGGGAAATTAGAAAATACTTAGAGATGAACGAAAAGGAAAACGTACATACCAAAGCTATGGAACATAGAAAAGTGGAGCTAAGGGGGAAATTTATAGCTATCTATGTGTACATTAAAAAATAAGAAAGATCTAAAGTCAACAACCTAACTTTATACCTCAGGGCACTAGAAAAAGAACAAATGAAACCCAAAGTTAGCAAAAGGAAGGAAATAACAAGGATTAGAGCAGAGATAAATGAAGTAGAGAATAGAAAAACAAGAAAATCAATGAAACCAAAAGTTGGTTCTTTAAAAAGATCAACCAAATTGACTAACTTTTAGCTAGATGAACTAAGAAAAAAAAAGAGATGGCTTAAATTACTAAAATCAGAAATGAAAGTGGGGACATTATTACCAATTCTATAGAACTGAAAAGGATTATAAGAGTACTATGGACAATTGTACACAAATAATTGGATAACCTAGATGAAATGAACAAATCCCTAGAAACACAATACCTACCAAGAAGGTAGAAAAAATTAAAGAGGAGGGAACATTTCCTTACTCAGTCTGAGGCCAGCATTACCCTGATACCAAGGCCAGATAAGGAAACTGTAAGAACAGAACATTACAGACCAATATCTTGTATGAATATTGATGCAAAAATCCTTAACAAAATACTAGTAAACTGAATTCAGCAATATGATCCTTTTAACCTGAGCATACACCATGACCAAGCGGGATCTATTCCTGGAATGCAAAGACGGTTCAACCTATGATACTTGATCAGTGTAATATTAACACCCCATTAGTAGAATGAAGGGAGAAAAGCACATGAGCATCTCAACTGATGCAGAAAAAGCATTTGACAAAATTCAACACCCTTTCATGATGAAACAAAACACTCAAAATACTAGGAATAGAAGGGAATTTCATCAACGTAATAAAAGCCATACATAAAAACCCACAGTGAACATTATATTTGGTGGTGAAAGACTGAAAACTTTTCCTCTAAGATCAGGAATAAGGCAAGGATGCCTGCTTTCACCACGTCTACTCGACATAGCACTGAACAACCACAGCAGTGAGGCAAAGAAAAAAAATAAAAGGCACCTAAATTGGAAAGGAAGAAGTAAAACTACCTCTGTTTGCTGATGGTATGATCTTATATGTAGGAAACTTTAAAATTCCACAAAAAACTGTTAGAACTAATACATTAATTCAGTAAAGTAGCAGGATACAAAGTCAACATACAAAAAATCAGTTGCATTTCTATACATTAACAGTGAACAATCTGAAAGAAGATTAAGAAACAATTCCATTTTCAATAGCACTAAAAATGATAAAATACTTAGGAATACACTTAACCAAGGAGCTGAAAGACCTGTGCAATGAAAACTACCAAGCACAGCTGAAAGAAATGAAAGAAGACACAAATAAATGGAAACACATCCCATGGTCATGGATTGAAAGATTTGATGTTATTAAAATGTCAATACTATCCAAAGTGATCTACAGATTAATCCAATTCCTATCAAAATCCCAATGATGTCTTTTGCAGAAATAGAAAAACCCATCCTAAAATTTATATGGAATCTCAAGGTATCCCAAATAGCCAAAACAATCTTGAAAAACAAAACTAGAGGGCTCACACACCCTGATTTCAAAACTTACTACAAAACTAATCACAACAGTGTGGTATGGGCATTAAGACAGACATACAAATGAATGAAATAGACTAGAGAGCCCAGAAATAAACCATCACATATATGGGAAAACGATTTTTGACAAGGGTGTCAAGACCATTCATTTGGGAAAGAACAGTCTTTTTAACAAAGTGCTGGGGAAACTGGACATCCACATGCAAAATAATGAAGTTGGTACCTTACATAATACTGTATACAAAAATTAACACAAAATGGGTAAAAGACCTAAATACAAGACCTAAAAAAATAAAACTCTTAGAAGAAAACATAGGACTAAAGCTTCATGACACTGGATTTGCAATGATTTCCTGGATATGACACCAAAGGCAAAGGAAACAAGAAAAAATAGACAAATTGGACTTCGTGAAAATTTAAAAATTTTGTGCATCAAAAGACCCTATCTAGAGAGTAAAATCAAGCCACAGAATGGGAGAGAAATACCTGCAAATCTTATATCTGATAAGGGATTAACATTCAGAATGTACAGAAAACCCCTAAAACTCAACAACAACAAAACAAACAGCCCAATTCAAAAATGGGCAAAGAACTTGAATCGATATTTCCCCGAAGAAGATATAAAAATGGCAGTAAGTACATGAAAAGATTCTAACCACTAGGGGGATGCAAATCAAAACTGTAATGACATACATCTCATACCCATTAAGATGACTACTAACAACCACACAAACAAGAGGATGTAGAGAAAAGGAGCCCGTGTGCATTGTCGGCAGGAGGGCAAACCGGCGCAGTGTGGAGAACGGTACAGCAGTTCCTCAAAAAGTCAAAAATAGAATTACCCTATGATCCAGCAATTGCACCTTGGGTATACACCCAAACGATTTAAAAGTAGGGTCTCAGAGAGGTGTTTATACATCCATGTTCATAGCAGCCTTATTCACAACAGCCAAAACATGTCATCAATCCAAGTGTGCATCAACAAATGAATGATGGATCATCAAAATATGGTAGATACATACCAATGGAATATCATTCAGCCTTTAAAAGAAAGGAAATTATGTAACATTTGTAGCGTATATGGATTGCACTAAGGACAATATTCTTAAGTGAAATAGTCAGGTACACAAAGACAAATACAGTTTCATGCAAGATGTCTTTGCAATCCGCCCCAAAATGGACTGGTCTTGGAAGTAACTGCATGTGTGGTATTTGGGGTGAGGTAAGGGTTCTTAGATTCTCCGTCCCTTCTAAAGTTTCAGAATAACCCATGGTAGGGGCCAAGGCTGAGAGCTTGACAAGTTCCTCCAGGCCCAAGACAATGATGCTGGCAGCATCAAAGAGCAAACTTGGCAGAAGGAAGGAAAGGGGTACGGAAGGAAAAACCAGTTAAATACACTCCTACCAGCTAAATCCAGTCTTTGCCTAGCCTTTCCCTCTGGGACTTCTTGTCTCTCGTGTCCTCTGGCGTCACTGATTTGTGGCTGGATGCAGACTGTCCAGTCACCAATGATGTAATATTACCTGAGTGGTCCAAAGGTCCACGGTCAATCCGGGCTTCCTTGGCAGGAAGGAACATTTTATCATAGAGCAGAGTCTAGTATTTTTATGGGACTATGTGCTCTGGTCTACTGTTAAATATTTCTAGAGTGGAGTGTTTTATGACCGTTCCTCCCCATTCCACCACACCCTCCATCTCTAAGTATTTTCCCATCTATGTTAACATAGAGCAAAGCACAGATTTAAGATTTTGGTAGCATGGAGCTAAAGCCATGGTACTACCAAGCTAAACACGCCCACACACAGACACACACATGTGCACAGTGGGTGGGTACGTTTTTTAGATGGAGGTGGGGGAATTGGGTCCAATTAAAAACTATTAGACCAAACATTCAGAAGAACACATCAGGAGGAACCTGTAAAAGAAATCTTCATTGATGGTATCAATACCATAGAAAGGTATGAATAAGCAGTTATTAATAAGTTCAAGAAAAGCTTTAAATCCACACTGGAAAGTAACTTGATGTGATGCTGGGAGGCTCTGCACCTGTGAATGCCATATAGCAGGGCTCTATGTGGCACGGGCCATGCTTCCCACAGCATCACCACCACCTGGAACTGGTTAGAAATGCAGATTCTCAGGCCCTGCCCCAGACCTACTGACTCAGGAGCTCTGTGGGGAGGGCCCAGCCCTCTGGGGTTTAACCAACCCTCCAGGTGGTTCTACTGTACGCTCCGATTTAGGGATCACTGACAGAGAGGACCCGAGATGAAGACGAAGGCAGTGGGGAGCAGAGCTGATTTCGCAGAGCGAGGACTCAAATATGGCCACGATGACCCCACACACCAAGCCACAGCTGCAGTCAAAACACCAAACGCAGAGAGAGTGCAAACACTACTTTTAGACCCTGCAAGTGGAAGGAGGAACTCTAAACAGTGCGAAGAGGGGACAAGAAAAGAGGGAAAGGTGGCACTCTGAAAACCATAAGCAGGGAGATAATTCAAGAACATTTTCCTGACTAAATTATGATCTTGGCCTGAGCGGTCAAAGGCTCTTAGAGTTTCCTTCAAGAGCAATCCTAGGCGCCTGGGTGGCTCAGCCCTGCTTGCGCCCTCTCTCTCTCTCTCTGTCAAATAAATAAATAAAATCTTAAAAAAAAAAAAAAAAAGGAGCAATCCTCAAAGAAAGGGACCCAAGAGCCATTCACCAAGTGGTTTTGTTTGTTACATACTGCTTATTTTTTAACTTATTTATTCTGATGCAACCTCAAACTTAGAGTAAAACTGCAAAAACAGAAGAGACCTCTGGATAGCCTTCACTCAGATTCACCAACTGTTTACATTTTGCCCCAGTACTTTATCATCCCCCATCTCTAACCATGTATATTTATTCCACGTGTGCTTTTTCCTCTAATGCATTTGAAAGTAAGTTGGAGACATTATGCTCCTTTATGCCTAAATATTCAGTGTATATTTCCAAAGACTACATTCTCTAACATACCTTCCTAAAACACAACACTCTCACATAACCCCAGAACGATTATCAAAAATCAGGAAATTTAACCTTGACACAATAGTATTATCTAATACTCAGGCCACATTCAAATTTTGTCTGTTGTCCCAGTAATGCCCTTGTTCACCATTTTCACCCTAATTCTGGATCTAATCCAGGGCCACAAGTAGCATTTCCTTGCCATGTCTCTTTAACCTCTTTCAGTCCAGAATATTTCCTCTGCCTTTCCTTTTCTCTCTCTTCTTCTTTCTTTTCTTTTTTTTCTTTTCTTTTCTCCTTTCTTTCTTTCTTTCTTTCTTTCTTTCTTTCTTTTGTTCTTTTTCTTTCCTTCTCCCTTTCTTCCTTCCTTCCTCTCTTCCTTTCCTTCCTTCCTCCCTTCCTTCCTTCCTTCCTTCCTTTCTTTGAGAAAGAGAGCCCATGTGCCCATGAGTGGGGGAGGGGAAGGGCAGAGGGAGAGAGAAAATCCCAAGCAGGCTCCACACCCAGCATGGAGTCTGACATGGGGCTGCATCCTGCAACCCTGAGATCATGACCCAAGCCAAAATCAAGAGTCAGACACTTGGGGTGCCTGGGTGGCTCAGTCAGTTAAGTGTCTGACTCTTGGTTTCAGCCCAGGTCATGATCTCAGGTCCTGAGATTGAGCCCCAGGTCTGGCTCCATGCTTATCGAGTAGTCTAGCTTGTCTCTCTCCCTCTGCTCCTCCCCCTGCACTCTCTCTCTCTCTCTCATAAATAAATAAAATCTTAAAAAAAAAAAAAGAGTCGGACACAACCAACGGAGCCACCCAGGCGACCCCCTTACCTTTCCTGATCTCTAATACAGGCTGTTTTTCAGAGTATCCCTCAATTTAGGTTCATCTAGTGTTTCCTCATGATTAGATTCAGATTATGGATCTGGGGGAGAAATACCACAGGTGTGATGTTGTGTCCTTCTCAGTGAATCATATCAGGAGGCACATGAAATTAATTTGTCCCAAGATTAGTGATTGTACCACAGGTTCACTGGGCACCATGCAGGGAAGGGGATTCAAGGAATGTGTGTCCAGCTTAGCTAAACTGACCCTGTGCAATCGGCCACCTATATAAATATCTGTTCCTTATCAAACTTCAATCCATTCATTCTAGCATCCATTGTTTCTTCTCTAACTCCATCATTCCTTCTATGTTAGCTTTACACTGTCAGGAGGGCTTTCTCTTCTCCCCTGCTCACTTATTCATTTATTTATTTATATTAGGACAGACTTACGGAGTATTGTTTTAGTTTGTTCCATAATCTGTTAGGCTTTTTATTTCCTTTGATACTCAAATGGTCCCAGATGTGGCCAGTGAGAGCCAGTTCAACCTTCTCACTATATCCTTTTGACAATGTCGCCATCTTTCTTTGACTATTTCCTTACTTTCTAGTACAAGAATATATTCAAGGCTCATCTTTTGATCTTTTAAAAGATCAAAATGCCAGGCACCTGGGTGGCTCAGTCAGTTAAACGTCTGACTCTTGATTTCAGCTCAGGTCATGATCTCAGGGCCATGAGATTGAGCCCCGTGTCAGGCTTCACACTGGGCATGAGGCCTGCTTAAGAGTCCCTCTCTCCATCTCCCTCTGGCCCTCCCCATGTGTGCGCGCTCTCTCTCTCAATAAATAAAATCTTTAAAAGTAAATAAAGAAATAAAATAAATAAAAAATCAAAATGCTTTCCCCATCCTAGCCCTGGAATCAGCCTTTTCTCTAAGTAGCCACGGTTTCTTTTGGTGGAGACCAAGATCTGGGCACCAAGTATGCTCACTGTTAATGTGTCATTGCTTCTAGGCATCGTAAGAGGATGGAGCTAGAGCACACACATGCACACGCACACTTGCACAACACATTGCCATGTACAGACATATGTGCACACACACGTGAACACACATAAGATGATGACATACTGATATCTCCAACCCCAGTTCTCTTCTAACACCATAGGGTACATTCTAGTCATCCTTTCCCCTGATCCATAGTTCAACTTCTTCCTCCAACAGAGAGAAACCTGGACTGTGTTCGTCTTTCTCAAATGAAAAGAAAATGTTCGAGTCTGCTCTAATAGTCACGTGAATGAAGAGAGAACACTGAGACTATTAGAACAGCACAGATGTATATTATATTGTACAAAATGTGAGATTCAAGGCCGATGGGATTTAAAAAGAAAAGTCAATGGTTGGATTAAGAACAAAAATCAAACAATCCATTTCCCTTCTTGAGACCAGGAAGAACAAAGTAAGGCCTGGGCTCTCCTGACCCAGGGGCTGTCATAGCTCCGGTGGGCACAGGTAGAAGACATGCTGGAATCTCAGCCAAGAGAGCCCACAGGGAAGGCCTTCCTGAAGGAGATGGGGAGAATCGGACAGCTGACCCAACTGTGGGCTGGTCGATCTGCAGGCTGCCATGCCCTTGTAGTAGACTGTTCTGACCATATTCTGATTTTGGAGGCGGATTCCTCTGATTCTAATATCTGAAGAGGCTCACCCAGCCAGTGGGACGTGGCATAAGGGGTCCAGGCACCAGTAGGTGTCCTGGTGATTCTGACAGTCATTCTTGGACATCTGAACCTAAGCCAGTGGCTGGGCAGTGTGGCAATCCAGGGACTGCTCTCTGGAGGAAAAGATGGGCAGGACCTGGGCAGGGGGGTCAGAGCCCTAGTCCCAAAAGCTAGGGTTTCTAGGAAGAGACAGGCCAACCCACAGGGAGCAGGTTAGAAGGAAGGAGAAAGCTGCCCTTCGGGGGCCCATGGCCAGTCAAGGCTGACCCCAGATCCTGGCCAACCCAAAGAAGGCTCAGGTTGCTGGAAAGCAGACACAGATACTATTTGGGTAAATCAGACAAGCGTGGCCTATTTGAAGAATACAGAAGGAAACCAGCCCCAATTAGAACACCCAGGTTAAGATCAGAGATGTTACATTTTCCAGGATGGATGGGGATTCATGTTCCAGAAGCTGAATCCTCACTGTGACATGCAGAGCTGCAGAAGATGGTCGCATTTTCCAGAATCTGTCCCCCTCAGACCTAGCACCAAGGTCTACTGTGGGTAGGTGACGGAGCTCACCTCATCCACTTGGGGTTTGGACTGTTTACCGTACTTGCAGGTAGCTCAGTCATCAGACTTTCAGACTAGAACTGTCTGCTTCTGGTGCATTCCAGAACCCAGACATGAGGAGACAGAACTTGGCCAGGTGTCATACCCACAAGCCATGAGACCAGCTCTAGGGCTTATCCTGCAGATCTACTGAGCACCTATCTGTAGAAATGCCACAAAAATGAAATGAACGTACATGACCGGGCAGGTCCCAGGACATTGCTTTTAGCCAGGAGGTTTCATAGTGAGGAAAATCGTGGCGTCTAAATCTTGCTCAAATCTTTCAACTTCTAATTAGAAGGAAGGGGACATTTTTAACACAGTTGTACAGGTTAGAGAAAGCTTGACTCATTCTAGCTCTGGCTCTTACCTTCTTTTGGTGACATTCTTCTGATAAAAGGTATCACTTGGCACACACTTTGTCACGTCCACAGTCTGCTGGGAGTGACTCGGTTGGGGGGGGCGTTTGTCTCCCTAAACGGTGTCCAGAATCCTCCCAGATGACCTTGCAAACCTTCTCGCCTTCAATTTTTCCCCAAGCTGGCTTCACTTGCTCAGAAAAAGGCAAAAATTCCTAATTCTAGAATCTCCTGCATTTCTCACATTCAGTGTAGCCGGCAACATATTATAACCAAAGCACTGAACACCCCCACTAGGCAGGATTTATCCCTCTCCTGCCCTAGGCTCAACCAAGATTTCTGAGTTCCTGTGGCAGGGTACTTTAAAATCTCCCACTCCCTACCTTTCTATTATGAAGTATTTCATATATTTACAACAGTGTATACAGGCACAACTAATATTCTGCCAGTCCTCATCAGTGTGCCCTTTCATCCGTGGCCAGTGGTCGCCCTGCCCCCATCCCAATTATTGCCAGCAGCTATCTAGGTGGCACTCCTTATTAAATACTTTAATTTTCACACCAGCATATATTAATATATGAAAAGGAATAATAAACATCTAGGTACAAAGTGGCTGAAGAAACAGGGCATTGCAAAAACTTTCAAAAGCATTTTAATTTATTTTTTATTTAAAAAAAGTTTTAGGGGCGCCTGGGTGGCTCAGTTATTAAGCGTCTGCCTTCGGCTCAGGGCGTGATCCTGCCGTTCTGGGATCGAGCCCCGCATCAGGCTCCCCTGCTATGAGCCTGCTTCTTCCTCTGTCACTCCCCCTGCTTGTGTTCCCTCTCTCTCTGACTGTCTCTCTCTGTCAAATAAATAAATAAAATCTTAAAAAAAATAAAATTAAAATTAAAAAAGTTTTAAAGATGTTATTTATTTGAGAGAGAGAGTGTGTGAGTGAGAGAGAGTGCACAAGTGAGAGGCAGAGGGAGAAGCAGACTCCGGCTGAGCAGGAAGCCTGATGCGGGACTCGATCCCAGGACCCCAGGATCATGACCTGAGCCGGAGGCAGACGTTTCACCGACTGAGCCACCCAGGGGCCCCGCAAAAGCATTTTTAACAGGTAAAACATTTGCACCACTAAAAACTCAGAAAGTGTGAAAAGGCAAAAAAAAAAAAAAAATATGAAAAGGCATTCAGTAAAAAGTCTCTCCCAGGGCATCTCTCAGCGGCCTCCTCCAGTATTAACAGTCTCTTGCATTCTTTCAGAGATTTTATGGATAGGCAAAAAATTGTGTATTGGTACCACTTCTTCTTTTTTCACTGATGGTAGCATATGAAACACAGGGTTCTGTTCCTTTCTTCCTAACCTAACAGTGTATCTTGGAGATCTTTCCACTTCGGTGCCTAAAGAGCTTTCTTCATCGATTATAAAGAGCTGGGGGGTACTTCTTCGCAGGGTAGCTGTATTGTAATTTACTAAATTAGTCTCCTGCTGACCACTACAAGGTAATTTATAGGTCCTGGCTATCACGGTCAATAACTTTGTACATACTCACTTCATAAAGGTACCAGTGTACCTGTAAGGTAAAGTCTTGGAAGTGAAATTGCTGGGGTAAAGGGCGTATGCATACTAAGCATCACTCTCTGAACAACTCTTTCTTGAACACCTTCCCTTGCCAGCTATTGTACGAGGCTCAGAGAAGCCCGTGTTGGCCCCCGCCTCCAACTACTCAAAGTGCAGGTGATGAGACACAGCCATTCCATCATCTCGTTGTCTTACAACCATGGGAGTGGCTGGCTATACAGGGAGAGAACGCAGAACTGTGGGACCCGGCTGACTGGGTGGGGAGGGGGAGGGGAGGGGGAGAGGAGGGAAGGCTCTCCTGAGAACGTCATGTTCATGTGAGGAAGGATGGCAGGAGATGGGCTGGGGAGAGCAGTGTTCATGGTGAGTGGCTTGGGGGCACCGAAAGCCAGTGTGGCCACGGAGAAGAGTAGCTGGGCAGCAGAGGGCGGGGTGGGAAGGTCCAGCAGAACCTTGAAGACATCTTGAGGATTTTAGTTTTTATTCTAAGAGCAGTGGGCAACCAGAAAGGAGTGAAGTCATCCAGTGTGCATTTCTGAAGATGACTGGCTGTATTACAGAAATGGGTTAAAGTTTTCATGGAGAACAGGCAGGGAGACCAATTCAAAGACTACTGCTGCTTTCCGGCAGGAGAACGCAGAGGCCGAGCTGGATGGGGCCAAAGAGACAGAGATGGTGAGAGACTGATGGGGAGTGAAGGGAAGGGAGAGGGGTTTCCACAGATGACTCCCCAGTCCCTAACCATGCTGGATGGTGAGCACTTAAGACAAGGCTGCTGGAAGGCTTCTAAATGATGAGAGCCCTTACTGAACATTTTCCACATGCTTAGAATCTAGGGCGTATCCTAAGGGGCCCCTCGGAAAGCCAGACCCTGGCTGTAAAGGCACGAAGTGCCGCCCAAGTTGCCCTGGAGAACACCTTCTGAACAAGCTGAAATGTGTTCATCTCTCCTGTCTTATCTGTACCCTTGCAGGCATCACATGCCCTCCTCCCACGTCGGTCGAACATGCAGACATCCGGGTCAAGAGTTACAAAGTGAGCTCCAGGGAGCGGTACACGTGTAACTCTGGCTTCAAGCGTAAAGCTGGGACATCCAGTCTGACTGAATGCGTGCTTAATGAGACCACCAACGTTGCCCACTGGACAATTCCCAATCTCAAGTGCATCAGTAAGTAGCCATCCCTGCAAGTCTCTCCATCCCTCTTCCCAAAGCCCTACAGAGCCTAACTATAGTGTGGGAAGCTGAATGAGCCCATCTCTGGGGGACAAGACATTTGTGTTGAGGTCTGAGGCTAAATAAACCAATGGGCCTCTAAACAACACCCCTGGGAGCTGAAAACACACAGGCTTTAGGGCCACACAATTTTGGGTTCCTTGAGCAAGGGCCTCACCATCTTGGAAATCTTTGTTCCACATCTAGAAAATGAACGTGATGTCAACACTGTGGGTTGTAGCAGTGAAAGTGAAACCTGGACAATATTAACTACAGCCATCCCTCATTTTGTTGCATTTTGCTTTATTGCACGTTACACATAATTGTGTTTTTTATGAATTGAAGGTTTGTGGCAATCCTGCCTCAAGCGAGTCTATTGATGCCATTTTTCCAACAGTATCTGCTCACTTTGTGTCTCTGTGTCACATTTTAGTAATTCTCGCAGCATTTCAAACTTTCCTATATTTGTTATGGTGACCTGGGATCAGTGATCTTTGATATTACCACACTGCAATTCTCTTGGGACACCACAAGCTGCACCCACGTAAGACGGTTAACTTAATGGGTGTTGTGTATGTATCCTGACTGCTCCACGAGCTGGCTGTTCCCTGTCTCTCTCCCTCACCTTGGACCGCCCTATTCCCTGAGACAGAACAATATTGAAATTAGGCTAATTAATAGCCCTACGATAGCTTCTAAAGCTTCATGTGAAAGGAAGAATCACGTCGTTCTCTTCAAATCAAAACTAGGAATGATTAGGTTAGTGAAAAAAGCATGTCAAGTCAAGATAGGCCAAAAAAATAGGCCTCTTGTGCCAAGTGGTGAATGCAAAGGAAAAGTCCTTGAAGGAAACTGAAGGTGCTACTCCAGAGAACACAAAAAAGGTAAGTAAGCAAAAGAGACTTATTGGTGATACGTAGGAAGTTTTAGGAGTCCGAATAGAAGATCAAACCAGCCACAACACTCCTGTAAGCCAAAGCCGCATCCAGAGCCAGGCCCTCTCTTCAATTCCATGAAGGCTGAGAGGGTGAAGAAGCTGCAGAAGAAATGCTTGAAGCGAACAGAGGTTGGTTCATGTGCTTCAAGGAGAGAAGCCGTCTCCATAACATAAGAGTGCAAAGTGAGGCAGCCAGTTATCCAGAAGATCCGGCTAAGATAATTAATGAAAGTTGCCACGCTAAACAACAGATTCTCAACGTAGACAAAACAGCCTTAGTGCGGAAGAAGTTGTCCTCTAGGACTCTCCCAGCTGGAGAGGAGAAGTCAATGCCTGGCTTCAAAGCTTCAAAGGACAGGCTGACTCTCTTGTTAGGGGCTAATGCAGCTGATGACTTTAAGTTGAAGCCAATGCTCACTGACCATTCTGAAAATCCCAGGAACCTTAAGAATGATGCTAATGTCCTCTACCTGTGCTCTATAAAGGGAAGAACAAAGCCTGGACGACAGCACATCTGCTTACAATATGTTTTACTGAATATTTTAAACTCACTGTTGAGATCTAGTACTCAGGAAGTTTCCTTTCAAAATATGACTGCTCATTGCCAATGCACCTGGTCACCCAAGAACTCTGATCGAGATGAAAATGAAATTAAGATTGTTTTCCTGCCTGCTGTCACAATATCCATTCTGCAGTCCCCGGATCAAGGAGTCATTTCAACTTTCAAGTCTTATTATTTCACAAATACATCCCATAAGGCTGTGGCTGCCAAAGATAGTGATTCCTCTGATGGATATGAGCAACGTAAATTAAAAATCTTCTGCAAAGGATTCACCATTCCAGATGCCATTAAGAACATTTCATGATCCATGGGAAGAGATCAAAATACACACACTCACAGGAGTTTTGGAGAAGTTGATTCCAGCCCTCATGGATAACTCTGAGGGGCTCAAGACTTCACTGGAGGAAGTCACTGCAGATGGGGTGGAAACAGCCTGAGACCCAGAATTAGAAGCGGAGCCTGAGGATGGGACTGAACTGCTGTGATCTCATGACCAGACTTGAACATATGAGGAGTTTCTTCTCGTGGAAGAGCAAACAAAGTGGTTTCTTGAGATGGAATCTACTCCTGGTTAAGTTAACAACAGAGGATTTAGAATATTACGTGAACTAAGTTGATAAAGCAGTGGTAGGTTTGAAAAGACTGGCTCTAATTTTGAAAGAAGTTCTACTGTGCGTAAAATGCTATCAAACAGCACCACCTGCTACAGAGAAATCATTCATGAAAGGAAAAGTCAGTCACTGTGGCAGACTTCATCCGTGTCTTATTTTATGGAATTGCCACAGCCACGCCCATCTTCAGCAACCACCCCCGATCAGTCCGCAGTCACCGACATCGAGGGACGACCCCCCCACCAGCAGGATTATGACTCACTGAAAGCTCAAATGATGGTTAGCATTTTTTAGCAGTATTTTTAAAATTCAGGTATATATATTGATTTTTTAAGACACTATGCTATATAGCCCCCTTCATAGTCTACAGTACAGTGCAAACGGAAGTTTTCTATGCACTGAGAAACAAAAATATTCATTTGACTTGCTTTATTGCCACATTTACTTTATTGTGGTGGTCTGGAACTGAACCTACATGATCTCTGAGGTATGCCTTTAAGATTATGATACCAAGAATTTGGCTACAAAGGGTGTCTGCTCACAGCATGCTTGCCTCCCAGATAGCTTCCCCAGTTTCTCCCTAGAAGACAACCTGTAGGGAAATTATTAGTGTGCTTTGCTGTTACCCACCCAGGAGAATGGGGGCTACCCAAGGAGCAGAGACTCCCTTAGCTTGGTCTCCCATGTCTGGGGTCCAGCCAGCACTCCAGAGCCCATGAGAGGGATGGTTGTCACAATCTATTTTTTCTTTGAACCATCCACAACTGGATAACTATGTCAGAGGCCAACAATCTTGGAGTGGAAGTCAATAGTGCCATTTCCAGGAATAATAAGCCCCTTATGCTAGAAAAATAAAGAATAACTCATGGTTTATTGCATATTTGGTACATGTCCAACTGCAAGCGATATACTTTCTCATATATGTGAAAATTCTCAAGTCCTCTCTGGAGAAGTGCACAAAAGGGGCTGTTCTAGAGAAAACTCACTCTGCTGTAAGATTCCTCAAAGAGCCAGACTTTCTCATTGATTTTATGCACCTGCCCCCTCCACCTGCATGACACCATGCAGACATCAGAGACAGGGCAAGGAAGGAGCCTTCTATTTGTTGCAAAGGAATCACTCAGCTGGGGACACAGTGCCACATGGCGTTAAGTGCCACTGAAGTGATGAGCTAGCTGGGTGACGACATGTATGAGCAATAATACTGTGGCAAAGACACAGAGTGGACCTCTTACTCTGTCCCGTCTGGGCACCCACTGGTACATGTATTCCAGGGGCAAAGATAAGGGCTTTCCAGCACAGGCAAAGTGACCGTTTCTTCAAAGTGCCAATTCCTTTGAGTGAATGAATCCAAGATGGAGAAGAGGTGTAGGCTCTGAACCGGTTGGTGGAGGGTGGGGGGAGAGGAAGCAAGGGGGAGAGACCTGGGATCATAGACTTTTAGAAGCTAAAGATTGGATGATCTTTAGGTTTCATGTAGCCCAAAGGTTCCTCACCTTCCACCACTAACAACTCCCTCCATTACTTTTCCTAACCTCCTGTGCTTGGAATGCTCCTCACAAAACAACGGAATCTACCAACTAATCATTCATTTTTCCATGTAAAAGACAGTATTATAAAATGGAGTCGATCTCATTGATTTCATTCTAACCTAAAATAACAAGACATTTGATATGTGCGCAGTCTTTTTGAAAGGCTAGGAAAAGAGTTTGCCATCTGTTTGCATTTGCATGGGGATTGCAGATTGGGAAACATTGTTGCTTATTTCTTGTGCTTCTGACCTATCCCAGGAAGCCAGATATCTCCATTTTAAATTTATATAATTATTTTTTATTTATATGTGGTTGTGAAGCACTCCAGGTTCCATCCTCAGGCTCATAAATGCCATGTGGTTATCCTCTCTCTAGGAGACCCCTCCCTGACTCACCTAAGGCCATCCTCCACAGAAGTGCCAGCAGGGGTGACCCCAGAGCCAGAGAGCACCTCCCTTTCTGGAAAAGGTAGGGATGTTGTAAACTTTTTAAGGACTCCCATTCCCTGCGACCACTCAGGTCCCTGTGAGTCCCCCAGATTCTTGGACCACTGCTGGAGTTCCACGGCCAACTTAAACAACAGAACATACTTTCTTTAAACGTCAAAATTAAATCTTATATTAGCTTAATTTTCTCTTTTAAATCAAAGTTGCTTGATAGCTAGGTTTCAGTTGCACAAAATTAATGATCATTCGAAATCCACTCTTAATATGCCAGATCATTAGCTGTAGATGCACTTCCTTATCAGAACTGGGGAGGATCTGTGGTTTTGCCTGCCTTGCATGTTAGCCCGTCAACACGTCATGGGTGCCAGTGGAAAACAGGACATTCCTGCTTCAGAGACCAAGGACGTTCTACTTACATGGCACATCAGGAAGTGGGACCTGCGGCATGTTTGCCTCAATTCCCTCATCTCTGTGTCCCACAGGGACAACGGGGATGAGCCTACAAGAAGCCTGCAAACCCAGCAGGCTGCTTCATAGCAGAGGAAGCCTGAGTTCAAGATTTACTTATTTTAGAGACAGAGAGTGTGTGCATGTGTGTGGGCGAGCTTGAGTGGGGGAGGGGCAGAGGGAGAGAGAGAATCTCAAGCCGACTCCATGCTCAGCATGGAGCTCAATGATGGGCTCCATCCCAGGACACTGAGATCACGACCTGAGCCAAAATCAAGAGCCGACGCTTAACCAACTGAGGCACCCAGGCGCCCCAAGAAACTGGAGTCTTTTATAACTGGCTGACCATGTCTGCCCTTTGCTCCATAGGGAGGCGCTGTCTCCACCTTCCAAGGCTATATGAGCATCTTTGAAAAGATAGTCCCAAGAGAGGGCTGTCAGCGCCTCTGCTGACGAGGCATGCAGAAACATGAGAGACCCGTGCAGAACTGTCCCCCAACAGTCCCAACTATGATTGCTCTGGTACAGAAGCATTGGACAAAGCTGCCAACATTATGAATTTCCAGGGTTTTAGTTCATCTTCCATCCCAATTTTCTCAGCACCGTTCTGATGTTAAGAAAATTTGGAATCTTGGATGATAATATCTTGGGACAATGTGCCCTACATCCTAGGAAAGCCTTAATTTACACTTAACTCCTGATTTTTTGTGTCCTGTTATCCAGTGTGGCTTCCCCCCTCCCCCCTTCCTGCCCAGACACAGTCATCCTGCTGCCTTTGGCTGCACTGCTCAGGCACGCCTTCCCTAGAGCATAGCTTCCTAACCGTGGACACGCACAGGGACTTCCCTGGGACTCTGGCAGTCTGGGGAGCGGTCTGGGAATTAGGGCTCTAGAAGCTCCCCCAGGTAATTCTTAGGGAGGCAAAGCTGGGAACCAATGCTGAAGGGAGGATGGCGAGGCCAGAAGGAGGTTTCCTCCTAGTTAGGTAGTCTGTTGACTACAAACCAAGGATACGGTTGAGCACTGGCTACATTTAAGTTTGGGGTAATTCCCAAACCCCTTTGACCCAAGTCACATCTGGTTCACCAACTGATGAGAATAATCAAGGGATCTCTCCCAGCCTTGCCTTCATGCGTCGCACACGATGAAAGCGTGCGGTCAGAATCTCAGGCGTGGGAATGTAGTCTCCGATGCAGGGTGACATGGCCATGAGCACTAGGGTGGAAAGGCTCTGGGGGAGCTCTGTCTGCAGGGCACCTGGAGTGCTGGCAGGCCAGATCGTGTGAGTACATGTGAGGCACTGACGGGGGAGGAAGGGGCAGGAGGACGTCTGACAGCATAAGCGGCTGGGAGAGCAGCCCCACACAGTGTGGCCACACAGCCAACGGTGCTGGGGTCCCAGAGGCACTTTGCTCACTCCTTTGCTCCGGGGCTGCAGTCCCTCGGTACGGTATTTATCACACTGGAAGACCCCTCTTTCATGGAAAGAGAATAGTGAAGTTCTTCCACCTTCCACCATGCTTCACAGTTTGGGGGCAGCCGTTTGCCAGGTCGACAGGGAGGGTGAGGGCCTAGACACAAGGCGGGCTCCCCTCCCCCAGATCAGCACAAAACCAGGACCCTTTCTTCAAATACGCTCTCTAAGATTCAGTCAGGCTGAACCGCAGGCTTCCCCTTATTTCAGATATCATCTGCGAACATGTAAAAAATAAACGAATATCAGCACCCCAGATGTCTCAGGCAAATATAGTCACACTCGGTTTTTGAGAGCGGGCTCTCGCAGCATCTTAGATGCTTTCTCTAGTACACGAGCCCGATCTACTCAAATCCATGGTGTCTTTAACTTAGGGGCACCATGGTAAACAGCTACAGAGCCTCTCGCATTCTCGAAAGTCCCATGGCCATTCCAGATGCATGAATGCGTTACCCACATAAGGGATTTTCCCAGACAGTCATGGAGGCATGTGCTGGGGGAGGGCTGGCCCATGGTGGACTTCACCAAGTATTAAGTCCACTCTCCTCTGGAGCTGAGCCGAGACACAATTATAAATATTTCTGTTCTCCATATCTTGCACTTTCCTACAGAGCCAGCTTTCACTTCCAAGTCAGACACCACAGTGGCCACAAAGCCCGCTGTTGTGCCAGGCTCCAGGCTGATGCCATCAAAGCCTCCTGCTACAGGAACCACAGGGCCGATCCGTAAAGAACCCTCCCGAGCCCCACCTCAGGCAACAGCAAAGGCCTCGGAACACACTCCCTCTGCCTCACAGGAGACGCCAGGTTAGCACTGGCTTTGCCGGCTTCAGGAGAGGTCAGCAACCCATGGGCCGCTCCTGAGGTGGGGTGGAGACCTGGAGGGAGCTGACTGCACAGCATTATACCCCCCGATCCAAAGTCCAGACAACTCCGTAACCCTCTGCCCGCTGCTCTGTGCCACAGCCTTCCTGCTCTGCCCTCTAACCTCTGTGCTTTGCCCTGGTTCAGCCCAGCTGGAAAAGAAAGTCCATCTCCTGGATGGGACAAGGCTCACCGTATTGACCTGCATGGCAGAGGCTTTGCCAATCTGAATAATATCTGCCTCCTCCCAATATGGGAGGACAGTGGAAGCCTTCTGTATTCTGGAGTCACCATCTGTGGGATGGAAAAGCTCTTGGTAATCCGCATCTCCCATAAAGGCACATCTGATGCTTGTGGCGGGTTTTTCTCTACTGCAATACCATTGGCTGTATTCCCCATGCTGTACCTTTCGTCCAAGTGACTTATTCATTCCACCTCTGGAAGCCTGGGCCTCCCACTCCCCTTCACCCATTTTGCCCATCCCCCCACACTCCTCCCCTCTGGCTGTCATCAGTTTGTTCTCTGTGTTTATGCGTCTGTTTCTGCTTTTGTCTGTTTGTTCGTCTGTTGCGTTTTTTAGATTCCACATCTAAGTGAAATCATATGGTATTTGGCTTTCTCTGTTTGACTGATTTCACTTAGCATAATCCACTCTACGTCCACCCACACCACGTCTTCTTTATCAGCTCATGTCCTGATGGACATCAGGCTGCTTCCGTATCTTGCTCACCGTAAATAATGCTGCTATAAACACAGGGGTGCATGTGTCTTTTCAAATCAGTGTTTTTGTTTTCTTTGGGTAAACACCCAGCAGTAAATTACTGGATCATATAGGTATTTCCATTTTTAATTTTGTGAGGACCCTCCATACTGCTCTCCACAGTGGCTGCACCAGCTTGCACTCCCACCGACACTGCCCGAGGGTCCCTTTTCTCCACCTCCTCCCTAACAATTGTTATTTCTTGTCTTTTTGATTCTAGCTGTTCTCACAGGTGTAAGGTAATATCTCATTGTGGTTTTACATTTGCCTGTCCCGGATGATCAGTGATCTTGAGCGCCCTTTCCTGTGCCTGTTGGCCATTTGTATGTCTTCTCTGGAAAAATGGCTGTCGGGTCCTCTGCCCATTTTTAATTGGATTCTTTGCTTGTGTGTGTGTGTGTGTGTGTGTGTGTGTGTGTGTGTGTGTGTGTGTGTTGAGCTGTATAAGTTCTTTATACATTTTGGATATTAACCCCCTATCAGATATGTCACTTGCAAATATCTTCTCCCATTTAGTAGGTTGCCTTTTTGTTCTGTTGGTAGTTTCCTTCACTGCGCAAAAAGGGCACATTTGATTCTTGAGCATGGCCCAGCATCTAAATAAATTACCCTTGTTCTCTGCTAAAGGGAATTTGGTTTTGCCAGCCATCAATCTCTCAAGGCTTTAGGATGGGAGCCAAATTGTCCAAAATTCCTCCTGCTCAATGAGAAATTAGTGCCTTTAGGGCGACAGCAATAACTGAGCTGCAATCTCTCTCTGCAGGTACATATTCGTACAATTCTGGAACCGTGACTGGTACGTATTTCTTTTTCTTGTCCTAGCAGTGTTTATGCCCAGGGGACCTCAGTCTCAGGGGGGTGGGACAGTCCTGGCTCATGCGTGCTGCCCCAGCCTGGCCACCAGCAGCATCCCCCTCCCCTCTCAAGAGTGTCTCAGTTTAGGCAGCTAGTTATAGGATCACCCTACTTACAGGATTCTAACATGACTGCTTATCTCACTACCGGTAGCTCCTCACTGTCAGGCCACTGATGTGGGAACCAGAGAGCTGACACATCACAAGACAGCCTCCTTCCACTAAGCCCAGCTACACTTCCGTCCAGGACTTAGCAGAAAACCACAAGTGTGTACTGCTGTCATTACAACGATGCCATAAGCTGCATTAATCTTTTACAGGGTGTTAGCACGACGCACTTTATAGCAAGACTGCTCAAATTTCTCAATATAAAAGGCTTCTTTTTACAGAACACACACACAACTTTAAGGCTAGGAGAGAAAGTGAATGACCCAGTGACTGTGAGGAGGGGAGTGGAAAGTGTTCGCAAGAATTAAAGAAAGAGAGGAAGGGAGGGGAGGAGAGAGGAAGAAAAGAGCAAGAAGGGAGAGAAAAAGGCGATCATAAAGAACCTAAGACTTTTGTCTGACAAGTTTTCAATAAGCCAAAAAAAAAAAAAAAAAAAACCACCACCGTAACGTGGTACAGACAAAAATTATTTCTGTTTTCTATTTACAAGTTTTCCTACTGGAGAATGACTCATTTTTGTGGCCATATTTTATCTGCACCAAGTGTCATCTAGGGGCACCTGGGTGGCTCAGTCAGTTAAGCATCCGACTCTTCATTTCAGCTCAGGTCATAATCACAGGATCATGAGCTCAAGCCCTGCATCACCCCCCATCACCCTGCATAGGCTCCATGCTTAGCGGGGTGTCTGCTTCTCTGTCTCTCCCTCTGCTCCTCCCCCCGCTCCCACTCATTCTCTCTCTCAAATAAAAAAGTTAATTAATTAATTAGTTAATTATATTTTCTAAAAAGTGTCATCTAGGGAAAAAAAAACAAGTGAGGGATGCCTGGGTGGCTCAGTCAGTTAAGCATCCAACTCTTTCAGCTCAGGTCATGATCTCAGGGTGGTGGGATTGAGCCCCAAGTCAGGCTCTGTGCTGAGCTGAGCTGTGCTGAGATTCTGTCGCTCTCCCTCTGCACCGCAGCGCCCCCCTCCCAGCATGTGCGTGTGCACACACGCTCTCTTAAAAAAAAAGAAAAGAAAAGAAAAGAAAAGAAAAGAAAAGAAAAGAAAAGAAAAGCCAACCAAGTAGGTTTGGTCATTTCAGCAGCTAGTTGATTAGAATGGTTTTTAAAATGATCAGAACGTATATGCAAAGGCAGGACATTTTTTTTAAAAGCCCCTAGGGAGAGTATTTTCACTGAGAAACTGTGGGATTTAATGACAAGGACACTGAAACAAAAATGTTTATCACTTAAGAGGCAACCAGTAAAAAAAAGTAGCCAACCTAATCTTTCTGCTGATGTCACATATTACATTAACCTTTCTACAAAGCTTCACATTTTTTACTCACTTTTTTGAATTGGTAATATTTGCACAGGGTTTAAAAATTACAAATTACAAAAAGACATAGAGCAAAAAGCCCCATCTCAGACTCAAAATCCCCTTGCAGGAAGAAAGCAACTCCTGCTACCAGATTTCTGTGTATCCTTTCAGAGAGTCAACCTGTAAATAGCTCACGGAGGTTACATGATGCTAGACAGGTATTGCATTTTCACTGTTTTGCACCTTGTTCATTTTCACCTACTGGTATCTCTTGGAAATCCTTTCATATCAATACACTAAAACCATTTCATTCTTTAAAACAGCTACAAAATATCCTACCATATGGATTTGCCACAATTTATGTAGCCAACCCCCTATTTGGACATGTGACTGTTTACATTCTTTGACTACGTTACAAACAGTAATTAATTGGAAAACCTTCTATCATTTTGCTGTGGGCAAGTATATCTGTAGGATAAAATCCTACACATAAAATCCAGGAGGCCATGTTTTCTATGTAGATTTTCAAACAACTACTTTATTACGGGATATCATCTTATAATGTATTTTTCCAGCTTATGACTTTCACTAGATTAAAATATCAGAAACTCTCTCCCAAATTCTGAAGTATAATGTAATAAACATTTACTCGACATCTGCAATAGTCAAAGACAGCTCCGTGCAAGAAACTGCGGGAATACAGAGATTTAAAAAAAACAAAAACAAAAAACTTCAAATCTTTCCTGCTATGTGAATAAGATTTCCTTCTTCCAGGGGGCTTCAAGACAAACACGTTAGCTCCTAACTTACAAGCCAGATCAAGTAATTATTAGCAAAGGAATAAAAAAATAAAGATGAGTTATATTTCGTTAGTTGTTATTTAAGTTTTATCGACGAAGAAGGTGTAAACTGAAATTAAAATCATGCTGGTTTTCTAAAGACAGAAGGGGGAATGAACCATGAGAGACTATGGACTCTGGGAAACAAACTGAGGACTTCAGAGGGGAGGGGGGTGAGGGGTGGGGGATTGGGACAGGCCGGTGATGGGTAGTAAGGAGGGCACATATTGCATGGTGCACTGGGTGTTATACGCAAGTAATGAATCAGGGAACACTGCATCAAAAACTAGGGATGTACTATATGGTGACTAACATAACATAATAAAAAATTATTATAAAAAAAAATTAAAAAAAAAAAAATAAAGACACTTAGTGATGGTGCCTGTCAAGTATGTCGTATACAGTCCCAGCCACCTGAGACCCCAGAGTTTGCCCCCGTCAGATACAAGCAGCAGAGATACCTGCCGGCTCCTTGGGCATCCGTAGGTGTTGCCATTTCTGCATGAATGAGCAATGAGTTGACCATGTCTATACGCAAATATAGATGCTTTACCATAGTAATCTCTCAGCAAATGTTAATTAACTCAATAGTTTCATCAGCCCATTGATAACTAGCAATAATCATACTTTTTAAAATAAGTTACATAAAAGATTATCAGAACTTTTAAAAGTTTTTTTTTTAGCTTAACAGAAAATGGTAAATAGATCGCTCAATAAAAAGTAAATGAGCGAGCAGACAGAATGTCAGTTTGAGGACTTCAACATTTTAATAAATGTTTAGGAAATGCGATTCATCATTTCATTGTCTTAAATATCTACAGGCTCACTTGGAAGCCTTTTTTTTTTAAGATTTTATTTATTTTAGAGAGAGAGAGCACAAGGAGGGGGAGGAACAGATGGGGGAGGGAGAGGGACAGAATCCCAAGCGGACTCTGGGCTGAGTGCAGAGCCCTATACAGGGCTCAGTCTCATGACCCTGAGATCACGACCTGAGCCGAAACCAAGAGTCAGATGCTTAACCAATTGAGCCACCCAGGCACCCCTTGGCAGCCCTTTTAATCAATAATTTCATCCAGTTATTTCAATATCCTCTATCTGGTCTTTAACTAGGGCTACTCCTGAGGACTCCTAATTGTAAGGTAAAAAGCCAGGATGTCACCTATGGCAGTGTTTACATTGCCAGGTTCATTAGGACACTAGGAGGGAAGAATTAATTCTTCAAACTATGTTATAATTCTCGTCTTTCATATCTGAAACAAATCTGCTGCAGTTGATATGCTCAGTCTTTAACAGGAGCTAGCTCTATATTACATCGTTCATCTGTTATTCAATATAGATTGAGTTCTAACTCTGGGCCAGGTTGGTCCTAAGTTGCAATGAAATGCAGATTTGTCATTGAGAAGCAAATGGCATGTCAAATGTACTTTAACTTATGAACTGTGAACGGTTTAGTTCAATCGATTAGGTATTTATTGAGTACCTACTCTGAACCCAACACTTACTATGTGCTTAGTGCAGTAAGAGACAGAAGAGACACACTGCCCAGGAATAATGATATTCTTACTTCAAAGCTGCCTTCATCAGATGCGGGCACACCAGCACTCGGAAACAGCACTCCCTGGCTGACCTAGTTTGCAGGTACTGCTAAGGAATGGTGACCCCACCCTCCACCATGTTCTCAGAGGACCTTTTCATCATCCACACTGAACAGTGGCCACTGGTTGCCTCAGCCACCCTCTTTGCTTTGGACCCAACACTCACTTCAGGTTGAAGTCAAAGTGGGCAGCTACAGGCCGTTCTCAGCCTCCTGAGCAATAATTCCATTTGTTCTCCTACCTCCCCCCAGACTTGAACCTTCCTCTATTCTCCTCTGGCTCACCAAATCTCTCTCCCTTCCTTTTTCTCCCACCCATGCATCCTCTAGGAAACGTTTACAAAAGGGTGGGGAACTTGCCAGTTGATTTGTTTACCTAGCAACTTAGTGATTTGGTTTCAATTTCTTTACTCAGTTTGCCTGCATACAATCGAGGAAGAGGCCAAGGGTAGGAGTTTGTCCCTGTATTCAAAGTGCTCTGTCACATCATTGGCTCAGGAACCCTCCTCTCTCTGGAGCTGGGAGCCTGCAGGCTCGACTCTCATTCAGAGGAACCAGGAAGAGACATTATGAAAGCAAAACTACAGTTGACATCAACTAGCCTTTTCCAGTAAATCCCTCCAGGGACAGTAAATGCATGCCGAGTTGATTAGTAAAGGGAGGAAATAGTTTACTCTAGGGCACACCATCCCTTAGGAAGTATTTCTGGTTGTTAGTCGTAAGGATGATAAGTCCGAAAACTCAAAACAGTTTTCACTCATTTGCCATGCTTCCTTGTTGTTTCCTTTGGGACTTTTCTTGTTTGTATCTACTTAGGCATGGGTGGTTTTGTTTTGACAACTGTACTGTTTCTTCTGATGACAGTAGCATTTCAAAAATATCGGGGAAAAAGCAAACTTCTTTCAAAAGAAAGTAAAGATTATCCACAAGCCCACCAGTACTTAATACTCTGGTACCCACTCTTCAAGGTCGTCCTGCACCTATGGACACGCGCACGGCTTACTGGGGATTATTTTTCAGTTCATTTTTACCTCAGCCAGGTTTTTTTTTTCACTTAAGATATTGGAGACATCTTTCTGTGTTAATAAATATAGATGCATTTCTTAATTTTTTAAAGCTGGATGATAGTCCAATGTATGGGTATAGAACAGTTTAATTAATTTTTTACTAATAGATTGAGATTAACATTTAAAAAATTGTTTTAAACAATACCTCAGTGAATATGCCTGGATGTATTTGTCCATTTCCTTGGAATCAATTCCTGGAAATGGGACTAGAGTCAACAGGTGTGTTCTTCTCTAAAGCCGTTGTTTTATGTTGCCAACTGCCCTTGAGAAAAACTGTACCATTTACACGCGTACCCGGCAGAGAATCTGGATGTTTCCTCATATTTCTCTGTTTTTCGATAGAGTTGTATTTCGAAGGCCAAGATGGGAGATGTGTCCTGTACACGAGGTCGTGTGCTGCTTGTAGAGGCACAGGTCCAAACAGCTGAACAGTCTGGGAGATGTGACTCGTGGTCCCCAGTCAGACCCCCGGCCCCCCAGATGTTTAGGGTTGTTATCCTTCACGTAGGGCAGGTAGGTGTTTTTTTGCAGGGAGATTTTACAATATGGAGGTAAACGGGCCAACTCTGCCTGGAGCTTATTACTGATGCAAGTGTTTTTAAAATAGTCAGGTTCACTGTGCCCTCGGGCTGAGCCCTCTGGCTTCCCCAGAGAGATCCCGCTCTTCCTATCCTGTCTAATAAATCTCAAATGCTCTGGGGCTGCTGGCCTCCTCCCCGCAAGTGCTCCCAATGCTCCAGGCTATTCCTTCCAAGGCAGCCCAAACAGGATCTTTCCCTTCTCCTAAGCCATGGACTTACTCTCCTCTTACCCGTAACAACTTTTCCAACACCTCCTCTCTCTCCTTACCACTCTTCCTCCGCCATAAAAAGTTGCCAATAAAAAAAACAATAATGGGGGCACATGGATTAAACGGTTAAGCCTCTGACTCTTGATCTCAGCTCAGGTCTTGATCTCAGGGTCCTGAGTTCAAGCCCCACCTTGGGCTCCATGCTGGGCGTGGAGCCTACTTTGAAAAAAAAAAAAAGATGAAATTGGAAGAAACATGCTATTGTTTCTAAATCGGGGTTCTGTGAAGTTGAAGAAAAGGGGGAGGTGGTCCCAGAGACAACTGAGGAGAACTCTCGCCCTAGTTTCTGACTTTGGATTTAGCAGCAGACATGGCTTCTCTCCGCATACTCCCACCCCAGCCTTCTCCTCTCCTCCCATCACCGAGTCACCCTGACGAGGAGGGATGGATTAGGAGCCGGGGATGTGGGACGACGTGAAAGGGGATGGTTTGAGCTGACAGTACTGGTGGGGAAAGAACGTACTTTCTGCCCAGAAGTAGAGCAGATGGGACTGCTCCAGAATTGCTGGCGACAGTAAGCGGGCTGGGAAGGCATTTGGATCCTCTGCAGGACCGTCAACTGTGAAGAGTTTCCAGATTCTTAGACATGAACCCCCTGCCAGGACTCTCCGCCTGACAGCTGCGTTCTGTTTTCTTACAGCGGCGATCTTCACACCTGTCGCTGTGCTCGGTGTCATGTGTGTGGTACTTCTTCTGGTCTGTTACCAAAAATCGAGGTGAGTAGAAAAGGGCTGCATCATCATGATTCCGCCGCCCCCTCAAAGCAAGACCCCCTGTCCTGGCTATGGAGGCAGGCTCTCAGGTTCACCCAGTCCCGTCCCGACCAAACGGACAGCCTGCCCTGGGAGGCCCTCCACAGGCCACCCGTCGGAGACGTAGCAGCCAGAGCCTAACTGGTAACAAGGGGCTGCTTTACAACAAGGAAAGAAAAGAATGAACGAAGTTTTCTTTCCTTTTCAGAAGGAAAGAACCTACCCAATAACCAAGTTGATGGATACGCAATTGCTGCGATACAATCATGAATATATTTTCTTGAACGTTCTCATTAAATACAGGGATGCTTTCTTATTTACGTGCTCATTTATGTCGGCCTGACTTTTGTATTTCTGATAGTCGAAATTCTTATTTCAGCATTGGTGACCAGAAGTCCGTTTCTGCCACTTGCTGAAATTTCAGTTTTTATTATTTTTCTAATCTCGAGGCATTTTTATCATTTTCATTAAAGCCTCAACGGCATATTAGCCTTAATTTCATACTTCTATCAATTAGAAGCCAGGAACCAGCATTCTGTGTTGATAGGGCTGTTTTGGATCTTTCCTCAGCATCATACAATGACAGTAGAAATCAGATTTGTTGAAACAAAACTTTTAGTTGTTAGTCATAAAGAATTCTTTTCTAAATATATCAGTATAAGGATGACACCATCCTTCAAGCCTCACTTTGGCAAAATGAATTCCATGAAATGCTACTGTGAGGCCGAAATGAAAGTCATCTAAAAATTCACATCCATCTTCAAAAGCTGTTAATACCTTCCCAACCAAAAGAAATGTGATAAACCTCATGGATCGTTTAGAAACAAACACACTAAGGTTGAGATGTGACTCGAAAATCTGTCAAAACAATCCCCAAAATGCTAAAATATTGGCAAAATAAAAAAGGACTTTTAAAAGGACTTTCAAAGTGTCGTTATAACTAAATTTCCACATGAGATGTTATATTTGGAGTTATATTCTTAAGAGATTATAAGGACTATATTCATTGACTTAAAAAAATGTACACAATCTTTTTTTAAGAATAAGACTTTAAAAATAGGATCTTACAAGAATTCGTAAATTTGGTGTATATGACCAATAAATATGCCGATAAGATGAAAATATCAGTATTCCCTGACTATAGTAAAGAAATATTGATAAATAAATCTTTATATTTATGCACGGGGTGCATATATCTTAAGACTTATTAACCTGAAAAGCATAACTACTTGGTCATTTGGTGAATCAATTCTTTGTTGTAAACTTATTTTTTACAAATGAGTTATTAGGTAGGTATGTCATTCAACAAACTGGCTTTCAGCATTATTTTCAGTACATCGGCCTAGAGTCCTGATTTTTTTTTTTATGATTTTTTATTATATTATGTTAGTCACCATACAGTACATCCCCGGTTTCCCATGTAAGGCTCGATGATTCATTAGTTGTGTATAACACCCAGTGCACCATGCAATACGTGCCCTCCTTACTACCCATCACCGGTCTATCCCATTCCCCCACCCCCTAGAGTCCTGATTTATAGTTTAGCTCACTCCAAGGAGCTCAAAGCGCTTACGTACTTGACAATTGAAGTGTGGCTGACATACAATATCCTATTAGTTTCAGGTGTGCATCATACTGATTCAGCATTTTATGCATTCTGAAATGACCATGACAAGTCTAGTTCCTACCCGACTCCAAAGTTACTACACTACGATCGATTATATTCCCTGCGCTGTTCATTACATCCCCGTGATTTATTTATTTTGTAACTGCAAGTTCGTACCTCTGAATCCCCTTCCCCTATTTCACCTGCCCCCCAGCCCGTCCCCTGTAGCACTCACCAGTGTGTTCTCTGTATCGAAACGCCTATTTTGTTTGCTCATTTTTGGTTTTTAGATTCTACAAATGAGTGAGATCCTATGGTATTTGTCTTTCTCTGACTTATTTCACTTAGCACTATGCCCTCTAGGGCCATCCATGTTGTTGCAAATGGCAAGATCTCATTATTTTTTATGGCCGAGTAATACTCTATTGTGAATCCACTCATCTATTGAGGGACACCTGGGTTGCTTCCGTCTCTTGGCTGGTGTAGATAATACTGCAGAGAAAGTGCAGCTATCTCTTCGAATTGGTGTTTTTGTTTTCTTTGGATTCTAAGTGTTTACTTTGAAATGTCCTTAAAGAGTTGCCTATCCTCAAGAGGTAGATGACATCGTCCATGGAAGAAATTGCTGACCCAGGTACTCAGGGCCTAAAAACCCATGCTGTTCAATGACAGGGAGTCATGTGGAATTAAGATGTTCTGCCTCCCGGAATCCATCAAAATTCTAGAGGAGAACATAGGCAACAACCTCTACGACATCAGCCAAAGCAACCTTTTTCATGACACATCCCCAAAGGCAAGAGAAACAAAAGATAAAATGAATTTATGGGACTTCATCAAGATTAAAAGTTTCTGCACATCCAAGGAAACAGTCAGAAAAACTAAGAGGCAGCCCACGGAATGGGAGAATATATTTGCAAATGACACTACAGATAAAGGACTGGTATCCAAGATCTACAAAGAACTTCTCAAACTCAATACACGAGAAACAAATAAACAAATCAAAAAATGGGCAGAAGATATGAACAGACACTTTTCCAATGAAGACATACAAATGGCTAACAGACACATGAAAAAATGTTCAAAATCATTAGCCATCAAGGAAATTCAAATCAAAACCACACTGAGATACCACCTTACGCCAGTTAGAATGGCAAAAATAGACAAGGCAAGAAACAACAATTGTTGGAGAGGATGTGGAGAAAGGGGATCCCTCCTACATTGTTGGTGGGAATGCAAGTTGGTACAGCCACTCTGGAAAACAGTGTGGAGGTCCCTTAAAAAGTTAAAAATTGAGCTACCCTATGATCCAGCCATTGCACTACTGGGTATTTACCCCAAAGATACAGACGTAGTGAAGAGAAGGGCCATATGCACCCCAATGTTCATAGCAGCAATGTCCACAATAGCTAAATCGTGGAAGGAGCCGAGATGCCCTTCAACAGATGACTGGATTAAGAAGTTGTGGTCCATATATACAATGGAATATTACTCAGCTATCAGAAAGAACGAGCTCTCAACATTTGCTGCAACATGGACGGCACTGGAGGAGATAATGCTAAGTGAAATAAGTCAAGCAGAGAAAGACAACTATCATATGATTTCTCTCATCTATGGAACATAAGAACTAGGATGATCGGTAGGGGAAGAAAGGGATAAAGAAAGGGGGGGTAATCAGAAGGGGGAATGAAACATGAGAGACTATGGACTATGAGAAACAAACTGAGGACTTCAGAGGGGAGGGGGGTGGGGGAAGGGGATAGACCGGTGATGGGTAGTAAGGAGGGCACATATTGCATGGTGCACTGGGTGTTATACACAACTAATGAATCATCGAGCCTTACATCGGAAACCGGGGATGTACTGTATGGTGACTAACATAATATAATAAAAAATCATTAAAAAAAAAAAAAAAAAGATGTTCTGCCTCCCCCACTCTTGGTTACTCAGGAAATGGTTAATATCTTTGTTTCTTTAAACACACACCAAGTACCAAGAACTGTTTTGAAAGCTTTAGGAATAGTATATCATTTTTATCAAGATGGTCATGTCTGGCTTAGCCGGGCTCCCAGTTACTCTCTCCTTTTTGCTCCTGCCATTTGAACCACTGCTTTTTAGCAGAGGTTTGGAGACGAGGGGGTAAGCTGCTCCAACAGCACTGGTGACTCTTTGGGGGATGAGCGGCTTAAAACACCAAAGTAGGATGTAAATAGGAGCCACGAACGGAGGTAAGCTAGGCTTTCCCCATCTGAGTGCTCAGCAGGAGGTTCACTCAAGCTGAGGGCGACCCTCTCCTCTTTCCAAAACCTGTGAATGATCTGCTTTACAGGCAAACTTTGCAGACACCCAGTGTTGAAATGGAACACATGGAAGTGATGCCAATGACCAGGGGAACCGACAGCAGAGAGGACGACGCAGAAAACCACCCACATGACCTCGGACACTCCAGGGAGAGACTGAGGGCAGCAGAGGGTGGAGCGAAGGCGCCAACCCTGCCCTAGCTGAAGAGGACCTGGAAACGACTCAAGGAGTTGGGCGCCAGGAAAGAGCCCATCAGGATGATAAAACAGACGTCTTGGCATCATTTTATCGACGGCACCCAGCCAAGACACCTCCTAGGCTCTCCAGTCTCCGGATGGATGCTCGGCACCTGCCCTGCCCGGCCTCTTCCCCAGGTGTAGGGCTGACTTCCCCAGATCCCAGCAGTTGAAGCTTTCCTAGGTGTAGCTGAAGGCCTCAGCTTTCCTTTTATTTCGTTGTGACATTTATTTGGGATAGCTTAGCAGCTTGACCATTCCACCCCTCACCCTGACTTGCAGTTTACAGAGAAAAGAAGTACACCTGAGACTCTAAGACACTTACGAGTCTCCTGCTGGCTTAAGACATGTCTACAAGGATGACAACAGCGTTGCAGCTCCACAACGCTGTCCCTGTACTGAGGTACTATTCAGGCACTGAAAAGGAGCAAAGACGTACTGTGCCCACGAATCCATTTGATTTAAGGATTCACAAAGAAGGCAACTGAACTCAGTGACATTTTCCATGTATATGCATTTCTATTTATACTCCTGTCTATAATATCTACATATTTTATATAACTGTTATTTTGAGATTATGCCTTGTATAAACAAAATGTCTATTTTCAATACAAAAAAAATGCACTGAAAGAATCACTGAGAAGAAATGCACCACAAATAAAAAAGAGGAGAAAGAGCGGGAATGCAGAGTCCCAATGGTTGAGCTTCGCTTTTCTTTCTAAAAGGAGAAAAGAAACCTTGCCTAAAGCTGGATTAGATCACAGTTTTGGAGAATCACTGATAAGATTTCCATGTGCGAAGTAACAAGTGGCAGGTTACGGCCCAGGTGTGCCTGACACACACACTCTTTCCCCGCATTGTTCTCCTTTTTTAAAAATAACATGTATTTATAAAATCAGGGGCCTCATCCCACCTCCTCATTTTATAGATGAGAAAACTGAGGTCTATAGAAGTTGACTTGCCCAAGGTCACATGGCTCGATTAATGCTGGGTTGGACAACATTTAGGAAGGGCGATGGGGTAGGAAAGGAGCAGCCCCAACTAGAACCCAGCCTTCGACTGCCTCGCGCACAGGCGGGGTAGTCAGGCTGCCATCACAAGCATTTGGAAAGTGGGACACGGGCTCAGTAACCATCCACAGCAGCTCGCCAAGGGCCGTTCCCGACTAAATTCTTCCCATCGTCAATTTAGATGGTTTCATCAAAAGCGAAGGAAGGGTAGGAATTTCCAGTGGCTGGTGTTAGGATTTTAGAGCCATGCCACTGTCACTCCCAGCAATTCTCTATTCCCAACGAGAGGAAACTCATGGCTAAGGCAGGAGCAGAGCCATTGTGTTTGCTGGGCTTAATCACTTGATTATCCTGAACCTGCCTGATTATCTAAATGTTTTGCTTCTCTCTTCAGCTGTTTGCCCCTGCTTTTCTAGAGTTTACCACTAACTGGACCCTTTTTGTTCTTTTTAAGTTTTAAGAGTTTGACCTTTGTGATTTCAAAAACTAATTTGACAGAAGACACACCTCGGCACAAAAAACTTGGCAGCCATTCATTAGAACCAGAATTTTGAAAGGTTTCTACTGGGTGTAAAAGTGTTACGTCATGGGGCTACTTCACAGATCTGCGGTTCCATTTGACCATCATCTTTGCAAAACTAGTATGATGACCTCGGGAGGCCCGTTTCGGAGCTGTAGAATCACCTGCCTCCGGTCCATCACAGATTAAGTCTGTGATCCATCAGGCACTAACGGAGTTCAAGCTGGGTAAATCACATGACAAAAATTAGATCTAGGAAAGTAATCTAGACCCGGAAGCAAGCAGGGTGGGGTGGAGTTGAGGTCTGGAAGGACAGAGGCTGGTGGGGTGGGGGTGGATAAATAAACCAGGTGCTTGTTTTAAAGAAGCAAAGAGGTAAAACGAATTCTCTTACTAGGTGGTGCGGTCCTGGGGACGTGTCTAAGTAACCTCTATGATGCCAAGACACACCACAGCCCCAGAATTTACCCACTGAGCAGTGACGAACATCTTGAAATTAAGAACTATTTTCATCTTTGAATTTTCAGGGACTGATGCGGTGCCCTGAAGGTGATTAAGACACTCTGCATAAATAAACTAAAAGATTCTTAACTGGAGTACAGCACATTTTCCTGACACCTGGTACACAGCCTGTTCTCGGGCACAGCTCTAAAGGGGGTGATGTCTGGGGGCACTGAGCCACTTGTCTTTCTGTACCCGGTCTCCCCATCCTGCCTTGACAGTTCCAAGCACTGCCTCGCATTCTATCCCCATTTGACATGAAAATAGTACCTGCTGATGCTCAGAGGGTTTGGTTGGGGAGGACACGTCGGACCCAGAAGCGAGGAGGAGTGAGCGGAGAGCAATGACAAGCTACAGTGGAACGGTGGGTGTGAGTTCCACCGGCAAGTGAGCAGTATGAGGGGTGTGAGGCGCACCTCTTCTGCTGCATCACGACCCTTTCCTATCCCTCCCACCTCGCCCCTATCAGGAGGCTGCAGGCCAGAGTTCTCCGGAATCACCATCTCCCCCTACCCTGCCCAAAAGCCTCTGATTCCTGCAACCTGGGAGGGGTCCTGCCGATTGAGCTGGTATGATGCTTCTTGCTCTAGTTATCTGTCGCTGTGAAACCCACCAGGGAAAACAGCAGCTTGAAACCACCACTGTTTGTGATCTCTGGGGGCCAGCTGGGCTCAGCCAGCCCGCTGCGCTCGATGTGGCAGCAACGAGGCGTACCACTCGGCTGCATTCAGCGCGGCTGGGCATGGGCTTGTCGGGCACCCTAGCATGCCGCTGAGCGAGCCTGGGCTTCCTGGCAGCATGGCGGCCTTGGGGGAGTCAGAAGAAACCATCAGGCCCCTTAAAGGCTAGGGTAGAGCCTGCCACATGTCACTTCTGTTGCATTTTATTGGTCAAAGCGAGTCAGCAGGCAGCCAGATTTAAGGGGAGGGGGAAGAACAGAAGGAATCAATGGAAACTATCTTTGGAGACTATCTCCCACAATACTTTTCGGGGCCATCAGAGAAATGCAATTTGTCTTTCAATCTTTAGCGCTCAGTAAATGCCAATAAATCCCTGATGCCTGAATGAACCAAATGATCTGGGGTACCTGCGGGGTACTGAGAAGAGTCCATCTGTTTATTTTTTTTAGCTTTTGAAAGTCCTTCAACTGGTAAGCCTTAGCCCACATCTGTCAGCTGGCTGCGAATCTACATGGTTCACATTGTTTTCTCCTCTTTCATTTCCTGTCATCCACAACATTTGCCATGAAGAAAACTAGTTACTCTTCATCTTTTTTGTCTTGCTTTTTTCCTTGACCGGTAAGTAAGGCTTTTATTTTCTTCTTTTTAAACCTTCTTCTAGACATTAGGAAGAGCACAGGGACCAAAGAGACACATTTAAGGGTCCCTCCATGTTTCTAACTGTCCCATCCATTTTCTTCATCAAGGAAGGACCTTTTACTATTAGCCTCAGACTATCAAGAATGTAATGGAGAATCTTGAGTTTGTTTTCCCACAAGCCTATGCTCTTTGAAGGCCAGACCAGCTGGATTCAAAGAGTAGTAGCCCCAACACCTCACGCTGCCTGGGGTGTATCAGGAATTCGGTGTATGGCTGTTTTCCCAGAATTTGTAAATACACAACACTACATTTATATGAATTCTGGCTCATTCTTTTCTTTCCTAAGAGCCTGTAAATCCACTCATTCCACTTTTGTAATTCTTAGCTCTCCAGGATGTAGCACTCCTCCCATTTTGGGGACCCAAGATCGTGTTGGAGTGCCTTATTGCCCACTAACTTAGAGGGCAGATATCCCCTCTCCTGCTCCCACCACGGTGGGGCCCTGACCCGGGCCCATCAGATAACCCTCACCTAGTTAACCCTCAAAAGCTATGCTATGAATATGGAATGAAAGCACACAAGAGAATTAATACAGCGACACGCAGCAAAGCTTCAAGACCATCAAACAGTTGTCCTACTGTTTCTTGGCTCTGCAGATTTTGGCTTCGGTTCCTCTCTGTTTCCCAAACCGAATCCTCCAACTTCCCATGATTCTATGAGCCCCCAGCATTCTTTCAAAACATTTTCTTTTTCCTTAGAGCAGATGCACTTTTCGTTACTTGTCACTGAAAGTTCCTAACTGGTAGGGAATTTGGTGCTAGGAGAGCATATTGCAAACGAGAGAAGTAGGGAAATGGGGAATATCTGTGATTGGTTACCTGCCTTAGAGAGAGGTACAAAGTAGTGACAGTCCTGCTAATATTCTGAGATGGGAACGCAGCAGCCCACGGCATGCCATGAATTAATTCCCCGGAAGTTACCTGGAATGGCATGCCCACTGAAGGCCCAGCTTGGGGAGACTGCATCGCTGCCATCCTAAAAATACCATGGGTAAAGAAGGTCAGGGCCATAGAGGAGTGGCTACTATTAGTGGCAGTGAATAATTTAGAAAAGAGAGTAATAAGCTCGAATCCTTAAAGTCTCAATCCAAGCCACAGTTGGAAATCTTGAAACTTCCATAACCAGGCTGAATCTCATCCTTCAGACAGCAAGACCAAGAGGGCAGGAAACCCAAATTAAGAGTCTGAATCCTCCTGGCATTGAGTAACATTAGCTGAGTTTACAGGCCCACCAAGTTTCTTAGCTGAAAGGCAGGCACTGACTGGATAATACTGGAATGAAGATCCAGGGGAAAATGTGCAGGGTTCACAAGGATCCCCACTCCCCCATTCACCCCACCTTGTCCTCAGAAGCAGCCCCCAGTTTTGTGTGGTAACGCTGCTCCTTGCTTCAAGGTAATACTACTTTCTGGGCTGAGGAGTCATCTTGCAAGAAGAAGCCTGTTGTCCTAGGGACCCACCTCCCGACTCCTGGTCTGCAAGGGAAGAGACTCAGGCAGCTCCCACAAAAGCCATCCAGAACCTTGCTCCATGCTGCCTCCCTCACAGCACTTCCCTTTGCCTCCTAGGAACTGTCCTCCTGTCTTCTCACAGGTCAGGCACATTGTTATCAACTCATCTGTCAGTCCCGTGCCATCCCCTCCACTTCCAGTCTACCCTTCAAAAGGCAGCTTGATTTCTACCTTCTCTGGGGAGCCTTCATTAACTACTCAAATGTACAAAATCCTCTGCCTCTGAGCTCCTGTAACATCTGTTGTGCACCCTATAAACATGCTTACTACTACCTTTGTGCAGTGGAAGGAGCACAGGACTTAGGAGACCTGGGTGCCAAGCTTTCTTTCCACCTTGCTGGCCTCGTCAGCTTGGAAGAATCCCTTAGGTTACACACACTGACATTCTGTCTCTAAAGAGGAGATATCACATGTATTATCCTTCTCACCAAGGTGAGGAGCAAAAGGGATACTCGAAAGTGCTTTGTGACGGGCATGTGTCTCTCCTCTCTCTAGTCACTAGAGATGCTGCAGCTGAAGACCTAGGACTTATCCTTGAGGCGCTTACTGCCTGGCCAAAAAATAAAGACCAGTGAAACAAAGCAAAACAAAGAGCTCACACCACAAGTTTAGTCCATACAAATGCCACAGGAGTCGTGAACATAGTAATGTTGCACAAGTTTGGGAAAGGAAGAAATCACTAAGAGGCCTGGATGTTTGAGGACACTTTTTCGATGTGATGGGACTGGTGATGAAGGATGGGCGAGAGCAAAGTAAATAGGAACAGGCAGGGAGAATTCTACAAGGGGCAATGACAGAGGCGAGGACACAGACAGGAAAGAGAAAGGCAGATGGCAGGCTGGGAGGGGGGCTCCAGCACGATCCCTCGGTAACTACATGTCAAATAAACCCAAATAAAGGAGACTTCAAGAGAAAGGCCTTGCAGGGACTGGATCTAGGGTCCTCCCCCGCATTCCTGGCTCTACCCAACAGCCCCTTTCCGGTAGATACCGTCACCACGAACTGAGATGGTTACCTTCCCAGGGCTATTTCTTCAGTCCTCTGGGCAGAGGGCCAAAAGCATAAAGTATAAAATAAGTGTGTTATCTTCAAAATCCCCTTTGAGAGAAAGGTGATCTAGAAGGCACGCAAGTTGCTCTGAGCCCCAGGGACCCAGGGCCACCTGGCTGCGTGTCGTTGCTCACTCGTCAACATGCTCCGAGAAAGCTTCATTTCCAGAAGCACCTTGGGTGATATCCAGCGGGGGGAGCTTAGAAAGAACTCTAGTTGCCGCCCTGAGTCCCGACTAATTACAGCTGCCACGGTCTTGAATTAGGAGTCATGTCTGAAGAATGCCATGGCTAAGAACATCTGAGAGCCTTGTATGCACTCCGTTTCTAAGAAATATAGTTGTTTTTAATTTTTTGCAGAGTTGTAGTCCCAAGTGTTCCCATGGTGACAGTGCAAATACCGTGGGTTTGGAGATGGCCCGGGAGTTGGAGCTCGAGCTCTGACCGACGTGCCGCCGAGCACAGTGGCTTGGGCCCGCCGCTCTGAGCCCGTTCCACCACCTGCTTCTCCAGCTTTGCTGGGGCCACATGGAGTAAGGCCCATGAAGTCCTGAGTGTGTCTACCATGTAGGAGGCATTCCAAACGATGTTTATATGCTGGAGACTCGGCTACTGGCAGCTACCGAACCCTCCCCTTCCTTCTCAAACAAGTCCCAGTATTCAGGTATTTCTTCTCTTCCACGCAGCCATGCACATCAGAGGAAGCGGACAGCCCACTTTCCAGGAAAGGAAATCCTGATTATTTGAAGCCATGCCCTTGCCCGTGACTGGTTTAGGTGACCTAGTGGTCACCATGGAGGTATGAGGTCAGCTTGGGAAGCTCCTGGGAAAGGTGTCCTGGCTCCTAAGAGACACAGAAGACATGCTTCTCACTGCCACTGCTGCATCTGGATGCCCTGCCCAAAACTTCTGCAAACAGCCTGTCACAGGGAAGTCAGCCGGGGCAAAGGGCAGAGGCAGAAGAACCTGGCTTCTCCACAGCATGCCAAGGGGCTGATGTTGCCGCCCTATGGTCTGTCCTCTGCACACCTAGGTAAAATCGTAACATTTGCTGTTCAATGCCCTTTAGAGTTTTTGTTTTGGGTTACAGCCCAAAAAGTGAAACAAAATCCGATACTGAATTGGTAAGAGAAAATGGAGATACCCTAACAGACCCTAACATGGGAAACTGGGTGAGCAGAGGCAGTAAAACAGAGTGCAGGTAGTAAGGCCCCTACTACTTTAGGCTAGGAAGCCAGGGCCCCTCTATCATGTTGTTGTAAAGCAACAGACTAAAATGTTACCTGTTTTACTGGCGGTCCAGATTATGAAAACATACTGAGTTAAGTGATGACTTAAAAAGATCCAGAACCACTGAAATGGACATTTAAGAAAGGAAAACAAAACCGAGGTGCTGATATTGTGTTGGCTACTTCTTAGGTCTTCAGTAAGGCCCTTACAAGATGAGCTTCAGTTGAAAGTAGACCAGACGTCTCTTCTGCCTAAGGTGCAAGTTAGACTGATGTTCTGAGGGCAGCAAGAAGCCCCCGGAGGGTTTTAGGCAGGAGGCTGATGTAACTTCACCTTCGTTTTAAGATGCCCTGTGCTTCCGCGTGCAGAGTAGGAGACACGAGCAGGCAAAAGCGCAGAGCAACTGCGCAACGTGGCCACAGGCCAGGTGAGAGGGGAGCGCTGGTTCAAGAGGGAGGACAGTGGAGAGAAATGGATGGACTCAAGATTCATGAGAGGTCAGATCAAAAGGATTTGCACGTTGTTGCCCTTACTGATGTGGGGAAGGGCGCAGGGATGAACCAGCTGGGGCAGGGGAAGAAATCAAGAGCTGCATTTTGGAGGTTGGAGACATGGCTAAAACATTCAATGGAGTAAGCAAGCAGAGGCATTTAGGGTTGGAACTCCTCTCTCTCCATCTATCCTACCTCTTAGTCCAAACCACTAGGAATAGGAAATACATAACATCATCAGGAGGAATGTGAGGGACAGCACCACAGGGCTCACTTGGAGACTCCGTAATTAAGTAGCCCAGGGAGGAAGGGAGTCCCTCCAAATGTTCTGAAACCCCCCCACAGCCTAAGCGGAAGGCCTTTATTGAAAGAGACCTCAGAAAAGGGGTACATGAGGTCTTCATGTGTCTGGGGAAGGGTCTGGAGGGACTCTTGGCCTGCCTCATTTGGGGCCAGCTTTACTGCACCCATTCATTGGCAATGCAAAGCAGTCAGCTTCCAGTCCTCCAGTGTACCCCACATTCCTCAAAACTGGCGGTGCAGGAGGACTGGGAAGAACTGGTGGCAAAGACCAGCCTGGAGGAAAAGCATTAGACCGCAAGTGGCCTGACCTCAAGGGGCATCTAAGTCCCTTTCCAATCCAGGTGGTTGACCCCAAAGCAGACCCGGCCCCACGGCAGGAGCAGAGTATGGCCTGCCATACATGCCTGGAGACTGGGCTTTCCAGGCAGAGGGAGTTCCTCCCGGGCCCTTGTACTTGTGTGCTCATCAGGGCTTAGTAAACTGTGTGTGAATCTAACCGTTGGCCTTCTCTGCTCCCTTGCCCAGGCAGCAGGATGGAAAAGTACGCATCGGCTACAAGCATGGTATTGAGGTCGAGCCGGTGCTGTCCGCTTCCACGCATGCCTGCCACATCAGCCTCAAACTTTCCACACTCTCTTGGTGACCCCAACGGTGACTTCACTGAAAACATGATAAAATGACTGAGAGCTACTGAAACTTCCTCCTTAGCCATTTATAGGGGCTTTCCTTTCTATCTCAGATCCCAGCCCTCCCCGCCACCCCCCACCAGCTGCCTCTCGTCCCTGTCCTCCATCAGTCCCTCTGCTATTTCCCACTCAACAAATAGGCATGCTCACGTTCCTTGCACTTTAAAGACGACCTCCCCTCCCCGATGCCAAGTCACCCCCCATCCACCGTCTTCCCTATTCCCAGGCTCACTTGAGACTTCTACTTCCCACTCCTATTCTAAAGGTCTGTCATACAGGCAGAGTTCATGCCAATCATATGAGAGGCCTTACCGGAAAGGCACCCTGCCTCTCTATCTCCCCCGCCAGGAGTAAACTGTCCGAAAATCTTTGAGTTGATTTTTTGGTGTGTATCCTGTATCTCTAGATAAGCTCCTATTGACATCTACTTCCATTTCTCCTTTCCAGGCATGGTAGCCAACTTCCTACTGTGGAAGCCGAAGGTCAAACACACCCTCCCCTTCTGAACCCACGTTTCCCTTCCTCGGACACACATGCTGACGTTAGGAAGTCTATGAAAACACACCTATGCGCAACTGGGCGAGGTAGTAAGCTACCTGTTCCTTCTTCTCATCTACACAACCTGTTGCTTTAATTATTAGAGGATTAATAATGTTCTTGTTTCCCTGCCCCATTCGCTTAGTTTTCTGGGTGCTTATCACCAACTGCAGCCTGAACACTCTGCCTGTTGCTGTAAGTACCCTCCCAAGGTGCTGAGGAACACGCGGGATGCCCTCCACGCCCTTCTGCGTCGGATAGCTTCTTTCTTACAGGAGAGCCCTCCTCCTCCTCGCTTTGCTCTTGACTTGATGTAACTCACTCCTCCCGTAGCTTCTTAGTAGATAGAATGTTGGTGTCCAAGTGCCTTTATCCTATTGCTCATGTGGTTTGGTTTAGAATTCTAAGTTGGAAATCATTTCCCCTCACGTAGAGCTCCACGGTGCTATTGCTGTGGAATTTGAAGACATTTGATTTGCAGATGACTTTTTCTCTTTCTGAGAGCTTGGAGGATCCTTGTCCCTGATGTTTCTAAAGTTTCACCATAACAAACTCACTACAGGTCTGTTTTCATCCATTTGGCTGAGCGTGTAAATCCGGAAACTCATATATTTGGCTGTGGTAATTTTGATAATTTTTTTTTTAATTTCCCAATCTCCATCTTTTTCCTCCTGAAACTTTTATTATTCAGACACTCAACTGCTTAAATTGGTTCTGACTACATATTTCCTTTTCTTCAATCTTTGTTTTTGCTCTACTATCTGGATATTTTCTCAAACTATCTTTCCCAACAATTCTATAGGGTTTTTTTTCATACTTTTATGTCTAAATATTCATATATGTCTGTATATATATATTTTATCCTGTTATTTCATGGATGAACGGTCTTCTCTTATTCTCTGAATATGCTTAAGAAAGTTAGATGGTTTCTTTTCCCTGCATGAACTGTTTCCTCCAAGTTAATTGTTTGTTTGATATCCAACCTTTATCTTGAAATTTCTTTTCAGATGTTTGGCAATCTTTGGTTTATTACTATGTAAGTGTGGGGCACTAAAAATGTGTTTGAAGATCCAAGGACTTGGGTGGAGTTTGAAGATTGTGAACTCCTGGCACTGAGTAATCTGGTTGGCCAATTTCCTCAGGAAGCCCTGATGTCACTGATGTCGGTGTTTCTACTAAAGTGGGTTATATTCTCCAGCGAAGGAACTGGCCACCTCCCACGGAGAGTATGTGTGCCGGCATGTGCAGGCTTTTGTGTTTGTGTATAAACATCGTATGTTGAAATTCTAACCCCCAAGGGGATGGTATTAGAAGCTGGGGCCTTTGGGAGGTCATTAGGTCATGATCATGGAGCCTTCATGAATGGGATTAGTGTCATAAGGCAGACCCCAGAGAACTCCCTTGCCGCTCCCACCGTATGAAGGCACAGCAAGAAGATATCCGTCTATGAACCAAAAAGCAGGATCTCATCAAACACCAAAAAGCTGACACCTTGATCTTGGACCTCCAGCCTCCAGAACTCTGAGGAATATATGTCTGTTGTTGATGCGCCACCCAGGCTGTGGCCTCCTGTTATAGCAGCCCAAGCATAGTAAGCAACGGCCTTGTTTTCACTATGGCCCTGTCCTCAGCTATGCCGAGTCTCTTATGTGCCATGGTCCACTCCAGAGACTAAACCTCTGGTCTTCTGCTATGGTTGAGCATGAAAAGCTGCCCAGAAATCTGAGGATTTAAATGACTTTTATTTCTTTTTCCTTTCCTTTTTTTAAAGTAGGCTCTATGCCCAGAGTGGAGCCCAACACAGGGCTCAAACTCACAACCCTGAGATCAAGACCTGAGCTGAGTTCAAGGGTCAGGCGTTTAACCAACTGAGCCACCCAGGTGCCCCTTAACTGGCTTTTAAATAAGCTTGTATTTTTTTTTAAAGATTTTTTATTTATTTGAGAGAGCGAGAAAGCACGCACATGAGCAGGGAGGAGGGGCAGAGGGAGAGGGAGAAGCAGGCTCCCTGCTAAGCAGGGACTCGATCCCAGGACCCTGGGATCATGAGCCAAAGGCAGATGCTTAACAAACTGAGCTTCCAAGGAACCCTTAAATAAACTTGTAAATAAACTTTTCTACCAATCTTCCTGGTTTTTGCTCCACCTTTAAACCCTCCTTCCAGAAGAACCTAGTGCCATCAATCCCCACATCTTTTGAAAGTTCTTGGGCTTAGGACTCAGTTTACTCAGTGAACTAAGTCAGTTACCACTCACTTACCTGCTTTCCAATTTCCAAAATTTTATAACTATTACCTCTTTTTTGTTTTCTTTGCCCTTGTAGGTTTATGCATTTAAAAAAAAAATCCTTTTATTTCCACTTAGTATGGTTTCAGAAAACATGTTTAGTCCACCAAATCACCTGGAGTCCCCCACCCACATCCCACGCCCACTGGCTTCTAGCCTCCCTGAAACTGACCAAGCTAATGCCGCCACTGATTTCGGACGGTCAGTCAGACAAACACCTCCCCACCTTCACTTGACTCAGGTGCTGATCACTACTTCTGTGTGAGCTCCTTCCTATCTTAAACTCAGTAGCAACTCTAACTCCTGGAATCAGTTATCACTCCCTTCACAGAATCCTCTTCCTTTCTTTACCCCAAGCCTGGTGTTCTTGGGGCTTCTTACACCTCTGCTCTTTTCACTCTTGGCATTCTGCTGGAATAAGCACAAGACCGTTAAACTGAACTACCTTAACTGCCACTTACATACTCACAACCTAAAATCTCCACTTCCAGCCCAAAGCAATCTGCTGAAGTATAGATCCGTTTCCCCAATAGCCTCCTGGACAAATCTACCTGGAATTCTCGTAAGCGTTCCAAATTCAACATGCCAATAACCAAAGTCGTCACTGTGTTCACAAACCTATTAAATCTCCCATGTTCTGCTCAATGGAGAGGGCCCTCATCTACCCTGCAAAAAGCCAGACGACGGGAGGTCCCGCTCAGACCCTGAGGCTGACAAGCCAGATGCCCCTAGGCCCCTCTGAGACCCTGTGGCCCACAAGCCAGACGCCCATAGGCCCCCGAGACCCTGTGGCCCATAAGCCAGACGCCTGTAGGCTCCCCTGAGACCCTGTGGCCCACAAGCCAGATGACCAGAAGGAAGTCCCCCTGAGACCCTGTGACCCACAAGCCAGACGCCTGTAGGCCCCCCTGAGACCCTGTGGCCCACAAGCCAGACGCCCATAGGCCCCCCTGAGACCCTGTGGCCCACAAGCCAGACGCCCGTAGGCCCCCCTGAGACCCTGTGGCCCACAAGCCAGATGACCGGAAGGAAGTCCTACCGAGACCCTGTGGCCCACAAGCCAGACGACCGGAAGTCCCGCTGAGACCCTGTGGCCCATAAGTTAGACAACCAGACGTACCACTGAGAAACTGTCACAACCCATCCTCATGTCAGACTCTCAAGGTCTTATTGATTCTACCTTAACATCAAGAACAGGAGTTCTCAAAATTTAATGTGCAACAGCATCACTGTGGGGCTTGTTAAATACCAACAACTGGGCCTCAATGGCACAGTTCGCAATCCAGACCGAGAATCTGTATTTCTAACAAGTTTCCAGGTGATGACGACGCTGCTCATCTGAGGACCACACTTTGAGAACCACTCCTCTAGTCGCCAGCCCTTCTCACCGGTCCATTCCAGTTCCCTTAGTCCAGCAACACATCCCCTGTGCTGAGATTATAACATCTCATCTGCCTGACCTTTGTAAAACGTCCTCCAATCTACAACTGGCATGCTCTTCCTAAAAAGACAATCTGAGGTCTTAAAATTTTCAATGATTCCTCAGAATTTTTCCAAATCACACCCGGACTCCCTGGCCTGCTGTTCAAGGCCCTGGATGGCCGGCCTGGCCCCCCGCAAGCCTGCTACTGCCATGCACGCACTAGACTGCAGCCACACAGACCTCTCTTCTTCACCCAAGCATGTCCCACAGCCTCACACCTTCAAGGGCTGCACTTCCAGCTGCTGGCGTGCTGTGATATTTTAAAGTATCTACCAACGAATATGACAGGTTGCCCCAATACCATCACCTTATTATCTTCTTAAAAATCTAAAATCTGATAAAGGTCTTGAGAATAATTATGTGAAGGACCAAACTAAGACGTGGTCTAGGATATGCTGTAGTATTGTAACACTTATATTGCAAGAATAATTTTTACTTTATTTCAAATACCTTCTACACATAACAGCATTCATGTTTATATGGGCAACTGCATCAGAATCTCTACACACGATAAAATCAAAGATGGAGACAATCAGAAGCGCTTTCTTTAAAACGAAAAACTAGAGCTGGCTATCAACAGATTGAAGATTCTTAAAAGATCTCCTCTATCAAATAAGAGAAATTAATAAAAAATTAATGAGCCAAAGAAAAATATTCGGAACTAGCTTATTTAACTATTTTTCTTATTTTCCCCCCAGTTATTGTGGGTTCAAAAAAAAAAAAAAAAAAGACTACAAAAACTCTTGCACAAAAAAACCATTCACAACTAAATAAAATTGTGAAAGCCTCTTAAAGACTCCACTTTTAAAAATTAATGGATTTTCATTTTCATGTAGTGTTTTATGTTTTTGAGTAATGCATTTATTTTTCGCATCTATTAAAATGACAATGGATATTTTTAACACTTATTTTTTTAATTTATATTTTTACTGGTATGTAAAAATTGTTCTTCTATTTGAAACACACCAAATATTTAGTTTCACTAATTTTTTAAAAATTCTTAACACTTGAGAGGCACCTGGGTGACACAGTCGCTTGAGTGTCTGACTCCTGATTTCGGCTCAGCCCATGATCTCAAGGTTGTGAGATCGAGCCCCTTATCGGGGCTCCATGCTCAGCAGGGAGTCTGCTTGAGATTCTCTCCCCCTTTCCCTCTGCCTGCTCCACCCCACGCTCACGCACGCTCTCAAAAACAACTTAACCTTGAAAAATGAAATACCAGTATTAATATTCCTAGATTCTGTTGTTTTTTTAAAACTAGTACAAAAATGCTACTCCTGACATTTTGCTCTGGCAGTGCCATTACCGCACACATCCTTCTTGTCCTTCCTGCTGTTCCCTCCTCCTAGAAAATTTTCCCACTCAAACACCAGCTACCTGCCTGTCCTGTTGGTAAACGCAGCTGCAGCATCACTCCCATCGGGCAGCACTCCGACCTCCCCTGTGGATAAGGATGCCCACCCATGCCCCAGGACCCATGCAGCCCTCCCCCCACACCCGGTTCACTCCAACTACAATCGCACTAGTGGCTGCAGTCTCTGGGAGCCGGAGACCACACTGGGATTCCGTATGCCCGCGTTCACAGCACCTGCCACACAACAGGTGCTCGATGACGGTTCAGTGAGTTAACGACTTCTCCAACAATATGTGGCTTCCTCTGGTTGGCACAACTTGATTTCCAGAAAACACGTGAATGAACCCTTGCTTACTACCCCTCCCCCAATCCTTCTTTTTAAGGACAGTGAAAATTGTGACCAACCCAAATTCAAATTCCTTTCACTTGCTCTTTTATTCTGAGTCATCCATTAAGCATTAATTAAGGTGAGGCCAGGAATCCTGGCCAAGTGGATGAAACAGCCCCATCCCACGGCCGTGAAAGTTTCCCACCTCTGCCTTCAGGTCCCGTTCTGTGACCGCTCCTCGATATACAAACATTAACTTGGCATTCGCCCCATCCGACAGCACGCTTGCTTTACTCACCGGCCCGCACTCTAAGCTCCACCAGGCTGATGGCGGAGGCTAAGGGGAGGCTGTGACAACGGAAGCTACGAGGCCTGCTCCTGGACGCCGCTTGGTGGGCTCAGAGACTAGATGTGGTGAGCTCTTTGGGCAATGCCGTGCCAACTCCCCCACCTGTCATCTGCATCCCTGAAGTGCTGTATGGCAAAAACGTAAAAATACCAGATCCATGTACATCTAGACGATGTGAGTTTTGTCATCGGTCTCTGTAAGAATAGCTTTATTATATCCACCCAGCATCCCCAGGCAGTGAACCAGGTACCAATCTCCCATCGCTCCCTAGGCCCCTCTCCCCACCCCCACAGCGGCCAGACAACTGCACATCTCTGTCAGGTATTTCGGATTCTCAGTTCTACCGGAGGGAAACACGAGAGGCCTGGCTATTGTCACTCTGTACTTGTCTTTTCATGTATTATGTTGCTCCCGTTTAAACCGTGAACCCCATGTAATGACAAAGGCACACACTATGTCTCATACATGTGTGAATCCCCGTGGCACAAAAATCTCTTGTGTTTTGATCTGCCAATGATCGCCAGACATGAAGTCTCATTCTCTGCTTGGTGCATCATGTGAGCAGTGACACAGATGTTGTAAAGAGTGAGCGGGAAAAAGAGAAAGTTGGAGAAAGCTCAAAAACCACAGGGCTGAGGCCAGGTGTCACACAGTGGTACGCCAGTGCTACAATGCCTGTTTAATTGAAACCTTGTAATAAAAGTTTAAATACATAAAATGTTTTTTTTTATCAAAAGAACATCCCCCACGTCCCCAGCCTGATGCGCATAGAGCAGGGGCAGTGGAAACTGGCTACCTACAAGGAATGGAGAAATGGCAGGTCCAACTCTCGTTGGCTTCGTATTCCTCCAAAAATGCTCTGTGAGTGAATTCAGAGTCTCAGGTGAGTGAGAACCCTACCCCACACTGGCTTTCTTCAAGTAACTCGAGTCCACACAAGGCATTCTATACCGTGGAGAAAGCTCCTCTTGGCTTTCAGAAGACAAGGAAGAGCAGGGCTTCGTGTCTGGGCAGCACTATGTTCTCGACGGTGCGTTCCATGGAGTGCACCTGCTCCGGGGAGGCCGTCAGGAAGGCCAAGGGCCCGATGCGCTGCTCCGCACAGGAGTGGCAGAGGTAGCCACCCTTGTTTTCCTTCCTGTTGCTCTGCAGGGAGGGCAAAGAAAAAGATGTCAGGGCGACAATCAGACAGCAGGAATTTTCCACCAAGAGCCTAAGCATTAGTATTCTGATGTTTTCAGACGTGGGCAAACCTCTGAGGTCACATATCCCACAGCACAGCCATTGAGGGTAGACTCGACTCTTGTCAAGTTCCCTTGGGGCAGAAACCAGAATTTATCAAGGCAAGGGGTGAAGAGCCAAGGAAAACTGGACCGGGCCCTCCAGGGAAACAGTGGTCCTGTTAAGAGTCGGGCCACAATCCAAGCTCCCAGACCATGCTCGTGTGTAAGATGCCAATGACTGACTCAAATCCTAGAGAAGCACAAGCTGCTGGGACCACATACGTAAGTGATGGGGGGCTTCTTCATGGTGAGCACAGTGTCCACGGGGATGGCGTTGTTGCACTGGCCCACGCAGCAACGCACCACTCCGGTCTTCAAAACATTACTGGTCAGCTCTGCTTGCAGGAAGTACTCCTGAGGACAGGGGAGAAGAGGGTAACAGCAACGTCTCCACCACACTCTCCCTGGAAACTCTGCTAGTGCCGGAGCGGAAAACGCTCTTTAGACACAGCGGAGTCCTCTCGGGAGAAAAGCACTGACTGCCCCGATTGCCCTCAGTTTTTGTGCCTTTTCCCTGCCGGTAAGGCCGTCTCCAAGACAGAACGCTTAAAGCAGTTCAGCTGGATTCTTCATAAAATGGCCAGTTTAAAAAAAAAAAAAATGTTTAATGGGCAAACATGAAATAATGATATTTCAGGATGGTTTCTGGATTTTTATCTCACGCTGACCTGTCCCAGAATCATTAAAAATTATTTGTATATTGACTTTTCAAGCCAGGTGAGCTGAAACAGGCAACCTTAAAAGACCTGCCCACATTGACCCAGCATGTTGCCTTCTCCCAGGCTTGTGGCTAAATGAGTGAGCAAATTCTTGGCCTCCTCAGGCTTCAGCCTCCTCATCCGTAAAATGCAGACAACACAGTCCCTGCTTCATTTGACTGCTGTGAAGAGATACTCCTACATGCTAAGTGCTCAGGCCCAGCACACAGGGAACACCCAAACCAAATGTTCATGACCTCCCAGACTGGAAAAGCCACTGGGACAGGGACCAGTGTCTGGTCTGCTGTGCCCGGAGGAGGTAACACAGTTGTGGCAGACGAGTAGAACCCCAAGTATCTGCTGACCGAATAATTACGATTTCCTGTTTTTTGGATTACAACAGGCTATTGATTTAATTGTGGCAAAATCTGTATCTGGTATTTGCATTGATCTGGCTTTCTCTCTTGCAGGATCTGTCTGCCTGCTACAGAAAAGAACAGAAAATATATAAACACTCGTGTTCCCACCAATAACTGAGGGACAACTAAACCAGGAAATCCTTTAAAAACAGAATGACAGGTTCTGCAGAAATCCCCTCTGCCGGTCATCTCTCCTCCCCTCCCCTCCCCCGAGGCAGCCAGCGTCGCGAGTGAATTTGGAGTGTACCCTTTTTGACCCACCCGAAAAGGGCTTTAAGGGGACATGTATGTCCCAGAAGGCTAGGTGTCATCTTGCAGGTATTTATTTATATAAATGTTACACTTTGAGTCTGCTTCCCATCTAGTTCATTTAAGTGCTATACAGGGTTTAATCACATCCCTCTTTCCACATTTGATTCAGCCATTCCCTCTGAGTAGATACTCAGGTTGTTTCCAAATTACTGCCCACAACGTAGCAACGAACATGCTTGTACATGCTTTCCCACCCAGCACGCGGAAGTTTCTGTTTTGACGAACTTTCTGAGCACGACCCACACCAAGGAGCCCACTTAGCGTTACAGTCTATAGCCACGTACGTGCATATTTAAAAGGCTGAATAACAGTTTCACAAAACAGTATTTCACCTTATGTGCAGTGTAGTTTTTCTCTTCTACATTTTATTTCCACTTCGCTTTTTAAAAAGCTTATTGTAGGGGCGCCTGGGTGGCTCAGTTGTTAAGCGTCTGCCTTTGGCTCAGGGCGTGATCCTGGCATTCTGGGATAGAGCCCCACATCAGGCTCTTCCGCTGGGAGCCTGCTTCTTCCTCTCCCACTCCCCCTCCTTGTGTTCCCTCTCTTGCTGGCTCTCTAATGAATAAAATCTTAAAAAAAAAAAAATTAAAAAAAAAAAACTTATCGTAGCCCACTAAACTGGTTTCATAAATCATGACTGGATTGCAGCCGACACTTGGAAAAGCATTGCTTCAAAGCAGCGGTTCTCCAACACTTTGGTCTCGGGACCCCTTGACACTACTAAATATGACGGGCTCCAACATTACAGGCTCCAAAGAAGGTTAATTTATGTGAGTCTTATCTGTTAATATTTACCACATAAGAAATTTAGGCTTAACAATTAAACCTATCACGTTAACCTTTTTATCAAATACAACTGTATTTTCAGAAAAAAAAAGCTTAGAAGAGTTGCATTGTTTTACATTCTTGCAAATCTTTCATGTCTGGCTTAACAGAAAACAACTTCTACGTTCAGTCTGTGGTGGCAAAATGTCACGTGGCTCTGGAAAACTGCCCCATGAGCTTGTCAGAGCACTGAGTGAGAAAGGCAGAGGACTCTCTAGGGTCCTACAAACAGCACAGTGCATGTATGACACCAGCAGCCAAAGGGTTAATGGGATGCATAAACACAGCTGCAACTTTTTATAGCCTTTTTACAATTGCCCCTAAATTTCTCTGACTCTTCTTCCGGGAGGTAGACCTGAGGCTTGCCCCCAACAAGCCTTTCCTTGCGGCACACTGATGTCTGTCTTTACTGCGCATTGGGCAGACAAGCTCGGCTTTGGCTTCAGATCCAGTGAGCCAGCCAGGCACTCTTTGCTAAGGGTTCGTCGTCAGCCCCCAGCCAGCGGCACAGTCTGGTGACCAGTCCAAGCAGCTGCCTGGGCTCTCTGTCCTCAGGTCCGTCCCTGGGGCCCCATTCAGCCTGGGTGCGGCCAACCTTCAGGACTTAATTTAACTCTTGTGGCAAGGAAACAGTTTTGGGGTTTGATTTGGGCAGACGTGTCTTGGTGAGTACTTCCTATCTGATGGTACATGAGCTCATTTCTTCTTCCCATTAGGTTTGGCTCTTAGATTTCTTCCTCCTGTTCAGCTTAGCCTCCTTTTCTTACTGAAGGAAAGGCTGGTGAGGAAGCAGTTTGGTTCAGTCGGTGGAGCTCTGACTTTTAGGGAGGAACTAGAAACTAGGAAGCTGTTTGGTTCAGTCTGTGAATCCCCCCTCCCCCGCCCCCCAACTTCTGGGGAGGAACCAATGCTCACAGAGTTACTCTGGGCTTCGTCTGGTTTGTGTGTTGCTGTAGCTTTTGATATCTTTGAATAAAACCAGCCATATTCTATTTGGAAAATGGGAAATGACACTTTGATTCCCCCACATGCAGACTTCTGGGCTATTCTCCAAAACTGGGCAATCACTTTTGGCAACACTCCTTGGGCAAAATATTCATTAGACTCTGGAGAAAAATGACCAACAAATCCATAAAATTATATAATACCATCTTGCAATTAAGTTTGTAAAAGGGAGATATTTGGAAGTTGGCCCTTTAAGATTTAGTTTGCATCTTGTTCGTGTATTTCCGTGTCTATATATGTTGTAAATGTGAGTGATTTTCTCTACCTCTGCCTTTTCAAGGATTTTATCCATTTGAGAGACAGTATGTGCATGAGCATGCATGAGTTGGGTGGGCAGAGGGAGAAGCAGACTCCCCCACTGAGTGTAGAGTCCACGCGGGACTCGATCCCAGGACCCAGAGATCATGAACTGAGCCAAAGGCAGATGCTTAACTGACTGAGCCACCCAGGCACCCCTCTAACTCTGGATGGTATTGCTGAAGTTAATTTACAAAAGAGCTCGTTTGTTTAAAGGGAAGCACTTGTAAAAACTGGGCATTCTAGAACTCAGAGAGATAAGGCGCCTGGGTGACTCAGTCAGTGAAGTGTCTGCCTTCCACTCAGGTCATGATCCCAGGGTCCTGAGATCAAGTCCCATCTCAGGCTGCTGCTCATCAGGGAGCCTGCTTCACCCTCTACCCCTCCCCCCTGCTCATGATCTCTCTCTCTCTCACGCTCTCAAATCTTTTTAAAAAATGAAATTCAGAAAGAAACTCCCAAATGTTTAAGTTCATGTGACCTTGGAAAATACTTGGAATTAAAGCCAAATTTAATGTTGTTGATTTACTGGAAATAAGGGAAACAATTCTGTAAAGCTGTAGAAGGTTTGTGAGAAGGGAATCTTTGGAAAGGAGTTTTGTGCGTGGTCAGGACTAAGACTATGAAGACGTAGTATATAAAAGTCTATTAGGGAGTGAGCGACACCTGTGGAAAGGAAGGGAGTGAAAGAGCGCGAAATCAGACAGAAGCTGAGCAGTGACTCAGTATCAACAGAGACCTCCGCTGATTCTCTGAGGAGTTCCAAAAGTTGGATTACCCTTCAGGGTATCCACCACTGGGGCAAGAGTCATGGTTTGTGACCACCTGGGTGGAGGGCATGCCCTTGGCAAAGGCAGCTGTCTCCAGTCAAGGCAACCCTGATGGTACCTGAGAGCTGAGGCCCGTGGGCAGCATTCCTATAGCTGGAGTCCTTCACTCCTGATGAAGATTTTCAACTAACGAGAAAACTGCATTCCACCAGATTCCTGCTTAAAACATCACTGGTTCTCTGTTTGCTCTTTCAGATTTAAGGCTGTGACTTACAGAAATTTGTTAAAATACTCCTTTGGAAACAAATACGGAACATTTATCTTTTCCTCCAGGATTCAGAAACTCTCAGTGACTGTTCTTATTTTCACAGCAATGTATTTATTTGCATAAGTTCAGTAAGAATCTGGTCTCCTTATGACAGAACACAATTGGAAACATCGGTTACATTACCAAGGCTTCGAGAGGAATACCGTATTTGAGGGACATGTGCCCAGGCTCAGATATGATCGGTTTTAGGGAACTAAGGATGACTTTATGGAGCCAATGAAACCCCTTGGAAAAATCGGTCTGGTACCTTGCTTACTTACAGGGCTCCCAGCAGCCTCACCATGGGAGTAAAGAAGGTCACCTCCCAGCAGGTGTAGAAACCACAAGAGATTCCGGGACCTCAAAGAGAAGAATTCACCCAAATCTATAGGTACTGCAGGCAAAGTCTGAGGGTAAGTATTCGGCTTGTCTTCTTAGCCTCGAGAGGCTGTTAAAAGTTCAACCTGAAATTCTTTATAAGTTCCAGCAAAGCAAACTTAACCAAAAAAAAAAGGTCAATCACTATTCTTGCCATGCTTATGTGAACAATTAGGCCAACTTTGTTAAAACTGGACTTATTTTACAAACAAATGAGACTTCATTTGGCTATCTTTGAAAATGAGGGTGATTTTAGAGAAATTGTTCCAATAACCCAACTTCGTGGGTGTTAGATTCTAGTTCTGAATTAACAGTCTTTGAGGGTTTGTTTGCCTACTAAACTGGACTAAAGCCTTGCTGGCTGCTCTGCATCTAGGAAGAGTGGCCCTTAGAAGGGGCTTTGTTTAAGCCCCTATGCTACGTTATTTGGAAGATTCTTTCTACACTTGTCATGACTTAGGGCTCACGTTACGGAGTTGGATGCTACCCGGTATGTTCTATCTATGTGCCCCACAGATGTGCCCTTATGCCGCCTCAGTCCTGGACGGGTGGTGGGGGCACCCAGAGGACTGGCTCCAGCCTCATTAGGACCACACGAGGTACTGCTGACCACCCCTTCTTCAGTGAAGCCACAGGGAAGGAAGCCGGGGGCATCCATCACACTCGAATTACAGGATCCACCGGTTCCCTACACCCTGCTCCACAAGGACAACCCCTTGCAGCAGTGAGTCTCTGACAGACCTGAAACTACTAGTTAGGAGAGTTTATCTTTAGAAATCAGTTGATAAATACAACAAGCTTCCCCTAAGGACCTAGATAAACTGGGATCACATACACTATAAGAACGCATAACCAAGGTACAAAAATCTTGCTAATGCAGGATGTTGGGTTTCAACCTGGAACGAAAGAGTACTTCTAAACAAGAGCAGGTTTCCATTCCTCTGAACCCAAACTTGGCCCCATTTCAGCAGAAAGTTAAGCAGATGGGTCATCGTCCCAATTCCCTCAAGAACGAGGAAGGACCAGAAGATGGGATTAAAACCCAAAACCAAAGGGTTAGTGGGACGACTACGCGCGGCAGTGACTTGTACCCGGGCCTTTCTCATGTGCCTTTCAATGTCCTGACTCCCTCCCTTCTCACCTCCTTTCCTCCCCGCTCCTCCCCTCGCTGCCTCTTGAGTAAACCCCTTCCTTGCTGCAGCCTCATGTCTCAGTCACTGTCTTGGGCATATCAGGCAGATGAACTTGGATTCGCAGACACTCATAGTATCTACTGTGAGGAGTGGGACTCTCTTGCCCGGAAGGCCCCCGGCCATGCTCTGAGAACTGGGGCTCACTCCAACGACACTCCTGAGCAGTGGGCCGCACGTTCCCACCAGTACCGGGATGATGCCCACCTCCCATCACTCTCGCCGATACCTGAAAAGGTCAAACTTTTCATTGTTACCAATCTGATTATTTTCGTTTGCATTTCCTAGACTGTGACACAGGTGGCTTTTTTTTTTTTTTAATCTATTCACTGGCCACTAGGGTTCCTTTTCCTGTGAACTTGTTGTTTCTATCTTCTGCCTATATGACTACTAGGTTGCCTGTTTCTTACGAATGCGCGGTTCTTTATGACCTTGGCCAGTCCTACTCTCTGCAGTTACACAAGCTCCAGGAGGGCAGAGCTCGGGTCTGCTCGCGGCCACACTCTCAGAACAGTGCCTAGCACTCAGCTGGCAAAACAAGCATCTCAAAGGATGTTTTTTAAAGGTTAACTAAATGTTGGTTATTATTTTATCACACTGAAGTTTTACAACTTGATGTAATCAGAAATAACTGTTTTAGGACTTCCCATTTTTATGCCAACGTTATTAAGAAAACCTTCCTCATCCTAAGTTATTTTTCTAACATTTCTAAAACTATTTTCTTACATTTAGGTCTTAATTTTTTCTTAAAGATTTTATTTACTTATTCATGAGAGACAGAGAGGCAGCAGGAGAGGGAGAAGCAGGCTCCCTAAGGAGCAGGGAGCCCGATGCAGGGTTCGATCCCAGGACCCTGAGATCATGACCTGAGCCGAAGGCAGACGCTTAACCGACTGAGCCACCCAGGTACCCACATTTATGTCTTTAATCCAGTTGGAATTTATTATGAGGATATAAAGAATTTAACTTGACTCTTTCCATATGGAAAGCCAACTGCCCCAACACTGCTGGCTGACTAGTACTTTCTTTTCCTACCCCTGTGTAATCCCTAGCTATTACGTGTGAAGCTCTCCCACAGCCATGTGACTTTCTGGGAACTCCCCTTGATCTGTCTCTTCTCCTTTCACTAGCATCTCTTTACAGTCAGTCAGAGTTCCCACGCCATGTTTTTCCTTAAACTGGCTAGTCCTGGGCTGTTGTTCTTCCACACGAATTTTAGAATCAGTTTATCCAATTCCATCAGGCTCTAAATCCTGTTGGGCACTGAACATACTCTTTAGGGAGAACTTTCATTTCCCATCCATAAATAGGATCTTTAAGATGCAGAGGGATCCCACTTGGGCAAATGAATCATTTCACGGTCTAACAGTTTCTAAAAGCTAAAAAAACAAAACACACCTTTAAAATCCCAAACATCATGGGTAAAATAAGTCTTCCTATATAGACAGTCTGAAGACAATCCATCATTGGTGCAGTGAGAGGACAGCGCCCCAGTGGGACAGAGACGACTATCCTTCTGGCCCGAGGCGCAAGTACATAGCGCGTGTAGAAGTGGCAGACTCTCCAACTCCCCCAAATCTTGCGGGTGGATCCAAGACTGCCTAATAGCTTCCCTCCTAGACTGTCAGTTCCACGAGATCAAGGAGCGTATTACTTGCTACCTACACTCCTTAGCGCTAACTACAGTGCTTGGCATGGAACAGGGGCTCCATAAATCTAGTTTGTCAGTGGAGTGAACAGGTGAATCAATCAAGCCACCTCCACTCTTTCATGATGTCCTGGGTGTCTACTACTTGCACAGGTACGAAGACAGTAGCTGCTGGGAAACACCAACGTCCAGGGAACTGCCAATGGGCTTACATCACACTGTCGCGTGTGGGCAGGAAGACCAGTGCACCTGTGGCAAACACTACCCCGAGAAAGAAAGACAAAACCTACCCCGAAGCTTCATTTGAACCCCCAGCTTTCAGGAACCCAAAGGTGCCTCATACCAGTACCTACACATCCCTTCTTAAATGTTTCCAGGCTGCTCTGGTTTTAAAGGCACTGGTTCCTCACTAGCAGTCGGGCCCTTGGCTTCTAAGTCCTCACCCACGACTTCCTGGGGCGATCCTGTCATCGTCCCCATTGCACAGATGACGGCATCAGAGTTGAGAAATGAGGTCACTCACGCAAAAGATTGCAGAGGTAGACCACAGCAGATGTGGGGTCCCACCCGGGTCTAAGTCCAGAACCTGTGCTCTTTTTTTTTTTTTTAAGAGTTTTATTTATTTATTTATTCGACAGGATAGAGACAGCCAGCGAGAGAGGGAACACAAGCAGGGGGAGTGGGAGAGGAAGAAGCAGGCTCATAGTGGAGGAGCCTGATGTGGGACTCGATCCCGTAACGCCGGGATCACGCCCTGAGCCGAAGGCAGACGCTTAACCGCTATGCCACCCAGGCGCCCCAGAACCTGTGCTCTTACACCAGCAAGCAACAGTGAGGCTCCCTCTCTCTCCCACGGTCTGTAGACACAAAGCTCCATGACAAGGAGGCACATGACCTCAGAACTGCTGTGTGAAAACTACACCACGAGTATTGCCGAATGAATGACTGCATGAGTGCCACGACCCCCACGCTCTTCCTCAGAGGCCAGTTCCCCGCCCCTATACCTCCCTCCTGGAGTTGAATGTCTCGATGACCAGTAACTGCTTCAGAGGACCCCCCTGCACTCTCCCAACGCACAGATACAGTTACCCCGTCAGGCCAGCCAGACCTTTCTCTAGCCCCCTCCTCTCGGGCACAGGTACAACCCTGTGCCAGCTTTACAGATTAGGACACGGAGGCACAGAGTGATGAGTGACTTGCCCAGTGTCAGGCCAGGAGAACTGTGCTGTGAGCCGAGGCAGTCTGATCCGGGGCCTGTGGAATCGGGCCCAGCCCAGCCCCAGACCAGGAGGGAGGCTGCTTTCATCCAGCTGACAAACACTTCCAGAGCACCAACGATGCGTTAGGATTCTGAGGATACTCCCGTGCCACTTGGATTAAGAATCTCGGATTCTGGGAGGCTGAGAAGCTGTCTCTGAGCAACTTGCATGACTTCAATACACTTCATTCAATAATGTCATGATTCCCTTCACTTCCTCAAAACTTTAAGAAACAAAGGAACAAAAAGGCTCCAGGGATTAGCTAGATTTTCTAAGGGGGTGAGAGAAAAAGGAGGCTGCCTGACCTCTCTTGGTTATAGAGACCAAAGTGGTTTCTCACTCGAGGTAGCAGGAACCAATGGCTCCCTTTTGTTCTAAAGCCTCAGCACGCAGGACTCTCCGTTCATGTGCTTTCATATTCTCTAAATTATTACTAGCCCCCTGCCCCAGAGCCTTCAAAATCCCCACAGCCTTCCTCTCTGAGCAGAGGGCAGACTCAGCCACTTCCAAAGAGGATGTCTCCAAACAGATTCCTAAGTTAAAAAGCAGAAGCATTCCGTCTCATACAACAGCTTTCAGACCCAAACATCTGCTCACATGGACGGGCCACATTTCCAGGGCACTTCAGAGCCCTTCTGGGAGCAACAGATGTTTTCCAACCCAGCCTCAGTAAGGAGGAAGTATTTCTCTCAATTCTGTATCCTTTTCTATATGGGGAAAAACTCGTGTTCCCCATAAAATGTATGCAATAACTAACTGATGAGCTTCCGACTAGCTTTAAAAAGCCTTTCCGACTCTTCTATGTAACTGGTGGGGCTCTCAGGTATACAATCTCTGCGAAGAATTTGGCAGTATCTAGAAAATTCACATATCCATTTATCCTTTACCTAGAAACTGAGATTCTACAATGTATTCCCCAGGATGCACTGGCAAGCCAGAAAATGACTTGTGCCTTATGATGCCTCGTGGCATTATTCTTTAAGGCAAAAGACTGGAAAGAGCCCAGTAGCCACCAGTGAGGGGCCACACCAATCACGATCCAGGGACCCGGCGAATACTCCACAGCGGTCCTGAGGGATGAGAAAATGCTATATGAACCAGTAACAGTGAGTGATCTCCATGCACATTTCTCAGTGACCAAGTGAGGTTCAGAACACTATTTACAGGATGTTACTTTCACAAAAAAGGAGGATAGAAAAATTTATACACATTTGCTGATACTTGCAAAAAGAAATACCGAAGGATAAATCGAACACTAATTTTTAAAAAATAGCTACCAATGATGGAGAGTCTGAAGGGGACAAAGACAGAACGAGACTTTTACACTTGTTACAAAGTTCTGACTTTGAAAACATAAATGTCTTATATATTCAAAAAAGATAATTGAGTCAAAAAGAAGCAAAGCTATCCTTGTAGAGACAGTAAACAGATGTATCTTATTGTAATTACACTGGCGGATCTAACCACAGAGGGAAAAGAACTTACTTCCAGTGCCCTCGGAACATGATATTCCTACAAATATTATGAACTGTGATAATGGCACTGTAATTATGGGGGGAAAGTCCATTTTTTTTTAGAGATACATACTCCAACTATATATAGGTATGATTTGTATGTAGGAATTCAATTTATTACTCTGCCTTTTAAGTATCTCAGAATTTTTTTCCTAAGTTAAAGTGAAAAAAAATCCTATTTAACCCATGTCGTGAAGTGAGATTACTGCCCACAATATTGCTACAAGTTACCCATGTGACAACTTGGTTCTGTGATAAATCCAACCACCAGTGCAGCACTATTTCTAGGGGAAAATCACACTACAGTTTCTAAAAAAATACTTGCGATCAAAGTTTCTACAAAAAAACTCATGTAATAGAGATTATTTGTACATAAAAATTATTATCGTTAACCCTTAAACAACTTTGAAATGCACAGGTCTACTTACACACAGATTTCTTTATAGTATGGTGCTGTAAATGTATTTTCTCTTCCTTACGCTTTTCCTTTCTCCAGCTTACTTTATCATAAGAATACCAAATATAATACATCGAACATAAAAAATATGTGTTAATCGACTGTTTATGCTATTGGTGAGGCTTCTGGTCAACGGGCTATCAGCTGAGTTTTGGGGGAGTCTAGAGTTACAGATTCTCAACTGTGTGGGATACGGGTGGGGTGGACATTGTTCAGTGCCTCTCACCCCGTGTTATTCCAGGGTCCACTGTATTTCTACTTCGTCCCTGGGGTACTGGTTTAGAGTTTAAGAAAAGCCACACTTATCTCTAAACTATGGGGCCAAATCCAGACCAGTCCCTGCTGTTGTCAATGAAGTTTTATCGGGACACAGCCACACTCATGCCTCAATGACTTGCCTGTGGCTGCTCTCATGCTCTCACGGCAGAGTTGAGCCAATGCAAGAGAGATCATATGGCCTGCAAAGCTTAACATACTTACTGTCCGGCCCTTTTGAGAAAAAGTGGGCAAAGCTCTGCTCTAAGTCCTCTCTGGAAACCACTGGGTGACTCCAGTGCCAGTGAGGACACAGACAAAAAAAGGGGGCTCTGGTTCTGAGATATGACACAGGCGCCATCACCCACAGTGAGGCCTTGGCGAAGCAAAGCTGCTTGGGGAAACATGCAGCTGATTCCAAATTCCAGAACATTCTTATGGCCAAATGGGCCCGTCTGAGAGAAGCTCAGAAGAAAAAAGTGCTACCAACACACAAGGTAGCCTGTCTTATGCAAGAAGGTTTTGCTGTTGTGACAGGTCCTGGAGTACTGATCGGCACAGCTTCCCCCGGAAGGCTCTCACACCATCTTCCTCAAATATGTGAAGAGAAATCCTATCTGTTGCCTTGCTTACCATCTGTCTCTGCACCTGGAATGGGGGCTGGGGGAGGGCAGGCATTCTTTGGCCGCCATGTCACCACCGGTATCTAGAAACAGACATGGCACATACGAGGCACTCACGAAATAGGCTCTATTCCACTCTGAGCATCAGGGTTCTGCGTTACCACCGCTGAACAACGCTAGGACTTCCACACCATTTACTAAAAAATGATTACTGCCCCACACCGCCACCCCGCCCCGAGGTTCAAAGCCGCTGGCGGCACTGCTTAGACTCCACAGCTCCCAATATTCTCACCTCCTTGAGAGAGCATGAAATATGGCACTTCTGCTCTACAAAATCTTTTCTGTTCTCAAGACAGCAAAGGAAGAAGAGTATTTAGAATAACTTTTACACTTAAGTTTTAGGTTTTGGCTTAAGTATTTTTGGTTCAGGGAAAGATGGACCAAGTAGCCACTGGGAGCTCACATTTCTGTTCTTATTTCCAACAGGGTTCAAAGACTAACTGGCTTATACGCCAACCTGTGAGAGGCAGAAGAGAGCTAGAAATAAGAGGGTGGGAAGCAGGCTGGTTTCTGGGGATAAGGAGCGAGTGCCGACACTTTCCTGCATCTTAGCCCGTGACAAGAGGCCTGGTGCCTGAATATTCCTTCTCTCCTGGCAAGGACATTTTCCTTGGAAGAGGTCTGTTGGTGGCAGCAAGCAGCTGCCGGTTCAAGAGGAACTAGGCAAGGGGAGGGAGGGAGGGAGTGTAGACACAGAAAACATTCCTGCTGGTGTTTCCCCAAGAGTGTTCAGCACAAACTGAGCAAGGGAGAAATTGCAAAACACATGAACAGTGGATATTTTAAAAAGAACTTTTACAACTGAATCAGGGAAGAACTGAGAAGAGAACCTACATTTTTGTCTCTTCGATTACAACGCTTCCTGCACTACCCATGAACCCCAAGAGAAGCCCTTCTCTTCCAGCCCAGGATCCTGAACCAAAGGCCTTCGCAGGCCACAGGTTGATCCCTTATTCAAACCCAACAAAATTTGAATGTTGCTAAATTAATTTGTGCTACTGGTTCCTCTTACCCCAGCTAAAGTCAAAATGTTCTCCAAGGACTTGGTCATGATGAGACACTTCTTGGCACGGGTTACTGCAACATACAGTAAATTCCATTCATCTTCAGAAAACGACTCTAAAGAAAATGAAGGGAAGAAAGGTTATCAGCTCAAAAGCCTGCTTAAACGTGTGTTCTCCTCTACACTTTCACTAACTCCCCCCACCCCCCACCCCCCCGCCGCCGCCTCCCTGACCAAGAAAAACCACTCAAGACTAGCTGGCTGAATACACAAACTTTTCCTACAAACACCAACACCAAAAACAAAAACCCAACAGACCAGCGGCACAAAATACTGAGTTTTAACCTGTGCTGCTACTGGTAAATCCCGGGAGCCTGTTCACGGGTCATTCAACCCCCGTGATGTTTTCATTCATCCTCCCAGGTCACTCACGACAGCTGTGTAGGACTGACAGGGAAACAGGCTCACAAAGGCCAAGTCACTTGGACACACGGGCCAAGGCTGAGCAAGGACCCAGGAGCCAAACCCAAGGCTACTTGTCTCCAAAGCCCATGTTATTCCCTTTTCCTGACATGGTCTCTCTCTCTCTCTGGAAATGCCTTGGGCTGTGACACGACAAGCAGGGAAGAAACACACGTCCGAGGCTCTACTGCGTCCCTGAGCCTGTCCCCTGACAGTCACCACACCCAGCACAACGGTGAGAACGTGGCACCGAGTGACTATACTGAAAGCCACTCGACTGTGCGCTTTAAATGGGCAGATTGCATGGTATGTGAATTAGACCTTGATAAAGCTGTTCTAAAACAAAAAACAAAAAAATATGTAAACATGCAATGGCCAACAAGGAAAAAAAAAACGGTCGTAGCATATTAAATAAGCTTTTCCTCCCCAGTATGGACCACTGTTGCCTAGGGCCGTTCCCTTGCCCCACTCTACTCTAATTTACCTTCAGCACAAGGTCTTTCTGTAATGTTATGAATATATTCACCAGAGACCAGGAGTTTTTACCATTTCTACTTTCAGCCCGCCAATGTGTGCTATGCCCCAAATTCTGAGTCCACGGTTAACAAAAACTTCACATGGTTTAATTCTAAGATTTTAAACCAAAATAACCATAGGGATGCTCAGAATATAACAACCTGCCTTGAGGATAAATTTATATAAAAGTAAACAAATGATACAAAGTGCTTACTTTTTTATGATTTCCTGGCCTCTTCAGTAAAAATATTTAATTTTAAAAAACACCACTTTGGGGACGCCTAGGAGGTTCAGTCGGTTAAACGACCGACTGTTGATTTCGGCTCAGGTCATGATCTCCAGGTCCTGGGATGGGGCCAAGTCAGGCGCCGCCATCAGCCGGGAGTTGGCTTGAGATTCTGTCCCTCTCCCCCTCCCCCCACCTGCATGTGCACGTGTACCTGCGCCTGCGCGCTCTCTCTCGCCCCCTCTTCCCCTCCCCCCCAAGTAAATCAATAAAATCTTAAAAACACCACCACAACCACCACTTTGGAAAGCAGGTAAATTGTTGTAAAGCTTTACGAGGCTGGGCACCCAATACCCGACGGTGAAACACCCAGAGCTGCGAGCTGAAACAGCCCCACCCCAAGCACCGCCGCGCGCCCGCAGCCCTGAGACAGCGGACCCGGAAGGCTCGACAGTAAACAACCGGAAGTAGCAGGTGTGCTGTTCCCTCCCGCAGAGCGCACGGCACGCAGACGCCGCTCACCGACTCTGAAGTGCGGCAGCTGCGCGAGGTTGTGCCTGGCACAGGGCACCTTCACGAAGTCATCCAGCACATGCACGGTATCAAACTCCAAGCCTTTGGCCTTGTGCACGGTGCCCAAAATGTACTCTGGAGTAACAAGAGAGCGCACAGTTAGATGGCGGCTGGGCGGGGAAAGGAAGGGGCGAGGAAGAGCCAAGCGCGCTCCTCCCGCTGCGTTCCTAACACTGCCAGGCGCTTCCTTCCACCGCCCTTCCTTGCCCGCCTGTGGGGGGGGGGGGGGGAGGGCGACAGGAAACGACAGTCAGGGAAGTAGCAAATTCAGTGCCCACGGGGGAGTACCTCAGAATCACGTCCCAGAGCCCGCCCCCCCAAGTCTGCAGACAGAGCAACGACGGAACCTCCAGGGCGCTGAGCTGCTGGCCCACAGTCACGCCCAGGGGACCCCATTCCACGGGCTTGGAGCCACTGCAGAACTGACGGGCCCCGAGGAGGAGCGGCAGCTCGGCTCCCCCTCCCCCCAGGCTCCCCAGGAGCGCCCTTGAGAAACCTGCAGGAAGAGGGCCACCTGCCCGCCCTCCTGCTGGGAGGTGAGCAACCCACTGTTCTCCTCACCTGCAAAGTCCAGGTCTTCTATGTGGCACTTCTCTATCCTCTGCACCAGCTCCGGAATCCTGATGTTATACTTCTCAACGACTGCAATCTTGGCTTCCAGCTCCTTGTCCTCGGCTGCGGTCACGTACCTCTTGAAGCCACTAAAGCCTTCTTTGTGCACCCATCTTCTAATAAACTTGTCTTTAATAACGAGGTTCTCTAAGGAGAACACACACTCCGGTTAACACGACAGGGCTACACTAAGCTCCGGCGGCCGCAGCTCCACCTTCCTAGCCAACAGCAGCACAAACCCTGGGAGATCCGGGTTCTAGTCCCGACTGCATCACTAACCTGCTGTGTGACCCTGGGCAAGTCAGAAAGGACCTGTGCTTTAGCCTCTCCGTCTCCAAACTGAGGATCAAGGGCCCGACCCTTACATCCTTACCTACTTCACAGGGATGTGAACAGCACAGTGTGGAAAAGAAATATGCTACAGGATGTTAGAAATGACCATCTGGGGCCCATGCAGAAGTTTCGGTGGGTAAAAGTGCCCAGGCAGACAGAAAGATGACAAGGGATGACAGCCTAAGGGACCGACAATAGGAAGAAATTCAGACTTCTAAGAGAAGGGTCTGGAAAAAGCTCTCAGTACCTCTGCAACAGGAGGCCTCAGGCATCCCACTCCTGATAGGAAGAGAGCCACACTAGCTCCACCCTTCTCCAGGAGAAAAGTAAGAGTGCTGACTCAGAGCAAGCCCAGCCTTCTCCCGTCCCTCGTCACTGGAACGTTCCTGTCCACTGCACCACGGCCAGGAGGGTACTCACGTTTCTTCCGTTCTTCCTCCGGCTGAAGAAGGATCCAAATATCAATGATTCTGTCCAATCCAAATGATTTAATCCCCTGAAAAAGTTTTTTGGTGGGATTTTTGTTTTTTTGTTTTCTGTTTTGTTTTGTTATTGTTGTTTTAACAAAACAAAGTAAAGCAAATGTAGAGATGGGATTTTGAAATGAGATGTTTTCGTAGAAATGGATCTCAAATCGCACCCAGAGCAAACAGTCAGCAGGAAATTTCACCAAGCACAACAGCATTAGGCTATCATGCAGCCTGAGCAGTCAGGATTCTCAAACGCTAAGGCCTGGCTGCTACCTCAAACTCTTCCTCTGTTTAAAAAAGGGGGGGAGGGGCAAAAACCAGCTGCATGCTGCTTTCTTGTCCAAAAGGGGCAACTGAAACCATCTACCTTCCAGGAACAGAAAAATGGCCGCGATGGAGGTTACGAGGATACCTGAACAACGTGTGGAGTGTGAGTACTCACCACTGTGTCTCTGGAGAAAAGAACTATGCTAGAGAATGTCTACAGGTCCAGACTGTTGTATGTTCTAGAAGGTTAGCTCCTGCAGGAGGGGGCCTGCCTGTGTCGGAGTGCAGCCCATTCTACCTAGAAGCATGCGCTGAGCACTGCCCAGGACCAAGGCGCCACACTCCAAGGATTTGTCCTCATTTGGAAAAGGGACATGTCAACCACTAACGTAAGACAGAGACTGAAATAAGCCAGCACGTACTATAGTGGGAAGGCAGATGTGATCACAAGCGTGGACACATGCTTCAGACGACACATGGGAGTGACGGAGGGACCACAGCCGCCTACTGTCTGCCATGCCCGGCGTGGGCCACCCTCCAAGAGTGCTATTTTCTTACAACGACAAAAATGCCTAAATTACACTATACCCACTAGATGAAATACCAGAGTCATTAATGGAGCACCGTGAAAGAAAAGACGCTCAGGTGTTGAGTGAAACATGCACGTTTGTCTGTACGTTATAATTACAATTATGTTGAAATGTGTGTCTATAAAGACAAAGACATACATATAAACAGCAAAAGAGAAAATTATTCTCTGAAATACTGAGATTTAGGGTCACTTTTTTTCCTTTTAATTTCCAAAACTTCTGTAACTTGGCTACATACTCTCTATCAATAAAAAAGAGAAAACTCAGAACATCTTCTGATTACGATTCACTGACTGTATTTATTGAGTGCCCACGCATAGTAAACCCTCAGAAAACTCTCTTCTTCATAAAAGGAGTGACTGTCTTTTAGTCATATCGCTTTGCTTTGAAGAGTTAGAAATGTCATACACATGTCACTTCATCCTAACTTCCCCGTGAACCAGGTAAAGGCAAGGCATTGTTTTTGTCTCAGAGATGGAGAGAATGAGGCACACGGAAGTTGTGACTTGCCGCAAGCCACACAAAGTTAGTGACAGAACCAGAGCTAGAACCCAGGTGGGCACACCCTCTACGTGGAGCTCGCTAGCGCTTCCCGCTGTGTTGGCAGCTCCCCTGTTCTTACGCTAACAAACGCCATACACCACAACACTCACAGGTAGCCAGCTGGCAGCATCGTTGGCAAAGCCATAGATGAGAAGGGCATTAGTGCTTTAAAGTGTGGAAGAAAGGATCCTCAGTCCTTACTGGGCCTTTATAGGAATGTCTGGCTAATATGATCAGAATGGCTAGGGGCAAAGACTTCAGTCATGGCGCAGATGGTGCCCCAAGCCCCAGATGCTTGCTGGTGTAATAACCCTAACGAAGCCGAATGTTTTCATTGGCTAGGCTTGTGTCTGTGCAGGAAGCAGTCAACAGAAATTTACTCTTACCCCAATCAGATGTATCCTCGCAGGGACTTCTCCCTCGGTCACCCGCACAGCCTCATCAAACACGTTGGCATTGGTCCGGGACAACAGGGCCACCTGGCCCTTGGCATCACCTCTAATGCCACCTTTTGGGAGAGAGCACAAACTCTGTGACAAATCCAAATAAAGAGGAAAAATAATTTTTGGAACAAATAAACGAAGAGTAACTAAAAGCCTTACTCTGATGGTTTCCTCCAACCAAAGTCTTTCTCCTTACTCGCTTGCAGACATCCAAGATGGTAGCTCCCACATACGCAATTTCCACACCAAATCTGAAACTCTGTGGGAAAACAACAAAACAAACGGAGTCAACAACCCCTCCCTAAAGTAGGTTAGCACGTTTCTGTCCCTGCGAGTCCCGGCCTTGCCAAACCCAACTGTTGATTCCTGACTCACCCTATCTGCAAAGGGGATTTGCAATTCCCCACTGCAAACCCACTCACAGTCAAATGATCACTGACTTGACTTCTGAGCTTTCAGAACTGCAGCTTCCATCCTGAAACAGCTTCCATCCTGAAATTCAGGTTACCTATCTTCCTTTACCCCTGATCCCCAAATCCAAATCTGGGCAATTCTCCCACCATGGGGCCTAGACTATTGTTCTCACCACTGCTGCCAGCCCAGCTCAGCAACCCGAACTCCATGCCTCACCCACTTGGTCTCCCCCTCCCACTGCCAGATGCATCTCTGTCAGATGACTCTTTCCCACACACTTTCACCAGGGCCACACCCTTGCTGGAAAATAGGAAGAGCAGCACATGAGGAAACAGGCGATGCATGCACTGTGAACAGCCCTCACAGCCCAGACAGCCTTGTTTCCTTTCTTTCCCCAAGACCAATGGCAAACTGCTCTTTTAAGCAAACCTAGCCTTCCTTCCAAATCAAATCTAATGAAGAAGTGTAAATTATACAAAAGATTGAGGGAGGGCTGGGGGGTTTCTCCCCTCACCTCTGAGACTCCCTCAACATTCATTTAAAACTGCTGCTCCACACAGCCAGCCCCAAGCATCTTCACTTCCCGAGCATTCCCTGCGCTCCCCCTGCCTCGGCACAGGGCAAAATGGTCTCCTACCCTTCAAAACATGGCCCCACAGCCTACTTCCTTGATCAGTGCAGCTGGAAAGACACCATTTGTCCCCAAACTCATAGTACTTATTGCCCTTTCCCATGCATTTGTGACTTGAAGTAATAAACTACGATGTGCTGTGGTGAACATCAACAACACTCAGGAAAACACGAGACTTTTGACAAATAGTACTTTGTTGCTACAGAACCATTCTGAGTGACATGAAATAAAACATGAAATAAAATACCCATGAATCCTCACCGACATAAACAAATGACTGAGTAAGTAAGTGGGAGAGAAGACAAAAATCTTCTTTGCAGAAGAATTCTCAACACTTCATGTAGATACCCCTACAGCCTCCCACAGACAGGTACCGGAAAATAGAGGATCGTTACAGCTTTCTCAGCCAGCCAAGGATGCCATGCGTCGTCACGCTCACAGGGGCAGACACAAATTTCCCAAATTTTTATTTCACTTGAAAGCAAGAATTTTATCTTTGGCAACAAACATTTGTCAGTTGTTTTCCTTGAAGTCACAGCTCACTTCCTTCATTTTTGAGAAAATGCCAAATACCCGAGTCTGTCAGCTGTTCTTTCAAGTACCAACAGTAACGACACACAAACGCAGCCAGCTGAGCTCACAACTCAATCCCAAGAGTGCTCTTGGTCAGACAGCCAACACACTTCCGAGGGAGAAGTGCTTTATTCACACTTGCCACTTGCTCGCACACAATACTAGAGACACACCCCAGGGCCAGCAGTTCATCCGTCTGCTGTCACACCAGGACGCTCCTGAGTGAACCACTTTTGTTTGGTTTACTCTGAGCACGTCACAAGAAGAGCACGAGGACTGCCAGCACCATGTGGTGCCCCCGCCTTGACGCACGGGAAGGCGTCAGCGGTGCAAAGGTGAACACGGTGACAACGGCACACGCAAGTGTTGTGAACACAGTTTTGACTTTGCAGACCCCGAGAGCCACAGAGAACCAGCGCTTAGAAGCAAGGATCTGCTACGTACTGGGCGCCTGTCACAGGGTAACCACGGGAAAGCGAGGGTGGGGAACCACAATGCTTGCTTCTATGGTTCTGGGGGCTCGGAAGCAGCGAGAGCTCTTACCTGTGTGAGATAGAAGACGTGCGTGTGAGGGACTGTAAACAGAGCATTGACTGCACCACGGAAGGTATAGATCTGTTGATGTGGGTCCCCTACAAAGATTTTCCCACATGGCTGAGACAGAACTATGTTCATGATAGCTGCAACCAATAAGAGGGACAGTAAGAAAGCTGAAGGAATGCCAACTCACAGAGCAAAAAGAAACCGTATTTACGACAGAAAAAGATGAAAACGCTTCATGAAACGAAGCCAGGGCACGCTGGACAACAGAGTTGTCTTTCCCTGCAGGATACGCAGGCAATGCAAAGAAACAACTATATAATGGACAAGAGAAACCATTTCTAAGCCTAGGAATGCAGATTATTTTTAGTCCCGGATAAATGATGGAGGCTAAAAAAAAAAAACCACATAAGCAAATAAAAAATGAGGCAAATTGTCTTTTCTAACATTGTAACTCAAAGCTCAAAAATGACCCCACAAAGGCACACTATTTTCTATCAGCCACTTGAAAAACAAACAACACAAACTGTCCGGCTCTAAGTTGACTAGCTTTTCCCACTCAGCATGAGTCTAGGTCCCTATCACCTGATGACCTACGCATACTCAACGTTTTAAGACTAACCGAAGCAAAACGTTTACAGAAAAATAAATTTGCTTTGAGATGGGGGGGGGGGGTGAAGGACAACTGCTGAAATACAAAGTCAAATAATAAAGGATTTCTGTGTGACCAAATTATCATTTGCTCCTCTTCTTTATGACAAATAATAATCACCAACTTATATCACATGTATGTCCTCTTACATAATCATGATGTTGTTTCTATGTGTTTGAGACTACTGATGTCCTGAATAGTTTATCACCTGGGGTACAGTCCTGGGCCTCATCCACAAAGATGGCGTCAAAAGAGGCAAGCAAAGGCTTGCTCAGCTGCCAGAGTTTCAAATAGCCTAAAAGAAGGGAGCAGCAAAGAGTCAGAACTCTCAAGTAAAGCAGTCACATTTAACAGATACCAAGAGGTGGGAACTGGCATACCATCATGAGTCATTTGGTAAGCCTCTTCTTTGCATTCCCCCAACTTCCGCATGTTGTCCCAGAGTCGGCTGGCTTCAAGGACACCGTTCTAGAAAGCAAGTGATACAGCAAGTCATAGTTTAAGACCCTGGAAAAGACACCTCCTGACATCACTTTCATTCTCATACACAGAGGTCTGAACAAAGGCACCATCACAGCACGGTGAGGGGCAGTCACCTCCCTAACCTTCCTCCGGCTCCACGATAGCCTCTGAACAATGTCAAGTGCAGAGATGAGTAAGAAGCTTGGGCCATACCAAGCCCAGTAACAGAAAATCGCTCAAAGAGTACAAGATCTGGGGCAGGTGGGAATTGGGGAAGAGCACAAGATATGACGAACCAGAAAAGGCTGGATTAGTTCTCTAGATTTATGACTGACCACTAAGTCGTACAAAGAATGGCCAATGACTGAAGAGACAAGAAAAATCAGAAAAGAGATTCCATATCTTTAAATTCTACATCTTGTAGACTCAATGACATGCTCCTATAAACCTTGGGTAGAAGGAGCCTCATGTGTTGAATTAAGAGGACCAGTGTGCAGATTAAGTAAAATGTCTGTGAGTCCTCTTCACAGAAAACACCACCCCTCCCAGCTACCATGACGGGCCTGCAGTCTGGGGGTCAGACTTCCAGCCAGCAGTTCTGAAGAAATCAAAGACAAGCAGAACAGTGTATCATGTCAGCTCTTCTCATTTATCCTCGATCCCCACTACTAAAGATATTTAGATACTCACCAGCTTTTCACTCTGTTCAACCATGACTCTCTGTCCTTGGCTGTTCTTACACCAGATAGGCACGTGATCAATAGTCAGCTCTTCGTCAGCCGAGGCAAAGAAGTTTTCTAAAGTCTTACATACTAGCTTGGCCCTTATGAATCCACCTTTCCCTTCAGCAAGGACAGAATTGACCATGAAGGGTGTCAACTTGAAGAGATTCAATTTCTTCTTCAATTGGTACCTGCAACACATATCCCAAATGAACAGTATTTGACTGTTACCACTGCAATGTGGTATTTAGTGTCTCCCCCCACTCCAAGCCCCTTCCTACAGTGACACCACCTGGCCACCTTAAATGTCACAACAGGTTAGGGGTAAACAAAAGCCAGAGAAGTTGAGCAAGGTCCATGCAGGATTGGAAATGGCTTCATCTGGCTTTCAGGAATTCTCAAATAACCCAAAAGATGAAGTGGCTCACGGCAGATGCTATGACTCCATGGTGTGGACTAGACTCCAAGAGGTCCCCAGGGGGACACTCGAGTCCCTGAAGTCCTCCCATCCAAGGGAATTCTAGTTCAGAGGCCCCAAGAGGCCTGGGCAAGTGCCCGTCAGCTGAGTCTTCTCCCCACCCCTCCCTACCTCGTCCAAGGGAAGCCTGTCTGTCAGACTGCTGAGGGCCTGCACTCCAGACCAGTCACGGGCACTTTCTGTGCCTCAGTTCCAGAGAAATGAGAATGCTCACCTCAGTAAGATACTATTATTTGCAAACAACACATTTTTACAAGGTAAAAGTGCAAATCACTAAATATCTTTCTATTGCCTGCCTATAAGTGGAGCTGAAAGCATTCCATTTTCTCAGTGCTGCTGTGTGTAAGCTCATATGCAATCATGATGACCGCAACGTGAAAACCAGGAATTAGACAATGATGGTGGCAGTGCAATGCTCACTTCCGCCCGACGTGTCCATAGGCCATGGAATGAAAGGTTTTGCAGATGACATTGCTGGGGAAGACTAGCTCGGCCTGCTTTGCGATGCTCTTGTTGAATGTCACATACAGAAACCTGCTCTCAGACCACTTCTCAGCGTACTTGACCAGGGTAGAGGTCTTCCCGGTGCCTGGGGAAGCCAAGAGGAAAGGAGGTGACCCTCTGACCAGGAAAAACTGTTCCAAAGGATGCCCTAATCAGGTCTTATTCATGCTTATCTTGCCTCTTGCTTGAAACTAGACCGTGACAAGTTTTTCAATACTGATAAGGTGTAGTGAAAAGAGCAGCGGATTCTAAGCCAGATTAACCTGGGCTGAGATCGTGGCTCTGGCCGGCTCTAGCTGAGCAGTGAGTGGCGAGCCGCTCGACCTCACTGACTATCATCGTGCTCCTCAGCCACGCATGGGCAACGCTGACCCTGCAGGGTCTGGCAGGATAAAGGCAAGCATCAAGGTAACCAGCAGAGGAACTCAGTAAGAGTAGCTATTGCTGGCCTAGGCATCAGTAGCGCTTCAATGGCAACAGCATGCAAGTGAGACTGAAGGATACTTCCGGCCCATTCTGAGCTCTCCAGTGTACCCTGCCTCTCCACCCTTCATTTATTCAGTTATCGTTCACTTAACAAGCACTTATGAGCACCTACTCCATGCTCAGCTGTATGCTAAGCACTGGGAGTATGTCAAAAAACAAAACAAAACAAAACCATAAAGCAAGGTTCCGGTACTACAATCTCATTGGGAATACAAAACCAACACAGTTGAAACAATTAGAACAAAATGAGAGTATAATGACAACACAGAACAAAAAAAAAAAGAGAGAGTGAATTTGGAAACAAAAAATCTCACCTGTAAGAGCAGAAAAATAGTGCCTCTTTCCCTACCAAACAGGGCTACTGTGAAGATTAATGACATAGCGTAGAAGCATTTATAGAATGTGTGTGTTGGCTATACTTATTGAATAATCAGGTACCAATCAGCTAATACAGATGATTAGTTACAGTACGAGTTCAGAGATCACGTGGGACTCAAATGGCTAAAGAGGCCTCCACCAAGAAGAAACAGCAATGATGGGAGTCAGACACAGCAAGGCAAAGAAGGCGGGTAGGGGTGGGGGGAGGCATGCTCTTGGAGAGAAACAGACCCAGCTCTGAATTCTACCTCTTCCACTTATTCGCTTATTTAACCTGGGGCAAGTCATTGTAATTTCTCTGAGCTTCAAATCCTCATCTGTAAAACAGAGGTAACTAACCGACCTTCCAGAATGCTGTTAGGGTTTAGCACGGTGCCAGGTGCTGAACGAATGGCTGCTGTTGTTCGTAGTAGGACATTTACGCAGAAAGAAGCAGGAAGGAATTCCAGGTAGAAAACAGTATGAGCAAAGGCTCAGACAAAAGGATAACCAAGTACTTTAGGAGACTGCAAGTACAATTAGTTGACTGAGGCAGGAGAATTACAGACTGCGTATTTAGGAATGTAGGTTAGAATCCAATGCAGGGACAGCCTCCCTGACTTTACCGGACAGAAATCAGGGAGCTACGGAAACATGGCCTGCCTTTCTGTGAGCAATCAGTGTCTGAGCGTAGACAACGATAAATGATGGCCTGGGTCAATCCTGACAGCATCTCTCTCACAAACTAATTCCTATGAACTATCTGTCCAACCAGGAACTCCACTGTGGATGTGCCCAGGAGTGGTTTTAAAAAAAAAAAAAAGGAAGAAAAAAACCAGGCATTCCTTAACTGCTTTTAAAATAATTTAATTGGTACGCCTGGGTGGCTCAGTCGGAGAAGCATCTGCCTTCAGCTCAAGCCACGATCCCAGGGTCCTAGGATCAAGTCCCACGTCAGGGTCCTTGCCCAGCAGGGAGCCTACTTCTCCCTCTCCCTCTGCCGCTCCCCCTGCTTGTGTGCGCACACACTCTCTCTTTCTCTGACCAACAAATAAATAAAATCTTTTTAAAAACGTAAATAAATTAATTTAATTTAATTTAATAATTTAACTGCAATAGTTGGATAACAGACCAAGGTAAAGAAATTCTGGCAGGTAGCAAGGAAGAGGGATGCAGGGATAAGAGGCTTGAACCTGACTCTCTAGTCCAGGAATGGTGAGCTCCCTTACCTGCAAATGCCATAATCTTTACCACCTGGAGAGGTTCCATCTTGTGGCTCAGAATCAGCTGTTGCTCGTGTGTAAGTTGGATGGTTGTTTTCTTGCTATAATCATTACAGAAGAGAAATTAGAAAAATAGAAAGGAATTCAAAAGAGCAGGTGATGGACTGTCACAAAGCAAACAGGCCGATCAGAGGAACAAAATTAACCAAACGAAAGGCCTCCCCTTGGGGAGATAAACATGTTCCAAAGCTAGTTTATGATGCTGGGTCCACACTCAATAAATTTACTGAAAATCACTGAATTGTACAATTAAAATGGGTGAATTTTATGTAATGTAAATTATACCTCCATGAAACTGGTAAGACAAAACCCCTCTCCTCCTTAAGTATAAGAAGGAACCGAGACTAGAAGACAAAACACACACACACACACACACGCTCCCATATACATACCCTGGCCAAACCGACGGTTCCCCTGTAACTTCTCTGGCCTGAGTACAGGAATTCTCCTGAAGATACAGGCAATAGAAAATGTTGTAGTGAATCCTAATAGGGAGAAAGCAGATTTAGAGATTTTCAAATTAAGTCACAATCTCTATCTTGTTTTCCCTTAGATGTACCTGGACTCCCTACCATTTCTAAAAGGAAAATACCTACCACCATTTTATGGAAAAACGAAAGAAAGAAAAGAAAGGAAAAGAAAAGAAGAGAAAAAAGAAAAGAAAAGATTTTAAATATACCTAGAGCTGACCAAAGCCCTCTTGGAAAGCCCAGCTCTGAAAAGCTGCCTGGCTCCAGTGTGTAGTGGCAGAGAGACCAGGACATGCTGTTTGGGGATCAAAGCACTAGCTGTGATCCTAAGAGACAAATAATTACAAAAGCACTAAGAACCAGCTGAGGGGCGCCTGGGTGGCTCAGCTGGTTAAGTGTCTGCCTTAGGCTCAGGTCATGATTCCAGAGTCCTGGGATCAAGTCCTGCATTGGGCTCCTTGTTCAGTGGGGAGCCTGCTTCTCCCTCTGCCTCTGCCTGTCCCTCCCCCCACTTGTGTGCACATGCACTCTCTCTCTGTTGAACAAATAAATAAAATCTTAGAAAAAAAAAAAAAAAGAACCAGCTGAAAACAAATGTAAATTCTACTCTGATCAGTGCGATTCTTGTTCGACATCAACTTAATGTCATCGTATCTTTCTCAGACTCCTTTGTTCTGCTCCCTGCTACTTGTAAGGTGATAATTGGTGTAGAAACACGAAGAACATGCTATCTTTAAAGGTCCCAAAGGAAGGGTGTTACACAGAGAACAAGATATGATTACCAAGGACTGGAAACAAAATGGCCTCCAAGCCACCAAGAGGGGCCCAAGATGACACAGAGCACTCAGCAGTGGCCCCAGAAATGGGCAAACAGCCCGCTAACAAGCCACTCCAAAGCTCTCTGCGTTCACACGGACCCCAAACTCTTCTCCCTCATCACCAAGTACCCACATTTAGCGCATTGCTCCCCAGCCCCAGAGGGAAAGTGACCTCTGAGCACCCACAAATACCTTTAATAAGATTAACACTTCAGTCTCCGCTCATATTACCTCCCAAGTATAAGCAGGAAGAAATACATAAACACAACAAAACTCAACATATCGTACCCTCCATTCCTCCTCTCCATCCTTGTGAACATGGACAGAACCTGTAGGTTCGTATTTGCACTTAAGAACGTTATTTACCATTTGTGTATTTGTCTTGTCCCGATTAACCCTAAAGCTCCTTGTCCCATGCCTCAATGCCATGATGTGGATACAACATAAAAAACATTTAATAAACTGAAACGTAACTCAGACTGACATTTCTGGAGCATGCATGTTCCATCCTTGAACTCCAGCAAGGACGACTGGGCCACAGCTCACATGGTGCCCCCAGCCATGCTCCACTTAGGGCTCAGGGGTTCCAGAGGAAGGATATCCTCTCTGGGCCTTCTGCCTCCCCAGGACGGGCGGCAGAAGCACACTGCCTGTCTCCAGGTCGGGCGTCAGGGCTCTCTGACAGCTGCCCTTCACAGCTGGGACTTCATTCTGACTTCTCCCCGTGGCCTACATCAGCTTCCCTCGTCTGGCCACTGCCGGTTACGCTTCCCACGAAACCATGGCTCGGTCTCCCTCTTCTTCACTACAGTCTTGCCACACTGGACTACTCCTCTTCCTTGTATATACTAAATTCATTCCTGTCTTTGGACCCTGAAATTATCTATGACTTCTGCTAAAATGCTCTCAAGTCTTAAAATGTCATTTTAAAATTGACATTCAGGTTTTAGTTCAAATGTTACTTCCTCAGAAAGGCTTTTCCTCACCCACCCCATCTAACGTGGTGCTCCCCACCTCCCTGGCCTGTCACCCACTTCTTTTTCTTTGTACCACTTTCCACTCACTACACGTTCTTGTGTCACGCGTTTCCTTACGCAGTACCTGTCTCCCCTCCCTGGATCACACAGTCCACCAGGAGGACTAGAACAGCGGCCGACTCGGTCACCGGCACATCCTGAATGCCTGAGAAACTGGGACGCGCAGCACGTGCTTCAGAGCTGCTGGCCCCCTGCCAGCTGACCTGTGCACACCTGCTGGCGAGCGAAACCGCGACGGTCACTCCCAATAAGCCACCCACATGCTAGAGACGGCGAGGCAGGCGAGACTCAGCCACAAGGTTTACATCCCGTCCCAAAAGAGAAATGGAGGCACCAAATCCTAATGCTTTCCTAGGAAAATGAAGCCACGCAGGAAGAAAGAAGGCTCCTGTTGGTGAGGGGACTTCACGTCAGGCTTCGACAGCCTTGCGTGTCCGCCTGCCTCAGCGCTATTTCCGGCCGCGTGGCACTTCACGTGTGCAGAGCACGTCTGATGCTCACAGCACCTGCTTTCACCGCGACGGACACGGCGGGGGCCTGTGAGACCGACGGCTCACCCAGTACTAGCGCTGGGCCTCGCAGCCAGCGCCGGCCTTTGCCTCTACCAGGGCCTCAGCTCTTCCCCCCACGGCTTTACCGGTTGCTGATGTTGATCCCCTTCTCCCTCATGGCGTAGAGAAGCACAGCGATGCAGTACAGGGTCTCGGTGATGTCTGGCATGGTCACGGTGGAGCTGGGTCTCCGGAGGCAGAAGAGCAGCTGCTGGATGTCATTCACACTGCTGGACAGGAGCACGATGGCCGCCACCAGAGCCCATACGTTGACACCCTGTGGAGGGAGGCGGACCGGGGAGGGGAGGAAAGACCCAGAACACGTCAGACAACCAGCGAAGAGAGCCAAGTCTCAGATTGCCTGAGCCAAGTGCAAACTTTCCACAGGACATTTGGAAACACGGCAACTTTTCCTTTCACCCTGGATTTCCTTCTTCTCATCACTTCTGCATTTGGGTTCTTAGTTTTCTTTAGTTAAAAAACATGAATAAAGGATCTAACCTAGGACCTTGCCTAGAGAGGATACGCCCACCTCCCCACCACTCCTCTCCAGGGCAGCGTGAGCTCTCAGGTCTACAGAGACTGGACAGGGCCAGAGCAAGGTCACCATGCAACGGTGCTCACCCGGGAGGCACAAGGGAAGGAAGACGCAAAAGAAGACAGCAGGCTTTCGGGGACAAAACCAAGACCAACAATTCCCTGGCATTAAGATGTTAATCTATTATTTATTGGGGCCTGGGTGGCTCATTCAGTTAAGCACCTGCCTTCGGCTCAGGGCATGATCCTAGGGTCCTGGATCAAGCCCCACATTGCTCCCTGCTCAGTGCGGAGTCTGCTTCTGCCTCTGCCTCTGCCCTCCCCCCATCACGCTTTCTCTCGCTCACTCCCTCTCTCAAATAAATAAAATCTTTAAAGAAAAAAAAATCGACTCTTTACTTCATGTTATTATTTAGGTTAATTAATGTTTAAATAATATTAATGTTTTAATTAATATTAAATAAATGACTAAAAATTTACTATGGACACAATACACTCTGTTTAGTAGTATCTAAGAAAGTGTTCACGAACACGGAAATAGTCAAATACTAGAAAGGTATCTTTCTCATTCTTCACTTTACTACAGGCATCCCGGTTATAATTTCGGGGTCCTCGAAATCTCACCCCACCATCACCAGCAATCACTTCACTAAAGACAGAAAGAATACACATGGCTGGATGTCCAGCCCTCTGCAGCTTGCAGAGCACAGGCTGAGGGTGCACGCGATTCCTTTTAAGAATCCCTGATCTAGGTAAGGAGCCACAAGACCGAGTCAGGTACAACTGATGAATCATTGAACACTACGTCTGAAGCTAATAACACATTACATGTTAATGAATTGAATTTAAAAAAAATAAATTCAAAACAAATAAATACATGAAAATTTAAAAAAAAATAAAAGGTCGTCTGTCATATCAACACCCAAAGATATGGGAATGGTGAGCATTTTAGTGTCTTTTCATCTTATTATTTTTAAGCAGTTTTTTCTTATTAAGAAAAAAAAGGCTGAATCAGGAAACTGAAGACTATTTCTAGCTTCCCACCGACTCATGGGTGTCTAGTAAAAACCTTCATTTCTCTAGTTCTTTCAAATAAACCAACTGTTGCCAATGGAACAGGCTATCTTGTAAAGAAATCCTTCTTAATTAAAGCTTTCAGAGGCCAGATGACCATCCTCTGCTGAAGATTCCTCCACAGAATGGGAAATTGGATTAAATGCTTTTTAAGGGGCGCCTGGGTGGCTCAGTCAGTTAAGCGTCTGCCTTCGGCTCAGGTCATGATCCCAGCTTCCTGGGATCGAGCCCTACACTGGGCTCTCTGCTCAGTGGAGAGCCTGCTTCTCCCTGTCCCTCTGTCCCAATTCTATTTGTGCCCTCTCACTCTCTCTCCCTCAAATAAATAAAATCTTTAAAAATAAATAAATAAATATTGCTTTTTAAAATTCCTTCCAAATTGAAGAATCTATAACAATGTGGCCTGTTATTTCCATAAGGGGACCAATGACAAGATTAAGGCTTCAAAGCAGAGATTAAAGGAAGATTTTGAGGGGCACCTGGGTGGCACAGTCGGTTAAGCATCCGAGTCTTGATTTTGGCTCAAGTCATGACCTTAGGGTTAGGAGATCAAGCCCAGTGTCCGGTTCCGCGCTGGGCATGGAGCCTGCTTAAGATTCTCTCCCCTTCCCTCTGCCCCTCAACTCCCTCTCTTTAAAAAAAAGGGGGGGAATTTTGAAAATAAATGTAAAATAACCTTCAGCCAGACTGAATCACCACTACACTTTCTCGAGATGAGAAAGGGTGTCTCCTTGGCCTGCAATCCCTCACAGCCCCCTCACTCACCGCAGCAGCCACGTAGAGATCAGGGAGGTGCTGACGCACGCACGCCTCTGCCTCGGGAAGGAGGAGGTGATCCCTCAGACTCCATAACGCCCGTCCAGGATCCACACTGGGGGAGCATTTAGTGGTGGCCGTATAGCTGTACGACATTCACAGCAGAGTCCGTGAGAAAGGTGGTCCTAAGTGCTAACACATGGGAAAGGACTTCAGAATCGGTCTTCCTCCCAGGAGAAAGGCAACTCACCGGATGAGGTTCAGCACACACAAGTCTGACTCCTTCTCTATACCATAGTTCAACAGGATGCCATCCACTTTGCTCACGGCTTGCTCTTCATTCATCAGGTAGCGATGATACAGCTTTTTCCAAGGAATGAACTGAATAATTTAAAAAAAAAATCCACAATAATAAGAAGGCAATGGCCATGAGACAGCAGATTAAGCCACAAATATACAGACAATCTTCTGACACTTGAAAAGCACTTACAGCTCACAATTCAAAAGCTGGGCAAGTAGGGTAGAGACATTACACACATTTTGGCTGGAAACTAGGAGAACTAGATCTTGATTTTGGTTCCAACACTAATCTGATACAGAATCTGGGAAAAGCTAGTGCTTCAATTTCCCTCGTCACGACACTAACAGCTCAGAGTTTCAATGAAGATCAAATAATAAGAGAACTGTGGCTGGGGGGCGCCTGGGCGGGGGGCTCAGTCAGATAAGCGTTGCCTTCAGCTCAGGTCATGATCTCAGGTCCTGGCATCGAGCCCTGCGTCAGGCTCCCTGCTCAGTGGGGAGTCTGCTTGTCTCCCTCTCCCTCTGCCCCTCCCCCCTGGCTCATGCTCTCTTCTCTCTCTCAATCAAATAAGTAAATAAAAATAAAATCATTAAAAAAAAAATCTGTGGCTATACTAATACCAGACAAAAAAAGGCTCTACATCCAAAATGATTCCAAGAGAAAGGAGATTATATGATGATAAAAGGGCCAATTCACCAAGAAGATATAATAATCGTAAATATAAATGTACCAAATATCAGAGCCCCTCAATGAAGGAAGCAAACACAGACAGAACCACAGGGAGGAACAGACGGCAATAAGATAGTCCTAGGGGATTTCAATACTCCACTTTCAAGAATGAACGGAACAATCAGACCGAAGATCAATAAGGAAGCAGAGGATGTGAACAACAGATGACCAACGGGACCTAACAGACAGACCAGAACATTCCACCCAACAGCAGCAGCATATACGGTCTTCTCAAGTACACGTGGAATACTCTCCAGGACAGATCACATGCTAGGCCACAAAAACAAGACGATATCAGAGAGGGAGACAAACCATAAGAGACTCTTAATCACAGAAAACAAACTGAGGGTTGCTGGAGGGGAGGTGGGTGGGGGAATGGGGTAACGGGGTGATGGACATGAAGGAGGGCACGAAATCTAATGAGCACTGGGTGTCATATAAGACTAATGAATCACTGACTTCTACCTCTGAAACCAACAATACATTATACGTTAAACGAATTTAAGTAAAATCTTTTTTAAGAAAAGGAAAAAAAACAAATTTTAAAAGATTGAAATTATAGAAAGTATCCTTTTTGATCACTATGGAATGAAACTAGAAATCAGTAGCAGAAAGAAATCTGGAAAACCCACAAGTATGTGGAAATTAAACAACACACTCTTTTTTTTTTTTTTAAAGATTGTATTTATTTATTTGACAGAGATAGAGACAGCCAGCGAGAGAGGGAACACAAGCAGGGGGAGTGGGAGAGGAAGAAGCAGGCTCATAGTGGAGGAGCCTGATGTGGGGCTCGATCCCATAACGCCGGGATCACGCCCTGAGCCGAAGGCAGACGCTTAACCGCTGTGCCACCCAGGCGCCCCTAAACAACACACTCTTAAAACAACCAATGGGTCAAAAAAGAAACCATAAGAAATTAGAGAATACCTTGAGACAAATGAAAAGAAAAACACAGCATGCCAAAATATATGGGATGAAGTGAAAGCCATGCTCAGAGAGAAGTTTATAGTCATAAACATCTCTATTAAAGATGAAGAAAGACCACAAATCAACAACCTAACGTTACACCTACAGGGACTAGAAAAAAAGCGAGCAGAAGGAAGGAAATAATAAAGACCAGAGCAGAGATAAATGAAATAGAGAAGAAAAAAAACAGAAGAAAAAAAAAAAAATCACTGAAACTAAGAGTTGGTTTTCTTAAAAGATCAACGAAATCGACAACACCTTCTGTAGACTAAGAAAAAAAGAGGAGATTCAAACAACTGAAATCAGAAATGAAAGGGGGACATTACAACTGATACCAGAAATAAAAGGACACGAATAAATTGGACAACCTAGAAGACAACGTACCAAGGCTGACTCATGAAGAAACAAAATCTGAACGGACCAATAATAAATGACTGAGCGGGTAACCAAAAACCTCCCAACCAAGAGAAGTCCAGGACCAGAGAGCTTCACTGGAGAATTCCACTAAGCATTAATTCCTTCAGGAGAACTAACATCATTCCTTCTCGAACGTTCCAAAAACACTAAAGAGGAGGGAGAACCTCCAAACTTATTCTGTGAGGCCGGCATAACCTTTAATCAAAGCCAGAGAAAGATACTATGAGCAATGGAAGGAAAATGAGAGCTATGACAGATCACTGGAAATAAATACATCGCATCCTTGTCAGTCGACCATTTCAAGAGGTAAACAGAATATTCGCTGGGATATCTTTCCCCAGATCTTCTCAAGCAAAATGGAGAAAACTCACTTATCCCCATCTGTGACTCCTCAGTTCACACGGGAGACATCTCAGTTTAGTGGGAAGAAATACTATGACACAAAACAGAGTTCACATCCAAAGGCAGAGAGACAGTTCTCAGAAAGTAGGAGACAAGACCTTAAGCAAAGAATGGAGCAAGAGTGATATGAAATTTCATCCAGAACCTTTCGTGCTTAGAAGAAAAATGTACTAAGTCTTGATATGTTCACCTTGCACTCCATCCCTAAATTTTTTTTTGAAGATTTTACTTATTTATTTGAGAGGGAAAGAGAAAGAGCAAGAGAGCACACATGCAAGATAGGGGGGAAGAGAAGAGGGGGAAGGAGGAGAGAGAATCCCAAGCAGACTCTGTGTTGAACGCAGAGCCTGATGCGGGGCTAGATCCCATGACCCCAAAACCACAACCTGAGCCAAAACCAAGAGTCCTAGATAACCAACCGAGCCACCTAGGCACCCCTCCATCCCTAAATTTCCAAACTTCACTATATTTAAAGGGAGAGTTCATCTTCTTTCCTAGGGTTTATCCCCAATGGCTAGTCTAAGGGATATCATAAGCCAAGCAAAACATGCTCCCAGTCCTCGGGTTGACACTTGAGCCCACAGCTGGGAGGGAAGAAGTGTAACTGAAGCACCAACAGAAGGGCAGGGTGCCAGAGTAGGGACAGGATGAGGTCAGCACCAGGAAGTCTCTTCTGAGAGCGTGGGCTGCCCACTCTATCAATGGCAAGAGAGACACCAGGGTGATTCCACACAAGACTCATTTATGAATCACCTACTATATATAAAATACCATGAGGCACAATGGAGAATGCAAAAACAAATAGGACCAGCAGGGTTCTATCCATGAGCCAATAATTTAAAAGGAGAAGAAAGAGGGGCACCTGGGTGGCTCAGCTGGTTAAGCGTCCAACTCTTGGTTTTAGTTCAGATCACGACCTCGGGGTCACGAGATCAAGCCCCAAGACAGCTCTGCGCTCAGGGCAGTCTGCTTGAGATTCTTTCCCCTTCCCCCTCCCTCCCACTCTGCTCCTCCCCCTGCTTGCTCACGGCTCATGCTCTCTCTCCCCCTCTTTCAAATAGATAAAATCTTTAAAAGGAGGCAGAAGGTTCTCTAAACCGTAATACAGAATGTGATAAGCTTCAAACAGAGGTATAAATCGCTATAGAAGCACAAGGAAGAGAAAGTGAGAAACTTCTATTTCACTTTCCTAGGTAGACAGTGAAGCCTTAAAGACATGAGATGTCAACAGAGATATGAGGGGCCCTTTATATGGTTGGGGCGGGGGGAGCTGCACCAACCTACAGAGGGGAAGGAATATGCAGCCTATGGTTGGGATGCAGAAAATCACTTGTGGTGGCCAGAATACAAGGGTATCTTGAGAGCTGGGCAACGAGGGTATAAACAAACACTAGAACAAACATGGAAAGCCTTAAATGCCTCCAGGCAATCTGGGTATTATTCTGGAGGCATTTCTGAAGAAACAATAAAATCTGAGGTCTGTTTTAAGCGAAGCTATACTGTGTGCTTTTCGAGAAAGCATCACAGAGCCACAAGCGGTCTACATACCAGTGGATCACTGATGATCTCTCTCCAAAGGTGGCACACTAGGCTCACATTCCAATAGAGATCTTCCACGGGGAGGAAAGCGAAGATGTGCCTTAGGACTTCACTGGGCAGGCTGCATATGTGGCTCTGGGGTTCTTGGCAAGGCAGGGTCCCAAGAAGCCCATAGTAAGAGTCAGGAATGGGATCAGGACCAACGTCCTCCACTTCTTGGCCAGGTTCTCCAGACTCCGCAGAGCACCGAGACAGACAGCCCTCGGCTTCTTGCCTGGTTTCCCTGGGTCTTGCGCATGACAGGGACAAACGATGCCGCGGAGTCTTTTTAGAAACCCCATCCCACGGACTGGTCCCCGTAGCTTGATTCCTGTCGTCCTCAAAGGACCGAGACCGCTTCCTTGCAGGCAGAGCAGACCCTGAGGAGCCCAGTCTTGCTTCCCCATCACCTTCCTGAGGCAGCGCACAGTTGCTCTCTGCAGCAAAGATCATTTCCCCCTCCGAGTCCTTAGAGGTGTCCTGGCCCACAGAATTGCTTTTGGCCATGTCATTGATGCGCCGCTGCTGGCCAGCTGGGAAGAAGTCAGTGTCGTATCTTTGACATCCTTGACCTGGACAGAGAACCCAAACACAACAAACAAGATAGGAGGGACCGCTGACCCACTGCTGATCCAAATGAGAAAAGCTAATTTTTAATAGTGTACATCAATAGAGAACAGAGACAAGAATCTAGCTACTGGTCAACTGATTGTATATACAGCTTAATCCAGAAAATATTTCTGTTTGGCTCTATCACGTAGTCAGACACATACATGGGAAGAGACAGACACGAGTCTCCAGATGGTCTGAGGACCACGTTCTACCTTGCGGTACATACAAACTGAACACCCGAATGGACAGATAGAACGTCAACAACTACTCACACGGACACACCCACTTACAAGAACTCACTTCTCCTGCCTTACTCATACAACACAAAATCTAAGTTTGTGTAAGTAGAAAAGAAAATGCTTCAGTTATCAGGATTCAGGAAAACCTACTCTTTGCCTCAGTTAAAACCCTTTTAATTTATTTTTATCTCCTCCTGTGAAGCTGACACATTAACTGATTTTAAAATAAAAAGCAGGGAGTCAGAATTCTCTTCATATGATAAGGGTGATACCTAAATAGTCCACACATTTATTCCACAGGCATTCAATCAGCACCTAGGATTCTGAGACAAACAGAAAGTGAAACACGGGGGCGCCTGGGTGGCTCAGTCGTTAAGCGTCTGCCTTCGGTTCAGGGCATGATCCTGGAGTTCTGGGATCGAGCCCCACATCAGGCTCCTCCACTGGGAGCCTGCATCTTCCTCTCCCACTCCCCCTGCTTGTGTTCCCTCTCTCGCTGGCTGTCTCTCTCTCTGTCAAATGAATAAATAAAATCTTTAAAAAAAAAAGAAAGAAAGTGAAACACGGTCCCTGATCTCAGACTTTCAGGCACTTAAGGCAGTCCAAACGGTGATTTCACACATCACCACTGTATTTTTAAGCCCTATTGTAAAGTGCCAGTGAAGTATTTAAACGCCTTATCAATATATAAGAAAATACATGGTTCCTTCCTGAAGTGGCTGTAGCCGGAATTCTTACTGTGGAAAATAAGAGAGAGGAACATGACTAGGGTTAGCCTTTAATAGAATTCATAGGATTTAATATTTTTTCTGTCTTAGAAGAAAAAACTATAACTGACTCTGGGGCAATATGATAGAAACCCAGGGCTCGAAGGCAACAGTCCGGGTGAAATCCTGGTATTTTCTAACTGTGCTATTTTAACACCAATATCCACGAAGAGCCTGCTATGGGCTCCATGCCAGGACTCCACACGGAAATGTACACACGCTGACAAAGTCCTTGTCAGTGAAGAACTCATGACAGAACACACAAAACAAACAAAATATCACCGAGTTTAAAACTGCCGCATACGTCGGTTATGGTAGTTCCAAAGAGTAATAAACATGTATTACAATAGTTAAATATGACTAGGTAAGAGCTGAGTTGGACTCTGAAATTAAATACATCAAAGGGAAATAAGGTAATCAGCACTCTCCTGACCGGTATTACTAACAAAAGTAGGAATTCGTTTGGCACCTAGATGGGTAATAAGAAAACCAAAGTGCCAGAAGTGGAATTTGCGTGTAATTAATAATAAATACCAGGCAATGGCAAGTCTGAGCTTGTGTCCGTAATAGTAAGAGGGAAACATTTCACGGCAGGTGCCTGAGTGGCAGGACAGAAAACGGAACTCAAGGGTATTGCTGTACGATCCAGCTGACTTGGAAGAAATAACACCTTGAAGGCAAGGAGAGGGCTCCTGCAGCAGCCAGGTACAAGGTGACAAAGAGCACAATCCACCGTGAAAGTATGGCACGGGGGCATTTTGGAGAAAACTAATGGCACAGCGGGCTTAGTGACGGCCCGCTGGAGCCAGGACATCGCAGCGGCTCTGGAGGGGAAGAGCGTGACGCTGGTGCATGTCTTCCACCACGCTGTAATAAGGCAAGCTAACACAACTCGTCATGCCACGTTTTCCTGGGGCTCTGGCCAAGCGCTTTTGTAGGATGCCATTTTCACGGAAAGTCACCAATAATGGAAAACGTGTCAAACTATTGCAACAGGAGTACAGAATCACAGCAGCAAGATTTACAAATACCAGGAGATAGTCAAAGGTCACACACACTACAGATTCAGAAATGCAAGGTGTTTTTAGAAGACATACCCCTAGTCCCTCTTTTTGTTCTGGGTCTAGGATAGAGACCATGGTTCGGGTCTCTGTTGGTCCATCTTTGACCGAAGGGCTGGGTCACAGCCAAGTGACTCCGAGCCAAATGTTGGCAGTCGATGGCTGTAAGGTGCTTCCGTTTAAACCGTCTCACTGTTTTGTACCAACGGGCAGAAGAAATGGGACACTCATTAGTTATCACCAACTCTACAAGTGAGCCAGAAGCTTATACTCAATTTTCAGGAATCTAGTGACTGTGGACCACCCCAGCCAGCCCTTTCTTTCTTCCCTACATTCCTATCCACTTTTAGTCATTTCCTAGTCTCTTAGCATTTCCTCCTTAGAATTTAAAAATCCTAAGATCCTGAAATGATTCTTTTTATTTATTATACCTTCTGGAAGCCGTGATCATGAACAGTTTATTCAAAAAGAAGTTGCCACTAATGCGTAAGTTGAGCTCCAACATCTTTTCCTTGACTTTAGCCAGGCCATTCATGTTCCCATAATAACTCTAAGTATTTATAAGAGCTGGCTATAGCTTTGCAATAATAAACTCATTCATCATTCCCGGTATATACTAGCTTCTCCGGGTCTCCGAAGCAGAATGCAGTGACTAATGGAATAGTCCCTGTAAATTCCCGCAGGGGACCACCATGTACACCTCTCAGCCCCCAGGGCATCTCCGTACTGGCACTGTTGTAAGGGGAAAGGACTGATGCCCCCAAGTAGAAGAATCAAACCCACTCTTGAGGATCTTCAGAGGAGGAAACTTCACACCCTCCCTTAGCAACGCATTAGAGCAGCAACTGCACCTAGAATTCTGTCTCGAGAGTATTGACATATGTAGTTTTACATGAGCCATTTGCTATCAGGTAATCCCTTTTCATATTTAACCAAGACTTCATGTTTCTGTATCTGTTAAGACATGTAAGATCTAACTACCTCCTTGTGGCATTAAATAGAACGGTTATACTAAATGTTAAACATTTTGAATAGTTACACATAAAAAAGAAAGAAAAAGGAGAGAGAGAACAAGAATAGATAAAACAGAATTAGAGTCATCCTTTACAGAAGATGGTCAAAAAAGAATAAAATCCATTCCTGTCAGTACCATATTTTCACAGGTCCTAAAAATACTCGAGGAAATTCTAGTGTCAGATGCCAGACTCTCACTCAAAATTACAGCACGAATATGTCTAAAACCACGTCACTCATGAGTATAACCAGCACGATTTACTTTTTTTTTTTTTATCATTAATCTCCCTCGGCCCTTAGCTTCTTCAGAAATGATCCTTCCAAATTTCAGTTCATTCTTTGAAGGTTTAAACAGAAGTTTTAGGGAAAAAAATCTTCATGAATATTTTAAGACTTTAAAATAATGATTTCTACATGCAAAAATAGGTGTACAAGCCCCTTTCAAAGGCTGCTAGAGACCTTCTACCTATGTGAATTTAGAGGCTAAGGGCAGGCAGAACCGTGAAGGCACTGAGCCGTCTCTACAAACCCGCCCAGAGGGATCCAAGCAGCAAGTGTAGCGAGAGGAAGGGGCACCGGTGTGAGCCCTTCGCCCGCCACACAGCAGCTGCCGGACCTCCCCTCACTTACTTCTCTAAGATTTGGAGGTGTTACAACGCTTAAATGAGAAAACACACCCACAAACAGTCACTGAACCATAAAACCCCACACAAATATACCCTCTGCTTACTCTACTTAACAAAGCTTAGCTATGACTGATTTGCATAAAACATGGAAATAACTTTCAAATTATAAAGATGCCACCTAACGGCATGCATTAGACATGACGTGCATTAGCAGTCCAACCACAGCCACGTCTGTATTCCTGGGAATGTTTAAAAAAAAAAAAAAGGGGGCGCCTGGGTGGCATAGCAGTTAAGCGTCTGCCTTCGGCTCAGGGCGTGATCCTGGCGATCTGGGATCGAGCCCCACATCAGGCTCTTCTGCTATGAGCCTGCTTCTTCCTCTCCCACTCCCCCTGCTTGTGTTTCTTCTCTCGCTGGCTGTCTCTATCTCTGTCGAATAAATAAATAAAATCTTTAAAAAAAATAAAAATTAAAATTAAAAATAAAAAAAAAAGTAATGTCTCTTAATTACTTATTATGAACAGAAAATATCCCCTCCAGTGTAATGGTTTTTTAACTGATTTTTTTGTTGTTGCTGTTGAATATATTCCTGGATGCTAAAAACCAAGAGTCTTATTCACACGTACAGAGGCAAAAAATGAATGTGCACTTTGTCTACATTAAAAAAATAAAATATATTTGAAATTTTCTACGTTGAAAAAAATAAACTTAAAGTCTGATCATTCCCTTTTTATATACAAGACACGACTTTACCACTTCTGCTTCAAACCCTTCATAGTACAAAGTCAACAACCTAATTATTTTGCCGAATGGGACCTCTGGTCAGACTGGCAAAAAGACATAAGGTAGAGCTACAGTGACCCTTCCAGAAAACGGACAAATCCTGGCCCCCAATTCGGGCGCTCCAAACACACTGGGTTCAACTTACAGTAGCAGCTGCAGAATTCCAACCAATAAACCCACTAACACTGCAAATCCCAAATACGTGACTGGTCTTTGCTTTTCTGGCTCTTCAAATATCCCCAACCGCTGCAGAGCTGGCAAACAGAACGTCTAGAATTAGAACAGGAGATAGCAAAAAGCGGGGCGCCTGGGTGGCACAGCGGTCAAGCGTCTGCCTTCGGCTCAGGGCATGATCCCGGCGTTATGGGATCGAGCCCCACATCAGGCTCCTCTGCTATGAGCCTGCTTCTTCCTCTTCCACTCCCCCTGCTTGTGTTCCCTCTCTCGCTGGCTGTCTCTCTCTCTGTCAAATAAATAATAAAATCTTTAAAAAAAAAAAAAAAAAAAAGGAGATAGCAAAAAGCTACTGATAGACAGTATCTTATTTAAAGAAGGTGAAGGTCTATTGCCAAATTGGCCTGGAGAGGAAAACCCGTCGTGGATAAAAATCACAAAGGAATAAGATTAACACCAAACCACTCAAATTCATATGATCCAGGGCCTTGGGGCCGGCGCAGACCTGCTTAGCTTACTGGGATGAGTCGGGTAACAGAAGACGTCTAAAAGGCAATAGAGACATAGAACCAGTTAGAACACTGGAGTCACTCAAGGGTTTAGATGCCCACGCAAATCTACAATACACCCCTAAATTCAGCTTTCGGAAACGGTTAAACAAGACAGTAGCTGACAGCAGGTGTGTATAGAAGAGATAACTAATACAGACGCCATGCACCTTGGAACTTTCTCTGTAAAAAATAGATAAGAATGGCTTTATCCCAGTCCATCCCAGCCCTCCCCAGCCAACTATCTGTAACGACGATGCCATAATGAAAATATGGAGGCCCTGATAATGACCGTCAACTAGGGGGTAATGTCTTAACCATACGCCCAGGAGTTAGTCAGCGTGCTCCAAGTAGATAAGAAACTATCCTGTCTTTTCTACTACTGAACATAGCACAGTACCAGACACATGCAGCTGTTCAGCGAATGCCGAAGAGTGGAGAAGGATGAGAAGAGAGCAGGGAGCATGGTCATGCTGGGCGGCACAGGACCCTAAGCTCCAGATTACGAGGAATTTGCTGCAGAACTGCTTTCATGGGGAACCTGGGAAGGGCAGACCACACGACAGAATATCAGAAATATCCAAAAGAAACTGTTTGTGCAAAGTAAGTTATATGGACAGGGTAGGCTCTTATTTACATATTTATTTTGTAAAATACATCAGAATCTTAAATATTTGCTAAGAAAATGAAACGTCTGCGGAAATCTTACAAAGGCACAAGAGCAAAAGAAAGATGTAACAGGAGTCAGTATTCTGCTTCCAGAGAGCTCTGGGAAATTCCCATGGATTCTGGCATGAAGCCATCGCAGAAGGAGCTAAAAGAGCGGAAGGAATAGGGGCACCCAGGCTGAGTGACCCGGGTTCCGGGTATTGCCATCTGAAGTGGCGTCACCTGAGCCACCATGACTGCTGTCCTGGGAAGCAGAGCTACCACTTTTATTGGATTTCCATACCAAAAATCATGTTTCTGACTTCAGCTAGAGGTCAGAAAAACTAGGCTGTATTTTATCTGACTCTCCGACCTCTGAGAGATGAAGTGCTTCATTCACTGACCTGGGAGCCAGAGTCCTGTGTCTGTCTACCCCTGGAGTCATACAGATCACTGAACTGTGTTTCAATGAGTGCTTCATTCCGATTCGGAGTCAGAAGGCCGCCTCTACTTGGCAGGTGTATTCACTCACCACTTAAAGCCCCAATTCCCTTATCATTAAAAGGAAACTACAATAACCTGCCATACTGAACTCACAGGACGGCCAAGATTCAAATGAGACAATACAGATGAAAATACTGTGTGACATCCATATCGAGGCTGGCAAAACCAAAAGCCGAAATGCTAGAACGTTGGGGTCAACACGTTGACCCCACCACACTTGGTGTCTCCTTAAAGGTGCATGAGTTTTATTTTAACAGCATGAATGTTCTTGTGAAATTGAAAAAAAAACAAAACAGTAACAGCAAAACACTAACCACCCTCCTGTTCTTATTACCATACTTTCAACCAACAGTTCAGATATAATTGTATCAAAATAAAGAGGCTCAAAGCTACCTCCCCCTCCCCTGAGTCACCCAAACCTCGTGCATTCCTCCCGCCTCTGAGTGGCAAGCACACTGTGCACCAAGTCTCCCCGGTCACCTCTCTTAGTGTTAGAAGCTGCTCGTGATCCTTCAAGAGTGCTCCGCGATGAGCGTGCAGCTAAAGGGATGGCGAGAGACCAGACTCGCGCGTGGGCTTTCGGTGCTGCATGAGGCCCTGTGGTATGAATCTTCTCTGCACCCCAGTGGGTGTATCACCCCTCTTAGAGGCTCTACCACGGTGACTAACAGAAATGTGTCATCTCCCTCATGTGTCAGGACAGGAAAAAACTGAGGTCGTATGAAGCCATTTTGTCAAACAGAACTCTGCCATTACCACCCTGCTTTTTTTCTGTGATGGCTTTCTTACAGCATGACATCTCTCTGACCCCCGTAGCCCCCCTTTCAAGAACCCACAGCTCAGCAGGCCACCAGCACCTCAGGCTCCCACTCCGTGCTGACCTCAAAGTGGTGACTACCGGGAATGATTACTACCTTTACCCATCATTGAACCTCTTCACCTTGATGACAGTCTGTCCCACGCTAGCCCCGCCTCCCGAGGCAGGCCCACTGACAGAGGTCTCCAGTGAGCTATAGCTGTCCTCAGCCTCTCCTGGACTAGAAGCCCCTAGAAGGCTGGGAACATGTCTCACCACCTTATTCCTCAAAGCTCTTAAGATGATACTTTGCAAGTAACAGGCCCTCAGATACTTGTTGAATGAGAAGCACAGGGCTGTGATTCCTCACCTCTGTTCTCGTCAGCTTCATTCCAGAATCTTTACTGCAAAACAACTTACAAAACAAGTCACAGAAAGTGAAACGGAGTGCTCTGGGTTTTGTGGCAAAGACAGGGCTTCTCTTCTTCCTCAGCACACAGCGAGTCTACACTTCTCTGTCTTGACCACAGTTAGGACATCACTCTGAGCTTGAGCCAATGGAATGCAAATAAAAGGGACAGGTGCCCCTTGCAGGCCCCGCCCACGAAACCTCTCAGGCTTGTTCCTCCATCTTCTGACCCCTTCCAGTTCATGGGGAACTTGACTCCCCAGAATCCTTAGAGGCCCCATGTTCAAAATGGAAGCACCTCCAGCAGCCTGGGTCCTTGGATTACTGTTTCAGAGAGGGCCACTCCCCCCCAAAGTCACACACACACACACACACACACACACACTAACAACCTGTAACCACCTTAGATTGCCCTGAGATTGAGAAATGCACTTTGTCATTACATGTTTGGGTCTACCTGCTACTGTAGCCAAGCCCTCTCTAACCATTCCAGGATCATTTGAAACTGATACCAAATTATTTTCTTTCTTCCCTATCATCGCTAATGAGAATTTCTAACAAAAAGTCCTCTAAAACTTATAGGTTACAGACCCAAATGGACAAGATGAAGATACTAAGTACCTACAATTCCTGGAAGGAAACACTGTTAAATAACTGCTTTAAAAGAAAGAAAGAAGGGGCGCCTGGGTAGCGCAGTCCTTAAGCGTCTGCCTTTGGCTCAGGGCGTGATCCCGGCGTTCCGGGATCGAGTCCCACATCGGGCTCCTCTACTGGGAGCCTGCTTCTTCCTCTCCCACTCCCCCTGCTGTGTTCCCTCTCTCTCTGGCTGTCTCTCTGTCACATAAATAAATAAAATCTAAAAAAAAATAAAAATAAAAATAAAAAAAAAATAAAAGAAAGAAAGAAAGAAATAGGGGCACCTGGGGGGCTCAGTCAGTTAAGCATCTGCCTTCAGCTCAGGTCATGATCCCAGGGTCCTGGGATCAAATTCCACGGCAGGTTCCCTACTCAGCGGGGAGCCTGCTTCTCCCTCTGCCACTCCCCCTGCTTGTGTTCTCTCTGTGTGTCAAATAAATAAATAAAATCTAAAAAAAAAATCAATCAATCAATCAATCAAGGTAATTGTCTAGTACAAAAGTACCTGACCAGACAGACTGCTCCTAACAGGAACCACAGAGGGCAGTCTTGCTAACTAACTTACTGTGTCACCTAACCTCATCTTGTTAGTTCCCCACAAGCCTCCCGCTTTTCTTGGAGGGGCTCTGTGAAGACGGACAAGTAGACACTTTCCCTCTTGGGTCTCCTAGGGAGATAGCAGGGTGCACTGCAATGTGGCCCATTACTACAAGGATCTAGGTACTTCACAGGTCAAATTGCAACCTGTGAGACCTAAGGGCCCAATTTAACCAGTTATGGTATTATTTCCCAACTTCAGCACTGCGGAAAGTATTCGTTCAAGCCAGGAAGCACTTTGCAGTAATAAAACCATCCTGTAGGCCTCTGAGATACTTGTAACAATTATCCGTAAAACTATGCATTTAATATGCCTCATATGCAAATTATACGACTATAGTGTATTTCACTATATGTTATTATACTAGTGTCAACTGTCTGTGTGGGTATTAACATGTCTCCCACTGATGGACTGAAAGCTCTGTCGTCTGGTGGGAGGCAGGAGCAAGGGACTCGCTCGGCCCAGCACCCAACACATACCGCTCCATGTATAACTGGCCATCAGCAGATAAATGCACCACCACAGCGCTCCCCCACTTCCCTCTGTAGCAGCTTGGTTCTTCTTTGGCTTGGAAACCCTAAACACACTACCTTACAGCTCCTGAGTGCTTCACGGCTCCGGAAATTCCTTCACATATTCTCACTGGAACCTCACCCGATCCTATGACTTTAACCAGGGCTCAGAGGAGGCTTACATCAAGTCACAACACGGCTTCGACGGCACTTAGCTTTTCTGACTCCCCAGGGGCACTGTTCTTTCCCCTGTTAACGTTCCACCTTCCATATCCAGAAAGCTTTAAAGCAGCCTCTGAAAACTTCAGGTTTAATTTCTAGGTCACTTTTTTTCATCAGTGTGAAATGTCATTAACTGAAGACTTCATAACAAGCGAGTATTTAGAAAACGTAACTGGAAGGAAAATAATCACTAACTACAGTGAGCTCAAAATGGAAAAACTTCAAAATATTGCATCCCCGTTAGCACTGCAAGAAATCAACACAGAAAGAAGACACTGCGGTCCTACCTCCCTTGATGGAGGTGCCTCTGATCGCCACATCCTGCTTCTCTAGAAACCCCAAAGGCCTAGGCTCGAAGGCCTGATCTTCCTCAGATCGTCTCACACTCTGCAAACACCTACTCCCCCTGAAGAGACAGCATTCACTTACTAGAACACACAAGGACGGAGATGCAGGATTTTCACAAGGATAAGAAGGAACGGTGAAAAAAAGGAGAAACAAGAAAATGACTATTACAGACTATATTTTTATATATTTGAAAGGCTTTTCCTTCTTTCAATTCATTCCACAACCACTTTTAAGTTGTTACCATATCCCAGATTCATTATAAACACCATGAGGGCTTCCTCTCTTGGTATCTCGGTGTCAAATGCTGAACGATGAGCACACAAAACAGAAAAGATTTTGCCTGTCCATAAGGCAGAGAGCAAAACAATGACAAATGACCATACATAAGGCAATATAAGTGCTGCCCAAACAACGCATGGAGTGCTGAGAGTAAAGGGAACAGAGTAGGGATGTTGAAAAAGGCTTTATGAAGAGTTCAGCCTCGGAAGACGGGTAGGATTCACTAAGGCAAAAGAAACACTATGTACAAAAAGCAGAGAAATAGCACAGCATTGGTGCAGTGGGAAGTCGAATTGCGTTAGAACAAGAGGTTCACAGATGGGGGAGAAGCTGGAAAAGGAATCTGAAGGCACAGACTGTAAAGGTCCTTAAATAGAGCCCTAAAGAAATTGCGGGCTTTACCGTGTAGGCGATTCGGGGATTATCTAGTTTACCAGCAGGGCCAACGCAGAGTCAGATTAACACTCTATAACAGTCATCCTGGGAGCTGGATACAGGATGGGTGGGTACAGAGACCGCCAGGAAAATCAGACAGAAAGCCACTTCCCTACCCAAGACGAGAGTTGGGAAAGGCCTGAGAGCAGCAGAGATAGGGAGGAGGGGAACAGGAAGGTCAACACATCTTTTTCGACAAGACTGAAAAGAACGATGAAAGAGAAGTGACAAAGGTAACTGACATTTCTAGTTGGAACCCAGAGGTCACGTCATTAACCACGTTAAGGAGTAAAAGAGAGACAGTGTTTTTGTTTTACTTGCTTTTTCCTGGAAGGGGAAGATGAAAGTTTCCAGTTTTGAAAGCAGTTGTTTGTTTCAAAGTTATCTGTGGGATACTGGGTTAAGCTCCAGGAAGAACTTTGAAATAGGAGACTGGTCCTCAAAAGGCATGTGAGTGACAGCTGAAACTATAAGACATGAGATGCTGTGATGACAGATAAATTTCTAGGAGTTAAGTGATTTCCAAGCCAGAAGGGCAAAGACAGAATCCAATTCAGTTTTCAAATAAAATCTGCCTAGAAGAATAGAGTGATATGAGAAGCAGAGAAAAGATGATGGCAGCAAAACTGAACTTCAACCAATACCAACAGTGTTCACACATTCACAGATCACAGAACATGTCAACGATCGGGACACCGATGACCGTAGCTGAATGCTCAGAACCATGAAATACAACGTAAGAGAAAGCAGAGAAGACAGCCACGTAGCAAATTCCAATGCCAATACTGACTACATGAGAAACGAGACATGAAACAGCAGACCACAAATTCCAAAAGCCTGCAGAAAAGAAATGGGCAGCCCAACTGGGAAATCAGCAAGACCCAAGCACAGCTCCATCTGTCAGCTTACCGTACGGATTCCTTCCCTCTACACCAAGCTTTTGCTCTAAAAAATCACAAGGGCCACGGTCAGATTCGTATACGTTATCATCTAGTTATCTAAAGGGAGATACAGAAGCTCCGCTCCTAAGGAACACAGGAGAGGATCTTCATTGAGGGCACTAGGTAAGTAACCAATTATCTGGATTTGAAATATTCTTATCGTGCACCCAAGTGTCCCCATTTTGTTTTTAAAAACAGGGAAACTGGAGACATAAGGCAATAAAAGGTGGGGTTGTTTGTAATTAGGATGGGGCTGGGGGGCATGAGCAGCAAAAAATACGAAGTTACAAGATGCCTCAGCTTCCATTTGCACCAAACCAAGAGCGGCAGTAAAAGCAATGCTGGGCATGTTCTCAAACTTCATACATTTCAAAATACTTTTGTGCCCACCCTTTGCTGAAGTGGCAAGAGATAATGAACAATAACTTCGGCAAAACTGATACTGGACCCACTTCTGTCTCCAGTGACTACCCATATTACTCAGTAAATTAACCAAATTCAATCTGCTCGTTAGTGAAATGGGCTTGTTTGCATGGGTCCATACCAGAGGTCTCCTTTCACTGTATCTCCTTAATTTATGTGAGCACAGTGCCAGGGCCCAGCAGGCACTCACTAGGTGCCACCATCCTTTGTTCCAGAGGACTTTATTACCTCTAGCTCCATGGGAAAATCACTAACTTCTTGAGGCATCAATTTCCCCACCTGTAATGATGCCTCTCAGGGTTGTTTGCAGATAAATTAACGTACTCTGTAAACCATACAGCACAACACAAAATGTAAAGCATAACTGTTTCCAAGCCTGGCAAATAGTAGCAACTTCTGGACTGAAAACACCAGGAGATTTGAATGACTAGTGCCCAATAAGATCTGGTTGAGAATTCAGCACCTGCCCTAATCTCTCCCATCACCCCGTTCAGTTTGCTTAGATCTCAACGTACCCTCCACAAGACAAGCTCGAGGCCTTCCCACATCACCCTAATTTTCTTAATATTCAGGAAAGGGGGATTCAGATAAGGGAGCCTACAAATGAAAGAGTCGCCAGAGGACGCAATCAAATGACTCGCCCAAGGTCAAAACACCAGGGTAGAAAAGGAAATGCCGGCTTGTCAGCCACCGAGGCCACGTCCCCCGTGACTCCTGCAACCGACGGGGAACGACCAGCTCCCCCCTTCCCCAGCCGCAGGACGCAGTGTGGGGGCGACCCTCGCCCTCCTGCGTGCACGCCCCGCCGAGCCCCTCCAGCCTGGCCACCGGCTGCGGACCCGAGCTCCTGCACAGCTGCGCTGGTCCCGGGCCCCCACACCCCCCACGGAACTGCTCCCCGCCCCGCGAGGCCGGACCCCCGCTCAGGACCCCAAGAGCTTAAGTGTCCACACGGCACGGCCCCGCCCGCGCTCCCTGCCTCGACCGCGGCCTCACGCACTATGACGCTCCGGACCGGGCCTTCCGCCACCGCCGCCGTCGCCGCCGCCGCCGCCGCCGGGCCGGGGCCGCCCGGCCTCCCAGTCCCAGCTTCCCCAGGGCAGCGCCAGCCAGAGCAGGCCGCAGACTTCCTCCGCCAGCTCCGCCCTAGCCGCAGCCCCGGGAAGAGCCCGCCGCCAGGACTGACAGACAGCCTGCAAGTCCAATCGGAATGGCACGCGGAGGGGGCGTGCTGACGGACTGCTCCAGCGACCAATTGGAACGCGCTCCCCCAGGGGGCGCGGCTACCGCTAGCGGGCCCCGCCCCGTCCATGTTTCCGCTGGGGCCGAGGGGGCGAGTGGAAACTTTCCCAGAGTTCCTCCGAGCTCCCGCGGACCGGAGGAGGGGTCGCGGCGAGGTGGAGGCGGCCGGCTGAGGTTGGGTTAGGGAGGGGCTGAGGGTGGGGACGCGCGGGGCCCCACCCCCTCCCTGAGGGCCCGCGGCTGCCTAGCGACGGAAGGGCGGTGGTCCGGGTCGGAATCCCGGCCCCTCTAGCGTACCGCCCCGCGCGGGCTCCTCCTCCTCCGCCCTGCTGACTGCGGTCGCGGCCGGGCGGGCCTTGCTGTAGAGGCCGGGAGGGCCTTGCTGCCGCTCGGAGCGAGCGCTGGCCCGGGGCCGGCTGGGCGGCAACACCCCTCACACCTGATGTAGCGCCCCAAAATGCAGCCCGTGCGGGCGGCAGCCTGGGAACGAGCCTCGGGTCCGTGAGCAATGCCGGGTCCGTGAGCAACGCCGGGCCCGCAACCCGGAGCGCGCGTCCGCCTAGGCCCGCGAGGCGAGACGTCCGCAGGAGGACCACAGCCGCGGAGAGCAGCGGGGGTCGGGGCGTCCCGGGGGCCGCCGGGGTCAGGGCTGGGGGTCCGCACGCCCCCTCCACCCCCGCCGGCGCCCGGGGCCATGGCGGCGCCCGGGGACCCGCGGCGGCTCTACCGGCTGGTGCAGGAAGGCCGGCTCTGCGCCCTGAGGGAGGAGTTGAGGGGAGCTGGGCCCGCGGGCTGCCCGGGGCCCGCCGGGGACACCCTCCTGCACTGCGCCGCCCGCCACGGGCATCGGGACGTGCTGGCCTATCTGGTCGAGACCTGGGACATGGACATCGAGGCCGCCAACCGAGACTACAAGCGGCCTCTGCACGAGGCTGCTTCGCAGGGCCACCGGGACTGCGTGCGCTATCTGCTGGACAGAGGAGCCGCGGTCGACTGCCTGAAGAAAGCCGACTGGTAAGTGGCTGGGGTTCGTGCTCCACCCCCCACCCCCACTTCTCCGCAGAGTCATGGATTCCCGTGTACTTTGTCCGCCTCGACACCGTAGCTTCTGAGCCTCCCCCTGTAGGACAGATTACCCACTGCGAACAGTGGGGTACTCTTGGGGGATTAACGGTTCCAGTCCTCTGTTCCAAACCCTGTCCCTTCATGAAACAGTATGCAATATGATCAAACAATGAATTGTCTGTACTACTTGTAGCTTGAGGCTCGCCTAGCTAAATGACTACTTCACCAGTAGCATTGTTTTAACTTGTTATTTTGGAATAGAGGTTCACAGAAGGTTGCAAAGAAATGTTCAGGGAAGCCCCGTGCGCCCTTCCCCCAGACTCCCCCAAAGTTACCATCTTACGCAGCTGCAGTACAGTACCAAGACTGAGGAACTGGCATTGCTAGCGTCGATGTCCTTATTCAGATTTCATCAGTTACACAGACACTTGGGTGCGTGTGGTGCTCCATGTGATTTTATCACATGAAGAGCCCGGCGTGAGCACCTCCACAGACAAGATGCTCAGCGCTACCATCACACAAACCAGTTGCATTTTGTTAGATCACCATGGTCTCCAGTACTCACTACGTGGGCCTCCTTAGAGGTGATAGCATCCTGAGATTCCTAAGGTAATGGAGTTCCTGCCTGCAAGTGATTCCTGATCTGGTATCAGTATGAACCACAGCAGACAGACTGATAGTTAAATAAAGTGCATCTTGCCGGCCGGGTGGGGGGTCAGCATGGTTGTGTTTTGAGGGCTGCACTCTGGCTATGACTTATCACAAGACTGATTTTCTTCTGGGGCTGGTGAAATGGTCTATAGACCATGCCGAGAGACATATTACCTCATACATGCCTCAGAACAATTCTGTGGATAGGAAACTGGCCTCTCCCCAAAACACCATTAAAGAGGCAAAGTTCATTTGGGTATGTATGTGGGAGGTGTCGTTGCAGTGAGACATCTTTGCCCATTCTCATCTTTCTGGCTTTCTGCAATACCTTCCCTGCTTTTTCAATCATCCGGCCTTGCTCAAGATTTATTCCCTCTGTGAAGCCCTTCTGGAAGGTTCCAGGCTTCATTTTTCTGGGTTTCTCCCTCTTAATTTCTCATTCACTCTCATTACTACTTCCCCCCACAAAAGTGTTAGTAATCCATTAATATCATAGCAATCTTAGAAGATAGGTCCTAGATGTGCCCTTAGAGATCTCCTAGATATGGTGAGCTCCCACTGTGTGCCAGACATGGGTCTTAACCCACAGGAATCAGGAGGTAAATAAGACCTGCCCTTGCTTTCCAGGGTTTATGTCTCCCTCATTTTGCAGATGGGAAACCAGAAGCTCATGGAATTGAAATGGCTCATCCAAGATCACTTATGAGAGGTGGAGGGATAGAGCCACCTCCCTTGATATTAATGTAGTTTATTCCCATAATTGTGGGTACAAGTCAGTTCAGAAACTTACTATAATCACGCGTTCCATTTGTGTCACCAATGTATGCTCCTCATGGGTAGGCACTGTGTCAAATGTTCTTTTTTAGCCCTTTTGAGCACAATTTAATTCATAGATGATTACTGATTGAAGTGAATGGGATAAGTCCAGCAGAGTACTTATTCAAATATTATTCAAGACAGGGATGCCTGGGTAGCTCAGTCGGTTAAGTGTCTGCCTTCGGCTCAGGTCATGATCCTGGGGTTCTGGGATGGAGTCCCACATGAGGCTCCCTGCTCAGTGGGGAGCTTGCTTCTCCCTCTCCCTCTGCCACTCCTCCTGCTTGTGTTCTCTCTCTCTTTCTCTCAAATAAATAAAGTCTTTAAAAAATATATTATTCAAGATAAACTATGGTTTTGATTAACTCTGTCTCAGTTTGGTCCCATAGACTAAACTTGTCCAGAAACAGGTTTGCCTCCTCAGTATTCCCCTCCTGCAGGCACACCTACATCCTAATCACTCTCCCTTTCTTATTTCTCCTGGCGCCTCACGGCAGCAGAGAAGTTACCAGTCAATACTGTTTTCCTGCTTCCCAGACCCCCTGAGTCCTCTAGGTTTTCCCATCTCTGCCAAGGGCATGTGCTCTTCTGAACACCGGCCGCACACTTACTAACGTCTCAGCTGCCCTTCTGTCTGACAGTTTGTCCTGATTGGCCTTAGGACTCCTTTGATGATGGCCTGCACAAGGAAGAATCTGGAGGTGATCCAGGACCTTGTGGAACATGGCGCCAATCCACTTCTGAAGAACAAAGACGGCTGGAATAGTCTCCACATTGCCAGCCGAGAGGGTGACCCTCTGACTCTCCAGTACTTGCTCACTGTTTGCCCAGCCGCCTGCAAGACAGAGAGCAAAATCGGGAGAACTCCCCTGCACACGGCAGGTATGGCCCGGAGCTCTGCGGGGACGCAGGCACACATGTGCAGCCCACTCACCCGACCCTGCAGAACACCTTCTGGTTAGGGGCACCCACAGGGCTGGAGGGGTTTGGAAACTAGAGGGCCAGGAGTAAGAGCAGCTTTGGGGTATTTCGGCATATAGTTTGTTCCTAAAGCTAATGGAACTTCGCACATAACATGTTCTTCTTTCTCATATTCATGTCTATCTGTCCTGTCCTCCCCAGTTTGTTGGAAAGCTCATTCTGTTCTTCACTGACTTTGACCTTGGGTAAGGCACTTAGTCTCTTAAGCAAATTTCCTCATCAACAAAAAAATGATGGTAATGATGCCCATATCACAAGGTTGTTGTAGAGTTTAAGGAACTCGGCGCAGTGCTCGACAGACAGCACAGACGAACTGGGTATGGCTCTTTCCAGGATCGTGTTTGCGTTGTCTTCGTTACCCACAGGAGGAAAAGAGACTATATTTCCATATATCCTCAGCAACACGTCCCACAGTGCTCATCCATTTAAATAAATATGGGTACTTACTTGTAATTAAGTACCTGGGGTTGAGTGTCTTTGACTTATCTAGTGATAATGTCAATAAAAATGTGGGGTACAACTGAGTAATTATCCTTAAATCTGAATTATCTATTCATAGATTATTTTAAATTAGTGAAAAGCAAAATGTGCTGTGGTGTAAGACAACACGGATATTAAAGACCTCAAGAGTCCAGATCAAGAAATTTAAAAAATGATCTTTAGCGTTTTGGATAGTACATTGAATTAGAATACAGGGCCTTAGTTTCTCAAAACATCAATACCTGTGACATGACATAGTTTAGGAAATATGCATACAATTTTATAGCTACAGAGAGCAGTTAGGGACCAAGGAATTCTTTTTAAATCTTTAGAAATGAGTAGAAAAACTTTTCTGTGCTATGAATTGTTTGACTAGTTCCTCTAGAAACAATCAACACCTAGCCATTCACAGAAAACAGTGAAGAACAGATAGTTGAAATCTTTATTATTGAGTGTCATTCTCTTTAATAGGAGAATTACATTCCTGCTTATTTTGTCATGGATCATTATTAATAAGTTTTACATTTCCTGGGCAAAAACTGACCGGCCCTAAGGATTTGCAGCACAAAAGTGAGGAGAAAGTTTAGGATGAGAATTTTCCATGGAAGTGCTCACAGAGACAAGATAATTGAGTGTTGGCTAAGTGCCTGTTAAGTGAAAACATCATCGTTACCACTTACTCAGCTAAATTTTTATTTTTCTAGGATGGTAACAGTGTCCCTGATTTAATTACTGCTTGCCATAAGTCCTAGCTAAAAGGATGGGGCAGAGAGAGGAGGAAAGAAGAGTTTTATACCTGCACTAAAAAGCTCTGACTCTCAACTCTCTTCTCCCAGCAATGCATGGCTGTTTAGAGGCAGTAAAGGTGCTTCTACAGAGGTAAGAACAAAACAGCAAATGGAGGAAAGGATTGGCTAATTGTGGCAGTTAATATCGATGCTATAGGACAAGCTCAGAAAAATTGCTCAGAAAGAAACTAAAGCACCCAAAGAGAGATGAACAAAGGACATAAAGAATATAAAACAAAAATCACTAAGTAACACGAGGGGAAAAAAATCACCCATGTATCTGCTCATCGGCAAATAATCATATCCTCAGTGCCTCACACCCACTAAGTGCTATACCACGTGCACGGGCTGCAAGAGAAGCCAGCCCGCACAGGTCCCCCTCATGGAACCCACCGACGGGCAGACAAGACTCACTGTTCACATCCTGTGAGTCTGAAGAGTACAAGGAATCGCAGGATCCCTCCAGGAACATATGCCAGGGAGACCCAGCTTGACTGGGAGTAAGGAATGTTGGCCCCTGGGATATTCAAGCTGTGATCTGAAGGAGACTGCAAGTGGGAGGCGGAGCAGCATTCCAGGCAGAGGTAACAGTCCCCGTGAATGCTCAGAGCCAAGAGAAAGCATGGTGCCTTAGTAAAGGGAAAGTTCCGTGTGTGCTGCTGCTCAGGAGTGACAGGGAAAACACACGATGAGGAAGGCCAGACTTAGGGAGGGCACGGGGCTATGTGAGGACCTCAGATTCTATTCTAAGCATATGCAATGCCATTAAGCAGAGTGGAGGGTGGACGGTAATAAGAAATTTGCATTTTTCAGAGATCCTCTGGTTGGAAAATAGAGAATGGACTGGGGGGAAGCAGGAGCAGCTGCTGTGAATGTTGGGAGGCCATTGCAGTTCAACAGGAGAGAAATCATGGTAGCTGGAATAAGACGCTGACTGTAGGGGTGAAGAGAAAGACATACAGATACTTAAGAAGTAGAATCAAAGATGCAGGTGAATAATTTGATCAAGGGAATGAGGAAGGAGAAGTCAAGGATGACAGGTTTCTCGAGCACCTGGTGATGGTGCTGGTGCCATTTACTGAGAAAGAGAGCACTGGAGGAGGAGCAGGTTTGCCGGGAAGATGATAATTTCACTTTTGGACACGTTGAGTTGCATGTACCTGTAAGGCACCCAAGCAGAGATGTCGAGTGGCCAGCTACAGACAAGGATCTGAAGCCCATAGGAGGGGTGTGAGCTGAGAAACAAATGTGGGCATCATCAACATAGAAATAACAACTGAATTCATGAGAGTGGAAGAGATTACCTGAGCAGATACTGAATAATAAGAAGAGAACAGGGCTTAATGCAGTGCTATGAGGGAGCAAAGGTCCTACTGTGAATGGAGGAGAGAAGAGGCCTCCACGAGGTCATAACAAAGCTGTAATTTGAAGTGAAGAAGGGAGAACCAGTGTTCCAAGCAGAGGGGATCAGCAAATGCCAAGGCAGCAAAGAGCTGAGCAACTGAAGGAGAAGATAATGAGCAAGAAGAGGGTAGAACAGATAGGACCATAATGAAGGTAGAACAGGTGGGAAGGGGGGCCAAGAAGGCAGGATGGATAGGACCCTGAAGGTAAGAACAGAAGAAGAGAGGAGAGGATGGAGGTCGGATGGGGAGGAACAGAAGAGGGTAGATCAGGTGGGAGGCAGGACCAAGAAAAGAAGACCAGGAAGAAGGTAAGAAGAAAAGCAGGGAGGACAGGTGGGTGGTAAGAATCTAAAGAAGAGAGGACCATGGAGAAGATAAGAATGGAAGAAGGTAGGTCACATAGGAGGTAGGACCAGTAAGAAGGTAGGGCAGTAAGGAAGGAGGAAATGGAAGGTACGATGGATAGGACCATGGAGAAGATAGGATCAAAAGATGATGGGAGGAGGGGAGAGGTAGGATCGTGGGAACAGTTGGAATGGAAGAAGGTTGGTCAGGTAGGAGGCAGGCCATCTGGGACCATAAAGAAGGTAGAAACAGAAAGATCGGGTAGGAGGTAGGACCGTGGAGAAAGTAGGAACAGAAGGTCATCAGGTTGGAGCAGGACTTGAGAACAAGGTAGGACACGTCTGAACGTGGAGAAGGTGGGAAGGAAAGCAAGTATATCAGATGGGAGGCAGAACTGAGAAGAGAGGACCAAGAGGAAGGTTGGACCGATAGGATCGTACAAAGGACAGATAAGAGCTGTAATTACGGTTGAAATGGATGAAGATAGGTCAGCTAGAAAGACTGTGGAGAAGGTAAGAACAGAAGAGAGGAGAAGTAGGAACAGAAGAAGGTAGGTCAGGTAGGAGGCAGGACCAAGGAGAAAGTAGGACAGATAGGATCATAGAGAAGGTAGGAACAGAAGAAGGTAGGTCCATTTGGAGTCAGGACTGAGAGAAGAACCAGGAAGACGGCAGGACTGGTAACTGTGAGGAAGGTAGGAACGAAAGGAGGTCATGTTGGAGGCTGAATTAAGAAAAAGGACAGGTAGAAACAGAGAGGACAGGATAGCGGAGTAGGTGGGGAAAGAAAAGGGCAGAATCAAGATGAAGATAGGACCAGTGGGAGGTGAGACTGAGCAGAAGGTGAGGTGAGCAGGACCTGGAAGGAGGTGGAACAGGAAGAAGGGCATGGGAAGGAGGTGGAAGGAGGAGGAGGACCAGGAAGGAGGCTGGTGGCCCAGAGGAGCCTGGGGAGATGAGCAGATGCCACCTTATCCCGGTAGGATCATGAGGGTTTAGATTGTCCTTTGTGATTGGGCGATAAAGGTTTCAAGCAGGAGTGGCCATACCGAGGGTGGTCCTGTGGCTGTGAGATCAGTTAGCAAGGCAGGAGCCACAGCGGGAGAAGTGGACCCGGGACTGAGATTTTGGTAATAGGCTAGTCACAAGGGGGAGACGATGCCCGTAAACGAGGAGAGGAAGGAAGTCTGAGGAGGGGCCGTTTGGGGGACAGGGACTGCGCTCCGGTCTCCGCAGCGCCTGTGTGCAGCGGGGACCCCCATCTGACCTGCTGCTTTGGGTCCGGGCGGCAGGTGCCAGTACGAAGCTGACTGCGCCGACAGCTGTGGCTGCACACCCTTCATGGACGCGGTTCAGTGCGGACACATCGACGTGGCCAGGCTGCTGCTCGAGCAACACAAGGTATAGAAATGGCTCTTCCTACAAGTCTCATTTCAGGGAGCACCTCTGGTGTGGGGTCAGTGTCGTGGTGGGCAAGGGGGAGGCAGACGTCCTGGTTCGGGGCCCCTGTGAGGCTCACATGTGTGATGCACGGGGAGCAGTTAGAGGACAAGGAGGATCCAGTAAGCAGCTGGTCCACAGAAATGACCGGAGGCCACCCGCCAAGGGTGCTGTGGCCGGAGTGTGGCATCCTCCCCGTGTTTGGCCAGAGAGGCCTTGGGGATCCGGCAGGAGGTCCCTGCTCCTCACGTGTGGCCTCCTCTCCCCCGCCCACCAGGCTTGCTGGGCCGCACGGGACGCCCTGGGCGCGCAGGCTATCCACAGGGCGGCCGTCACCGGGCAGGACGAGGCCCTCCGCTTCCTGGTGTCCGAGCTGGGCGCCGACGTGGATGCCAGGGCAGCACCCAGCCTCCTGGCGCCACTGCATTTCGCCGCTAAGGTTTGTCTCTCCGGGAAGACCTTCCCTCTGTGGGATGTCCAGGCTTTAGTTCACAGCTGTCCTTGTTCCGTTTTTAGAAATAACATAATGTCATTTGCAGCCCTAAGAATCCCCCATGTGAAGTCCTACTGCTCTGTCCTTAAACTAGATTCCAGAAGTGAACATTTCTGCAGCGAGGCTCACGGCTTACACCCCGGGTTTCAAGTGTTAGGAGTGTTTTTTTTTTTTTTTTAAAGATTTTATTTATTTATTTGACAGAGTCAGAGACAGCCAGCGAGAGAGGGAACACAAGCAGGGGGAGTGGGAGAGGAAGAAGCAGGCTCATAGCGGAGGAGCCTGATGTGAGGCTCGATCCCAGAACGCCGGGATCATGCCCTGAGCCGAAGGCAGACGCTTAACCGCTGTGCCACCCAGGCGCCCCTAGGAGTGTTTTGTGGGTTATCTTCAGCCTCTTCGGCCTGGCTACCTGCCCCGACTGGCTTTTCCAGCAGCAACAGGAATAATTATTTCCTGAAAACGGCACTCTCCCGTCCCGCAGGAAGGCAGTGGAGAGACGAGGGTGCCCCGAGCGTGGCAGAGGCCGCAAGGGGATGGATGGGACTTGGAGCCATGATTCCCTGTCTCCCCGGGTACTCATGGACTGGCCGGCTGGACAGGAACCCTGTTAACTGCTTGGTAAACGGTGACGCACACTGTGACGAGCGTCCAGGACAGGTCAAGGTCTCCCCGTTTATCTTTGCTCTGAAATTCCAGCAAAGAGCATGTTTGCTGGGAGAGATTCCACAAGCATGTGTTCCGTGTGAATCAAGACGCACGCTCCCGCCTGCAGTAGGTGGTAATTAGGCCTACAGAGTAGATCCTCTGTATTTTAATAACCATACGTCACCAAAATCTGGGTTTAACAGTTTACACTCAAACCTGAGAGCCGTGTGAGTCTCCTCTAGATGTCAAAATTGCATTTTAGAGGCTGAGTATTTTAGAAAAAGTACCTAACATGCATTAGTTTGTGTTTAAAGACTTGTTTGTGTGCTCGTCACGGGATAACAAGTGTATTTCAACCCTCAGGAAGGACACGTGAGCACGGTTCAGGTGCTCCTATCCTTGGGTGCTGACATCAACTCCAAAGATGAAAGAAACCGATCAGGTACGGCTTCGTGTCCCGCGTGCCTGGGGAGTGACTAGTAATCCATGTAGACGATACACGGACTTCGATGTTAAAAACACTGGTTTCGTACTACTCCTCAAGTAGCTCGTCACCCCTTCTTTGAGACAACACGTTTGCAAAGCTCTGGAAATGTCGCTGTTGCCATGGCGATGGCGGGGACTGCAGCCTGTCACTGCTGTTCTACTTTGCACCACGACCGTGTGTGCACCTGGAAGCACTTGCTACGTCCGCCATGCTGCTGGCCACCCGTAGTTCATATTTTTCATAGGTTGTCTCTCTTTGGAGTGCATTTAAAAACGAGAATCACTATAATTTCTTTTTAAGATTTATTTATTTGGGGTGTGCAGAGGGAGAGAAAGAATCCCAAGCAGACTCCCCACTGAGCAGGGAGCCCAATGCGGGGCTTGATCCCAGGACCCTGAGATTGTGACCTGAGCCGATGCTTAACAATTGAGCCACCCAGGCATCCCACTATAATTTTTTAAACTTGAGACCCAGAAAGATTTCCAGACCTAATTCTTTAGACTCGGGTTAGAGTAAGCCCTCCCATGATTCTGTGCACCACGGCCACCCGGGAAGCCCTCTGAGATGCTTAGACCTCCCTCCGAGGCTGCGCAGGATGGTCACTAAGCCCAGGGACACAAGACTTTGTCGGCAGAATGCGGGATCCCAGGGCTCACAGCACCAGGAACCTTGAGCGTTAGTTTTCAAAGGGAAAGACGTGTCCCTTTTTCTTTTCGTCATGTCATTCTCATTTGTGGCGATATTTTTACTGACACGGAGAATTCACAAAACTTTTAAAATGGTTTCTGTGCCGTTTAAAGTCGCCTGTTCGTGACCTTGCTTCATTGCTTTAGGCAAAAATCTCTTAAAGTCTCTAATTGGTTGATATTTTTAAAATCATTTCCAACCCAGTCAGGCTAGAAGGGAAAGTGCTCTGGTCCTGTACAGGCGAGGGCGCAGGGACTAATCACAGAGATACAAAATCTGCGTAGCGGAAGGAGTTTTGTTTTGGGGAGTTGCTACGGGGTCCTGCTCCAAGTCCGTGTGGCTTCTGTCTCCACGCAGCCCTGCACCTGGCCTGCGCCGGCCAGCACACAGCCTGTGTCGAGCTCCTCCTGCGGTCCGGGCTGAGCGATTCTGCGGACGTCTCGGGCACCCTGGCTCAGCAGCTCGCTCACAGCGCAGACGTCCTTCAGTGCTTTGACCGCCGCCCCGCATCCTGAGGGTGCTTCTGAGAAAGGACAGCGACACGCACCGTGACCACATCCTGCTGCTGCCGTTGTTGGGGTCTCCAGCCAGCAGCCCCGGCTGCCCCTCTCTGGCGCGACCCCAGGCCATGAGGATGTTGGCTCCCGAGCCATGTGACCCACACGCAGAGTCTTACATGACCCAGATTCCGCTTTTTCTGCCCTTCTTGCGGAATTAGGGGATGTTCACGAAGTCAGTGTCTGGAGCCCTGAGAGAAGCACGTGACCCGCGTGAAGGTAACACAGAGTACGTGTTCGCGTAAATACGTCAGGTGTTCCATGAGTAATGTTATGGGGGAAGGCAACGACAATGATGTTAACAGTACAAGAGCCGTAAACGTAAGGGGCCTGCTGCTTCCTTCCCCCCTCGCTTCTTCTTGGTCATTACAGTGGCTTCACTTTGGTTCTGTAGCCAGGATGGAGATGCCTACACAGACATTTGCGAGGAAATAATGGTAATATTTGTACATTCTAAGCACTGCTAGTTAAGCTAGAACGTTTCAATCTTGAGGTTATTTTTTAAGGTTCTGCGTTGGATTTCTTCAGATAATAAACACACCTAAAAAATGCAGCTAAGATATTTTCCAAACTTTTCTGCCTCAGTTGAAGAATGGAGTTTGTTCTTAAAACGCACACCCCATTTCCTGTCCCAGCCACCTACCCGCTAGAGCCTGTCAGTGTGGAGGACACTTGACATCATAACTCCAAAAATCCTGTAGCAGACTGAAGGGAGGCTATGTCCTCAGGCATTCCAATTCTCTTCCTTTTTCCTTTTGCGGGGAGGGGATGAAGGTCATTTTTGCTGGGTCACAAAGAATAATTAGTCCAGGTCAATCTTAGAAAATCACAAGCCAGACTCGATCCTCCTGCTGGTCGTGAACCAGTAAGGACGTACTGCATGCCCGCCCAGCCTGAGCATCGTGCTGGGCCGGGGAAGGAGCAAGACTTTCCCGCTCTTCGTCATCCCAGACAGCACGAGCTGGGTCCCAGTCTGAACAGCCAACACCTGCTGGTGTCATCTGTCTCGTGACCTCTACGTGGCGCCCCGTGTGATCTGTGCCGGTTCAAGTTTCACTTCCTGCTGCTTCAGAGATCCACCCCATGTTGCTGCCCTTTGGCTCTGAAGATGGTCCTGTGACCTGTGGGAGGACAGAAGGGCGGGCGTGGTGCCGGCCATCCTCCCCATGCACACGCGTTGCAGCTTCTGATTCGTCGTGGCTCCACGCGGAGTCCCTGCACACCTGCAGCTGCGCGTCTGCCCCACAAACCAGCGGCGCTTGTGGTGCGTGAGGCCGCGCTTTTGCTCCCCGCGTGTCTGACTCTGTTCTGTGGTGTAGACTGTGGCTGCTGAAGCTTCTCGAGGACCAGGGACCATGGTGTGGACGCCAGTGGTGGTGATTGTGGCAAAAGCCGCAGGGACAGCCCAGAGACAGTCTACCTCTGGGGTCACCACGCTAGGAGGGAGTCGTGCCCTCACTTCCTAATCGTGGGTGCTTGACTCACCTTCTGGGGAGTCCCCACCAGGCAACCCGATCTAAAACTGCATCCCCTCCTCCAGCATTTCTAGCCTCCTGTCCCTTGCTTGCTTTCTCCTTGTTAGCACTTACCACCGCCAGGTACACCACGCATCGTGAGTCCCGTTCTTCATTTACTGCGTGTCTCCCCCACTGTATCACCAGCTCTAGGCGGGACTTTGTCTCCCTTGTTCACTGGCTGTCTACACAGCCTGGACAGTGCCTGATACGATATTATGTGGTCAACGAGTGAATGGTGATTCGTGTTTCTTGAACACGTACTGTGTCCTGGACGCAGTGCTGAGTGCCTTACCCACACAGTCTCTCTGTGTCCCCCTCGTTACGACTCCGCCCCCGGCACCCTTTCTCTGCCAGACTTCTGCAGCCGGTCCCCCCAGCTCACAGACGCTGGCCCCTCGCTGCTGCTCTGCGGTGTAACCAGGGCCTTGCTGACTGACACACGGAGCAGTGTATTTGTAGCCCTCATGTTGCTGATCCTTCCACTTCAGTGTGACTGTTGCTCTGAATCCCTCCTGCCTTCTGGAAGCCCGTGCCTTGTAGTGGCTGGTAACGCACGCCTGGGTTTTTTGACTTTCCATCTCTGTGTCCGTCGTGAGCACCTGTTTTAGGGCCTGTCCTGAAAAGCTGCTGTGCCCCTGCTTGTGTCTGCTCACTCTGTATGTGCTCCTTGGCCGTCTTGTCTGTGTTGGACCCCACTGCTCCTCGTGGGGACACTCCACCCCTGTCACCCTGGTCTGTTCTAGGCCGTCCCAACTCAGTTTATCCGAAACCTACACTCTCCGTAAGCTGCTTACACATGTACCCAGCTGGCCGCTACCATCTCTAAAGCTGGAAGCCAGGAATCCGTGACTCCCAGGTTCAAGACCTCCGGCTATCATCCAGACCACGGTGGTATCCTAACTGTGCCCTTAACCCCTACCCTGGGCCCGCCTTCCTCAATGCCGTCCCCCGCGTGGCTGTCCCAGAGCTCTCACCAAGGTGACCAGAGTGCTGACCGCTGACGTGTTTCCCCGCCTGCCTCCACAAGGGCTGTTGGCTGGTCCTGCAAGTGCCCCTGACCCACCATGAGGGTCTGTTCCTAAGACAGATCAGGGCAGAAGCCTCTGGAAGGAGATAGAAATAAGAAAGAATTGCAATCGTTTGAAAATAGATACGGCCTAATGTACATTTTTGGAAAAAATATGCAAGAAAATATTCACAAGACAAAATAAAAAGGAGCTCTTAAAATGGAAAAGAAATTACACAAGTCAGGCCAAAAACGGAAAACTCCATGAAGGGAGCCCAGGTGAGGGGACGTGGGGTGTGATTCCCATGCTCTCTGCTGGAGACGGCCAGCAGGGGGCAGACCCGAGAGCTGACCGTGGAGTTCCGCCAGTTTGCAAGGCTCACAGGATGTACAAAACAGTGAAGGAGAAACAGAAATCGTCTATTTCCCACTACTCAGAAATAACCACCCTTATTTCCTCCTGGTCTTTAAGTGTACATGTTGGAGGTGACGCCGTGCGCACAGTCTCACCTAACTTCAGGTCTGAAGCGTATCCTAACATTTTGCAAAACTTTGCATAATTTTATTTTAATCACTAATGCTTCTTGGAGTTGCTGTCTGTATTTATTCTCTGACATTGTCACTTTTGTTTTGCTTTGGTAAGAGAGGACCTGGGACATCAGTGAAGCCCTTGTACTCGACGGTAGGCAGAGGCAGGGCCGTCAGAACTGGAAAAGGCTCGGGTCTGATCCCAGGTCAGGGCCATGTGAGCCCGGGAGACGGAGGGGCCAGCGGGGACAGGGGGGCCTGCGCTCTTGGAGATGCTGAGTGGTGAGAAGAAAGAGCTAGGAAGACTGTTTAACAGCACAGGTTTACTCAGGGTGAGACCCTAGTGTTTCAGGCTCCAATAAGGGCTGCTTTTGGGGGACAGATGAAGGCTTGTTGGTGGAGGTGGGCTCTGCAGAAGGTGGGGAAGGAGGGGGAAGGGAGCCCGAAAGCCCCCGGGGGCGGGACGCCTGGATCAGGATCAGGATCAGGTGCACACGAGAAGGAAGACGGGATGACAAGGAGGAAGTTTCCGGTGCAACCGTGTGCATGGCTCATTTAACATCAGTATTTGGAGGAATTGGGGTTTGTGGAACCCAAGGGTTAGTGTTGGGGTCTTTATAGATTTTTAAAAACGGCTTTCCTGAGCCAGCAAGGGTGTGGAGGACATCAGCGCCCACTTAGAGGGTGATGTGGTTTTTACTGGGAAGGAATGAGGCCAAAGGGAGGGCCCGGCTGTGGTGGGAAGGACTTGCTGGGTGTGCGTGATGGAGGCCTGTCACAGCCAGAGTCTCAGTTCCAATGACTGTCCCTGAGAGGAGCCCTGGGGAGGGATCACGTGATGAGCCACCTGCCTCTGCCCGCCTCTAAAGGACCCCGCGGACTCAAGCATGAGGAGCATCCTGGGCACCAGAAGCCACATCTGGAAATACAGCAATCCTAATCCCCTCGTGCACGGGGGTTGCTGTCCTGGATGTTTTCCCAAGGCAAAGTGGTGGCAGAGCTTGGTTTCCAGGACAGGCTGGAATCAGGCTTCCTGGATTCAGATGGATTCGGATACTTACCTTGTGACCTGGGAAATTCATCCTGGAATCTCTGAGACTCTTTGTAGCTGGGGAGACAGACCGGACACTGGAAACTAGTTATGGATGTGAAACGTCAGGTAGTGGGGAGTTCCAGGGAGGAAAGTAAAGCAGAGAAGGGGCAGGAAGTGTCAGGGGCCGCATGGGGGACCTCTGGGCAAAGTGTGTGCAGCACTCTGGGGAAGATGCTCTGGGGGCAGGGGCTGCAGCTGCACAGGTGTGCGAGGCCGAGTGCTCTCAGCGTGCAGGGAGGGCCGGGAGCGGGCCTCCAGGCCCTTTGGGGCCATTTTACTCTGGGCAAGAAGGAGGAAGCCACAGGAGGGTGTGAGCAACGGAGTGATGAGTTGGCCCAGGGTCATTCAGAATGTCGGGTGGAGGCAAGGACCTGGTGAGGGGACATCGCGGAACCTCACGTGAGGTGTGACGGTGACATCCGCCGGCCCACGGCACCTGGGTGAGAAGGTATAGGGTCTGTGTCCAGAGCGATGAGCAGCGCTTACCAGTGACTTGGACGAGGAATGGGAGAGAAAGAGGGAAAGTCCAGTCTTCAGACCTGAGCAAACGGAAGTGTGGAATCGCCTCGTTCTGGGCCAAGAAAGACAGAGGGTGGCTGGCTGAGGAGGAAGGTCAGGAGTTTAGGCTTGGACGCTTGTTGGGCACGAACTGCTCAGTCTAATGGGGAGCTGGACGGGAGACGTGAGGTCTGGGCTTGCGGTGTCTGGGTTTGCACCCTTGACAGGCTCAGGGGCGCTGATGTGGACTGGCGGTGTGAGAGCCCCCGGCATGGGGAAATGCAGTAGGACGTTGGCTGAGGCTCATTGTCCTGCCTCTCTCTCCAGCCACAGTCAGCCGCTCAGGTGCAGGTGTGGAGTAGGCACGAAGTTAGGTTTCCTCGAGATGGGGTAAGGGGAGTGCCTGGGTGGCTCAGTGAGTTAGACGTCTGCCTTTGGCTCAGGTCAAGATCCCAGGGTCCATCAAGTCCAGCATCAGGCTCCTTGCTGAGCAGGGAGTCTGCTTCTCCCTCTGCCTGCCCCTCCCCCTAATTGTGTATGCTCTCTCTCTCTCTCTGTCTCTGACAAATAAATAAATGAATAAAATATTTTTTAAAAAGATGAGGTAAGTGGAGCAAAGGATTATTCAGCACAATATTTAGTACAGGGTGTATGCCTCAAACCTAAGTCCATGCCCAGCACCTGCCTGCCCTCGGATTCCCTCCTGCCCTCAGAGAGAGGACCCCCCATCCCTGGCCCTGCACACAGTGCGTAAGGGCCCACACACCTGCCACAGCCTCAGCCTAGCTTCTTAGCATCTCCAAACTCATTCTTTCATCTGCAAAGTGAGACGATAACACGCCTACTTCATGGAGTCGTTGGAAACTTGAGCCAAGCCTCCGCGTGTAACACTTGGCACACGCCAGGCCCACAATGAACAGGAAACATCCATGGTCCTTGAAGGCCAGAAGAGTCCACGTGAGCTCCCGGAGGGATCTGTCCTTCCAGGCCTCTTCCAGATTCCCATTCCTCCTCCCCGCCTCTGCTGTGCACTTCCTAGCCGCGATCGCGGGGTGTGCCGTGTGCAGGAGCTGCGTGTGCGCTGGTCGAGGCTGCTCGTCTGCAACCCCGGCATCTTTCTGCTCATAAACCCCAGAAGCACCGCGCCCAGTGCCTGGCCCCGGCCGCACCTTCAAGGACGTGTTTGTGGATTTGAAATAAGCTTATACGATGTAATCATGCATCTTGTTTAATTTTTAATGAGTTTTTATGATAAGAGTAATAATCCTCCTCCGGGTGAAAAAAGAATTCAGACAATGCAAATAAAAATTCTCTCCCAGCCTGTTCACTGACCTGAAGTAACCACTCTTGGGGGCTTTCCAACCAGAGGCAGACACAGAGGGGTTCTGATTACCTAATGGATCCTGTAATACTTACTCTTGTGTAACTTCTGTAACGTTTCACCGCACCCTGGACAGTGTTTCTCGTTAGTCCTTGCAGACCTGCTTCTTCTTTCTCCCACTGCGTCGTTCAGATGTTCCACAATTTGTCCATAGACATTCAGGATGCGCCCAAGGGTTTTGAGAATCCTCGTTCTAAACTGCGGCACAATGAACACGTATCTCTGTGTCCTTGTGTATGTAACTGGAGGATAAATTCCTAGACGTGGATCAAAGGCTAGGTTGCCACCGTCGTGTGTCACTGGCTGTGGCAGGTACCGAGAACATGCATTCCAGCCAGCGTAAGAAGTAGAGATGTACCGTAGGGTGTGGGCTGACGTGCAGAATCGTTGCAATGGCTCAAAGACAGGTTTTGGTCGAAGGAGTTGGTGGAGAAATGACTTCCAGAGCCGTCGTGCAGACCTGGGCCTCGAAGAGAAGTGCTGCCTTTCTCATCAGGTGAATCCTTGCTGGCTGGGTGCAGCCCCTCACCTTCCAGCTCCAGAACCATGCTGTCTGGGCAGCCGCTGGGACTCAGAAATGGTCCGGAAGTCTCCTTGGAAAACGATCACTGATGACAGTTTGCCACCAGGAGCACTGGTTCCTCCTCCAGCTCAAGCAATTAGCAGAGTCCAGCTCACATCCAGAATTCGGGCTCCACAGGAGCCCAGGAGACGTAGTTGATAACTTTCCTGCTTCTGCAACGTGTGAAGTCACATAAAAAGGAGGTGAGATGGGCCTTGAGTGCCACACGCCCATCACACTTGGTTTTGCCAAAATACCTTCCAGAATCTACCACACAGGAAAGTGCCTGATCCTAACTCACCATCTGCAGAGCTGTGTTACCACACCTGATTCCAGTCAACCTGGCTTAATAGCTCATTGTTTTGGGTTTGTGTTTCTTTAGCTATGGGCCAGATCAAAGATTTTCACATTTGCTAATAAGCAAATACCTTCTGTATTTTTTATCTGTGTTAGTTAGCTATTAGCTAGTAACAAACTACTTCAGGGGGTGCCTGGGTGACTCAGTCGTTTGAGCGCCTGACTCTTGATCTCGGCTCAGGTGACTATCTCAGGGTCATGAGTTCGAGCCCCTGTTGGGCTCCATGCTGGGCGTAGAGCCTCCTTTAAAAAAAAAAAAAAAAACCCTCCATGGCTTAAAGCAACGACTGTTAATTATTTCTCAAGAATCTGCAGTGGGGCACCTGGGTAGCTAAGTCAGTTAAGCATCCGACTCCTGGTTTCTGCTCAGGTCGTGATCTCAGGGTCATGAGATCCAGCCCCGTGTCAGGCCCCTTGCTCAGTGGCGGGTCTGCTTGGAATTCTCTCTCTGCCTCTCCCCACCTCACCTCCTGGAGCACATGCACACACGCTCTCTCTCAAGTAAAAAAAAAAGAAAGAAAAATTCTGCAGGTCATCCGGGTGATTTTGCTGATCCTGGCTGAACTCAGCTGCTAGCTGGGCTCTCTCGTGTGTCTCGGGTCAGCGGCCAGGTCACGCCAGCTGGCTGGTGTGGGGTGCATTTGGCTCTGCTTTAATGTGGCACTTCCTCTCAGGCGAGCCCAGGCTTATGTTCGTGACAGTGGCAGGGATCCAAGACAGAAAAGAGGAGGACTCAGTGCCTTTCTCACGTCTGCTGTGTGCAGACAGCCCCTTCGCATTAGCCAAAGCAGGTCCCACGGCCAGGCGGCTGAGCGCAGTGTCAATGTGAGAGGCCAGCACCCTGCCCATGATACAGACAGGCTTTGATAGGGGCCCTTTATGAAATCAGTCTCTTGCATTATCTTTTGTCTTGTTTTGTTTGTCTTGTTGATTTGCAAGAGTCCTTTTTATGTAAATTAAGTAACTTCACACAAAATTCAGATAGTATAACAGTAAAATGTGGGGTGTATGATTCTAAGTGAAAGAAGAATGAAACAAGCTGCAATACTGCAGAAGTGATGTCTAGAAAACAGCCTTTCTCGAGATGCAGACACAGGGAAGCTGCTGGGAGATTGGCAGAGGGGGGCACAGCTGGGATGTGAGGCGTTGCTGCTTCCTCGGCAGTGCGTGGCCGTGTGGGAGCAACCCCCAGGGTTCTAGAGCTTCCATCTGTGTGGCCCACGGCAGGCACGGGCTTTATTTTTCCCCTGAAAATCCACAGTCAACTAAGGTTCAGATGGACGTGGAAGGCCTTGGCACCAATTCCAGCCTCAGGGCTGCGCTGTCCCTGGGGTTCAGAGCCCAGGTTCTCACAGCCTTCCCTCCCCAGCTGACCTCACTGACAGAAACCGCTGTGCAAGTAGAGAAAAACACGCCAAACGCAGAGAAAGATGGACGTCTGCACTGTTGGTGTGCATGCTGTTTCCACAACCCCACATCCCTGACCTGACGCAGGTGCACACACACTGGAAAAGGACAGTGAAAATATTTTCACATGTAATTGCTCCTTCTCAGACCTTCCATTGTACCCTAGTCACACCCCGTATGTTGTCTACACCGATGAGGATATAAACTCTCCAAGCGAAGCTAAGCCCCAGATGACAGCGGCATGAACACAAGCTTACTTCTCTCCTAGGTAGAGCCTGGGCAAAACCAAACTCGGGTGAGTCAGGTCAGACTCCCCGTGTCGGTGACCCAGATCCGCTCTCCGGCTGCTGCCATCCTGAGCATGTGGCCCTCGTGCAGGGTCCAGGCCAGCTCACTGGCCTGTGAAGGGGGCGAGGATGAAGGGAGTCATTCCCCTTTTACAGATGGCTCGTGTCATTTCTATTCACGCCCCATGGGCCACAGCCCAGCCACGTGAGCACTAGAGCAGAGCTGAAGCTGGCGGACGGTGAGGGTCTCTGCACTTGGCAGTATTCCTTCTCATAACTGTGACAATTTGAGTCATGCCTGTCTTTCCTGCAAGACTGAAACCCACAAGGTCCACAGCCCCAGCCTGTCTTGTGTGTGCTGTGGCATGGGCCCTCCGTAAGTCAGTGTTCTATGAACAATTGGTAGGGGCGAGTGCTGGACAAGCAGCATGTCTCCACCCTCAAGAATCCAAAATCTGAAAGAAGAACAACCCTTGGGATGCCTGGCTGGTGCATTCGGCTAAGCGTCCGACTCTTGACTTTGGCTCAGGACATGATCTCAGGTTCGCGGGATGAAGCCCTGCATTGGGCTCCACACTTGTTAGGGAGTTGGCTTGAGATTCTCGCTCTCCCTCTGCCCCTCCCCCCCACTCACGGGCAGGTGCACTCTCTCTTCCTCCCTCTCTCTAAAAATAAATAAATAAATCTTAAAAAAAAAAAAAAGCGCAAGCCTTGTTAGATACCTGCACGGCGGGCGTGCGTGTGGCGAGGGCTGCTCAGAAGCTGCAGAGGACGGACCACGGGAGGCTGTCCCCAGGAAGCGGCGGCATTCGGGCTGGGACTGGAAGGTGGGAGCAATGTTGGTTTGTGGAGGTGATGGGGAAGTTTTTGGAGCGGGGTCCACAGCAAGGATATGATAGAGTGACATTCGGGGTGCCAGATAAAATGCAGGTCAGTTTGAATTTCAGACAAATGAATTGTTGTTCAGTGTCAGTAGGTCCCAAGTATTGCACAGAGCACTCATACTAAAAATGGTATTTGTTGTTTATTTGAAATTCAGATTTAACTGGGCATCTGTGTTTTCATGTGCAGGGTTTGGCAACCCTAAAGAAAATGCTAATTAATGTGTCAACGTGGCCTCTCTCTTTAAAGGGGGAAACAATGTGTCCTTTAATTCGTTTTGTTGAACTTGGTTCGTTAGCTGAACGTGGAAAAAACATGAAGTGAGCCACAACCATTGCTGAAATAACCTCAAAATCTTGGAAGCCCAACAGAAAAAAGGTATGTTTCTCGTTGATGGAACGTCTGACACGCATGTTCTTTGGTGGGTGCCCCCGCGCCCCCCGGGCCGTTTTCCCCTGCGCGGTGGCACCACCTCCTGGAGTCCTTTGTTTGTGGTCTCACAAACTGGGAAGGGCAGCCTGACAAGTCATGTGGCTGTTCCGTGGGTGGACTTGCAAATGGCCCACGTCAACGCTGGCCTCTTTCCAGTAGCAAAACCAGACAGGTGGCTCCACCCAGGTGCAAGGAGGGCCAGGAAACGTCCTCTTCCTGTGTGCCCCGAGCTCGCTGCCGCCGAGCCAAGAGCCAATGGAAGGAGCGCGGTTCTGTTCAAATCACAGCCCTGCCTTCCTCTGTCCATGAGACTCGGCACCACGTTCCGGAATTTTCTCACTTGTAAAAAGGCCACCCAGTACCTCCCTTGCAGTAGGGCTGTCCAGGCGTGACGCCCAGTGCGCGGAAGGCACCGAGGGAAGAGCTGGTACTGTAGTATCACTACTTTGTTTGCAACCTGTTGAAGGTATGTCCACAGCTAGCTGCATGCTGCTGGTTTCCCTATAGCAACACAGAACCGTAGTATCAAAGTTTTTCATGCCTTAAATTTTTAAATCAAAGAAACCATCCAATCGAGTCCAGGTTCAGCCACGTTGAATAACTCGGTCAAGCTCACACAGCCAGGTGTCTCAGAATCCAGACGGCGCCCGGCTCCGTAACCAGGGCGCAGCGCTCACCAGTGTCCACGCTGTCCCCCGGGTGTTTGCACTTGAAGGGGTCAGGCTGCATTCGCTCCGTTTTTCAGGCTGTCAGGAGAGCTGGCTGCTTGCCCTCTCAGGTATCAGAGCTGGGTGCCGGCTGGGATGGGCTGGAACACCAGGTTCCCACTCCGAGCGTTCACGTTGCCTGCATGTCACCTGGCAAAGAGCCTGGGAAACGTCCCGACTTCCCGCTGGCTTCAGCGCAGCGCTTGACCACGTGGTGTGGCTGAGTCCCCCTCCACAGGCCCGCTCACTCTGCCCAGCGATTCAGGTGATAGGCTCCACCGAAAGTGGCTTGCTAATGACAACAGACAACAAAACGGCCTGACCACATTTTCCCCCTGCTTTGCTTTTTGGTTTTCATTTAGCCACGTCAAGGGAACTTAGGAGGCTGAACTTTCAGTGACCCAGCAACGGAGCCTGAGATCATGAAACGGAATCTTCTGTGCTCAGCACCTGTACCGCTTGGGTTAATTTATCTTTACCATAGTTTTCCTAGAGACGAGGCAGCATGAGCTCAGGAAGGGAGAGGTCAAGACGGACAAGACTTTCCCAGACATTCCAGCTTTGTGACCTGCTGCCACAGCCTTGGCTGGTTTTCGGTGTTGGCGTGGCCCGGCTGCCAGTGTCCAAAGATGGGACAGGGGCTGAAATCAAATGTTCTCCCAGCTCCTGGGGATACACAATAATTCCCCCTGTCCTCTTGACCCGAAGATGAGGAAGTGTGCGTCCCAGGCAGAATGGTTAACCCACAAAACATCCCAAACCTGTTCTTCTTTACAGGTTATTTCCAGTGAGTCACAAGATTCCCTTCTCTAGTCTGGACACACTTTCACAGGGCAAATTACAGTAGAGATTGTCCCCCCACAGCAGATTGGCAAGTAGTATGTTCAAGGCTATGTGATAAGTGAAATGCCTAGTACTATGGAAAGGCTCAAAAAATACCTTTAACAAAAGTAAGATGAGGTTTATGATTTAGAGCAAATATTTGAAAGGGTGTCCCCTGAGAGAGAAATGACCATCGCATCCTGTTTCCTCTGTCTCCTGGGAGGGAGGAGCACATACCCTGAAGTGTCGGGTGCCCTCTGGGGTGACCCACATGGATCAGACAACTCCAGGCCTCAAAATTGAAGTATTCCTAGAGCAACCAAAGACTCACTATAGTTGACTTTTTTCAAAAAAAAAAAAAAACGTTGAGAGCGGCTCCCATGATGACTCTTAATAGAGGTCACAGCCAAGTCCAGCTCCCCTGGTGCGATCATGCCCTCTGAAGCTGGTCCGTGTTCTTCCTGACGGCCAGCTGTACCTGTGTATGCATAACTTCCCCTCCAGTAAACAGGAAAAACAGAAGACGGAGAAGGCAAGTTCCAGGAAGGAAATCATGACTGCAGATGAAAATAGCTGGGTGATTTCATTTGTCACTGAGGGAGGAAGGAGGAGCCGTTTGATAGAAGAGCAGCTCTGCATCATGAGAAAGAGCATTTGAAAAGCTAAATACGGCGCTGGTTTGAAATCAGGTGTATGCAAGCCTCAGCTTGGACCCGAGTTGCAAAAATTAGACTTTTTTAAATGAAATTACAAAAAAAACAAAAACAAACAAAAAAAATCGAGGGTAGCTTAAAGGATGATTTACCCCTTTTTTTAAAAAAGATTTTATTTATTCATCTGAGAGAGAGATTGAGAGCACATTCAGGGGACAGAGGGAGAAGCAGGCTCCCCACTGAGCAGGGAAGCCAACGCAGGGCTCGATCCGAGGACCCCAGGACCATGACCTGAGCCGAAGGCAGTCACTCGACTGACTGAGCCACCCAGGTGCCCTACACTTTTTTTAAATTGCTAACCCCGAAGTTAATATATAATCAAGTGTAGGAAAACATAAAAAGGAAGAAATGCCTAAAAATGGGTTTCAAGTATTTATTAAAATAGAAATATATACATGTAAATAATGCAAGTAATAGAAAAACGTGAACACAGAAGCTGAAAGGTCCTATTAGCCTTCTTCCCAGAAACAGCCAGAGTTAATGGCTTAGTGGACAGCTTTCTAAATTTTTATATGTATGAACCGGGTACATGGTGGGGGAGGGCACTGTAAAAAATATGATTGCCCTTTAATACTTTATTTATTAATACTTTCTTTTTGGAATTCACTTTCTTTTTTCCCCCTAACAGTGTCTTGGACATCCCTCCGTGCTAGACTTTATAAACACTTAAAGTGTCATTACTTTTTAACTGCTACGTAGGACTCCACCGAGTGGGTAGAATTGCAGGTGAATATGTTTACGCACATTTTGTTTAACAGTATCATAATCATGAAAGGCAGCATTAGGGGATTCAATGTAACCGTGCTCTCATTATACAAATTCACTACATCTCGTGCAGTTTCCCTGCCTGTGCCCATCCTCGCGCACACACGCACATGTGTTTTTTTTAATTGATGAAACTAATTTTATTTATTTATTTTTTAAGTAGGTTCCACGCCCTTTGTGGGGCTCAAACTCACAACCCTGAGATCAAGGGTCTGATGCGCTATTGGCTGAGCCAGCCAGGCCCTGCACACACGTTTGAATCACTGTTCGTGGAACCAGGACCTTTTCTCTGAATCCCTCCCACCGAGGGCTAGGTCCTGCGGGGCCCTAGGGCGCGGGCGTGGCTGGGCTTGTAGGGGAATGGCAGGACAACCAAATGCCAGGCCAAGATGTCACTTGCGAGGCTCTCCAGCTGCTTGGTCATCCGCAGCTGAATTTAAGTACATCTCTTTGTACAAATTGTAAATATCTTCATAAACATCCAAAGGCTCTCATTTTTGTCAGGTGCTCTTCTGGAGGGTAGACCCCTTTACGCCTCTCCCGGGTCTGACTTGGTTCGCGTGGGTTTGGGACAGCGCGGAGCTGTGTGGTGATCTGATCCCATTGCTCTCCGTTTCTCTGGGGCCAGGCAGGAAGCGGACTACGATTTCCTGCAGGCTCGCCCCGCGGCACAAGAGACACCACCAACACGTCCTCCCTCCTCGACGCTAACTCAGCAGATGGGGTCCGGGACCTGGGCTCTGAGGAGGGCAAAGTGGAGGCATTCAGTTCCTGGTAGATGATAGTATGTTATTCTTTTGGGAGAGAACATGTGCTTTACGTTAAGAAATTAAATAGTTTATGTATTTAGAAACCTCGAAAATGGATGTTAAATACTATGTATTTCTTAAAATGCTTATGAGGAATTTAAAAATCTATAACAGATATTTAAAAACCGAAACTCAATCATTAAGTTTAATATGAACAAAGAGGAATTGCAGAAAGGGGTACAGTGCCTTCTGGAAACTTTGAGGAAAAAAACGGTTTATGTATAATTTGCGTGCCATACAGTTTGCCCAGGGGAAGCCTGCAGTTCAGTGGTTTCTAGAACATTCACAGAGATGTACGGCCGCCACCACCGTCCACCCTGGAGCATCTTGATCATCACAGGGAAACCCCGTGCCCTCCTCCAAGCCCCACAGCAGCCCCTGCGGATCCATAGACAGCACGGAAACCCAGTCTTCCTGGAATCAATCTCCTTACGTGTACAAAGGACTCAGTAACACCACCTTTATGTGGTGATAGCAAGGACTGAGGAACCAGCATATGATGAACACCTGTAGGACCTGGCCAGAGCAGAACCCCCAAACAGTAGTTTGGGTGTTTTTTTAAGATTTTATTTATCTATTAGAGAGAGAGAGCACAAGCAGGGGGAGCAGCAGGCAGAGGGAGAGGGAGAAGCAGGCTCCCCACTGAGCAGGGAGCCTGATGCGGGGCTCGATCCCAGGACCCTGAGATCATGACCTGAGCAGAAGGCAGACGCTTAACCGACTGAGCCACCGAGGCGCCCCTCCTAACGGTAGTTTGAATTTGTGTCAGAAGGAGTTGGAAAGAATGGAACACAGAACAGGTGGGATGGTTAGAGAAGAAGCCAGGAGAGGTCTGGGTGGGGCATTGCAACGGGGGACGCCAAACCGAGGGAGGAGAATGGGCGCTGCCTCCTGTCCCACTGAGCCAGCAGCAGCTGAGTGACACCTTCCAGGGAATGCATGCCCGTAATCCGGGCTCTGCACAGTCCATCAGCTTCTGTCTGATTCTCTGTCCGTCACCAGGGATTTCCAGGGAAGCTGGGGACGAGGCCCCTGGTCCTGAACCCTTGGTAAACCTAACAGTGAGGCCCAGAGCAACCGGTGGCCCCTTGCCCCCTGTTCCCCGACTCTGCAGGGCACAGCCTAGACCTGAGCGGACGCTGTTGCCCACGACCCCTTGGCACAGAACGAGGTGCTCTGTGAAATGGAAAGAGATTTTCCTGCCTGGCAGCTCAGCGGTTCTCCCCAAAGGAAAATGAACTTTGTAACTGTTTCGTCCACACCACAAGGGCACATTTGTTGCTGGCCCCCAGGGGGCCCGCGGTGACTGGGCAGGGAACACGCAGGCCTTTGATAATAGTCCTTTGTCCCGGCCTCCCCACGAGAGAAACAAACACCAAGAATGGCTCTAGCAAACACAGCCGAGACTCCAGGGCGGACCCTGACGTGGAGACCCGATTTTACGGTGAGAAGCACCAGCGTCTGTGCAAAGAAGGAGGAAACAGGAGCTCTGGGCTCCTGCTCACAACCACTCGGAGGAAACCGACCCCCAGAGAAAGCCCCTTCCCCAGAGAGGCTGTCCGGAGCCACCCTGAGCTCGGTCATCCCTCCTCCCCTGGGCAGCCTCGTCACAGGCTTTCTGTGGCTTACGCACCAGGTCAGAGGCTGGGTTTTGACGGGGCTGAACCTCACGTGGCAAAATTCACCATTTCAAAGTGAAGGACGCAGTGGCATTCCATGCATTCCCATCGTTGTGCAGACACCACCCCACCCTAGCTCCAAAACCTGTCTGTCGTCCTGGAATAAAACCTGTTTGAGCAGGTGCTCCTCGTTCCCCTCCCCCCTGCCCCCCCGCACCTGCATTACCCACCTGCTTTCTGTTTTTGTGGATTCACCTATTCTGGAGATTTCATACAAATGGAATCACACAATCATACAAGAATCACACAAATGGAATCTGGGTAGGACATCTTTCACTTACCATAAGCATCAGAGCACGTATCAGTCCTTCATTCCTTTTCTGGCTGAATAGCTCACTGGACGTTTAGACCACGCTGTGTCTGTCCATTCATCTACTGACGGACACTGTGAGTAACCAGAAACTGGGGTGTACAAGCATCTGTTCGAGTCCCTGCTTGCAGCTCTGGGCTGCATACCCGGGAGTGGAGCTGCTGGGTCATAGGGTGATTCCGTGTAACTTTTTGAGGAGCCCTCGAGCTGTTTTCCACAGTGGTCGCCTATTTCACATTCCTACCGGTGATATATGAGACTTCCAATTTCTCCAATCCTCACTGACACCTGTCTTTCTTTCTTTTTTTAATATGACAGCCATCTAGTGGGTGTGAAGGTATCCCATGGTTCTGCCTTGTATTCCCTCTTGACTAACGATGTGGAACATCTTTTCATGTGCTTGTTGGCCATTCCTATGTCTTTGGAGGAGGGTCTATTCAAGTGCTTTGCCCATTTTTTTACCTGGATCGTTTGTCTTTTTGTTACTGAGTTGTTAGCATTCTTCACCTATCGTGGATGAGATCATCTGCTTCCCCCCCCTCCGCCCTAAAGATTTTGTTTTTAAGTCTTAAGTCATCTCTATACCCAATGTGGGGTTTGAACTCACAACCCCAAGATCAAGAGTCACACACCCCACGGACTGAGCCAACCAGGCTCCCCGAGTTCAAATGCTTCTATTATTGCTCTTAACACACTCCTGCTCCTTACACGTCTGCCTCCTGTCCCAGGTGGAGGGCTCCTTAAGGGCGGGCCTGTGCCTTTAAAACAAAAGCAGAACACCTCGAGTCCCTGAGCCTGGAACACAGCCTGGCCCAGAGGAGTATAACTAGTGTGTGTGAACGATCTGTGGGATGAACCAGTCACGAGGTGGTCGTAGGACAAAACATGACTCATCCTTAGCGTTCACGTTAATCTCTTCTGTGTGCACCGGGGTCTCAGCACTTTGGGCTCTCGGCTGTGGCTGGAAACAGCTGGGTGTACAGCACACCGGTTAAAAGCCATGGGGGGGGGCATAGGTTTCCCCAGGCTACAGAGGCCCTCCTTCCTGTGGGAGCTGACTTCATGTGGTTCAGCTGGGGCTGCTGCCCACCCAAGGGCAGTCACAGGCCAGGCCTCACCCCTGACCCCCTGAGGGGTGTAATGATGGGCCTGGGACTAGCCACTGGGGTGGCTGGCCGGGTCATGGAGTGTGGTGGCCATGAAGCCTATGCAGTGTCTGGAGAGAAGGACAGACCTCCAACCCCCACACACACACCAGTGACATTCTATTAGGCTCTAGAAGGGTCATGCTGAAAGCCGACATTTAGACTTTTAAATTGTGTGACCCAAAATGTTCTCTTCCTTAAGATGGTTGGACTTGGGTTTCTATAATTTGCCACAGAAAGCCAAAAGAGCCCAGATTTGAGCGTCAAACAGACCTTTGTTTGAATCCCAGCTTTGCTAGTTGCTGGTGTTGTCATTCGGGGCAAGGCACTACGCTCCCCGTTTCCTCATCTGTAAAGCAGGGATGGTTGTGAAGCCTACCTCGCGAGACCGTGCTGGAGCAGACACAGCTCCTGCAAGACCCGGCAGCGTCGGCCTCGTGGAGAGCAGCGTGGGAGCTGCGGGCGTGGGTCTGCCCAGCGTGGGTCTGCCCAGCGTGGTCTGCTGCCGTTCGCCCCTGGGCCCTGCTCTTGTCCTCTGTAACCAGGCTCTCGGCTTCCGTTGCTCCTTCATTGTCCACGTTTACGCTGCACTAGACTCCAGGGGGCAGGGCCTGTGACCGCTGTGTCCACCGCCCTGCCGTCCTCACCCCGCAGCCACTCAGGATTTCTGGAACCAGTGACTTTCCCACTAACTGACCACATGACTTCAGCAAATTGTCTGCTCCCACTGAGGTCCCGTCTCCAGCCGCCCGTCTGTCCATAAGGCTGTCACGCTCAGTAACAGAGGACCCGAAATCCAGCTCTTCTCTGGGATGTGGGCTTAGGGACCCCCAGGTAACTGGTAAGACATTGTCCCTGGGGGCGTGTGCGGATGTTTCTGGAAGAGACGAGTGTTTGACTGGGTGGCTCTCCCCGGGGCATCATGTCATCCGTGGAGGACCTGAATAGGACAGAAAGGCAGAGGAAGGACGAGTCTGCTCTCTGCAGACTGGGACACCCACCTCCTCCTGCACTCAGACACCAGCGCTCCTGGTTCTTGGGCCTCGGCCCCAGACTGAGCAACAGCACCGGCTCTGCGGGGCCTCCAGATGGCAGATCGTGGGGCTTCTCGGCCGCCGTAACCGTGTGAGCCACTTCTAGAATAAATTTTCTCTTACCTGTCTCTCCATGTAACCTGTTGGTTCTGTTCTTTGGAGAATCCTGACAAACAGAATCAGCTTCTTTCTCACGTTTTGTCCTCTGGCAATTCACCAGTGATCAGACCTGCAATATGCGTGTTTCGCCCTCCGCCCTCCTGAGAGCCGTGATCGGCCTCCTCCGAGGTGCTGCGCGATCCCTGAGCTAACTCCCCTTCCTGGGGCTCTCCTGCAGTCGCCCTCACTCTCTGCCTGGAGGAGGTCCCTGCCTTCACGGCGAATCCTTCGTCCTTGGAAGGTTGTTCCTCCCTTCATCGCCTCCCGCACATGATTGCTTAGCCCCCGTGTGGGCCAGGCCCTGGGGGCAGGTGTGAGGGGGCTCCCCAGTAAGTGTCCTCAGATGTGAAGGACCTCAGGACAGAGCCCAGCCCTCCCCGCTTGCGGATCACAAACCCACCAATTCTTACACTGGTTTGGTCTTCATGAAGGGCTGCCCGTGGAAGGAAGGCGCGTCCCCTCTGGCTTTCGTGTGCGTGGGGAGTGCACGCCCAGCTGAAGCCTGTCGGTCTGTTTGCTGGAAGGGCTGATCGCCATCAGAATGGGACTGCTCTGGGAGAGCCGTCACTTGGCCTGGCTGCTACTGGCCCACATCCAGGCTAAGTGAAAGATGGATTAGAGGGACAGCAGGCTAGTGGATGGGGGCAGGGTCCATTTTGACCCTTCTCCTTTTTTTTTTTTTTTAAGATTTTATTTACTTGAGAGAGAGGGAGAGAGAGCACAAGCAGGAGGAGGAGCAGAGGGAGAGGGAGAAGCAGACTCCCCCACTGAGCAGGGAGCCTGACACAGGACTCGATCCCAGGACCCCGGGATCACCACCTGAGCCACCCAGGCGCCCCTGGACCCTTTTCGTTTTATCTGATGGCTTCAGCACAAAAACGCAGGAGGTGACTTCATGGTCCCTCCCTCTGTCTGCAGCCGCACGCCCTGGCCTCTGCACTTCGGTGGTTAAAGGAAGGTATTGCTCACCTGCCCCATACTTCTTCCCCCCCAACAGCTCCTGAAGCTCTCGCAGCACCTTTGGGTCACGACTTCAAACTGGCCGGAGGGGGAAGCAGACTGACTGACTGCCTGGGCCGGGCAGGGTCCATCCAGGTGCAAGCAGCTCTCGGAGGGAACAGAGGCAGTGGGAGGGGAGTGGAGCTGCATGCAGGGGTGGGGCCGGGGGCATGCAGAGTCCTAGAGGTATCTACCCTCTCAGCAGAGCTTGTGGACTTCGGGCCTGGCCGTTGTGGGATGTGGGGGTGGCACGAGAGACACCTGGGCGTCTCTATCTCCTTTATTAGGGCTCAGGGCTTCTTCTCAATTTGTTTAGTTCCCTTAATATTTCGTATTAACCCAAGGCCTGCTGTCCTGGCGGATTAGCTCTGTTCTGACAGCTAGAACGGGTTGAAAAGCATATCCAGGTGGGGATTAGCCAGTTCAACCAGCTCACCAGCTGACGGGCATCGTACCCAGTCTCGGCCCTGTGAGGAATGCAGTTTACGCCTCAAGGCGCTTTAAACCACGTGAAGAAACAAAAGGTCAACACTCACAGGCAGCAAGAGGCTCACTGGGCCACCAAGGTCACAGCCCGCCGTGGCTGCCTCAGGCTGCGGGCTGGCCCCTGGACGCCATAGGGAGGGGTCAGCGGGTAGAAAGCGAGGGTCCCCCACGGCCCACACCGATCGGTCCACCTGCCCAGCAGCCTTCTCTGCCTCTCACGCAATCCGGCTGTACTGTCCACCCAATCCGCACAAATGGTTTCAGTGGGCACCGCCAGTGCTTTCCACATGTGGCTTCCTCCTTGGTCTGGAGGCGGGGGCGTGACCCCCACGGGGCCAATCAGAGCCCTTTCCTACATCTGCCTTCGGTGGGCAGAGACACGATGAAGTCTGGTTTCTCTCTGCACGAGGCCACTAGGAGGCCAGCGTGGAGCGGGTCTCGGGTGGAACCCCCGATCCAGTGCGTTCCTGGGTCTCTGCGCTGCTGCTCCGTCAAGGGTTCGGTTACACAAGCCGGTAAGTTCCCTGCCCCCCGCTGGGATGGCGCTGGGGCTCGGCGGTGGGGGGGTTGGTTAGGGAGTCTCTCGTCAACAGCTGTGGAAGGCTGGGGAGGGAAGCAGTGTGGGGCGGAGAAGCCGCAGAGCCATGCAGCCACGAGGTCGGCCCTGGGAATCCCCCTGGAGTGCTGGAAAGCTAGAGCGGTCCTTCCGAGTCACAGGGGCAAGAGGGCAGTTCTCTGTGCCCCTGGGGTACCCGTCCCTGGTGTGGGCCTGGGAAGGGCGTGGCCCCTGGGCAAGGTGGCCCTCCAGCTGACACAGACCCTAGGAGGTGGGGGGCCGCCAGTGGCACTCCTGGCATTTTAGGTGGTGATTTATTCATTCGTGAACGGGAACTGGGTGATGCCTCAGAACACCCACATATGCACCCTTTTCCCTAAACTGCTTTGAATCCTATTTTGATTACAAAAGAGTCCTGACCCTTTGGAGGGAAGATTGTTCCTTGTGGTGAGAAGAGTCCTGTAGTTTCACGCCAGCACTCACAGAAGAGCAGCAGGTGACCCCAAGGACAAGAAGCACTCCCACAAGAAAGGAGAAAAACGCCGAGCTGTGGGAAAGGGCAGAGACGGCCTGAGCTGACACGATCCCAGCCTGGCCTTGAATGAGGGGACTCTGGTGCAGAGCACTGAACGCGATCAGAAACCGTTCATACTACGAAGGAACTTTAGACCCTGTGGCCCAACTTTCTCCTTTTTAGACATGAAGAAAACCAAGACCCAGAATGAGTGGGGTTTGTGACATCTAGTTTCGCACTGTGAATCAGTTTCCTGGGGCTGCCTCAACAAATGACCCCAAACTAGACGTGTGTTCTCTCATGGTGTGGAGGCCAGAGTCTGAAATCAAGGTGTCAGCAGCACCACGCTGCCTCCAAAGGCTCTCGGGGAGCATCCTCCTGTCCCTTCCAGCTCCGGGGGCTCCAGCATTCACGGGCTTGGGGCTGCATCCCTCCTGTCTCTGCCTCCGTGGTCATGTGGCTTCTCCCTCAGCTGTTCTCCTGTCCGGACTCTTTTCATTTAGGGTCCACCCTGGATCCAGGATGATCACATCTCAAAATCTATAATTATACCTACAAAGACCTTTTTGCAAATAAGGTCACATTCACAGCTTCCAGGCACGTGGGGTTTTTGTGGGGCACCATTCAACCCCCTGCATGTTGCTCGGGGGGGAAATCCCGTGTCCTGCCACGAATGCAGTGCTTTGCCAAAAAGGTGCAGGTTACTCTTTATGTGGGTGTTTCCATGAGTGTCCCCAAACTGTTTTCCACCTTCTGTCTTCATGAAGTTTTCTAATATTAACATAACCTACAAAATAATAGTAATCGTGCCCCGAGTTACAAGATGTCACCGAACTACTAGAGTGAGAAGTAGATCTCCACGTACAGACATGAAACCATCTGTGGAATCTATTGTTAAGTGCAAGAAGGAAGGAGAGAATGAGTGCATTGTGTTACTGAATGTGTGTGTGCACGTGCGCATGCAATATTTCCGGAAAGACATGTTAAGAAATTTAACAGTGACACTGGAGGTCTGCGTTCAAGGAACACTTCTGTTTTCCACAATGTACTCTAAGTGTCATTTGACTTTTTCTTAGCTAAGTGTGTCATTTTAAAATCAGACGGTAAGCAATAAAGATATATGATACTGGCTTTTGAAGGGTGAAATGTGCAGTGCCTGTTTGCTGACAGTGTAGGAATGTTAGGCTCGGAGGTCATGAGTCTCCATCACAGGACTTCCGTCCTGCCAACCCGGCTGAGCCACAGAGTCGATCAAGGTGAGCCTCGTGGCTCACGTGATGGGAGGGAAGGCTCCCACACACTCAGGTACTTCCCACAGAAGAGACTGCCAGGTGACCCCAATATGTGGAGAGAGCTATTGGACCAAGATGCCAATCTTCAGGGCTGTTTCCTGGAAGGAACTTGGGAGCCAGGTGCACCCCTCCAATCTGCATCCCAGGACACGGTGACTCTGCACCGTGAGGATGTTTTTGGCACTGGAGTGAGCAAAACCCCCAGAGAGGTAACGGAGCCCTGAGAAGCCTTCCATTTGATAGCGCTGGGAGGGCTGGGGTAGGTGGGAGGCGGGCAGCCCCCTGCCTCTGGAGGTGGAAACAATGATGTCATGCCACCTTCTCCCCACCGTGGTTTGGCCAAGTGTCAAAGGTGCCGCAGGAAGAAAGACCTAAGAGAGGAAGAAAGTAGGTGAGAAGAATTGAGAAGAGGGAGAGGAGAAAGTGTGGGAAAGATGACAGGAGAGGCCAGAGGCTGTGCTTTCAGAACCCAGAGCGAGAGCCGGCGGCCCGCTGGCCCTTCCTAAGGTCCTCACCACCTGCTCCTGCCCGGGGCTGCTCTTCAGTGCTGGTGTGGAAGAGATGGTGGTAGTAAAACACTAGAAGGAGTGCTGTCAAGTTCTTGCCGTGCTGACCAGGCGGCTCATGGGGGAAGCACGCTGTGCTGGGCCCGGCCGTCAGGCCAGCCTCCCTCAACGCAAAGGTTAGGCTCGCTGATGGCTTTGCATGCGATTAGTAGCTCTAAGGCAGAGGGCTGGAGATGGAAGATATTCTCTGGGTCTACATTTTTTTCTAAGATTTTATTTATTCATTTGAGAGAGAAAGAGAGAGGGTGAGTCCAAGCCACGGAGAGGGTCAGAGGGACAGGGAGAAGCAGATTCCCCACTGAGCAGGGAGTCCGACATGGGGCTGGATCCCAGGACCCTGGGATCACAACCTGAGCTAAAGGCAGACACTTAACCAACTGAGCCCCCCAAGTGCCGCTCTGGGTCTACGTTTAAATCTTCACAGCATAAAGCAAGGCTTACATAAAACATACAGTGTTGGCTGGATTCCACGGAAGAAAAATTTAATCTAATTCACTGAGAGACAATGGCTAATGGTATAGGCTGGGTAAACCTCAGCCAGAGATTTCCTCATCCGTAAAACAGGGAGATGAAGGCCTCTAAAGTCCTTTCCGGTCTATTCTAGAATCCAGCAGCTCTAAATGGTGTGAAGATGGGGGTGGAGCTGAACAGGGACCATGGATTCTCTACAAGAGAGTTGGGAGACCTTATGACAGAGCAAAATCCAACCACGCACGGCGATACGCCGCTCTGAACGTGTTGGATGGCAGGAATAGACCGGCTACAGCCTAGGTGTGCGGACGGATGCACACAGGGGGGTTTCATCTCCATAGAAGAGGAGGGGTCCTGTTGTTCCCAGATGCTCACCTGAGTAGCCAGGTATACGCCTGTGGCCTTCGAGAATCAGAGGAGTCTGTGAGGCGGGTCCAGACCCGCCTCTGCCTGATGCCCACGTCGGGCACCAGGAACAGCAGTGCTGGGTGGGGACGAGGGAGACTGCTCCCTCACCTGCTAAGTGCCCTGTGGATTCCTTTTATTTTTTTCAAAGTGAAAATGCTCTATTTTATTTCTTAAAATGAGATTCTATCCCAGCATATTTCTTTAAAATTCTGGTTGCTTTTTTTTTTTTTTGGCTTTCTTTTGTTTGTTTGTTTGTTTGTTTAAGTAATTACCATGCCCAACGTGGGGCTCGAACTCACAACCCTGAGATCAAGAGTCACATGCTCGACTGTCAGAACCAGCCAGGAGCCCTCTTTTGGTTGTTCTTCTTTAAATATGCTTTATTTTTTAAGAAGATTTTCTCTCTTTCTTTCTTTAGAGAGAGAGAGAGAGAGAGCGTACATGAGTGGGGGAGGGGACGAGGAAGAGAGAGAATCTCAAGCAGACTCCCCGCTGAGCACGGAGCCCCACGCAGGGCTCCATCTCACGACCCCAAGATCATGACCTGAGCTGAAACCAAGAGTTGGACGCCCAACCAACTGAGCCACCCGGGCCCCCTAAACCATACTTTATTTTTAAGAACAATTTTAGGTTCATAGCAAAATCAAGCTGCAGGTACAGAGATTTCCATATGCCCCCTGCTTCCTGCACTGTCGGCATCCCGCAGCCGAAGCCCATCTGCTTGGAGGCCGCATGCTTTTTGTCCCGCGCCTGCCAGAACCGGGCCTCTTCTGACTCCGCTGTCTACAGTCAACCACCTGCGTTTTGCTGGGGGCAGGGGGGTGGTGGCAGGAGGGCACCCAGGAACCCACTGCTCCTCGTAGGCACCGTCGACCGGCTCCATTCTCACCCCACTTCCCGGCCTGGCCTTTGAAGCACCTGCCCCCTTAACTCCTGGTCTTTTCTGGAGTCCTCTGGCTGGAGTGAGTTCGCTTCTGCACGCCTTGCGTCTGCACCGGTTCGGCTTTCTCTGGTCTGCTAGGTTGCAGACTCGACGGTCTGCTGCTGTCTTCCAGCAGCTGACTCCCTTTCTGCTCTTTCTGAACGCAAAGCTTTAGACTCTTTTTCTTCCTTTGGTGCCATTTTAGCAGACCTTGGGGCGGAAACCAAGGTACATGCATGTGCTCAATCGGCACCATGCTGTGTCAAGTTCCATCTTCTACTGCCTGTCCCCCCACCCCCACTCTCTCATGAATGCCATGGGGGCTTGACTTGTGCTCCGGTGCTCACCCAGGAGCGTACCTGAACGGACAATGACATTGTGAAAGTTTGTAATAGTAGTATGGTGAGAAATCTCCTCTTGTCTCAACTAGTTTCAACCTCCTCCACTTTGCTGCACGGAGGTTCAATCCTGCTGCTGGAGCTTACCTCCCACTCTTGGCTCCCCTATATTAGAATTTGAGGAACATTTTAGCGCTGCTTTTTATATCCCAGGAAATGTCTTTTCGATGCGTCCCCAGGAATAGAGAGCTGGGATGTAGGATTTGCGCATGTGAGATGTTGTAAGTACGGCCAGATTTCTCTCCAAAATGACTGTGGCGGTGGAAACTTCTCCGGGACCTTACCGTCTGCCCTGTGACTTTCCCAAAGGGGGACAGAACGGGCAGCATTTCCCAAACTTACACGACCGCGGGACTCTCTGCTGGGAGACACAGACACAGACCACACACCATTGGAAGGGGCAGCACGCTGTTTTGGGAGATGGACAGAGGATAAAAGCTGTAAACATAGCTCTTTTTTAACCTAACAGTCATTCTATATAACCTTCACAGTGAATTCTTATTTGCCAGCTAACATGAGAACTTATTTTTCTGTTATCTGAGAAAAGACAAGATGTTCTTCCTGATACTTTGTGATTTATTTCTGGGAGGAGTCAAGACTAACCTTGGAATTTTTTTTTTTTTTTTTTTTTTTTTTTTTTAGGGCCATGAGCAGCTGAGTTTCGGTGGTCAAAACTGACTCTTCTAGTAGAATATGAGCATGTGGTCATGAATACCAAGCCTAACACTCAGTTCTGACAGGCAGGTAACCCCACACTGGTATAAAGAAGAGAACTGATTTAAAACCTTTAAAATTAAAAATAATAATTAGGGGTGACTGGGTGGCTCAGTCAGGTAAGTGTCCGAGTCTTGGTTACAGCCCAGGTCACGATCCCAGGGTGATGGGACTGAGCCCCATGTGGGGCTCCCACTCAGCAGGGAGTCTACTTGTCCCTCTGCCTCTGCCCTTCCCCCCACTAGCTCTCTCTCTCTCTAAAAATAAATAAATAAAATATTTTTAAAAAATAGTAATTAGATGTCAAGGGTAAAATGGCTTTGAAATGAAAAAAGGGTAACCCACAGTAGGATTATACTATCACAACCATTAAATCAATGTGGAGTTAAAATGTGTAAACAGGACCCAATCTACTTAGCTCACTAAGGCCTAGCCCAGTGCCTGGCACAGAGGAGACACAACAAATAATCATCGAAGAGATAAACGAAAAAAATCAGATATTTTTATTTCAAAAGCCTTATGGTGGAAGATTTGGGGTTAAAAGTTTAAAGGTATATAGATACCACAAATCTCTCTCTGAGAGAATGGTCTCCTAAACCCCTTATGAATAGAGTCCATAGAGTCAGGCTAGAGCACCTCAGTTCTAGGGTGAAGGAATGTCATGGACACCTACTGGAGTATCAGTTCATGCCTCTTTTCTGGGACCTGGCCACGGCCCCCACGGACGTGGACTCCTGGTGGCCATATTTCTGCCATGCCACTCTATGCTTTAGTTAATTGGACCAAGTTGCACACAAGACCCCAAGCTGGGCCAATCAGAGTCTCTGTCTGGAAATCTGATGTCGAATTATGAAAACCTGGATAGTCTAGTGTAGGGGTTCTCACCCTAGGTGATTTTGGACCCCCTGCCCTGCCGCTGGGACATTGGCAATGTCTAGAGACATTTTGATTGTCACGGCTGGGGCCGGGGAGAGGCTGGGTATTGGCATCTCGTGGGAAAAGGCCAGGGATGCTGCTAAGTGTCCTACAGTGCCCAGGACTGCCCCCCTCCCCCCGGAATGAGTGATCTGGCCTGAAATGTCAGTGTCAGGCTGAGGAACCCTGCCCTATTGTGAGCATCTGCATAGACGTGGCATAACTCAGTTGCACAGAGTTGCCAGCGGTCACCCACCCTCCACGTCCAAGGAAAGCAGACAGTGTCAGCCTGTAGAGAAAGAAAATAATGAAGAAGCAGTACAGAGAGGAGCTGGGCTTAGAGACAGTTTTCCAATTCCTGACGTCAGATCCTTCCAGAGACCTGACTACACTTTTGCCCCTTTATACCTGAGATAGCCTGATTCAGGTTTTGTTACTTCAAAACAAAGTAACTTAAACTAATACAAGAAACAATCATGTCAATGATTTTAAAGTGACCTAAGAAACATTAAGGCTTGGGCATCTTAGAGATCATTCTAGTCTAGGATGGAACAAATAATCATCATTTCAGTCCACTGTCATTGCTTTGCCTTGACAGCCATGCTATTTTCCCAGCACTTCTCTGAGGTTGGAGGCTAGAGTTAAGTGGCTTTCCGAAAGGGAGAAAGGATCCGGAACATGTTTGCCCTACGCTTCTGAATTGCTTGGAAATTGGGACACCTGACTCACCAGGTTGGCCACAACATCTGAAACCCCACCCAATTCTACCAACTCCTTGTCATTATATTTAAAGCACTGCATAGAGCTGCTACTAATTGCACTTGCTAATGATTTCTATTTTGCATATTATTTTGTATTTTTACATCACCAGTCTTGGTACTGATTTCATTTCTCTAGAGATATACAGAAATTCAATAAAGTTGTGTTGTAGGGTAAGCCACTGAAATGGTCTTTGATACTCTGTTTCTTCCTGGCAGTTGTATTTTTCTTTACCCAACTCTTAGGAATATCGTGAATTCATTCCTTATCCATACGTGGATTTTCTTAATCATTTAGGAGTTACTGACCCCTTTGAAAATCTGATGGTGGATCCTCTCTCTGGAAAAATACACATGTGCACTATATTTTGCATACAAAACTGAGGGTTCACAGACCTTTTAGAGGCTGTCGTAATTATCCCCCAGGTTATGAACCCCTGCATTAAATATTTATTTAGTGCCTAGTATGATCTAGGTGGTAAGGAAAAAAGGATGAAAATGTAGAGTTCTACCCTTGAGAGGAACACAACTCCACAGGACTAGCAAACAGAAGCACCCAGTTACAGCCCAGCTTCCATGTACTAAGAGAAGGGCCGTAGAGAGTACATGGTAACCCAGAAGAGAGGAATTTAATCCAGAGTGGGAAGTAAGGAAAGATGTATGGAAGAAGTGACATCTGCACTGAGAATTCTTACAAACAGAAGAAAGCAGCACAGGGGCTCCTGGGTGGCACAGCGGTTAAGCGTCTGCCTTCGGCTCAGGGCGTGATCCCGGCGTTCTGGAATCGAGCCCCACATCAGGCTCCTCCGCTATGAGCCTGCTTCTTCCTCTCCCACTCCCCCTGCTTGTGTTCCCTCTCTCACTGGCTGTCTCTATCTCTGTCAAATAAATAAATAAAATCTTTAAAAAAAAAAAAAAAGAAGAAGAAAGCAGTGTCCGTAGAAGGATAGGGGAAGAATGTTCCAGACTGAGGGAAAAGCCTATCTAGAAGGAAAGGAGCATGGCAAATTTGTGGAACAGAAAAATGTTTGGAGCAGCTCTGCTCATCAACGGTCTGTCGGCCCTCAGCTCCATCCCTGCTTTTCTCTGGATTGCAGGGGTTGAGTCAGCAAACCACCCTTCCCAGAGGCGTCTGCCAACTGGCTTCTGGTGAGTTCTGCCAATGGAAGTTGCTGGGGGAAGACAGGAGGCGGGAGAAGCCATGTTCCCCTGCTGTTGGTCGTATCTGCAGTCACGGCATCGGCTCTGGCAGTGGCAGTCATGGCGCTGGGCCAGCCTGACGACACAGGGATCAGGAAGGCTGGATAGCACCATTTTCCCTCTTGCTCCAGAGTTTCAGGCAATTCCTAACCTCTGGGGAACCTTCTCTGTTTTGCCTCTCCAGCCCTTTCAAGTTTTAAAACCAATTCCCTATGTTATATTACCTCTATTTAAAACACCTTGTGTTCTTCTGGCTGGACACCGTCTAATGTGGCGACGAATCAGAAACTATGGCGAGGGGTGGAGGAGGGCTGTGGTGAGGGATGAGGGTAATTGAGGGCCAGATCACTGACGCTCATCTTAGGAAATCACAGGTGTTTGGACTTGATCCTAAGAGCAGTGGAGGCCTAGGAAAGATTCTAAAGATGTGGTCAGCTCCGCCACCTTTGACTTTGATGAAGATCACTTGGACTGTACTATAGAGAACAAGTTTGAGACACCTAAACCAAAGGCCAATTAAGAAAGTTTTTGCATTCATCTAGGAGAGAACTTGATGGTGGGCTGTACTAGTGTAGAGGCTGCAAGGTTGGAGGTTTTGAAGGGACTGGAAGGATTTTTATGAGGTGGCAGGGCCAGAATGTAATGGGGTGTTGTGGCAGACTGAAGATGACTACACATTCACTGGCAAGTCTTTGCATTGGTAGGTGGGCTTTATGGCTCCTCCTCTTGAGTCCGGGTGTGCTCTGTAACTGCTCTGACAAGTAGAATATGGCAGAAGGGACGCTGTGCCAGTCTGTGGGCCCAGGCCTTAAGAGACCAGCAGCTTCCATTTCTTGTTTCTTGGAACTTACACTCTTGGAACATAACTACCATAATTTGAGAAGCACAAGGCCAGTGGAGAGGCTACACCTGCATAGCTGCTCTTGTTGACAGCCCCAGCTAAGCTCCCAGCTGAGAGCCAGCATCAGCTGTCAGCCATGGGAGGGCGCCATGTTGGATGTCCAGTCTAGTCTGGTCTTCAGTCTTCCAGCCCAGCCGTTGACTACAACTGCATCGTAGATCCAAGCAATTCCCACACATCTGAGCCCAATCAGCCCACAGAACTATTAGAGATAATGATACATTGTTAAGCCACTAAGTTTTGGGGTGGTTGGTTACACAGCAAAGGAAAATAGGAATAGATGTGGAAGGAGAGAAAGAAGACAGAATCAAGGATGATATTTAGAATTCTAGTTTGGACCCAGGGTGGAGCCAGTCTCTGAATCAGATGGAGACTGGGAGCAGACCAGCACTTTGTGGGGTTGGGTGGGTGGGTGGGGGGTGGGTAAATGAATCTATCATAAACTAGGAAATATTTATTTTGGGGATTTAATTAACATTTTTTCTAGATATCCTAATATGTTTTATCTTCAGCATTAACTTTCTAGGTATTAAACAGATTTATATTTTATAGATCCCTATCTTTAAGACCCTCTAAAATAATAATCCTAATATTTTCTGCAATAAGAAAAGCTGCCCTTCTCAAAAGTATCAAGAGCACTGGTACCTATTTCATCACATGTGGTCCTTGTCGATCTAGGGATCAACTTCCAGGTCTCTTATTCATTCATCAAATATTTACTCATCATCTGCCAGGTACTCGGCATTGTTCTAGAACCATAATTCTACACAAGATAGATACTATCCCTGCCCTCATGGACTTTACATTCTGATTGGCAGGCAGACAAAAAACAAGCAAAGAATGTAACTACCAATAAAAATCAATGAAAGAAATGAGCAGAGGGCCATTAGAGAATAAGAGTTGAGGGGAACCTACTTTAGATAAGGTGGTCAGGGAAGGTTTTCTTTTCTTTTCTTTTTCTTTTTAAAGATTTTATTATCTGAGAGACAGAGTGAGCAAGAGAGAGAGCACACAGCAGGGGCAGAGGGAGAGGAAGAAGCAGGTTCCTGGCTAAGCAGGGAGCCTGAAGCGGGGCTCAATCCCAGGACCCTGGGATCATGACCTGAGCCAAAGGAAGACACTTAACTGACTGAGCCACCCAGGCGCCCCAAGGGAAGGTTTTCATGTCAAAACTTAAGGAAGTGGAAAGAGCCAGCTGTGAAAAGAGGTGTAGGAGGGGAAGTGAGGGTTAGTAGCTATGGGACCCCCCCAAGGTGCTGAGGTCATTGGGTGGTTAAAAGCTTGACCAGATTCTAGGAACTGAAAGACTAGCGTGTTTAGAGTGTAGTGAGCGAGAAGCATACAAGATGAAGTTGGAGAGAAATACAAAGGTCCAACAATACCTTTTAGCCCATGGTAAGGGGTTTGCACTTTATTCTAAATGCAAAAGATAGAAGCATGAACATGATCTGATTCACATTTTAGGAAGATAATGGTCAGCCCAGAAAGAAGGGGAAACTGGGTGAGAAACTGTCGCAGTGGTTCGGGAGAGAAAGATGACCGGGACTAAGATTCGTTCTGATTTTTTTTTAGACTCAGGTTCTCCCTTTGTAAGGTGCGGGTGGGGGGCTCAGTGCAAAAGATCAGCAGTGATTCCCAAGCACCTGGGTATAAATAACACTCACACTGGACTCTTGCTTTGTACAAAGACTTGAAATATCTTTCATTGGGATGGTATTTTCCACTCCTCTCCACCAATCACCCACTTCCCCCAAACCTAAGGTTTCACTCTGTTGGGAACTGAGACCTTTAAACACAGAACCAATTAGTGGCTTTCAAGCCACTTCCCACCATAATTTGTTGTCTACCAAGTTCCTTGGCAACTAGAATAGGTGATGAAGATCCTAGAGCAGGCATAGAATTTTCGATTAAACCAGTTGCTGGTTTTTGTTTTTTTGGTCCTTCCACAGGGCCACGGGACTTGTACTGCCAACAAAACTAAACTTCAGTGTAAGGGATCGGATTGAAGAGCCTCATTAGTCTTAAATTCAGATCCTTTATCTGATGCCTTGAAGTTTCTCATTAACTCCATCTGAATATTGATTAAATGGCCTTCACTTAAAACATGGTAACATAATTCAGCAGATATGCTTAAAAGCCTCAACATTCAGAGGTTGATGGCAATACATGAAACCGGCCTTTATTGTTATTGCTAGTTTTTATGTTTTATTTTTTACAATTTTTTTTAAGTAGGCTTCACACCCAATGTGAGGATTGAACGCAGGACCCTGAGATCAAGAGTTGAATGCTCCACCAACTGAGCCAGCCAGGTGCCCCAAAGATTTTTTTTTAAGTAATCTCTATGCCCCAAGGTGGGGCTGGAACTCATGAACCCTAGATCAAGAGTCACGTGGTCTACTGATTGAGCCAGCCAGGCTCATTATTGCTAGCTTTTAAAAAATGGGTATTTCAAGTCAGTTAAAAAATATAGGTAACACTGTCAAAGCAGCCCTAGAGAGCCCTTTCCTCTCCAAATAGGTGAGAACATAGTGAAAAGACAACTTGAACCAGGAAGCAGGCCCTCACCAGACACACCTTGATCTTGTACTTTGCAGCCTACAGAACTGTGAGAAGTTTCTGTTGTTTATGAGTTTGTGCATATAAATATGTGTGCACATACTTGGAGAGGAACAGCAGGACCTTTCTTAAAGCATCATGTTTAGCCAACAGAAAAATCAGCCATACCCACTGGTACATAACGGGTTCAGTAGTCAACTTTGCAGTTGATTTTTGTCTACTCATAGAAATTCATTTCATGGGGCACCTGGGTGGCACAGCGGTTAAGCGTCTGCCTTCGGCTCAGGGCGCGTGATCCCGGCATTCTGGGATCGAGCCCCACGTCAGGCTCCTCCGCTGTGAGCCTGCTTCTTCCTCTCCCACTTCCCCTGCTTGTGTTCCCTCTCTCGCTGGCTGTCTCTATCTCTGTCAAGTAAATAAATAAATAAATCTTTAAAAAAAAAAAAAAAAAGAAATTCATGACTGATGTATACAAGCCCAATTAAGGTATGTAAATTCAACCCCCCTCCCCCGCCGCCCCCCGCCCCAAGGTTCATCGTCTGATAGAACACACTTTCTTAAACTCTTTCTGGGGTGAAGAAACATTGTACAACATTGTTAGATTATTTCCGGAATCTGAATGATTTAAATATGAAGGCCACCAAGATTCACTTTGAATAGTTCTGCTGCTGTGTTTGAGAGTAACACTAGAAGAAGTACCAGCTCTTTCGTCTGAGTATGCAGACCTCTCACAGGCTGTAAACACCAGCTGTCCAAGGCTTTAGGGGAATCACTGTTCGGACTGCTTCTATAGGGTCTCCTCTCTTTGGTTGAGAACACAAGCCTCTCCTTACACCCCTCTCTTTACCCAAAGCTGGAGATTCCAGTGGGAACCCTAAAAAAGTTGGGGGTGAGCAGGACTAGAGGAGACGGAAGGCACAAGAGGAATGTTTCTTCCACGCTCATGGACTAACCCTATTCCTGCGTGGTCCCCTGCAATTTCTATGGCTGGCCCGAGCTATAGCTCTCAGTAGGCACAGACCTGCTTCAACTCCAGTCTGGCCTTCCCCTTCATTTGTGCCAACGGTTACTTTTTAAAAAGTTTTTTTTTCTTCTCATTGAATTTCCTCGGGCCGCACATGGGGCAACGCAGCAAGCACGACACAGGGCGGGAAATAAGATACAACCTGTGATCTCTGAACTGCTTTCAAGACGGTGGGGGCTTTTTCATTCAGAAAAAAGGAGGCCGGATGGGAGGAAACACAAAGCAAGCTGCCAATGACAGGAGTAGGCGCGGCCGCGCGGGCACGCCGGGCCGAGGCCTGCACGCCGGGCCGAGGCCTGCACAGCGCCCGGGCCACAGCCGGAACCAGGCCACTAGACGAAACCCGGCGGGTGCGAGGGCCGCAGTGCGGGGACCGAGGCGGCCGCCCGCGTCCCCAGCAGATCCCTGCGCCGCAAGCTCCGGCGCACGTGGCCGCCACGGGCTCAAAGTCCAAGGGCGGCGGGAGGTCTCGGGGCCCTGGGCGTGCTTCGGCTCCCACACCACAGTGGGAGTAACGAAGCTGACCGCCGCTCTCCGGCCACGGGCGCGCTCCCCCCACTCCACAGCAGGCCCTCAGGGGCCCGCGCTCAGCCACCTCCTCCGCCCCCAACCACGGTGGCAGCGGGCCGGGCGGGGAACCGGAACCGCCAGAGGGACGGCCCGCCCTTCTCTCGCGAGAAGCGAGAGAGGACGAAGGTTGGTCGGGCGACGGGAACGCAGCCAATGAGAGAGCGGGAAGGGTGTGATCGACGGCTCTCCGAGCGCCGTCTCTAAGCCCCGCCCCGGCTGCGGAGGCCCGGGTCGCCGCCCGCCTTTCCCTGCCCTCCCCGTCTTCCCTCCCCTCCCTGCTCCGCTCTTCTCTTCCCGTCTGAGGTGGCGGCCAGCCTCCCTCCTCTCCAGCTCCGTTTCGGCTCCCGCCCTGGCTCCCCGTTTCCGTCGGGCCCCGACACCGGCTTGAGCGCTTCCCCCGTGACTCCAGGGTGGCCGTATAGCCGCTGGCCCCTAGAGTCCCCGCGCCTTGTGCTTTCCCTGGGCCTCGGTCGTCGCCGTCCCCCGCCATGAATGAGGAGTACGACGTGATCGTGCTGGGCACCGGCCTGACGGTGAGTCCCCCTCCCCCGCGCCCTGCAGCCCGCGCCGCGGGAGGCCGGGCCCACCCCGCGGGGCCGCGCCGTGGAGGACTGCGTCCCAGTGCACGCGGGGTGCCGTCGTCGTGGGGGGCGCGACCCGGGGCGTGTCCCGGGGCGTGGGGGGCCTGCGGCGGAGGCTCGCGGCGGCCGCGCGGACCGGTCGCAGGGGGCCCCGGGTCTGCCCCAGAAGTGCAAGGACAGACCCGGAGATGGAGAACCCGGTCCGGGGGGTGGCCTGATGCAGAGCGACGGGGAAGTAAAAGTGGGTGGGAAACGAGAGAAAAGCCCGCTTGGGGTGTGGGTGCCCCTCCGCCTCCTCTCCGGGTTGATGGCCTCTCCCGATTGGAAACGGAAAAGCACCAGGCGGGGTGGGGGAGGGCGGGAGCGCTCGCAGCTGCGTTTCCTACTTCGACTACAGCCACCGCTGCTCGTCGGTCTCGGCCTACAAGAGCTAGGCACAAGATTTTGTGACAAGTCATTGGATAATCAGTGTCTTGTAACTGATGCAGTTCAGTGAACTTAGAGAAAATTAGCTTTTTTATGCCCCCCCCTTCAAATGAGAAGCATTACACATTCCTTTTAACCACTCTCATCCCACTTAGCGTCTGTGGAATTGGAAATGAGTGTTCACAAAGCGTGCCTATCCGATGCTTTCTCTCCTGACCTTTGCCATCTTCTCCTTTGGTTTGGTCCGTTCCCGCGTCCATTGTCTCTTCTGGGGGTTTTCCCCTAAGAAATGGAACGGTGATGGGTTGCTAGAGGCCAGGTTCTTTCCTGTAGACTAGTCCGAAGCAGACATGTGACTGGCTAGGAAGTAGTACCAAATAGATGAGGTCGCTTACCTAGAAAACTAAATAGTCATTTTTAATGTGCGGGATTTGGTCGAATTTCTTCTTAGGTGGCGAGTTGGAAGACGGTGGGATGCCTAAATGAACAGGCAGGCCTACCAGCTGCAGGGCTGTTTTTCTTCAGTTAGTATTTTTAAAGTGTCTAATTGGCATTGCAAGCCTAGTAGTTCATGGAGGATTTTGGGCGAACAGGCCCCGTTGCTGCCAGCGTGTTGTAAGAGCCAGTTCTGTTTTTTCTAGGGTTGTTGCTGGTCTTTCAAATTTGCTCTTGATTAGGTCGTTGGACATGGACAAATGAGTGGAAATCTGCCCTGCGGGTTTCTACATGCCTGGAACAGAAGCATCACTTTGTGTCAGAGATAGCACGGTCTTACTGGATAGCAACCAAGTTAATATAATGCACTTTATTTAAGTATTCCTTTGGGTTAATTGTGACTTTTTTGATGAGTGATAGGTACTTAACTGGAAATCAGACCAATTTCTGCCCTCACTTTACAGCTGTGATAACTTTAATCCCTATGAGCCTTCTTAGATTGCTTTCTGAGATGTTCTTTGAGAATTCTATCCATGCAGAGCATTCACATTATTACCACCATTGATAGGAGTAGTGATGGTGGGATGATTTGGTAATGGTAAATGTGTACCCTCATTTCTAGTGACACAAATACTGCTTAACGTTAAATAAGATCACTAAGGTTAGAAACCTCAAATCAGAATGGACTGGAGTGAACATACCACTTAATTTTCTTATTTTTTGGCTTATAAATATTTAGTGCCAGAGAGTTAATAACCTAAAAACAGGCATACTCTATCAGTTATGGGTATGAAATAGTAGGTGATGGCTGTATGTCAAGTACTTTTAGTGCTATTAACTTGCTACTTTTAAAGAAAATGTGTCAGAGTTACTCTGTTGCCTAGTATTGGCACTGTTTTGTATCAGTTGTTCCTTATAAAATGAAGGTCATGGTGATCCACAAATGTTGATAGTAACTTTAATAAATAAAACATAAAACCTGTAACTTGGAACAAAATCATTATCCAGGAGAAATGGAATATTTCGTGTAATCGAATTTTCTAAGGAATTGAAGATTATCCTTCTAAAGAACCACCACTTTCTGAAAAAAGCCTTTCCAAATGACTTCACAACTTCTTTAACAAACTAAGGAACGTAATTTACTTGATAACTAAGATTTCACATCATGAGGATTAATTATTGTGTTAATGCTATAACATAATGAAGCCATCGAAACACCTGGTAAGCTTGGGCGCTCCTTATTAAGTACTCTCAGACTGCTGGCTTTGGGAGTTAGTTCAGTCTGCTCTTCCATTTTTTCCCTCCTCCCTTACTTTGCTGTTAGGCTGGTGACTTTTCCTTTTTTTTATTTCAGTGTGAATAGCCAACATCTGACCACCTAATACGCTGCTTGTAATTGACTTTGGGGTTGGCAATAAATTCTTGAATCTTCTTAAAAACAGTATAAAAGGGTAACTAGTTCCACAGCTATCTGTGGCTCTCAGAAATATCTGTGTTGTTTTGTTCTACGTAATAATTCTGGTAAGGACTTACGAATAGAAACGTGTACTTTAGTGAGATTTGACCAATATTCTCAGTATTAGATGTTTAGAAATTATTTTACATCCCAGACGTAATTTTACCCTTTTTCTTTATTAAAATTTTGTGATTTAAAGGAGTTTTTTAAAAATATCTGATTTAAAAATCTTAAATTGTCTCTCAGATTTGCTCCTTGAAAATCCTTGCCATTGCTGTGTTAGAGTTTTGTAGATGGACTTTCTATCCACTGCAGTAGTGATCATAGGGTCAATACTGTACAAATATCTTACTTTTGGAAGGTATAAATATCTTGTAGGCAGTCTGTATTTCATATCAGTTTCAAGCCTACTGGCCCCATAGGATAGAAGTAAAATCAGACACATTTTAGCATCTTGAAGTAGTAGTGAGATATTTGGTTTGAAAAACCACTAACTAAATGTTTTGGCTCACATCCATGATCATCAGCAATCCCCTTTACCTTCCTTCCCCTTGTACCTGATTAAAGACTCTTACTGGAGTAGTGGCTTACCCAGTTTCACTTATTTAAACTGTGACCGTTGTGGTCAGTTATGGGCAATAAAAAGGTAAACACATCTGTGTATAAACAAATGGCTTATCATATGGAGGGTGACGAATAGTCAATATGAGGAAGTACTAGGTGCTGGACTAGAGCTTCAAGTGTGGGAATTCAGACAGGGGAAGCAGGAAGACCTTCATAAAGAAGGAGGTATGTAAGCTGGCTTTAAAAAATATTGGTAAGCTTGGAGCAGGAGGCATGATTTTCTAGGCAGAGTGAGCAGGATGGATTGGTATCGAGAACAGGATGTATATAAGGAATAGGGAGTTTATTTTGCCTGAAACAGAAGGTATGAAGAGGCGTATTGGGAAATTGGGCTGGAGAGAGGGCCTATCACTAAGAATGTTGAATGTATTAGACTAAGAAAAATTTGAACTTTATCTTTTAGGCAGTGGGAGAGGATTTTGAGCAGGAAAGATATAATTAGAGCCAGTTTCAAGAAAAATGATCTTTTGACAGCATTTAATGGGATGCATTCAAGAGGCAGATATTTAAAGGAACATTCTGCTGAAAACAATTATTTTTACTATGTTGTTGCTGACATATAATATTGAGATTAACTGATTTAAAAATGTTCTAGTTAATGCATTTTCCCCATAATTCTAGGTAAGTAGCTTTCAAAAGTCACTTTTCTTTAGTATTAGTTTTTAGTTACCTTGTTTTCCTTATCACATTTTTGTGTGCATTTATTTTCTGTTTGGGTTTTTTATTGTTGTCGTTTATGTTTTGTTTTTCCTTGTAACAACTTTAAAATTCAGTAGGACTTAGGGTTCTAGTGGGTACTTAGTTTGGTCTCTTGGAAGATCTGTCAGAATATTAATGTACTGTGACTGTATTCTCTTGGAAGCTTACTCTCTAGAGCAGGAACGGTTTGGGCATTAATTTTTCCAAGACACCAGGATACTCTTTAGTACCACTGACCTAGGAAGCTGTTTAGGTCGATCACGGTTCATAAATAGGAACACCATGCAGGCCTCTTCAGGACATTAGAGGTATTTCCCCCCTAATGTATTTAGGTGCTGTCCAAATAAGTTATTCTGATTATTGCAACTCCGGTGATATGTGTGGGGTGCTGAAGGGAAGTGAACTTCATACCACTGATAGGGCCCTTCCCTCACCCCCACACAGCAACAGGTACTAGGACTTGGCTGCAGCTGACCTTTAAACATTTGATCTGGATACCTCTTTTTATGTAGAACATGAAATGCCAGGTGAGTGGCAGATGCCATTATCCTAAAGAACTTAGATTCTGAAGGTGGTTTTATATTTCCAGTTATTCTGGATGCAAGTTTGTATTCTTATCCTGCTCAGGTCCTTCGCGGGTGAATTTGAATTAAATGTGGAGTACTCTCATCCGTTAGATGTAAAACTAACATGTTGGTTAATAGTCACTAAAACATAGATTTTTCTGGTAAAAGTTATCAGTATTGTTGATATATATGATGGGTGGACCAAGTTTTCTAGTGCAAAAAAAGGAAATTCATGTAGAGTATTTTCTCTGGCTCTAGTGTGCTTTGCTTGTTATTCTATATTCATCAGCTAGGTAGTAGTATTGGGTTTTAATTTTGAGTTAATTTTGTAAGATATTAAAATTTGGGGATCATTAATATATACCCTTTGCCCAGATATGATTGACAAATTTTATCAGTGCATTAGTTCATCCCATGCTTTAAAGCAAAATGTAAAGTATTACACTTAATGCTACTATGTATTTCATCCTTTTGGCGATGTAAAAGCAATCTTTTATAGAGGGGCTTAGGAGAATCCATGAACCTGCAGATTTAACTAGCTTTTGTCGTATTTGTTCTAAGTAATGCTTCTAAAGGTAGTTGTTATTAGCTCTTTGGACTTCAGTGAATCTTTAAATTATTGAGCCCTTTATTTTAGGCCTCCCACCTGTAGTGCTTGCTTTAGAGCCATGGTCCAGTGAGTGGATCATGCTTATTTGCAGGGGAGTGTGGAAAGTTATATATAGAAGATATGCAACACTCTGAGTTGCTTGCTGTGATTTTGCTTCCAAAAGTTGAGCTCTGGAGTCTGCCTGTGTTGGCTGGAAATAGGACTGTTTCTCTTCCTCTGTTTCTGTCATAACCTGTTTTTGTGAAAGTAAATTTTATTTTACTTTCATGTAATATGTTGAACCATGTATGTTATTGCTTCTTTGGGTTTTGCTTTTTGGACAAGTAAATTGCTTTTGAAAAGATTAGGGTTGATTTTTGTAGTTGTAAAATGCCTTCAGTTCTCTTTATCAAGGCATCCTTACAGTAGAAAGGCAAGCCACAGAGTGGAAGTTTGCAGTGCATAGAACCAGTGAGGCACTTTTATCTATCCAGAATATAAAAAGAACTTTTATATAGCAGTAAGAAAAAGAAACCCATTTTTAAAAAAGGGCAAATAACTTGAATAGGCACTTATCAAAAGAAGATACCATAATTATCAGTAAACTAAAAAAACTAAAAAAGTGCTCAACCTCATTAGTTGTCAGGAAATGCAAATTAAACCACATCCTAACTATAGAATGGCTAAAATTAAAAAGAAACAAGTGTTGGGCAAAATTTGAAACAACAGGAACTTTCATACACTGCTGTGACAAAAGTGTAAATTAGTGCAACCACTTTGGAGAGCTGTTTGGGAGTTATCTGCTGAAGTTGAACATAGCTGTGCTTTCCTTGATATATATCCAACAAATGCATAATAAAATATGTTGAGAATATTTATAGAGCATTATTTATAAGAGTCAAAAACTGGCAACTGTCCAGATGACCATTAATGGTAGAATGGATAAATAAATGGTCTTATAGTCGTGCGGTGTATTCATTCAACTAAAGCCTCTATCGCTTTGTTACCCAAATTATGGTCCTTGGATCAACTGCTTCTGCAACACCTGAGAACTTACTAGAACAGCAGGAGGTTAGGCCTCAGGCCTAGTATACCGAATCATAAAATCTACAGTTGAACATCCCCAGTTTTTTGTTTTAAGTGGGCTCTAAGCCCGACGTGGGGCTTGAACTCACATGGTCCAGTGATCTAGAGTCCCGTGCTCTACTGAGCCAGCCGCGCACCCCTAGCATGATCCCCCGTTGATTCTTACGCTTATTAAAGTTGGCACAGTGCTGCTTTAGTAATGGTTCTGGAATTGGTCCTGGACCAGCCTCATTAACATCACCTGGGAACTCGCGAGAGAGGCATTCTCAGCCCCAGCCCAGTCCTATGGGTGGGAGTCCCAGGGTCTGTTTTAACAAGACCTCCAAGTGTTGTGGATGCAAAGTGAAGTTTGAGAACCTGCTTAGAATTTACATTCCAAACACGTTCTCAGGTGGTCCTGAGTTGGGAAGCAGCCTTCGGGAGATGCGTCCTCCGCTTGCAGGGTTAGGCAGACTTTCTGTAAAGGTCCATGTCAGAAATAGGTTACAGTCTCTGTCACGACTACACTTCTGCCGTGCACAGTGAGAACAGATGTAGACAGTATGTAAATGAATGGGAATGGGTGTTTACCAGTAAATCTTTATTTATGAGAATCACATGCAGACTGGACTTGGCTCCTGTGCTTTGGGGACCCCTGCTCTGTAGCAGTGAGAATAAGTACATTTCAAGAACACGCAAAACATAATTTGGATGAATCTTGTAAACATAATGTTGAATAAAAGGTATATACAAAAAGGATACTGCATGATTCCATTTATTCAGAGTTTAAAAACAGGCAGAGTGAATCTGCACTCTTAGAAATCATGAGAGGGGATGGGGCGTGGGGGTGGAGTTAGAACTGGAATAGGGCATGAAGTGGCCTTCTGAAGCACTCATAGTATTTTGTGTCTTGATCTAAATAAGATAAGACGCATCTTTCTAGAGCAAAATTTGAACCTGATAGTAATTAAAAACCTTTAAAAATACTAAAATCAATAGATACATTATGGAGTAAAATTAATGAATTTTTAAAATAAAAATATCAAAGTCAGACTTCTAGGGGAATGAGATTGTTCCCTGCTACCTAGGGTCTTTGGAGTAAATTTGAAAAGCCCTAAGGATTAATGAGGATACATGGAATTCCCCTTTTCTTTTAAAAAAATAAAGCCTTGGTCACCAAAACACGGGTGTAAAGAGTTTTCAGTGAATGTGTATCCCATCTCTGTTTCTTCTCATTAATTCATTAATCATATTCTTTCTTGATTTTCCCCCCTCTGTCTTGATAGGGTATATCTTAGTATATTCATGCTTTATTTACCTTTTCTTGAGACTGGACATTTATAATCCTCTATTGCCAATTTATTTATGGTTATCTTGGATGCTTCCTTTAGAGCTGTAGTTCTCAAACTCTTTGGTTTTGGGATCTATTTATACTCTTAAAAATTAAGGACCCTGAAGAGTTTTATTTATAAGGGTTATGTCTATCAATATTTATCATTAGAAATCAACACTGAGAATTTTTAAAAATTATTAATTCACTTAATGATAAACCCATTACATGTTAATATAAGTTTTATGAAGTGTAACTATATCTTCCAAAACAAAATTGTGAGAAGAGTTTCATTGTTTTACATCTTTTAAACCATTTATTTATTTTTAAAGATTTTATTTTAGAGAGTGGGCATGTGCAAGTGGGGGTGGGCAGAGAGAGGGAGAGAAAGTCTTAAGCAGAGTCCTTGCTGAGCACGGACCCTGCCGCGGGGCTCGATCTCACAACCTTGAGATCGCAATGCGAGCCAAAACCAAGAGTGTGTCACTCAGCTGACTGCACCACCCAGGTGCCCATGTTTTACCTTTTCTGGCTCTCTAACGACAGCTGGGTTCTCATCTGCCGTGGTGTTCAGACTGTGAGATGCTGCCCCAGCTGAAGTGTACCAAGAAAATCAAGCCTCATGCTGATGTGTAGTCGGAAGAGGGAGGAGCATTTTAATAGCCTTTCACATTGTTGTGGATATTCTTTGATTTATACCAAAATGTAAATGGCAGGGTTTTTTTTTAATGATTAATTATAGTGTGAAATCTGCAGCCACATCTGCCAAATACCTAAGTCTGAATAAATTGGTCTGTTGTTCTTTCAAATAAAATGATGATCCATGAGAAAAAGTAGCTAGTTCAGCTTACAGATCAGTTGTACAAAAGGTTTTCCTTGAGCCAGCGTTACTTTATGTGGACTTCCCATTTTGTTACCCAGAGCATTAAAAAGGTGGGCATTCAAGGGTGTACATTTAACAGAGGTAATTTTTAATGCTTCATCAGGGACCTTTTTGAGTGAAACTAGCCTTGTTTTGTTTTGGTTTTTGTTTTTAAACTGCGAGCCCCTGGTGGTGGAGAGTATAATGACTAGCGCAGTGTGCAGCAACTGCCCTAATTTTTCTCTACCATTGGTCTTGCACCGTCGGTGCTAATGTCAACAGTGAAAAAATAGTCTTAACCTTGAGGCCCATGGGGTTCCACAGACCACACTTTGAACCCTAGTCGCTTTAGGGTTATGTTATGTTGTCCTTAAGTTATGTCATATGTTGTACATACGTTAAGTATTGGGTGCTCTAAGGGTGTTTAATTTCAGGGCTTTTATTTTATTTTTTAAAGATTTATTTATTTGAGAGGGCACGCACACGCATGCACAAGCCCGGGGGGTGGGGAAGGCATGGGGGTGGGGAGAGAAGACTCCTAGCTGAGTGCGGAGCCTGATGCAGGGCTTGACCCCTGGACCCTGAGATCGCAACTCGAGCCAAAACCAAGAGTCATATGCTCAACTGACTGAGCCATCCAGGTGTGCCTGATGAGGGGCTTTAGAAAAAAAGTATCTGGGGGAAAAAGTATCTGAAACATGTGGTGACACTTCACTTCTTTTGAAGATACTTGTGCTTTCCCTGTAGGAATGTATCCTGTCAGGTATAATGTCAGTGAATGGGAAGAAAGTTCTTCACATGGATAGAAACCCGTACTATGGAGGAGAAAGTGCGTCTATAACACCTCTGGAAGATGTAAGTATTAGAATACATTAGTATGCCTTTCATTCTTTAAACTTTTACTTGTGAATCTCAACTTTACTCTTTATAAGAGGTTTAATTTTGTTTTATTAACTAGATTATCTGTAGCATCCTATTTTTCCGGAGACTGTTAGTTTTAGGGCTTGTTAAGTTGCGACCTTACTGCCATCTGGAGCAGTTCGCTGTTACGTCTTGAAGTGCAAGTTCTCGTGCGGGGTCTGATACATGCCGCGCACAGGGCCGTGCTCTCCGCCTGGCTTTATGTATTCCTCCAGTTACTCAAGGAGAGATTTTTATCCCCCTCTTTCCGATGACAAAGTAGTCTGTGTTACTAAAATCAGAGGATTGTGAGCCTGGATCGTCAGACTCCAGAGCTTCGGTTCTTTTTGCTCTACTCCCCTGCCTCCTACCTTTTTAGACTGTGGGCACATGAGGCATTTCCAAAGTGTGTTTAGCCGAACGTTCCTCCGGGAGGTCTGTTGAGCATCCACACGCGTGGAGACGAGCCGTACCATGTGTCATCAGTTACTGTCAGTCATGACTGATGAAGTAGACTTCATATTCTTATCAAAATTGTTTTCTCTGTGCAGGCCTACAGAAAAGTTGAAAGAATAATACCAGTGGATCAACCTTCCATCTGGATTTAGCCATTAACATTTTGCAATATTTGCTTTATGTCTTTTTTTGTTACTGGTGTGCATCCTTGAAAGTAATAGACATCATGTTATTTGACCTAAATATTTCAGCATTTACTGGCTAAGAATAACATTCTCCTACATGATCATAATATCGTTCGTTATCACATTTAAGGAAATTAGCAGTAATACCCAGATGACAGTCAAATTTCCCAGTGACGCCAAGAATGTCTTACATTGCGTGTGGTGGCAGTGTTTTCTTTTTTTAACTACTTTAAACATTGCCTTTGGTCTTGTTTCTCTTTATTCTCTTAATCTACAGAAATCTCCCCACTTTTTTTTCCTTTTGAAAAGTCCACACTAGCTTAGTTGTATATCACATCAGGAGCATAGAATGTCTAGACTCCCGCACTCTTCTGATGCCCACTTTCACCTGAGTTAAGGCGATGACCACCAGATCTCTTCATTGTTAGTAATCTGTAGAGCAATATGTTGGCATCATTCCTTCTACCCTGAATACATTCGTTAATCTTCAGTAAGATGAGCAAGCTGTCTCCCCCGCCCCCACCCCCTTGAATATACTCAAGGACTTGGGGATATTTTTTTTTAGTAAATACACCACCTTTGCTTATTCACTTCCACATTAGCAACAAAATGAATATTCCCAAATTTTAGACCATAAGCTTCTTTTTATCTAGAGCTCCTACTCAACTCACATAAGTTATAAATTAGCTGGAACTAACTTTTTAAATTTGAAGAATCCAGAATTTATTTTTGACTCCTTACATAACTACAGAAGCAAAATTAAACCTTTTTTTAGCTTTTTATTCAGGAGAGAATGAGTTTAAATGATTTCTACAATGATGTGTCTGCATAGCTAGTGTGTCATTGACAAATTGTTTTGTATTTGTGCTGTTCTGTTAGTAAAAAAATACCTCTGTAATACTTATTTTAGAATTCATTAGTTTAGTAGTATATTTAACTTAGAGTTGTATTGGAATTTCTCTAAAAGTTTTATCTGATGAAAAGTGAAATGCTGTTGTTACACCTTACGTCACTGTTGGTGGTCGGTTATTATACCAAAACCAGGTTGTGGAAGAATAGTTGCATAGCATAATGAAGAGCAAATTTTGTTACATTATGGGTAATTTTTGTTTTGGTTTTAGTTATACAAAAGATTTAAAATACCAGGAGCACCACCAGCATCGATGGGGAGAGGAAGAGACTGGAACGTGGACTTAATCCCTAAATTCCTCATGGCCAATGGTAAAGCATTCTGACATTTATGGCGGTACATGACTCCGATTTAAAAGTAGACTCTAGCTCTTGACAGAGCGTATTAATCCTCGCATGTGAAAGTAGACTTTGTCGATGGCAGCAGTTTGGTGAGTAGACTGTGGGCCATTAGAGGTGTCTGGAGTTTATAAGAGTGGAGGAGGGGGTGACTCCTTCCTGATTGGTTTTGGAGACACAAAGTTAGGACATGGCGCAGTGTATATGAAAACCGAAGTGTCTATAGCGCCCCTTCATTTCAATTTTTGTCACTCTGTCATACCTAAAGGCAAGATAATGGATTGATTATTTATTTAAGTTGACTCCACGCTCAACATGGGGCTTGAACTCATGACCCCAAGATCAAGAGTCGTATGCTGTACCCATGGAGCCAGCCAGGCGCCCCCATGGATTTTTTTAAAAGTATTTGTTAGACAGTGAAATGGTTTCTAGATGTTTATTGCCTTTCATATTGGTCGGCCTTAGGCTTTATACATTTTTCTTTTGAGGTTTTTCAATTTTTCCTTGTCGATGTGAAGGAGCTCTTTATAAAGACCATGGAATAAATAATCCTAACGTAATCGAAGGTATTTTTTCCAGTCTGTGATTGGCTTTCTATATAGCCGCGTTGTATTTTTCTTTCGCACATGAGCTTTTACTTTTCATGTAGCTATACAGATTGATTTTTTTTCTTCTTTTTATTATTTTTGATTTGGAAGGGTATGCTTAAAATTTTTCTCTTTACCTCAAGGTTATAAAAATATTAAATATTTGCTATTAATGGTTTTATAGTTTAATTTTTTCGTTGTAAAAATAAATTCACCTATTTTACTTTGTAAGTTAATTTCTTATCCTGTTTGATAACTTTACTTTAGATTTTTCTGGTTTTTTTGTGTTGTTGTTTTTTAAGTAATGTTTGCACCCAACATGGGGCTCAAACTCAGGACCCTGAGATTGAGAGTCACAGCTCTTTCAGCTGAGCCAGCTAGGTGCTCCCTCTGTTAACCTGTTTGAGAAGTAGAGATTGAGATTTATTTTTTCAAAGTGGTTAATCAGTTGTCCCTCAACACCATTTATCTTTTCCACTTTGATTGAACTTTTATAATATATTAAGTTCTTAGACATGGGTCTTTTCCCCCCTAATTTGTGGATTAATCGGTATACCTGTACAATTTACTTTAACGCCTGGCTGCATAAAGCTCTCTTCATTACTTTATTTTTTTTCAAAAAAAATTTTTAAGTGGTGCCTGGGTGGCTCAGTCGATTAAATGTCTGACTGCAGCTCAGGTCATGATCTCAGGGTCCTGGGACCCAGTCCCATGAGCTTAGCGGGGAGTCTGCTTGTCCTCTCTGCTCTGCCCCACTCGCTTGTGCATGCACTCTCTCACTCTCAAATAAAATTTTTAAAAATATATTTTTTATTTTGATTGTCCTAGTGTTTCCTTTCACATGAGCTTTAAAATAATTTTGTTTCTCGAAAAGTTCGCTATTTTTAGCATACCAGATTTCTTTGGTTTATAGACAGGTAATATTTTTAATTGTATGCCTGGTTTTATTCTTTATCTGAAATTAATGTTCATTTTATTTTTTGTTTATTTTTTTAAAGATTTATTTATTTATTTTAGAGGGGGAGAGGGAAAGAGAGAATCCGAAGCAGGCTCGATGCTCAGCCTGGGGCCTGGGGCAGGGCTTGAACTCGACTCTGAAATCATGATCTGAGCTGAAATTAAGAGTCGGATGCTCAATTGACTGAGCCACCCAGGCGCCCCTGAAATTAATATTCATTTTAATTAGTACAGATTGAATAATATAAACTGAATAGCACAAATTGGTGAAAATTTTTTCCTGTTAGTTGCCTCTCTTTATAATAGGAACTTAAAGGAAACTCAAACCCATTTGCAATAGTACTATAACTCTAAACTTCACACCTGTAATAATTATTAATACAGGTTTTACAAAAGCAAGTTGATAAAGTTATTAATCTTGAAGTTGTAACATTAAAAAAATACTATGCTGAGCAATAGGTGTGCATTCTGTTTGTCCCATTTAGAACATGGCATTCGAGACCTTTTTTGGTAGGGGTTGTTGGACAATGTTAGAAAAAACTAGGATAGCCATTAGTATAAGCCACAATAAATGTACTTTTATTTCTGCTGGTTTTTGAAGGTAGTAAGGCTTAAGTTACAGTTTGAACTGTGGGACTTTTTTAGGTCAGCTGGTTAAGATGCTGCTTTATACAGAGGTTACTCGCTATCTGGATTTCAAAGTGACTGAAGGGAGCTTTGTCTATAAGGGAGGAAAAATCTACAAGGTTCCTTCCACTGAAGCAGAAGCCCTGGCATCTAGTAAGTAATTTTATTTTATTTTCTCAGAACATTGAGATTTTATAATGGAAAGGAATCTTAGAAATCACATTTAATGTCCCTCGTTCTGACAGCCATCTGTCCACTCATCCAGTCAATAATATTTATTGAATGTCTGTTCCTTGCCTGACACCGTTCTGGGCAGTTGAGAGGACGTCATTGAAGAGAATGTTCAAAAACCCCCACCTCTGAAGCTCAGAGAGGGTTTAAGTGACTTATCTCTGTCTCATGGAACTTGGTGCTGGGGTGGGTCAGCTAGTGCTCTTTCATACTAATAATAATTCATAAGAGCTGTTTTTTTGGGTGTTTCCTGTGTGCTAGGCTCTGTGTGAAATGCTTCACATTCATTTTCTTATTTGACTTTTGAATCACCTGTATGGGTAGGGTTTCCATTTTATAGATGAGGGAACTCAGGCCTGAAGTCATGTAGGTAAGTGGCGAGATTAGAGTAGAAACTCTGGTAGTATTACTCCAGCGCCTGTGTACTGAGCTGACCGCTTACGCCTCATTGTCCAACCTGCCAAAGAGAACTTTGTTCTGGCGAAACATCCTCTAATTGATGCTGTTGTCATTCTCTGAAATCTCTGTTTTTAGGAATTTCCGGTGAGTATGGAGTGATTGTATTCTGTGCCCAAAATTATTTCCTCTCTTGGCTCAACCAAAGATTCCTGGTTAACATTTTCTTTTCTTTTTTTTTTTAAGATTTTATTTATTTATTTGACAGAGAGAGACAGCCAGCGAGAGAGGGAACACAAGCAGGGGGAGTGGGAGAGGAAGAAGCAGGCTCCCAGTGGAGGAGTCTGATGGGGGGCTCGATCCCCGAACGCCGGGATCACGCCCTGAGCCGAAGGCAGACGCTTAACGCCTGAGCCACCCAGGCGCCCCAACATTTTCTATTCCTACCTCTTTTCAATAGCAAACATCCCTAAAAAAGACCTTCTGTCCTTGAAGGTGTTGGAGTTGTTGCGCAGAGCAGTTTGGGAAAGGATGAATTTGGATGGCTAATGGGTGGATGAGTTACTATAGTAAGTGCTCGAGGAGTTTAGGGCGGGGAGCCGTTTGGATAGAGAGAAGAGAAGTGCCAGTAAATTCTCAGGGATTATTTTGGCCTGAGTGTGGGGAAAGTTCTCTCACCTAAAAACCTAATTTGAATTACTTTGGCAGCTTCTCTAACTCCATTTATTTCCTTCTTGCTATCAGGGGAGAAGATGTTGAAAGGCACTCTAGCCAGAAAGTGAAAAATCAGCCCGGAGATTTGTGGCTAAATTAGGATTGACAGCGGGAGAGGGAAAGAAATGGCTCCTACTTAAATTGAGGGAGTTAGTGGTATAATCATGGGTTAGAAATTAGTTTAAATGACAATGTAAGTTTTATTCAAATGAAGTATTTTCATAGAAATAAGAGTTCAACAGTTTGGAGAGAATCTTGCAACAAAGTTTGTGTTCTGAGCTTTTATTCTCTCTTTGAGCTCTTACCTGTGTTAACAGCTTCACTCTCCTCCGTTAAACAAATATTGAAGGACTTACCTTGTAGCAGTTGTATTTTTCCTTTTTCTGGTTTAATTTTTTAAATATGTAAAACATTTACATGACTCGAAAATCAACGTTATACGACAAGAATTTAGAGTCTTGTCCTTATTCTGTTGTCTTCTAGTCCTTCCACTTGATTGTTTTCGTTTCTGGTTGATCCTTCTTAATGTCTCTTTTTCCAAAAATAAAGCAAGTATGTTTATGTATCTGTTTTTATGATTAGGCTTATTGAGGTTTAATTTATATACAGTAGAGTTTACCTGTTTTTAGTGTACAGTTGTGTGAATTTTTTGCCAGATCCCTACTTTCTCAGCAACTGTTTTTCTGTTAATGAGTAGGATCTTGAAGTCAGAACGGCAGGCAGGAAAATCCTTGGTAGAATGAACGGGATAAGGATAGGTGGAGAAGTGGAGAAGCTCAGGAGGATGACCAAGAATAATTATTGTATAATTTTAAGAATAGCTAACGTGTTTTGGACATCACGTACAGACGTGTGTGTACTAAGGACTTCATGGGTATTCTTTACCCTTTGCTGTCACCCTGAGATGTGGGTACTAGTATCTTTAGTTTACAGATGGGAAAACTGAGGTATACAAGTGTTAAAGAAAAGCCCAAAGTAGCAAAGCTCATGACTGATAGAACTGGTTTGAGGCCAGATTTGTTTGACTCTAAAACCCCATACTGGTAACCTCTTAATATATAGTTTAAAATTACAGATTTTTAAAAGCCAATATTTTAACAACTATCCTCTGCTTTCTAGTTTTTCCATTTTTTTTTTTTGTTTTTGTTTTGTTTTGTTTTTTAATACTGAACCTTTCTGGTTTCCATCGCAGAGTTATTTCTCACATCATACGCCACTTTTTGCTGCTTTTCTCCGGGAGTTCTGATTTGTCGGGATTATCCAAGTTTAGTAAGGTGGGAGCCAGCAGACCGAGAACTCCGTATTGTCAGCTCACGCGGGGTCAGTGAGACTAGTGCTTGGCCAGGACAGTGCATTTCTGTCCGTGTGGCCTGAGCGCACACTGGCGTGTTCAGGAGCCGCACTCACGGTTGGTTCTCGTGGCGGTTCACGTGACGCCTCAAGGTTCCAGGAAGTAGTTGCTGATTGGCCAAGCGTTATTTTAATCAAATCAGTGAGAAGTATCTTTGACCTCTAAAGTCATGTTGAATGTAGATCTGTTCAGAAATGTTCCGAGAAGTTTTCATGAATGGCTTTGACATGTGTCCAGCAAAATCTTCTGTCTGAATTTAAACCTCCAGCTCGTGTATTTGTTCTCACTCTTCACTGCTGTGAGTCCTCTGTTGATGCCGAGTCACCTTTCCCATGACAGAGTGAGTGACCCCCCAGGCCGTGGCGGCCTGAAGCAGCCGGAATTAGGTCAGGCCCACCGGCACTGTACTTCAGGACAGTTCTTTGGACACTGATTTCCACTCTCACTTTTTTTAAAAATTCTGTGGTCAAATTTCTTGTTTTAATTGAAGTATGGTTGGCACACGATGTTATATTAGTTTCGGGTGTACAACATGGTGATTCAGCCAGTCTCTGCCCTGCTCGCTGCCAGGTGAGCTGCCATCTGTCACCACACGGCGCTGCTACGGGACCTTGATATGTTCCCTGTGCCAACCTTTCATCCCTGTGACGTATTCATGCCGTAACCGGAAGCCTGGACCTCCCGCTCCCCTTCCCCATTTTGCCCAGCCTCCCATCCCTCCACCCCTGACATCTGTCAGTTTGTTTTCTGTATTTATGGGTCTGTTTCTGCTTTTGTAAGTTTGTTTATTCATTTATTCTGTTTTTATATTCTACCTGCAAGTGAAATCATACAGTATTTTTTTTCTTATTTCACTTTGCAAAATACCGTCTAGGTCCATCCTTGTTGTCACAAATGGCAGGGTCTCATTGCAGTTTTGATTTGCATTCCCTGATGATGAGTGATTTGGGGCATCTTCTCTTGTGTCTGTTTGTCCTCTGAAATAGAACTAGAAAAAGTTCTATTCAGATCCTCTGCCCATTTTTTTTTATCAGTTTATTACTATTTCTCTCTCTCTCTCTCTCTCTCTTTTTCTTTTTTTTGATGTTGCGTCGTGTGAGTTAAGTTCTTTATGTGTTTTGGATTTAGCCCCTTGTCAGATGTATCATTTGCAGATATTTTCTCCCATTCCATAGGCTGCCTTTTTGTTTCATTGATGGTTTCCTCTCCTGGGAAAAAACTTTATTTTGGTGTAGTCCGACATGTAGAAGACTGTTGCTGTGGCCGATGTCAGAAGTCACTGCCTGTCTTTTCTTCTAGGTGTTTTATGATTTCCTGTCTCACATTTAGATCTTTAATCCGTTGGCAGTTTATTTGTGTGTGGTGTGCATGTGGACGTCCAGTTCTCCCAGCACCATCTGTTGAAGAGGCTGTCTTTCCCCCCCGGAACCCTTGCCTCCTTTGTCGGAGATTAGTTGCTCATACAGGTGTGGCTTTATTTCGGGGCTCTCCTGATGCACTGATCTGTGGGTCTCTCTTTGTGCCAGTACCAGACTGTGTTGATCATTACAGATTTGTTGTAAATCTCGAAATCTGGGATCGTGATACTGTCGGCTTTATTCTTCTTTCTCAAGATTGCTCTGGCTATTCAGGGTATTTGTGGTTTGTACAAATTTTAGTAGTAGTCTAGTTGTGTGAAAAATGCTGGTGGTGTTTTGAAAGGGATCGTGTTCAGTTTGTAGACTGCTTTGGGTAAGTATGGACTTTTAAGAGTATTCTTCCAATTCTCCGTGGTCAGATCTTATACCTGTAGAAAGCTTTCATTTATTCTCTTCATGAAACCGCTCTGGATTTTGTAACTTAATGTTTTAAATGTCTTGACCTAAGGTTTGTTTGTTTTTTTTCTTTGTAAATAAACCTAAGTGTGCAAGTGAATGAAGTGAAACATTTGAAATGATGTTAAGATACTACTCAGGAAACAGTAATTCGGAAAAAAGATTTTTTCTAACCCTTTTATCATATAGTTGAACATTTTTCTTCCTATGTTGTGTATCTAATATGTGGATAATTTGACTTATATTTGCTTGCATCAGTCACTGTGTGAATTGAATATGGAGCACATGTTTTGTGCCATGTTCTCTTCTAGGTTTGGGGTAGGCTGGGTTCAACAGAAGGGGAAAGTAAACAAAAAATGCTTTCTGTTCTTGAGCTTAAATTAGTGGGATTTAGGCTATAAATAAGGACGAGTATATCACATGGTGATAATGCTGTGCGGACAGATGAAGGGAGGTGGGAGGCACAGTTTTAAGTAGGGTGATCAGAGAAGGCATCAGACAGTTGAAAACTGAACTGTATATTAGCCGTCTTATTTTTACCCCTGACCACTGAACGTAAGTTGGGGCTCGTGTGGTCATAGAATATCTTTCTTTAGCCTTGTACCATTACTATGTATGCATTCTGTCCCTTTTTTTTTTTTAATTTTCAAAAAATCATTCATTCATTGACTGATTCATTTAAAGTAAGCTCCATGCCCAGTGTGGGGCTTGGACTCCAGCCCTGAGATCGAGAGGGCCATGCTCTACTGACTCTGTCAGCCAGCTGCCCCGTCCCATTTTTTTAAAGCTGGCTTGCAAATATAATCTAAACATGTTAAGTGCAGTCAGCCGTCATGAATGGCCTCATGATCATTTTAATTTTCAGTTTCGTTGATTTCAGCTATAGTCTTGGGGGCAATAATATTAAAAAATATCAAAACATGACACCGTTTCGTGAGAGTTTGTTGTTTTTAAAGTAGTCCGTAGTTAGGAAAGGGGACTAGCGAAGGAGATAAAGCCAGAACACCTTTGCCTTGGCCTCGTCTGCCGGCAGCTGTATACTCAGGTAGGGCTGCTGACTGGTAAGAGAGCTCAGGGTTTGTAAAGTAGTTTATACCTGTCTCTTCAGCCTTGCTTTTAGTATAAAAAGTGGTAAACTGATTAGGACTTTATTAAAGCAAGTGGCAGCATAATCATCTCTCCTGTGAAATGCTGGAGTGAATGTTAGCACACAGAAAAAGGGGGAGCATTCAGAATTTTAGCCGGTTGGCTGGTTTGGGTCAGAGTTGTCAAAAGAAGAGTGTTCAGGTGCATGCCCTCGTGAATGATAGTTTTTCAAAGTCATATCCACCTTGTACCTAATAAGAGACATAATTAAACTTAGTACAGTTAATTAAGTACTGGTTATAATTACTTGTGATTGTAAAATTGAAGACTTAATAACTGAGCTCTCGTAGGTTCATCTTAAAGCTAGTGGGTGGAAGCCATCCCATGTAAAAGCTCCTGTCTCACTTCGCACACGGCGTCAGAGGAGTCCTGCACCGTAATGTGGCACATTTAGACTTGCCTCTCACGCTCTCTTTTCCTCAGTGTCCTAGTGTGAATATTTGCTTTTTGACACATTCTTTAGGTTTAATGGGACTGTTTGAAAAACGTCGCTTCAGAAAATTCCTAGTGTATGTTGCCAACTTTGATGAAAAAGATCCCAGAACTTTTGAGGGCATCGATCCTAAGAAGACCGCAATGCGAGAGGTGTACAAGAAATTTGACTTGGGACAAGATGTCATAGATTTTACCGGCCATGCCCTGGCACTTTACAGAACCGATGAGTAAGTGTTTTGGGTTTTAGATTTATATTTTTCTTGGAACTGTCACTGAATTTCTCAGTTCTCCAAAATGGAAAGTCTAACAAAACAAGGACATAAGCATGTTATATTATGAAAGGTTCCAGCTGTAAATTAGTGTTAGAATCTTTTAGGTAAAATACGAAAGTAGTGAAATAAAATCATTTCAGAAAAACATTTTAAATATTTATTTTCTGATATTTATTTTCTTTATTTTAGCTATTTAGATCAGCCATGTTGTGAAACCATTAATAGGATTAAACTTTACAGTGAGTCTCTGGCAAGATATGGCAAAAGCCCGTACCTTTACCCACTCTACGGCCTCGGAGAGCTGCCACAGGGATTTGCAAGGTCAGTGTCCATCGCTAACCTGGTCCCCTCTTCAGCGGAAGGACAGGATCCCTGCTTGGGGATGATGAGAGGTCTGTGAGCTCTGAGGTGCTTTTCTTTTTATTGAAATAAACTTTATATAAAATGAAACCACAGATCCACAGTAAAAAATTCAGTGTGATGAGTGTACAGACCTGTGTATCTAACACTCCAGTCAAGAGAGGAAGCGGTTTTGTCTGGGAAGCTCCCTGGTGTCACCTCACGACCGCCCCCCACCCCCGCAGCAGCTCCTCTGTGACTCCTTTCACGGTAGAGTCCTCGTGCCTGTCGCGGAAGGTCACGCAAAGGCAGTGATATGATACGGACTCATTTGTGTCTGGCTTTTGTTTAACAATATATTTGAGATCCGTTTATGTGGCTGCATGTACTGTGGTTCATTTTAAAAATATTGAGTGGGTTTCCCTTCGCAAATCGACCACATTTTCGTGTGGATGGACGTCTGGGTGGTTTTCAGGTTGGGGGTTTTCGGAGTGAAATACTATGGACTTGGGTGTAAAAGTCTCTGCGGACGTGGGTTGTCGTGTCTCATCGGCCAACGTGCGGGAGTGGAGCTCGGCCGAGACGGAGCGCGGAGGTGTGAGCGCGGGAGACCCCGCCGGGCAGCCGTGCAGAGTGCTGTGCCACCTGCCGCCGCACCGCGCCCGCCCTGGGGGTCCGTGCCGCCCCCCTGCCTAGTCAGCAGCTAGTGCTGTCCGTCCGCCTGACTTGAATCACCCAAGTAGGTGTGACACTCTCATCCTGGCTTGAACGCGCATTTCCCGAGAACTCGTGTCGATCTCCTTTTCGGGAGCTTTTTGGCCATTTGTATAATTTTGTGATCGTTGATGTCTTTTGCACGTTTTTAAAGATTGGGCTGTGTTTTTTGGTTGTGATTTGTAGGAGGTCTTGAAGTCTGGCGGCAGGTCTTTGGTCAGATATGTGTATTATAAATGTTTTCTCCCAGCGTGAGCCTTGTCTTCTGTTCAGTGGAAGTTTTAAATTTTGATAATATATCAAGTTTTTTAGTTATACTTAGTGCTTATTGGGTCCTGTCTGAGAAAGTGTCACATACCTCAAGAGCACAAAGATTGTCTCTGGTGTCTTTTTCTAGAAACTTCACAGTTTGGGCTTTGTGTTTAAATTTATAATTCATTGTGAAATAATGTTGGTGTGTGGGGTGAGGTAGGGCTTGAAGTTCATTTTTTTTCTGTACCCGTGTTTAGTTCTTCCGGCACCATTGCTGAAAAAACTTTCTTTTCCAGTTGTGCTGGTGCCTTTGTGGCAAATCAGTTGGCCGTAGATCATATCTGTTTTGTTCCATTCGTTTTTATTTTTTCTTACACCATTACCGTAGCATCCTGATTTTTCTAGTTTTTCTTTCTAAAAGACTTTTTAAAAGTTTTTTTTTTTTTTAATATTTTATTTATTTATTTGAGAAAGGGAGCACGAGCCAGGGGGGAGGGTGTGGGGAGCGGGGGGAGGGTGTGGGGAGCGGAGGGAGAGGGAGAAGCAGGTTCCCCCACCGAGCAGAGAGCCCGATGCGGGGCTCGATCCCAGGACCCCGGGATCATGACCTGAGCTGAAGGCAGACGCTTAACGGACTGAGCCACTCAGGTGTCCCTTAGACTTTTTAATTTTTAAGTAATTTCTACATCCAGCATGGAGCTCAGACCCCAGACCCACAGATCAAGAGTCGCGTGCTGCACTGACAGAGCCAGTCAGGTGCCCTCTGATTCTAGTCTAGTTTTACATTAAGTCTTGAAATCAAGTAGTGAACGTCAGCTCCAATTTTGTTCTTTTTCCAAAGTTGTTCTGGCCCTTCTAGGTCCTTTGCATTTCCATATACATTTTAGAACAGCTTGTCAATTTCTAGGGAAAAAATGCTGGGATTTTGATTGGGATTGAGTGTAAATGTACAGATCAGCTTGGAGGAGAAGTATCTTAATAATAGTTTTCTGACCCAGGAGCCTGCTGCTCTCCCTGTGGACTTAGGTGTTCTTTGTCTGAGTGTTTGGAAGCTTCCAATGGAGGGCTCTAGCACCTAGTTCACGTTTATTCACAAGTATTTTATGTTATTAGATGCTGCTGTTAATGAAACTGTCTCAGTTTTATTATAAAGTTGTTTGCTGTTGAGAGTGGACATTCCTGCTTTATTACTAAACGTTTTTTATAGAGTTTTTGTAGATGGCTTTGTTGGAATGAATTCCTTCTTATTCTTGCTTTGCTGGGAGTTTTCTTATGAATGGGTGTTGACACTGAGTTAATAATGCAGATTGTCTTCTCTATGCTATTACTATGGTGAACTAGATAGATTGATTTTTGGATAGTAAACTGGCCTTGCATTCCCAGGGTCAACAACACTTATTCATGATGTATTTTCCTTTTAATTTAGTGTTGGATATACTTTGCATGCATGTGTGTATGTGTACGTGTGTACACACACGAATTAGAAATCAGGCTACTCAGATGTCCCATTTATTTCACTGTTGTGTTTTACAAGAAATTTGACCATTTCACATAAGTTCTTGAATTTTCTGATAATCAAGTTGTCTATAATATATATATATTTTAATGATTTTATTTATTTGAAAGAGCAGACAGGCAGGGGGGAGGGGCAGAGGGAGAAGCAGACTCCCCACTGAGCAAGGAGCCTGATGCAGGGCTCCATCCTAGGACTCTGGGATCATGACCTGAGCCGAAGGCAGATGCTTAACCGACTGAGCACCCCGTAATACTTTTTTTTTTATTATCCTTTCAGTGTCTGGGATCTGTAGTGAAGTTCCCACCTTCATTGTTGCGATTGGTCATTCATATTATCTCCTTTTTTGGTAGGATTTTATCAATTTTATTAATCTTTTCTAAGTACCAGATTCTTAGTTTTATTTATTTTCTCCGTAGCTTATTTTCTATTTTATTGGTTTTGTTCTTTCTTAATTTCTTCTCCCTACATGGGTTTACCTTTCTTCTAGCTTTCTAACGTTGAAACAGATCATTGATTTTACTTTCTAACATGAGGATTTAAGAGGTTTAAAATTTCTCTCTAAATATGTATCATTCACTGTGGCATCCTGTCTCCTGTTTTTTTTTCCTTATTTTTTTTTTTTTAAAGATTTTATTTATTTGACAGAGATAGAGACAGCCAGCGAGAGAGGGAACACAAGCAAGGGGAGTGGGAGAGGAAGAAGCAGGCTCATAGCGGAGGAGCCCGATGTGGGGCTCGATCCCATAACGCCGGGATCACGCCCTGAGCCGAAGGCAGACGCTTAACCGCTGTGCCACCCAGGCGCCCCTTTTTTTCCTTCTTTAATCCTTGCGCTGGGTCGTTCAGTCGATTAAAGCATCTGCCTTCAGCTCGGGTCACGATCCCAGGGTCTTGGGATCGAGTCCCACATTGGGCTCCCTGCTCCATGGGGAGTCTGCCGCTCCGTCCCCCTCTCCCTCTCTCTCTCTGTCTCATGAATAAATAAATTAAAAAAAATAAAATCTTAATCTTTGGGTTTTTTGAAGGTGTAGTGTTCAATTGTTAAACATTTGGACATGTTCCTAAATACCATATTGTTACTGATCTCTAATTAAATTCCATGAGGATCAGAGAACAAACTTGTAAGATTTTAATCTTTGAAATTAAGGCGTAATTTATGGTCACATTTATTTTTTATTTTTTTTTAAAGATTATTTTAGAGAACGTGCACAGAGGTGGGAGGGGAGGGGCAGAAATGGGTAGGAGGGTCCTACCCCTCCTACCTCCCATGGAGCCCACCACAGGGCTCCATCTTAGGACCCTGAGATCACAACCTGAGCGAAAACCAAGAGTCAGAAACTTAACCAGCTGAGCCACCCAGGGGCCCCCTAGTTTATGGTCGAATCAGTGGTCTGCTGCAGTGAATGAGTCTGCCCTTGCGGGGAGCATACGTCCTGCTGTGTTGGGTGCCGCGCTCTAGAAGGGGAGCGATAGGGTCGTTCACATGTGTTCGTACTGATTCTTCCCCAGTTCTGTTCCTGAGGGAGGGTCTTCCACCCAGAGTGTGGGTGTACTGGTTTCTCAATGTAGTCCTGTCAGTTTGTACTTCATACGTTTAAAGCTCTTCTACCAGGTGATACTCCTTTCCGCTTGCTTACTCTTCTTGTATTTTTTTCCCATTCTTTTATTTTCAAGCACTTGTCTTTATATTTAAATGAGTTTCTTGTAGACAAAAATATAGTTGAATATTGCTTTTTTATCCAGTGTGACAACTTTGGCCTGTAATGGGATTGCTTAGCTCACATATATTTAGTATAATTATTGATATGGTTGGGATTAGATTTTTTGTCTTGTTTGTTTTCTCCCCTCCCCCCCTTCTGTTTCTCTTCCCCTTCTGTTCCTGTTTTCTCTTTTCGGATTAATCAGATATTTTTTTTTATAATTCCAGACTAATTCCTCTAGTGGCTTTGTAGCCATGCCTTTTTATTTTTAAATTTTTAGTGCTCTGCAGATTATAGTATGCACCCTTTATCAGTTCATTTGGAGTTAATACTGTGCTAAGTACTTGACATAAAACATAAGCACTCTGCAACATTCTTGATGTTTCTCACTCTCCTTTGTGCTGTTGTTGCTTGTGTGTCACGTCTGCGGACTTTAATCAGTCCCACAATGCCGTGCTACGGTTTCTGCACTGCACGTCAGTTTAAAGAAATGAAGAGAAGGAAAAGTAACCGTTTTCGCACATTACCATGTTTGTTGCTTTTCTTTCTTATAGACCCTTGTTTCTGTCTGGTGACATTTCTCTGTAGCTCTCCCGTGGCGTTCTTGTAGTTCTAGGTCTGCTGGCGACGAGTTCTGTCCCTTTCATTTTTGAAGGACTTTTGTTGGCTTGAGATTTTTCATTCAGCACTTTCCAGCTGCTGTTCCCTCACTTGTGTCTGCTTTGCTTCTGGTGAGAAGTGAGCTGTCACTGCCGTCAGTAGCCGTTCCTGTGTATGGAGTGGGTATTTTTTTCCCCTCTGGCTGCTTTCAAGATTCTCTTTGGTTTTGGACAGTCTCGCTAGGGTTTGCCTCAGTGTGGTTTTGCTTGGGCTTTGCTGAACTGCTTGGATGTGTAAGTTAATTGTTTATGTCAAATTGGGAATTTTAAAATCATTATCCTCTTAAGATGTTTCATCCCATTTTCTCTGTCTTCTCCCTCTGGGACGATTCTGTGCACGGTGGGCACTGGCTATTATCCCATAGTCACTGAGGCTTTTTTTTTTTGGTCTTTTGGTCTCTCCATGCTTCATATTGGATAATGCCTATTGATTTGTCTTCAAGTTCATGGACTCCTTTTTCTATTTCCAAAAGGCTATACATCCCATTCAGTGAGTTTTAACTTTTTTTTTTTCTTGTACTGTACTTTGTACATGTAGAACTTCCAGTTTTTTTAACACAGTTTTTTTGTGAGATTCTGTTTTCTCATTTTGACCCCACTGAATATCTTTCTAATAATATGTTCTTAAACGTCTGTGTTTGAACGAGAGTGTCCTCGAATACATCTGTGATAGCTGCCGTTAGCCCCTGCGTATTGTAACATCGGTAATCTGGGCACCTGTTTGTATCGATTGCTTTTCCTGAATCTTTACTTGGAATCACATTTGTTTCTTCACATGCCTAGTAATATTTGACTGTATACAGGACACGTTTATTGGTACATTGTAGAGATGCTGGGCTCTTTCTCTGGGGGGTGATTTTTGTTTGAGTCGGCATTGGCCACTCACCTGGAACTTCTGGAGGTTTGACTTTACCCTTTATTGGGCGGGGAGGGCAGTTTTTGTTTCAGCTGAATCCTTAGTCCTAGTCCAACAGGTGTGACGCTCCTGGGGTTTCAGGGGAAGCTCAAGGTGCGTACCAGGCTGCCTAACGTGGCGGTTTCAGACTTCAGACCCGTTTGTCCTTAAGGCCCTTAGCTCTAATCTCTGCTCCGGTCCTGGCACCTTTCAGCTGTTGCTTTTTGCTGGATTCCTTGGAATCTTTCTCAGGTACAAGCCCTTTTGGAGGTAGTTAAGGATTTGAAGAGATTTTATAGATTTGGTGGCTCCCCTTTTTGTAGCATTTCCCCCTACAATTTTCATCTCCTTTGACAGCCCCAGCTTCTGTCCTGTGCCTCCTCGAATCAACAAGACTGCAGGCTTTCTGCTTCTGTTCGAGGGGCTCCTGGTACCAGGACCAGGGAGGGGGGAAGAGCCATACGAGCCACACACACAGCTCACTCCTTCAAGTCTCCTCTCCACTGTCTGTCTGCTTTTAGTCACTGTCCAGGGCCTCCAGATTGGGTATTTTTATTATTCATTCATTTTTTGTAGTTCAGTTTTATTTATATGCGGGAGGATTAGACCAACATAAGCTGTTCAGTGCACTGGTCAGTGCTTTTTTTGGACTTGGTATTCAGAACTGTGAATGTGAGACTTTGTTTCATGGTTTTGACTTTTATAATTATAGCTTTAATGACTTTTAAACTAATGGCTTCTGGAAGGAAATTGAGCAACTGTACATTGCCTGTAACTCAAGATCTAAGAAAGACTTTAGTAGTTGACCCAGTTATAAATTATTGTCATCTCAAAAATTTTTTTTAGGCTAAGTGCTATTTATGGAGGTACCTACATGCTCAATAAACCCATTGAAGAAATCATTGTGCAGAATGGAAAAGTGATTGGTGTGAAATCTGAAGGAGAGGTAAGTAGCTTTTACAATTTAAAAAATACTGTGTTCTTGTGAAGAAAATGTTGCCCGATGTCACATGGTATGGGCATCGATGCTGGATTCGAGTGTGGGGTTTGTTTCTGGCAAGTTGGTGTTTGTGATGACTGGGACTAAAGATGCTGAGCTTTATTGAGAAGAAAAACTTACTGCTTTCTGTCGTGTTGATTATTAAGACAGACGCGCATTATGGATGAAGTCTTAGTGGTGCGTATTCTTCAGTTATGTAGTGTGGGTTGGTCCCTCTCTCCCAAATTTTCATTTAAATTTAGCTTTATTTGTACCATTCAGAATTTATTGGTTGAATCTGGGCTTGAATACTGATCATTTTGTTATTTGGGTTTTAGCTGTGGAGCTGGCTAGGTGTTAGTGTTTCTCCAGTCCGAGTGGAATATGTCTGTGTTAACCTTGCGGACGTGCTTCTGCTGAGTCAGTAGGTCTGCGTTTCCTCGCGAGCTCTCGGGCGAGGCTCATGCTGTGGGTCTGCCAACCAGCTCGTTCGTATTTATGAAATAACCGCTCTGGCAGGTAGAACTGCTCAAAAGCTAAGGATGGAAAAGAATTTGGTGTTCCCGATGGCATTCTGTGGGGTAGGTCCACATAATCCACACTCCCTGGTTGTCTCACGAACCCTTAGTACTGTAGATCCTTTGTAACTGCCTTGGGCTTCCAGCAGAATGGGCTTTAGGGAATAGGGACAAACGGGGAGGAGTTCATGTGGCATCTCAGAGTCCTTTTTAGTGCAGTGGCATCTCAGTTTGTTTCCCAGGGCTGCTTCCTCTCAGATCACAGAACATTCACTTCTTACTGGGCACAGTCACATAGGACGATGGCCCTTAAATACAGTCTTTCATTTAATCCTAGCAACAACCGTTCGAGGTTGGGTACGGCCAGGATTGGACACCTGTCTGCCCGATTCTAAAACCTGTAACTTCTACAGACCGTGCACCAGGTTGCCTAATACTTGAAAAGGACTTAGAATTCATGGGTCTGTTGCAGGAGAATTTGTTGGGATTGTTGGCAAAATCAGTTTTAAGTTATCTATAGTTGAGTAATAACTTCCAGTTAACCTGATGAAGGTAACAGAAGGGGACAATGGCATCAGTATTCTATCTAAAAACTTCGTGGACACAGATCATTGTACATGCGACTTAAATGTCTTGGGACAGGTGGCCCGCTGTAAGCAGCTCATCTGCGACCCCAGCTACGTCACAGACCGGGTGGAAAAGGTGGGCCAGGTGATCCGAGTCATCTGCATCCTCAGCCACCCCATCAAGAACACCAGTGACGCCAACTCCTGCCAGATCATCATCCCCCAGAACCAAGTCAACCGGAAGTCAGGTGAGTTTGGAAGATCAGCACATGCTGGAGTTTCGTTAAGAGTTTGCTTTGTGTTCTAGCCCAGATTTTTAATTTTGTTTGCTCTGGTATAGTGAAGAAACTTGAGGTCACCTCTGGGAAACGAGATGGGATGGATTTAGCTCAGACCCTAAATCCTCACCGTGAAAGGCACACGTTCATCCCGGAGCCTCCCTCACCCTCCTGCTGGTCTACCACTTCCGGCCTCTGTTCTCTTGTTCTAGAAAGAGGAAAGAAGAGGCTGGACTAGATGAGTGGTCACGGTGTCTCCTGGCTCGAACACTGTGGCCTGCGGGGGTTTCGTGCTTATTAGGTGACCCAACTCCACTGTGGTTTTGAGCCAGTGACTGTGCTTCTGTGTCATTATTTGTCAAGTTCACACTTATATTTGGGTTTAACAGTGTGCTAGAAAACAGCTTTCTACGCTTAGGATCAGGACTGACTTCTAAAAATTGTAATTCCTCATCTTTCTGTGTTGAGCAGTTGTTTTCATCCCCCCCCCCCCTTTCCCCACCATCCTTTCAGGTAGAAGCCTAAATCTTTTATTTATTCAAAATTCAACTTAAAAGGGGTTATCAGCTTTTAAACAGAGCTATCTGTATTTATTTTCCCTGTAAGAAGCCGGAATCACGGAGGCTTAGGACTGCAACAAAGGGGGCGTTCAGGGGTCCCAAGCAGATCCCAGGGTTGAGGAAAGCCTCAGAAGAGAACGGGAGCTCAGTAACGACCCTGCGGTTAGAAACGGTGCACTTACCGAGGGGCGTGCGGACAGGCAGAGCCGACGGACTCGTCGGAGTTCGTTATGCTGACTGAAGAACAGCTTATGCTGATCGGCAGTTTTGTTACTAATAAATGAGAATACTTAATAAATCCTTTCTTAGCTGTTGGAAAGCCTTTCTAAATGCAAGGCTTGGAGACGGAGCAGCTCTAGAGCAGGTGATCAGGTTTGTCTGGTGTCTGGGGAGCGGTCACAGAGCCGGGAAAAGAGATCTGTCCGAGTCCAGCAGTTCCGGCTACAGAAACCCGTCGTCTCCAGTGGGCGAGAAGTCGCTGGATACGGGCCTGCCTTACGTAGGACCCCGTCTGCCTCCACGTAGAACTTAAGCTTAGAAGATCGGGGCTATTGCCAGCAATTTTAAGTCGCACCTCGATGAAATCGGGCGGAAGGGTCGTGAGCCCGGGCAGTGAGACGGCCTTGCTCGTTCGCAGATATCTACGTCTGCATGATCTCCTCCGCGCACAACGTGGCCGCGCAAGGGAAGTACATCGCCATCGTCAGCACCACTGTGGAGACCAAGGAGCCGGAGAAAGAAATCAGACCGGCTTTGGAGCTTTTGGAACCAATCGAACAGAAGTGAGTGATGTGCTCGTTTAGATGAGCTCGAGTGCAGGACGCGTTCTGACTCCGTGGCGGGGTGAGCCCCGGGAGCCGCCGGTGGTCGCCGTGCGGGCGTCGCGCCTGCCGGTCTCACGCGGCGGGTTTGGAATTGCGGGCGAAGCTGAGTGTGGGCTCGGGGTGCGCGCATCCGCTTTCTCATTCTTTTTCCCTCCAGATTCGTTAGCATCAGTGACCTGCTCGTACCGAAAGACCTGGGAACAGAGAGCCAGGTGAGCGTGGCGGTCTGAGGAGGGCAGGGCGCAGGCGTCGTCGGGAGACGCCCCGCCGCACGTCTTTGTGGTTTTGTTTCAGATCTTCATCTCCCGCACCTATGATGCTACCACTCACTTTGAGACCACCTGTGACGACATTAAAGACATCTACAAGAGGATGACCGGGTCCGAGTTTGACTTTGAGGAAATGAAGCGCAAGAAAAACGACATCTACGGGGAAGACTAAGTGCACGTGCTCGCCTCGTTAGACAGACTAACTCTGGCAAACGACGCATACTGTGTGACGTCACTATTGTAAGGCCTGCTTTTGTAATCAGAACTGAGCCTGCAGCGCACTGTACCAGTGACTACGCCTCCCTTTCTAATATCATGTATTAACCCGTTTTCGTGGAGTGGCTCCAGAATGGGCGGGTGACCACGTTCTGTTCAGTTTAACCGATACTGGCTTTTTTCCCTAGCGAAGGATCCATTTTAAGAAAATCCTGTGATCCTGACACGGAGCACCCGATACAGTATTTGTATCTTTTAATCAGTGTCGCCTCCTCGGTCGTGTGCTTCTGCTGCTCGAGCGCTGGAGCAGTACCATCCGCGTGCCGTCTGTCCCCTGGGCCCGAGGTTCCAAGTGAACATTCCATCACTTGGGACAGCATCCCTGCGTTGGCCCCACACCGTTACATCTTGTGTGTCCTGTCCCGCCCACAAACACAGCCACAGGTTGGGGTTACGTGGGCCTAAAATTCTAACCCAGTTCCAGGCTCGAGAGTCATTTGGGAGGAAGGCTGTGTGCGGTGTTTTAACCTTATAAAATTGATGAGAGCAAGGGGGGAAGAAACCTATCGTAAAGCAGGTAAACGTAGAAGCTTCTTTTGTACCCCAGGTGTGGCTTCTTCAGCGGACCAAGCTGCGACGCAGTATTGTTTGACAGAGCCTCCCCCTCAGTGATGTCTGTCTCAGACGGCTCCACATGATTTCTGTACTGCAAAATAAAGCCAAACTCTGGAAACCAGTTCCTTCTCGCTTGGTCTGTTTCTGTCCTGGTGTTACGAGCTAGTGAGTACCGTCCTGACTCTGGCACAGTGGCTCCCCCTCTCCCGTGCAGCCGACGGTCGCCGCATAGAAGGGTGCGCTCCATCCTGACCGCATGTGGAGGCCCAAATCCGGACGGATCCGAACATCCCTGTCGTCGGCTTCACTGTGAGTAGGCCCCAAATGATGTTCTCGACACACCTCCAGAGGCACAGAGTGACCCAGTTGAGAAACCATTGCTTTATTTATATGGTAAGAGGATCTGAAATCCCAGCAAGCCTTTGCTTCCCCTTAAGCTGTCAGCCAGTGACGCGGGCAGAGGTGCACGCTGGGCTAGAAATCCGCAGACTCGTCTCTACTGTCAGGAGCTTCTCATAGTCTTCGTTTCACACGCGTACCGAACAGCTGTGACACTCAGGCGCAGGCCCGTGGGGAGCAGGGACGGCGAGGGCGGTCTGGGAGAGTGGACGGTGCAGAGGAGAGCGACTCCATGGCTTAAGTGTGAAAGCGGTTCTAGAAAAGGTGCTATGGACACAGCCCTGTGGGTTGTGGAGGGCTCTTCGGCGAGAGGGAGGGTAGAACCCCCCCCCCCCGCCCTGCCCCAACCCGGGCACAATCAATCAGAAAGGTTAGCAAAAGGCAGGTGCTCAGTCACTGGTCAGTCATTTCCGGTTCGGTGCGCCCCATACACAGTCCTCTCATCAGATCAAGTGACCGGGCTTCCAAGCAAGAAACAGTGTGACATCGGCCGTGTTCGGGTAGCAAGTAGAGAGCCGACGAAAGGCTTGTGAAAGCCTGTCCATCCTGGCTCGGCGCCCTGCCTCGGGAGGGGAAGCATGGGGCAAGGCGGTAGGGCCAGAGTGACAGACGTGGAAGCAAAGTCATTTCCCGTAAATGGCCTAAAAACTCCCATAACATTCCCCACAAATTCAAATTTTGCTATAAAGGAGTCCCAGAAAGTTGATTTTTTAGTTGTCTTTATTTTAAAAAATGAAACAAATTAGTTACAAAATTTGTTCCAAAAACTTGTTCCAAATAGATACTATGTATCTACAAACATTTTTTGCTTGGTTTTGAATTTAAAGATTACGGTAGAAATTATTTCTAATACCATAAATAAATGATTTTCTTCCTCAGAGGGTTGATTCTGTAGTGCAATATTTACAAAAACTGAGTGAAAACTGACAGTTTATAAATCTGTAACATAACTTACTGTAGTGTTGCTAGGACAACAGCATATAAACCACATAGGATCCTAGCTTCTACAAGGGTGGGAAAGCCTGTAAAACAGACCGTAACATGCACTACATACGCCTTTCAGACATGAACATGCAAAAACAAAGCTATTTGTTAAAATAGACGTATTTTTGCTACAACTAGGTAAACGTGTTTGTAAAATTCTTTTTAACATTGAGCTTAATTCATAGCTTTGAAGGCTCTCTGTAAAAATGAAAATAATTTAAAACAGTAATATTGAACACTGCAGCCCAAAGCTAGTGGACAGCTGACGTCCCACTGTGAATGAAGGCCAAGATTTGATAGTAAAGTGTAAAGAAACGAAGGAAAACTCTCAAGTTGTAGAACATTGATTTTTCAAATACGCGAAAACTGCTGTTTATCTAAACAGTTTCAAAGTAAACGGAAACGAGGGATCAGTTGGCGGCGGCATCGCTGTCTGAGCCAGCTGGTCACCTGGATAAACCCAGAACTGGTAATTTCATCTTTAAACAGAACCGCCAAGAAATGCCTTAGAAACAGGAGAGGCTGTTGAACAGGGACAACTTCAACACAACATCTTAGCTTCTGTCGTGGGAGCAAGATGAAGTGCAGGTGACAACGGGGTCAGTCAGATGAAATGCCAGACCAACAGCAGTTCCACCCCTAATACGCACTGAAAATTGACAGCATGATGAGGAAGGTGAAGAACAGAGTTTGCCAACAACTGGTTTCCTCACAGATCCAAATGTCAGTGTCTGTCATGTCCCGTTCACACAGGAGAGTTCTGGAAAGTGTCCTTACCAATAGCTACTCTTAAACGGAGCTGCTATTTTTGGTGTATTTTCAATGAAATTATTTACATCTGTAACAAGGATGCCGCTGTTTTCAAAGACTTCTCTGGACACAGTGAGCTTTTCTGTAAAACAAAAAATACAATATTCTGGTGAAAAATTCATTGATGTCTACTTTTTAAGTGTTAGAACCCCTTTTATTAAAAAAAAAACAAACCAAACTTTTATGGAACTGCTTAATCCATGGAGGGGAGGGGGGTGGGAGGTTCCAGGGAGCAGCTGCCGGGGGTGAACACCCATGGCAACTAGTCCTTCCTTACGGAGTCTAAACAGCTGCGTTACCACTCGTTCACCTGAAACAGAAGTGCCTGTGCGCGGGGATGAACAAGGGCATCGGGCCTGCTCGCCAGACCGAACCCGCGCCCGCGGCCTGCCACGCGGGTATGAGAACGCGGCAGACGGCAGGCGGACATCCGATGTCTGTACCCGGGACATTTCTAGAGTGGCCAGAACGAAGGCTGTGAGCTTACCTGTTAGGAAGACCGCAAACCTGGCGTGGACGTGCTGAATCTGCAGGTTTAGCAGACACTTTAAACGTTCGGCTTTTGTTGGTGCCCGAGTGTCACACTGGTGATAAGGAAGCAGCTCGAGGAGATTTGCACCCTGACAGGATTTCAGTAGTAAGTTCTTCTTATGTGCAACTGACTCCACTCTGGCATAGAGACAAAGGAGAACCGAGTTTAGACTCCGTATAAAGTTGCAGGTTTACTTTTCACTGTATCTTCATTTTTAGCTGTTTCATTCCTAGACTTCTTGCTTTCACCATCCTTAACAGTTTGATCTCTTCTGTTACAACAGACTCCTGAGATGCTTTTTCCCTTTTCTGTCCTTTCCCACGACACACCTGGCTTCCATCACTGTGGTCCCGTCCGGTTCCCTCAAAACATTACACGCTTGCTGATTCCCTCTGTCAATACAGGTTTTTAGAAAATACAGGCCTCGTTGCAAGCGAGAGGGACACTGACATGTTCGCGTAACAACGCTGCTTGGCCAGCCTTGGGTCATTTCTAGTGCGTCGACAGCTGCGTGCTTTATGGTACAGCAGTGCTTCCAAACCCTGTTCTACACTCACCACGCTTTTTAGTCAGATCGGCTTCATTAAGGTAATTCCCGCTGCTACATAATTGTAATTTCTCATCTCTCTTAAAATTTTTTAAGATTTTTTTTTTTTAAAGATTTTATTTATTTATGTGACAGAGAGAGACAGCCAGCGAGAGAGGGAACACAGCAGGGGGAGTGGGAGAGGAAGAAGCAGGCTCACAGCGGAGGAGCCTGATGTGGGACTCGATCCCGGTACGCCAGGATCACGCCCTGAGCCGAAGGCAGACGCTTTAATGACTGTGCCACCCAGGCGCCCCTAAGATTTCTTTTTAGAGAGAGCACATGCATGCACTGGTGGGAGGGGCGGAGGGACGAAGAAACTCTAGCAGATTCTGTGCTCAGCGTGGACCCCGATGCGGGGCTCAATCTCACAACCCTGAGATCACGACCAAGGCTGAGATGGAGTCAGATGTTTAACTGAGCCACCCAGGTGCCCCATGACCTCCCTTAAAATCTTGTAACTACCTTTTTTTCTTCCTCTTTTAGTGGAAGGTGTTTAACCTGTAAACATCTCCCCATCTGCTCGCCTGTCCTCTGTCAGCCTCTCCTGTTCGCTGGAGGAAAGCAAACTCCCCCAGGTCCCTGCATCTCCAGGGGCGAGCGCTGCCCGTGTCACGGCTGCGTTTCCTTCCAGGCTGTCCCCTTCGTACACATAGACTGATGTGCTGGGCATCACACTGCATGCTTTTATACATGTATTCCTTATTTTGCATATGTTTTTATTTTATTTTATTCTATTTTTTTAAAGATTTTATTTATTTATTCGACAGAGAGAGAGACAGCCAGCGAGAGAGGGAACACAAGCAGGGGGAGTGGGAGAGGAAGAAGCAGGCTCACAGCAGAGGAGCCTGATGTGGGGCTCGATCCCACAACGCCGGGATCACGCCCTGAGCCGAAGGCAGACGCCTAACCGCTGTGCCACCCAGGCGCCCCATGCATATGTTTTTAAAAATACATATGTATGGAACCCATATAATCTGTCATATTTGCCTAGAGATGGATCTGAGGCGGTTTGTAGTTCCTGATAACCACCCACTGCTATAAACGTCTTTGTAGAAACAGTTTTTAAAAGCTAGGGGTTTTTTTGGCTTTAGTTGTAGGTAAATATCTTCAGAGGCCACAGGATAGGTTTCCGGACGAGTTCCCACTACGCCCGTTCTCGAATGTGAGACTGGACCATCGGAAGTGCCTATCACACGGCCGGCAGTGGCGCGCCTGTTTGTTCACCTAAAGTTCTCTGTGAAACTTAACGGGCCCTTGCCAGTTTCGCAGGTGTACTGTGGGACCTCGGAGCTTGCCTTAGTCCTTGAACTTGAACCTTTCCTCTAGAGTGCTGGCTAGCCCCCTCCTCAGGAACTCCAGGTGGGCCTCTGCACAACCCCTCTACACAACCCCGCCCCCAACGCGCCCCGGGGAAATCCCTCCCGGATTTGACAATACCAGCTCTGGGGTCCACTCGGACCTCTTGGCTCGCTTTTCCTCCTGCACGAGTTCTAGGTGCAGCCCCTCCTGGACCTCTGCTCTCGGCCACTTCCCTTTCAAGACCTCATGCTCAGGCCTACGTTTGTCCTTGGGGGGGAGCAGTGTGGTGAGACAGGAGAGAGTGGTCATCTTAGAGGTGCACATTCTAGGCTTGAAGCCCAGCGTCACAACAACTTGTCTGACCTGGATCAGCTCTGTTGTCCCCGTGCTTCAACTTCCACCACCTGAAAGTAGGTTTTTATTGTCGGTCTCTGTAGGAGGCGGGGGCGGGGCCATCGCTGTAAAGGCCTGACAAAGCCTGCCAGTCACTTCCTGGGGTGGGGTGGGGGGGCTTGTCGCATCTTCTCGGGGCTCTACACCGTGCCCAGTCCCATCCCAGCCTCACCGCAGCCGGGGGCACCCGCACGCCCCGCATCTCTTCAGCCAGGAAATCGATTAAAAAAATACTTTGGAAAATCCCAGCTGTACATTGCCTATTCATAGTCCGCTGTTTAGGGGTAAAACATTCTGGTCGCAAGGTTTCCATCCCTGTAACTGTGGCCACTTGATACCCGAACATCTGAATCCGAGTGCGGCAAGCCCAAGCCCGCGCGGTTCGCGTTCTCTGTTACCTCCGGTTCACGGTCGTAGAGCCTCAGCTTCACTAAATGGACATTTCAGGACTCCTGCAACTCACTGCTGTTGGCCTCGAGCGCTCCAACTCGGCCTGACGCTCTCGGAGGCGGCTCCAGCCCACCTGCCTTCCCTGACAGCCCCGAGACAGCAAACGCTAGGACCTGTCGTGCACCTGCGCCCTCGGGTAAAGCACGCTGGCTGCGCCCCGAGGCCTCACCTGACGTCTCCTCTCAGCTTCTTGTTCTCCCTGTAGTGAAGCAGCCACTTCCACCTTCCGTTTCCATTCAGCTGCTCCAGGGTCCTGACCACATCCTTCAGCTGAGCTACAGAGAGAAGAGGTCTAGTCAGAGGCCGGGAACTGTGACTCGCGGGGAGGCAGACTCGGGGCCAGCGCACACCGTCCCCTGCCCGTTGCACGCCCAGGCCGCGGCGGGAGTGCCGACCCCAGACATCCCCCGCGTGCACGCGGCAAGCAGGACGTCCAGCTGTCTAGCTTGCAAATACTCTCAACTCAGTCTCCACGCGGAATTCATGCTTGTGGGGGTCCACTCCCCTCTTCTGAGCCATGAGTGGCGTCTACGGTGAGCTCTAATGTGACATCAGTGGGGGCAGGTTTTGATCACCCCTAAAATTAGCACCTGCCCAGCGCTGCTCTAACTGCCCTCTCCGTCTAATCACTGCGCAGAGGGAAGGGAATTAAGAGTGTTCAGCACATAATTCAGAAGACTTTTAGGGGCCATATTTCTGATTTCTAGAACATCACCAAGACGGCAGGGCTGACAGCGAGAGACACGGAGGAGAGAGGGCTGCTGGGCAAGTGTAGGAGACAAGGAACGGAGAAGCGGGGTGGGTGCTGGAGATGAGCCGGTGACACCCGGGAGATCGCTCAGCAGAGCACGTGTGCAAAACGAAGGCCCCAAGAGGTGGTGGTGGGTAGTGCTCTGGGTCCGTTTCTTTTCGATGAAGTAGTATTCGGGCCGCTGGGTGAAGAGAAACGGCTTTGACTAGATTTCAAAGACAGAACCAAGGAAGGAAAATAGAAGACTGACCTAATGTTACAGTTTCCAGGATCTTGTCATCCGAGACCACGAAGCCTCCCGTCTGAAAGAGCTCTTGGTAGGTGTACTCGAGCACGTCCTCGGGGCCGTCCACGCCAGCGAAGAGGACGCTGGGGAAGTGCTTCAGCTTCAGCAGAAAGGGAATCTAGCGAGCACAAAAGGGTCCCCGGGGAAGAGAGGTTGGCGGGGTCGCTTTTATCCGGTTTCGAGATTCAGGGAAGCTGAAAATACGCTCAACCTGGATGACTGGGAATTCCGCGACCCCTCTCGGAAGCCCACGCGCTTCTCCCGCGGAACACGCTCGTTCCCCACGCACGCCCCTCAGACCTCGTCCGTTACAACGCGGTCTCAGACCCCACGGGCTGGAGAGCGTGAGCGAGGGAAGAGCACCGCTCAGGTGTGGGGACCCGTGATGTGGCGAAGCAGGCGACAGGCTCACTCGGCCGTTTGTGTCCGGCTCCGTTCCCGCCCTGACCGCAGCCCTGCAGCCCAGCCGGTGCTGCGGGGCCGGGCAACTCCTTTTCCTCAACGTAGAAATCTTCACGAAGACTCCGGAAAACCTGCACAAGTCCTTTCAGAGCCCAACTACTCTTGGGCCTAAGAAATGCAGGTTTACTCTCAGCCGAGGCAATGTCCCCATACCCTCTCCCCCCCAGCTACGATGACGTGCCCACTCCGAGCCCCAAGTGCCCCACCCACGCCTCGCTAAGGACGCTACCCTGCGGGACACCCCCGCGGGACACCCCGGAAACGCCCGGAGCACCTTTCTTATAAGAAACAGGGGCGGACGTACTTGATGGAGGTGCGAGGCGATGTCTTCATTTCTGATGACGACCAGGAGCGTGTCATTCTCTCTGTGAAAGGCTTGACAGAAATGCTGAGGTTCGATTTCCGTATGGCCTCCTTTCCTCAGGACGCTCTGGAAGGTTTACAAACAGCCGTTACTACAGAAAGGCGTCTGCTCACGATTACTCTCCCAGTCCACGAAACGCATCGAAAAGCACGTCTAGTCACTGACTGTCCTAACCAGGCCCCGTCAGTGGCCGTTAGTCCTCCTCCTAAATGAGCGTCCACATCTCCACCGGAGCCCGCGGCGTGGCTCACCACTGGCCTTCGAGGCTCACGTCGAAGGCAAGCACGCTGTCATCGATCCTTTATGTCCGTCGAGCGGCCGACAGCGGACCGATGCGGAGACACAGGCTCCCACCCGATCTGAGGCAGTTACCCTGGGGAGGCAGGCAGTCCCTCCAAAAATGCCACCTCTAGTCAAAACGTTTCTAGAACTCCCGGAAATGCCCCCTCTGCACACGTGGAGCGTCATGGAGAGCCGCGGAGCGAGCCCCCGGCCGGCCCTGCGGTGCCCGCGCTCACGGGCCCGCCTGCCACAGGCCTGACGGGCAGCCTACGTGCGTGTACCGGGAAGGAACTCCACTCTGCCCCCTCCGCCATGCTGGCACCGCTGCTGTCTGAAGGATTCTGGACGTTTCCGCCGCACACCTCCACGTTCCTCCTGGCACCAGGACACTGTGGTCTGACCAGCACTTGTTATTTCCTTTGTAAAAGGACGGTGTCCACCTCCCCTGGATCTCAAAACAACTCAAATCTGGTTATTTCCATTCTTCGCTCAAAACGCATGGCAACGTATCTTCAAAGAAACTCCTCCAGGTAAGATCTCTTTTAACAAAGAGCCCACTAAAATAGTTAAATATAAATTTTTAGCTCTGACTTAATTTACTATGAACAAACTACTTCGGAGACGTTCAACACCTTCGCCACGGGCCGTGGAGCGGGCTGTTTTCTCACGCACCCTGAATCGCGGTCACGATGGACCACCCAGCGCTTCCTCCACTTACGGAGAAACGGGGCCTGACGCCCCGTCTCTCCCGCACGCCTCAGCACCCTCCAGCACAGGAGACTTATCCGGGGTAGCTTTCTGAGTTCTTAAAAACATTTTGCTCAAGATTATCTTTATTCTGAAGCTGATTTTACACTGTGTCCACCTTCTCACTTGAAGATTAGTTTTACCTTTGCACAAAACGTGTCATTTTCTGTCGTAAACAGCAGCCACGTGATAAAGAGGATCACGAAACACGTGCGCTCCTGAACGCCGTGTGGCTGCTTCGCTCTCTCCCCCGCACACAAACCAGGATCCCCTGCGCTCTGTCAGGGGTGTGAATGGCACTGTTGCTTTTGAGCAGATGGAAGCAAAATATAAAGCGGGTTTTTTGCTCACTGTGGCTGTGATACTACTGAGTTGACCCTGGATTGACTCCAGCACCGGTCAAGGTACAGTGTATGTCATCAGCCAAACAAAATGAACTTTAATTCAAGGTTAAAAAAAAAAAATTTCATTTTTAGGTTACTTTTGGAGGCCAAGCACCTAAAAAAACTGCTTCATTTTTTCAACTCCACTGCTCACCAAGGCGGCATGGAAACTAGAACAAAGATGACGGCAGAGGGGCTGGGGGGACAGACCTGGCAACAGCTTATTTGAAAACCTTGGAAACCAAAGGATCCTTGATGGGGAATAAAAATCCATTACTTTAAATAATCTAAAATCATATTTAAAGGGTACAAAATAGGAGCCATTAGGCATCTTAGAGAGAACATGTGTTTGACTCTAGCCTCACACGCCGGCCTGCTACCCATCACGTTTCCAGTCCATTCCCCACACTGTAGCCAAAGAGCTCCTCTCAACACAAACATGACGTTATTTATCTTTTACAAGCATTGTTCAGGGCCCCCCACTGACCTCAGGCTGGGCGAACGGCCTCTCGCTCCGGACAGCGGTGTGACAGCACGGCCCTCCGCACTGCCGGCCGCGTGCCACCAGCTGCCCGCCCACCCCGAGGCCGGCAGGGCGACCAGGGAGCCGCCACCAGCTCGGCTTCCGCAGAGCCCCGCACTCGCAGAACTGGCCTCCCCTACCACGCTGTGCCGCGGTGATGGTCACAAACTTCTTCTGATGTTTAATGTTAGTAATTCAACATTCGTGGGCTTGCCAAGTGACACTTACATGACAGATACTCTGGACTTCTTGGACGTGTTGACATAAACCACCTCTGAAACAAATCTAGGCGAACGTTCAGAAGCAACACACTTACTAGTCTAGCTGTCCACACTTCATACAAGAGGCCAGCATCGCTTCCTTACGAAAAAGGCCCTGACCCTTCGACGAGGCCCGCTGCCCTCACAACATCCAAGCACCCGCGCCATTACAAGGCCTGTGGATTTTACATTGAGGGTGTTTTGCTTGTCCCATTAGCTGTGAAGGTTATAACAGAATGGCAGGAATCCCCCGCCCCTTACACGCTGGGACTCCAGAATGGGTATCAAGGACTGCCGTCCTTTGAACCAGCTCCTGCTGCGAGTGTAGAGGGTTGAGGGAGGCGGTGTGTTTGGGCACCAGCTTTGGGTGGGCGCCCCAAGCCATGAAGAGGGGCTGGATGTCCAGGGGTGAGCTGCAGGCCAGGGGTGGGACTATCCGCGGTTTGGCGGCTTTTGACACCGGGGGGAGAGAACTGCTCTTCTGGCAAAGGTGGCCAGGACAAGCCTCCTGGTGCTGGACTGGCCCTGGGATGCGTGTGCAGCCGTTTCAGTTTTGTAAACACATCCATAGATTTCCTGGCTCTGCTGGGACAGCCGAAAGGCAGTGACACCCAGTGGCATGGAGTTAACCCAGTGCCCAGACACCAACTCCAAATGCCCTTCCTCCCTTAAAAGAATCAGCACTCCTTAGAGAAATGGCAGACTTCAAGGCTGGAGCAAGGAATACAGGAGATAAATCTGGAACATGGAGTTATACCACAAAGGAAGAAAAGATAGGGATCCAAACAATCATGGGGACTTGTCAGAAGGACATGGAAGCCCCTATGAAGGACTCCTGGGTCTGGGACAATCTGAGCATTACCATAAATAATGAAGGACCAAAACAAATATTGTTAAAATGTCCATACGACCCAAAGCAATCTACTTATTTCATTCAATCCCTATCAAAATACCACAGCGTTTTTCACAGACCTAGAACAAAGAATCTATGGAACCACAAAAGACCCTGAACAGCCAAAGCAATCTTGGAAAAGAAAAACAAAACTGGAGGCATCACAATTACAGACTTCAAGTCAATTACAAAACAGCAGCGATTCGAACAAGGGAGTACAGACACATAGATCAGTGGACGAGAACGGAAAACCCAGAAGTAAACCCACAACTATATAATCAATTCATCTTCCACAAAGCAGGAAAGAGTATCTAATGGGAAAACGACTCTTCAACAAATGGTGTTGGGGAAACTGGACAGCCACATGCAGAAGAATGACACTGGACCACCTTCTCACATACGCAAAACCAAATTCAAAATGGATTAAAGACCTAAATGTAAACATGAAACCATAAAAATCCTAGAAGAGAGCACAGGCAGTAACCTCTTTCACATCGGCCACAACTTCTTACTAGACACATCCTGAGGCAAGGAGAACAAAAGCAAAAATAAACTATTGTGACTACAGCAAAATAAAAAGCTTCTGCACAATGAAGGAAACAATCAACAAAACTAAAAGGTAACCTACAGAATGGGAGAAGATATTTGCAGATGGCATCTCTGATAAAGGGTTAGTATTCAAAATATATAAAGAACTTATCAAACTCAACACCCCAAAAACCAAATAATCCAATTACAGAATGGGCAGAAGGTATGAACAGCCATTTCTCCAAAGACATGCAGGTGGCCAAGAGACACATGAAAAGACGCTCCACATCACTCATCATCAGGAAAATGCAAGTCAAAACCACGAGACACCACCTCACACCTGTCAGAAAAGCTAAACTCAACATAAGAGGGGCGCCTGGCTGGCTCAGCTGGAGGATTGTGCAACTCTTGATCATGGGGTCGTGACAGCACCAGGAGGCTTGTCCTGGCCACCTTTGCCAGAAGAGCAGTTCTCTACCCCGGTGTCATGCACCCACACTGGGTGCTGAGATTATTCAAATAAATAATAATAATAATAATAAAACTTTAAAAATCCCCCATAAGAAACAAGTGCTGGCGAGGATGTGGAGAAAAAGGGACCCTGTGCACTGGTGGGGGCAATGCAAACGGGTGCAGCCACATTGCAAAACAGTACGGAGGTTCCTTAGAAAGTTAAAAATAGAACTACCCTACGATCCAGCAATCTCACCAGTGGGTATTTACCCAAAGAATACGAAAACACTAATTCAGAGGGGTACATGCACCCCTGTGTTTACTGCAGCATTACCTACAATTACCAAATCATGGAAGCAGCCCAAGCGTCCACTGACTGATGAATGGATAAAGATGATGTATGTGTGTGTACACACGCGCGCGCGCACGCACACACACACACACACACACACACACACACACACACACGGGAATATTACTCAGCCATAAAAAAGAATGAAATCTTGCCATTTTCAAAGATGTGGATGGAGCCAAGAGGGTATAATGCTGAGTGAAATAAGTCAGAGAAGGACAAATACCCCAGAATCTCACTCCTATGTGGAGTTTAAGAAACAAAACAAACAAGGAAAAAAAAGACAGAAACAAACCAAGAAAGAGACTCTGACCTACAGAGAACTGTTGCTGCTCCCTGGGGGGCGGGGCGGGAGGTGGGGGTTAAGGAGCACACGTAGGATGAACAAAAAGTGACGAGGGCCTGGATGGTAACCGAATAAAATACAATGGAATGCGGGTCCACGGGACAGAAATAAGCAAATGGGGGAGAAGGGAAAGCTCGACCCTGCAGCAGAACGCCCACTGATACACGCACAAGGAAGGATGGACTTTGAAACCCCCCCATTATATTAGTAGCTGCTTCAGGCCAGAATAGTCAATGGATATTAAGTCACGGGGGTGCAAGTCTGATGAGGAACAGGATACTGATATATATCCTATCCTACCTCCCCATTCATTCATAATTACAGCACATTCATTAGCTTTACACTGGAGGTGGAGGAACCCGGCAGAAACCATCTCACGTGAAAAGAACTAATACACGGGAATGGGACAAATCGACGCGGTGTGCCGTCTCCTACGAGGCACTAAGAGGACAACATCGTATGGGCATTTTCACTCAAAACGCATAAATCATGAGGAAACAGGAGATGAACACACATGGAAGGAAACTATCACTTAACTGGCCTACACTCTTCACTACTGTCGAGGTCACAAAAGGTAACAAATGACAGAGGGCCTACTCCAGACTGACGGAAATGGACAGACAGGACAAGTAGAGGTGACTCGTGACGCGGGACCCATAGCAGGATCTGTGATCTCGGCAGAGGAACACTTAGCATGCACATAAAGACACAGCTGTCAGACTCGAAGGCCACTTCCTGTCCTGATTTCTCTCTGAAGCCGAGAACGCTAACTGTACGACCTCTAAATTAGACTTAGATGGCAGCCAGACTCATGCGCACTCCGAGATGAAGCCGGCACCGTACCTTTGTTCTCACAAAGAAGGACTGGTCTTCGGTCTCCAGGAGGTAGAACAGGAAGGGGCTCTTGCAGGCCTCCTTGACCACGCTCTTCAGTTTGACATGCAAACTGGCGCACAGGTCTGTGATCATGTCTTCATAGGAGGCTGCCCGCGGGAAAGAGGAAAGCAGCTCTCGAGAGGCGGCTTCTCCAGAAGCCACGTTTGACCCTTTCTCTGGGAAACCGACTGGGCAGCTATTCATCATCACCTTGTTGAATTCAGCATATTCGTTGAGAATAAGTGAAATATCGTTCCGGGGTTCTTTTAAAGTAGTGTTATATTTCAGTTTGTTGAGGTGGAATGAAACAGTCTGATTTCTTTCAGAATTTGCAAGACGATTTCTACTGGGACCACTCTCCTTCCAAAAGGAAGAACCGTCCACACTGGCGAGCGTGCGGCCTGTCTCGCGCGGACTCTGCTGCCTGGTGCCGGAGTGCACCACTGTTACCACAAGGGGACTTCTGCTCCGGGAGGCAAGGGGCAGGGCCGGCGGCTCAGGTACTTTCGTCAGGAGGAAAGCTCCAGCACCACTTTGGAGAGGGGGCTCCTTCGCAAAGACACTGGTGGAGGAGGCAGAACGGCGAGAATCTCCCTTCTTTACAATTTGTTTTAGCTTATGTGCAAACCGCAGATACTCCAGGTCTAAAGTGTTCCGGGTGAGGTCATCTGCCACCTGCCAGGTACTCGTCCAGGAGCTGAGCAAGCCACACTGTGCGGTGAAACTGGGGTGTCTCTTCAGGCTGTGCAGAGCTCTCGTGGTGTCTGTGAGCTCTTTGGTGACGGTGAAATTAGCGTAAGTCCTGGGGATGCCACGGAGGTCTCGGATCTGGATATAAGATGGCACACACCTGTCTTCTTTCTTGAATCCAACGAGCCAGTGTCTGGGAGCAGTGCCCATCTCCAGCCCTGGGGTGTGGGTAGAGTAGCCCCACTCTTCATGATCACTGTTATTTAGGCTCAGGAAAGAGTCATAATCATCTTTTGAAGCATCTTCTTCTTTCTTGGTTTGACTACACCTCAAAGTGCAGGAACCCTCTACCTCTGACTTGTTATCTCTACAGTCCCCACAAGAGTCTTGATCAGACTCTCCAGAAAGCGGCTCATAATGGATGTCAGAATTCCCACTGACATCCACGTCTCCACCCACGGTCCCTGAGTTCTCCTCAGCTCTGAGCCCCTCACCAGAGCCCTTATCTGCCATCTGCTCTTCAGAGACTCCACAAACAAGAGGGGCACAAGACTGGGGAACAATGGCAGCACAAGGCTCTCTACTGGTATTTCCACCGGTGACGGCTGTTTGATGGTATGAATCTGCAGGTACACACGTGGGGAAAAGCCCAGCATTCAGATCTTTTGTTTCCCACACCGCCCTATCTTGCAGCACATGAACTGTTTCTTGTTTGCCTTTTGGAGATGTGGTGTTTGACTGGGAGTCAACATCTCCTGGATCTGTGGCTTCTTCACGGAACTTGGCCTCAGCGTCACTATTCGTAAGCAAACTGGCCATTCTCACTACTGGGGTTTCCTGTGTCTGGAACCCAGTCTCTGGGTCCGTGGGTCTGGGACAGTGGGGTAAGGCAGCACCATCTGAGGGAAAAGCAAGTTTGGGGACATCTGAGTGCCCGTGTGTCTGTGTATCAGCTCCGCCAACGGAGCCAGAACTCAAGGACTGAGCTTGCACGTAAACGCCTCCATCTGTCTCCACATCGCTGCTAAAGAGATTTTTCTTAATACTTTTAGGGCTGGCCTGTTTTAGTGACACGTTCACCATACCACTTGGAGCAGCTGTAGAAACAAATGGGTCCGCCAAAGACTTATTTTCAATCATCTTTCTAGGACTAGATGGAGGCTCACCAGTCTCCAAGCCAAGAGGACTTAAATTCCTGTTCTGTACGCTAACTGGCTGCAGTGGATTTCCTGATGTCACTAATTTTTCTAGAGCAAGCGTGACATCCTCTCCATATTTGGCAGCCGAGGCAGGCTGGCTCAGCTCCGCTGTATCACAGCATGGCATCTTTTCTGAGAAAGAGAAACCCTCACCATGCTCCCCTGGGACAATTTCCTCAGTTACTTTCCCAGAAAGGGTCAAACGGCTATCTTTCCTTCCTGGATGCTTACTTCCTCCTAGAGGCATTTCAGCAGAAAGCGGCATCTGTTGTACTCCAGTTAAGTTATCTTGTCCCACTGGATGGGCAGGACCAACAAAAGAACTGTCTTTCTCCGTTAAGGCCAAATCTACCGACTCGACCCGGGAGAATGTGTCATTGCTCTCACCCCGCGTATCGGCCAGTTGTAAACTACACAGAGACATAGCCTGAGATGGCTGTGCTGCTTCGGCTGGGTCTTGGGGGTCAGGACTGGAAGCTGGTGACACTTCTTCAATGAAAGAAGCAAAGGGAAAGTCCGAGGTCACATTCACTTCCTCTGCAATCTCAAGGGCGCAAGTTTCTTTAGAAAGTATTAAGGTAACTGTTTGTAAATTATCCCCTTTTCTCTCCTTACTTTCTAACGCTTTCTCAGGCACTGCAGGGAACACACATGTATAACTAGCAGAATCCGCTTCTGGGTTTTCTAGGAGAGTCACCTCTTCTGGCCCGATGATCTCTTCAGTCGTGTCCTGAAGTTCCAAATTTGACACTGGGGCCTCCTGCCGCGGCTCTAGTCCCCCCGCCAGCATCTCTTCTCTGGGGCTGGTGGGTGGCGATATCGTGAGAGTGAGGTCAATGTCAGAATCTTCCTCTGAGAACTCCAAGCTGGCCTCCTCTCTACTCACAGAGAGGCTGGTTTGTTTGGTAAAAGCTGAATTAAAGGATTCAAAATTCCTGTTTTCGCTCTTTAGACCACTCGTGTCATTCCCCGGTTCTGAGGAGCTATCTGCCGTATCACCCACCGACGGAATGCAGTTACGTGAGGAACTTTTCCCCAAAGTGGCAGAGGCAGATGCCGAGACCACTTCTTCAACCTGGGACGGTTCTATGATCTCTTCCGAAGATACGCCAAAGAGACTCTGAGTCTGCAGGACAAATTCTTGAGAGCGTTTCATTTCTTCTCTGGGTAATGAATAATTAGAACTTCTAACTCGTGACAACGCCTCTGCCACCACTGAGTTATCAGATGGCGATGATGAGCCTGGAGCAGGGATCTCTTTCTGTAGCGAACACATTTCTTTTCCAAGTGTCTCTCTACTTACTGAGGAGGCACAAAGGTACTTGGTGCCTTTTTGTTTGGACATTGCTGGAGAGGGAACGTCCCTAAGGCCTTGTGTCTGTGCCTTTTCAAACGCAGACACAGGATGTCTAAGACTCGTAGCAGGTGACTCTTGTTTCATCAACTCTGTATTAAAGGTTGTAGGCTCGTCGCTTCTATTTACGACTTCTGTCTGTATCGGTACGTAGGTATTTTTTTCGAGAGTGAATGTAACTGGTTCCAGATTAATCATCACGTACTCTGTATCATCCTTCCTCTGCAAGGCAGGCTGACACTCGTCGCTCACGGGGCTGTTCTGCTGGCTGAGGCCCTGTAATGCACTGGTTTTTGTTTGCACTGCTGCATGAAAAATATCAACTTTGCTTTCAAGGGTGCTGTACGCCGGCTTCTGACAGATCACCGACTGATTGCTGAGCCCATCATAAGTCTTGCTGAACGGGGTCTGTGTGACGGTATCACTGTACGACGCTCTTGTGCTATCAAGTGGCTCAAAGGTTTTATCTTCCTCAGGAATAGAAGGTCCATTAGTTTGGGTACTTCCAATACTAGAGAGCATAAGATTAGAAGTCTCTAGTTTATCTGATGGGTCTTGTTTGGCTTTTTCCCCAATTATCTGAAATGACAAAAGGAAAAAAATCAAGAGTCAAATAGACTCTTTTTTCACATTTACATATGGTGAAAAACAGAGTGGACGAGAATCGATTTGTTTTTCATTTTGAATCTTTTAACTTTCAAAAATATCACAGGGTAGATATCAAGCAAATCCCTCTCTTTTTAGATAGACTTACAACAGCCCAAAACAGGAATTTTTCTTTAAATATACACAAATGAGAGCTTCAAAGCTTTAACTGCACAGACTTTTTTTTTTAAATTGACTTCTGGGAAGAAAAGTGGCTGGACCCATGACAATGCAGAGACCTGAAAAACGCAGCCTGTTTGCTACCTAGCATCACCTAATGCAGAAACGCAGTACTCGAGAAAAAAGGACTCGGTTTTAAGTATTTTTTAGTAAGATTAAAAGACAGTTTTTAAAGCAAAGAATAACTTATTTTAAACACAGCTTTCAACGAGACTGCAGATACACTGTTGTCTAGAACTTTCCCATGAGGAAAGAGTAAATTATGATCTCTTGTAGTGGTTTTTCCAAGGTGTCAATCTCCATGCTGGAAATAAAGATCCCTTACCCCCTAGCTACCTTCTTTGCTTGTAACTGGAGGCCATCTCTCATTACAGAACAACAGAAAACACATGTGGTTTGCATTAACAAACCGAACCAGAAGGACTGCTTTGAAGCAGGAAGGACTTTGGCTGAACACTAGCGGAATACCTCTGGACATTCTGATGACCTCACAAACGGGCTGTCTTAAGGCTAAAGCATGGTCTTGTCCAGAACACAGTACAACAGACCGGTCATCATGGACTGTACACCCGTAATATTTGGAACATTACGTTCACAGATTTCCTGACACGCCTTGAGGCGATCATGCTGAAAGTCAGGACCTGGGTCTCAGATCTGTTAAAAAGACTAATGTCTTAAACAAAGAAAGACACTGACCCATGTAAATGGCAGGGTAGAGATGAGACTCAAGAGTTTTAAGAGGACATGACTGGCCAGACACAAAGCATAGAAAAGTCTTGATGGTAAGAGTCATTCTGAAAACTTTCCTGTGACCCTTCAATCATGCTGTGGCTGCTAATCTCACCAGGCCTGTGGACTTAGTGAAATGCAAATTGTCATCAACTTCCTATGTTTATATTGACAGATATTTTTTTACTATTGCTGAAATGTAATGTGTTTAATATAAAGCCTGATACTTAAAAAGAACTATTTATTTATTTCTTACTTAGTTCTTTTCATTCACACACAAAATTAAACACACGACTAAGAGCAACATGCCAATGGTTTCTAATGCCTATGGTGCTGGAGTTCTCGTCCCATCTAGTGTGCCCACATGGGGAAGGCGGAAGGAGGACAGTGCACGTGCACACACTTTTAAAGTTCGGGCACAGTAGCCAAGGAGATGATGGAAAAAAACCTTAAGTATATGCTATAGAAATTAGTTTTAATACTCTTTCTACTTCTTAATACTCTTTCACATTTGCAAAAACACCATTCCTAGAATTAGTAATGATGATAGCTGATTACAGATTAAAACAACAAAAAATACTTGATCAGGTAGTAAGAAAGTCTTCTAAACTACATTTTCTTGTTCTAAGGTAGAGATTCTTTTTAATTAAGGTAGATTTATTAATTTATTTATTTACTTATTTCAGAGAGAGAGAGAGAGCACGAGCAGGGGAAGGGGCAGAGGGAGAGAGAGAAGCAGACTTAGTTTCCTCATCTGTAAGATGGGGGCAGTGGTCCTTATTCACCGGGTGGTGTGAGACTGAGCAACTGTGAATAAAGAGCGCGGACCACTGTCTGGCCCACAGCACACCAACAGTTTCATTTCGATAAAGATGAGCATCTGGAGACATCAGCTCTCTGAGGCTCGCCCCTGGACCCGCAAATCCCCAAGTAACCCCAGGTATAGAAACACTGTCTACTCAATGTTAAGACAGGCACTGCAGGTGCCCAAACCCATGCAAAAGTATTCTGGAAGAGATCAAGGCTGAAACCTTAAAGAGGCATATATTTTGTCAATCCATTTACTTATAGACTTTTGATTCAACTTTTTTCTCTACTCCAGTTAAAATGTGATTATCTGGTCTTGCTGAACATTAGTTGAGAAAATGGAAAGAAACAAAGTGTATTTTCCATATTTACAAATAGTTACCGACAGACCTAGGGAGTCCAGCATTGTACTTACTATTCCAGCATTTGTTTTCACAAATAATTTTTAACATATTCAATTTCAGTTTAAGGTTTATCAAAGACTTCTAATATTTATTCCTGCACTTGCTCCTTAAAAACTATTCTAGGGCATCTGGGTGGCTCAGTCGGTTAAGCGTCTGCCTTTCGCTCAGGTTATGATCTCAGGGCCCTGGGATCGAGCCCTTTGTCAGGCTCCCTTCTCGGTGGACAGTCTGCTTCTCCCTCTCTCTTTGCCCTTCCACCCTGCTCCTGCTCTCTTTCAAATAAATAAAACAAAAAACAAAACAAAACAAAAAACCTATTCTAAGTAAAAATAGGTATTATTTACCTCTTTTAAAAGATAAATATGTTCAGAGAGAACAAGTAATTTGCCCGAAATTATACAACTAATAAGTGACCCCATTATGGCTGGCCTCCAGACCCATATGACCCCCATGGTTTGTTTCTACTTCTGCTTCTTCAATCAGGATGGAGAAAAGCTCCACCTGCAGACAATCCAGAACAACATTTACGGAAACTAAATTGTTGGTATTATTCATCTTTACATAGATGGAGAATCCACCTTCCTAAAAGAAACCAATGCCGTGTTTTGAATATGATTTTATATATCATATCAAGAAAAAATACGGAATTTCTTCAAAAATGTCAGCACGTATAGTGTTCAGCTTTACTTACCTCATTATTACAAGAATAAATGAAATTCTGGCTTTTTGGGGTATCTGGATGACCCTCTCTTGCAAAAATTTCTTTCTGTCCATTCTGTACCCAGAATTCCAAGCCTCCTCTGGGTGGTGGTTTCATGAAGGGAAGCAAGGAGTTAGTGTCAGGGAAGGACACCTCGGCAGCATGACCTCTGGGAGTTTCGCTGGTCTCCAGCAGAGGGTCTGCAGAACATCTTTCCACACTGGAGGACTCCTCAATTTCACTGAATTCAAAAGATTCTAATGTGCTATTTATAGACACATATTTTGCTGGGTTGCTGTGTTCTACCACTTTTCGGGATGAGCGTATGACTTTGTTCTGATTGCTGTAAAACAGAGCTACCCACATATGAAGTAAAAGCTTCACTTCTTCCACGTTATCAGGTAAGTCAGTGTTCCAGGGCCTGAGATTTTAAAGAAAAAAACATGGAAAAATCAGTGAAACTGGTGTTTTTAATCTTAGTTTTAAATGTATTCATTTTTATAATAAAAATACACAAATGTGAAACAGTGAATAAGATAAAAAAGAAGTTGATTTAACAAATAATGACAACGGATCTAATCCCCTCACTTACCAGAGTCAGAAGAGGGAACTGAAAATCAGAGCTTTGAAAAGTAATTTCTTTCAGATTGATCACAAAACCCTTATGCAGTAGAGCCATGACTGGAACAGAGATCTCTGGGGTCCTGGTCTAGGACTTTTCTTTTACTCTACTCCAACTCTCCCTGGACACAATATGCCTATTATGTGAATAATGGCTCCAGCAACCACCCAAATCCTCATTTTTGCCAAGTCTGGTCAACTCACTTCTTTTCCATTTTTGAGTTTATCTTCTAGTAGTTGGGAAAGTCTGAAGAATAAAATACCTCTGTGGCCAATTCAGCAGAACTACGCTATTTTCAGATTACAGTCCTGGAAAATCTCCTGAAACCACACAGGAAGAAAACATTTCTGGCCATTTGCCCAGTGAAAGTACAGCAGAGAGCGGCAGGGAGAAGAGTCAGAGGGGCTGCAGAGCTGGGCTTCAGTTAAGCAGGATGAAGGCTAAAGAACTGACCCTCCTGAGTAGATGGGAACGTTAAGTGTATGCTCCCACGAGTGCGAGCTTGTAACCGGAGCACGGAGAGCAGTCTGGTACAATTTAGTGGCTCCCAGGGGAAACACTGCACGAAGAGGCAGCTGAGTGCCATTCCCCACAGACAGCACGCCTCGTGAATAGTAATGGTCACCACTTGCTAGTCTGTGCCAGTCACTGCGCAAAACCCGCAAGTACACAGCAACCTGACTTGTAGCTGTTACTAACCCATACTTCAAAGGGTTCCCCACAGAACCCTTTGCATCACACAGAAATCTGTTGGAAATGCAGACTCTCAGGCTTGAGTTACAATCTGTGCTTCAATGAGGTCCCTAGATAAGCTGTACCGACAGTGAAGACTGAGAAGCACTTCCCCAAAGAACAGGAACCTCTTCCAGGTCACAGAAGCTAGTTCAGTGGGAGAACCTACGTTAAAAACCTGGGTTAGACCACACTCCAAAGCCCGTGCTTTCAGTCCCTCTGCTGTTCCTGCCTTGGCCCCTTAAAGGTTTACAGAACAATCCAATGTAATCCTGCTCACTCAGAACAATCTGACCAGCTTAACAAGCTGGAAGTAACTCTTGAAATGTTTCTTCCGGAATTCAGTCTGTAAAGCATTATTTCTCTATCTCACGATTTTACATTAAGATCTCACTTAAATAGTATAATTCAAAGACCACAAAGTTATGTAGGGGCATCTCAAAATGGAAAGCTGCTCACAGGGCTAAAGTCAGCTTGCAAAAGGTCTCCGCGTGACCACTGACAGTGGCCAAACCAGCCTCATTTTCTTCGTTGTTAGTAAACACGACTGCTTGATATTATTACTAAGTTCCTGGGTTCACATACAGTACTTCTCTTTCCCCAAAGCCTGGCACAAGGATTCCTTCCCACTACATTTATCTCAACACAAAAGTCACGTCCACGTTCATGGAGCGTCACTCCTACTTACCCATGCAGTGCTCTGATGACAGTTTTCTCCAGTGGGTTGTTGGTATACTTGCTGTCCAAGCTGAATACATACTCCGTGTCACATGTGAAAGTGACCTTAAAGGAGCCGTCACAGCTGAACACGGTATGAGAGCAGTAAGAATCTTTCAGGCTGGAGGACAGCAATCTGCTCCTGCGCTTGAACGCCGGGTCCTCAGACAGTTTCTGCAGCGGGGAGGTGCTCTGCTGGTGCCGGAACGGCATTACTTTCCCCACCGGGGTTCCTGCTTCGGGGCCTTTTGGGCCGTTCTTGGTGAAGGCAGGGCCAGGAATTCCTCTCTGCTGTAGATGCTTCTTTGAATGTTCCGCAAGGAGCAGGGCATAGGAATGTTCCACGGCAACAAAAGAGCTTTGGCGTGCATCATTAGTTTCCAGCGTTTCCTCGGGAAGTGCTGATGGGGCTTCCACAGGGGCCAGACTGCCAGGAGTCAAGCTGTCTTCCTCTGGGCTGACAGTGGAGTCTGACCCCGGATTACTCTTCTTCTCAGAAGGGGGCTTAGGTAACAGTCCGCCTTTTTGATTTTTAACTCCTCTGTGATACTCATGGTCAGAGGTACCGCGCACAGAATGTTCTTTAGAAAGCAAAGCATCATTTTTTGGTGACTCGGAGGAGCAGGGGAAGTTTGCGGGTTCCGACGGCGACGTGGCAGAAGTAGCGGCGCTTAACGCTAGGTCAGCGAGCATATTTAGGGCTTGGGAGTCACAGCCGACGATGGAGTTTTCAGGTAGGTCTTCCTGAGCCACGGAGATATCTTCCTTCTGAGCTGCATTTATGCTAATAACATCCTCTTGACCAACTGATGAGATTTCTGATGGAAGCTGTGACCCAGTTTCTCCTTTTGCTTCAGTATAAAAGAAAAAGACATGTAACATTTGATTTCCATATATTTTAATTTCCTGCTATATTACTACAATGGCTTAGTGAAAAATCAATGGTTAAGTCAATATATTCAAGAAGAACCTCTGGATATGTTACATAGATTATACGTTGAAATTTTACTATCAGACAGGTTTCTTCCAACTGCCAGTTCTAATATAATGTATTTACCAAAGGAACAAATCTTAAGGAATGTGCATATTGATTTAAAAAGAAATCACCTCTCCAAAATGCTTGTACTGAACTACACACAAGGTAGACTGCTCAGCTAAAGAAATATACAGAGGGGAAAAAAAAACAAGAATAGAAAACAAGAGTCCTGCCCTCAGAGAGCTTACAATCTAGTGAGAACATAAGAATTTCTAAGTTTGAAGTGTATATTATAGTATGTTAACATATTTTGGAAAGCATGTCCCTTAACAAGTGCTTTGTTAGAGAAATCGCCTAAGTTCAAACTACAGACAACTTTTAACCGTACTGATGTTTCATTAGAATATGTAATGATACAAACAGATCAGAAGAGTCATAAGATTATTCATTCAGAATCACCAATTTCATCCCCTTCAAGAACTTTAATTTCTGTACTGAAAACATTTCCTCTGTACTCTGTCTGCAAAGAGCAAATCTCCTTGTCTACCGGTAATTCTCCTTCCTGTAGATGATCCGATCCACCCATTTGCCTTTAAGCAGAAAGCCGACCTTCTACAGTGGCCTCCTTGCTTTCTCAGGATGCAGTTCAGCCTCCTCACACGCGGCTACCATGAAAGACGGAGTTCACAATACCAGGCAACAATGCCCTGCAGCAGGTGTATGGACAGAAAAGCCAACTGTGTTCTTTATAACCGCAGCAGCAGGTCTGAAATGAATTATTAACCTGCCTGCAAAGGCCAATGACTACTCCATTTAAAGAGAAAACCCTGGCCTGTGAGGTCATCAAACAACGAGAAGGTATGTATATGCCGGGAAGGATAAAAGCAATCAACCACTGTCCACTTTTAAAATAGCAAAACCCAAGGGGATTAGGTGGAAGAAAGTGACCCAGAGCAGAGAATCACCTCATCAGCCCCATGATCTACTGGAAACACGAAATCCATTTTGTGACCTGATGTGTTTATTTACACTAATTCCATTCCACTGTCATTACTATTATGGCTCTCACACAGGTGTGAGTAAAGCCTAATATAAAGAACACTGCACTGAAGAAAAAGGCTTCATTTTAACAAATATGTGTCTCAGATAAATCATTTAATTCCTGACTTGTTAGAAGTTCTCAATCAGTTAAAAATAGAACACTGGTCATCTCTTTTATTTATTTTTTAATGTTTTTTTATTACATTATATTAGTCACCATACAGTACATCCCTGGTTTCTGATGCAAGGTTCGATGATTCATTAGTTGCGTATAACACCCAGTGCACCATGCAATACGCGCCCTCCTCACTACCCATCACCGGCCTATCCCATTCCCCCACCCCCCTCCCCTCTGTAGCCCTCAGTTTGTTTCTCATAGTCCATAGTCTCCCATGCTTCACTCCCCCTTCTGATTACCCCCCTTTCTTTATCCCTTTCTTCCCTTTAAAAAAAAATACAAATAAGACAACACCAAATGAAATATATAAAAAATATAGAGTTCAATAAATAAGACCTATACTGAAAACTTGAAAAAAGAGGCAGAAAAGCATTAGTTTCAGGAACAAAATTGAGCCTTAAGTTCTGATACTTCAACTATACGAAACGAAACAGATTAGTATAGGTGACTAAGAAATAAAAGAAAATTAAGAGATTATTTAAAAGGTAGCAATCTTAAAATTTTAACCTGGGATGTGGCTACACAATCATACAGACATTTACAACACAAATCAGCCCATGTCTGAACACGTACTTAAAAAACTTTTCATTTTCTGGGTGCACTTCTCTGCCAATACCCAACTGCAGTCCTCCCATTAATCCATTAGTCTACAAATATCTACAAATATTTGTACCAATTCGGTACAAATAATGCAAATGACACAGCTAAGCACACATGGCATTTATACGTGTATCTATGCTCATAATGTTTACAAATTCATTGGAAGACAGGACAAAGACACACCAAATGATCAGAGAAGAGGGTGAATTTGATTCCACAGTGTTCTCAAAAACCTAGAACAAATGAAACAGAGAGCTGAGTGAAGATCAGAGCATCGGGAAACGCCTCACGGAAGAGGCAGGACCAAGCTGCACAGAATGTGGTGGAGGAGAAATGCACATCGGGGTAACACGTGTGGGGAAGCACGGAGTTGTGGCAGAGCAGGGACACGCTGAGCGAGAAACAGCAGGAGGGCAATAGGGAGGTGTGGGGTAAAGCCTCCTTATGAACCGCCCAAAAACCAGCAGAGTTTCCATTTGGTATGTGTGTGTCTCAAAACCGCAACACTGGGTTTTCAAATCACAGGACGAGCTCTTAAAAAATCATCACTCATTGAAAACAAAACAAAACCCTTCTGTCATGAAACAATATTAAAAAAAAAAAGTAGAAAAAAACCCACACTTATCCATAATACCAACACCTCAACAAAACAATATTTTCTGAATTCCCGCTAATCGTGAGGTTTTTTAAAAATCCAAAAATAGGTGAGGGAGAGAGCAGAATCAGGGAGATTAGACAGAAAACTGATAGGAATACAAACATGTGAGGACATTACATCTTCGTCAAAACAAGAAAAACAACACACGTGCAACCCCACAGGCCTCAATATGGAAGACGAAGTAGAAGTCCGAGACCCCGCAGGCTGGAAGAAACACACCACACACACACACACACACACACACACACACACACACACACACACGTGAGGTGAGACAGGACATGGACACGACGGTGAGCTCCGCCTGGGAGGTGAACTCTGCGGGCACAGTGGGGCTTTCTGTCTAGCAGCTGAAAATACAGAACTAGAGCAGTTGGGCATTTATTCATATAACTAAACTTTATTATTCACTGAAGCGAAACTAGGAAAGTAAAACCGCTTTTAAAATTAATCTAATGCCTTTTAAAACCAAACACAGGGTTCTGGATTACTGTCTTCAACGATCTCTTTTTAACTCCCTTTGGACAAATAAACTTATACCTTCTACTTTTTAAACTGATTACAGCCCAGAAAAATATTGCCAGATACTGTCTGTGTGCACTTAGTTATAAGAAAGCCTCTCTACACTGACACTCTTGTAGACGGCTCATGTTCAGGCTTTATGCAAACTAAAAAGTAGGATCTATTTTTTGAAGGCCTGAACCTGCACTTGACAGATTTATTTACAACAGGAAACCCGCCTACTTAGTCCTGTTAGTGTTTGAACTCAAGGGTATAGCAGGAACTGTTGGTAAATTTCAAATGCTCTTAGATTATTTCAATACACTATCTTGCAATCTCAATTAATCTGCATTGTGGTGTTTAAGTTGACAGGAAGTGTTTTCTTACCAGGTTGTGGCTGCTTTCTGATTCTGGGATTCTGATTGCCTTTTACTAGATTTACCCTCTGCTTTTGTGGAGATTTCTTCACGGGTGGCTTAGCCCTTGGAACAGTTTTGACTGGAGATTTCTCTTGTTTCCTTGCCCTTTTAACACTCGTTGCCACTGGAGCATCTTTAGAAATGGGAGCTTCTTGGTTTTTCCTATCCAATCTGGTTGTCTGTACAAACCGTGCAGCCAGCACGTCAGCACCTTATGTAGAAAACACACCGTTTTTTAAGGGGTAGGGGGCTCAAATATTTATCAGCAACAGCTTCTCCTTTGACTTCTTTTGTTTTCGGAGGGGTAATTTTAGTAACAGAGAAGAAAATATAAAATTTGGGGTATTTCGTTAAAATATTTTTTTAATAAAGCATGAGTTAAAAGGTCTCAGATAAATATAAAAAAAAATATGACTTTCTAAGCGCTGGACTATAGCCTGTCAGGTGAAGAAGAAGAAGGTCAGAGTAATAACTTTATAAAAACAAGGCATGACTTAACTAAAGAAAAAAAAATTCTCCATCATCTTTCCTGACTGACGAGGCAGGTGAAGGCTGAAGATGGGAGTTCACAGCCCTGGGGAATGGAGAATCCCATTTATGGAAAGGCAACACAGCGCCCACGAGGTGATTAGATGTAACTGCACTGCAGACAAGTGACTGTATATTCATAAAGAGCCATCTTCTAGATTTCACTTGACTATTCCTAAATATACAAGTCTTAATACCACTCGGAAAATCGTCTTCAGAGAGCAGACAGAGGAAGGTCCACTGAAGAAGGCTTCACCTGATTTAACTTTCTACAAGTCTCTTACGGTGGTTCACCTCTTACAAAGTGCTCAGCTTTGCTTCTCACATGGAAGGGAACAGCTAAGAGGCAAGGATGTAGAAAAACACCTCATGACTACCCTGCTAATTTAACAACAGAAAGTGTTTCAACCTTCTAAGGAAAAAAAAAAGTTAATAAATACTCTCTTTGAAAACTTACTTTCAGCTGTTCCCACCAAAAATTTAGTCCCAAAGGTATCAATAAAAATATCACACATGAGTACTGGCAGGTATTTTAAAATTACGTTATACAGAAAACACTACAGTTGACCCCTGAACAACACGGTTTGAATGGATTCCTTTTAAATAAATCTAAGTATACTACTGTAAATGTATTATTATCTTCCTTATGATTTGCTCTTTAAGGATTTATTATTGGAGAGAGTGCACACACGTGAGTACTCGAGTGGGAGGATGGGGGGAGCAGAGGGTAAGGGGGAGTCTCAAGCAGACTCCAAACTAAGTGCAGTGTCCAACGTGGGGCTCAGTCCCACAACCCTGAGATCATGACCTGAGCTGAAATCAAGAGCTGGATGCCTAACCGACTGAGCCACCCAGGGGCCACCCCCTATGATTTTCTTACAGCAGTTTCTTTTCTCCAGCTTACATAGTTGTAAGAATACAGTGTATAATAAGTAAAACAGAGTATGTGTCAGTCAGTGACTTGTATTATCAGTAAGCTCCTGGTCAACAGGAGGTTATCAGGAGTTAAGTCTGGAGAGACAAAAGCTATAGAGATTTTTCACTGTATGAGGCCACTTGTCATGCCCACATTGTTCAAGGATCAACTGTATTTCTAACTGAGAAAAGGAAACACGATACCAGTTTAATAAATTGTGATGACTGTTACTGAAACGTAGGAGAGAGACCAATTTCATTTCATTCGTTTGGGAGTCTGAGAAAGGAGTGGGTTTAAAGAAAAAAAAAAAAAAAAAGCTCTTGCATCTCTTAACGTGGTACACTTCCCTGGGTCTAATTATTTTCCTCCCTACTAAACTATTCCAAGTAATAAAGCAACATACCGTTTGTTTTTCTTTCAAGACTTCTCATTCTACTGCAGCTATTTTCTAAAATTTTTAGCACAAAAAAGGCAAAATATAAATCAAGCAGGAAAACAGTTCAGACTAAACTGAGAAAAGAAAGAAAATAAGACGAGAGGACCAAGAGCTTGGGGAGGCTCCTAGCAGCTGCACAGGCAGGCAGTGAGACCGCACACAGCACAGGTCCTGGGAGGGAGAGAGACACGGGAGAAGGTGATCTTTCAGGGATCATCTGCGTCACTCAGTCCCCATGTTTCTGGGAGTTGCAGGCACAATTCATTGGTGGACTGTAAAATAAATTTAATGGGTTGCAACCAGAATCCTCTCTTAAATGAAACAGAATTGAAAATACAGATTATGCATAGTTAGGGTAAATGTTTTTTGAAATTTTTCTTTCAGTCATGTATGTATTTGCATGCACTGGACTGTATAACAGAAAACATTTCTTACAATGGATGAAATTAAAAACATTTGAGAAACAGTGACAACATCTATGTTGAATTACAGATTGTTTAATAGCTTGAAGTAAATTGGTGTTATATATATATATTTACTTATTTATATATACAGCAGAAACTCAACATGGTTGGCCTGGACTGTATTTGTAAGTGGTTGTACAGTCTGATTCACTGCTTTATACTGCCACACTTTCCATCATCCTCACACGTGTGTGTGGATACACACCCCATTTCTCAAACTATAATAAGCCAGAAATAACTATTTATTAAGCCACAGGCTAAAGTCTTAATTATCTAGAATTCTGAGGATCTGCATATCCCTGATATTTTCCTCTTTAGGCACCAACATTTCTAAATTCAAAATGTTACACATACAGTTAGCAAACCTTTTCTGTGAGGGGCTGCCAGTACATCTTTTCAGCTTTGAAGGTCATACGATCTCAGTCACAGCTGCTCACCTCTGCCAGCAAGGTGTGAAGTAGCCAGAGACAACAGGTAAACGCCTGAAGGGCCCTCTGGCCCAGCTGGCTGACCCCTTCTGTAAGGGGTCACGGAGCATATGGTTCCCTACTTTTAAGCAAAGTACACTACACACAACTAAGATGACTCTACGCCAAAATCATGTTGTTCGCTGTGTTGTGTTTGCCACAGCCCATCTGACTGTACAGTCAATGGCTCCCCACTCTGATTCTCATGCAGTTTACAGGGGGCAACAAAGCCATTTGTAAAGCTGTTTCAATATACAAGTCTCTAGGCCACTGGACAGTTTCAGTAGGTCTATGGCAGGATCCAGGTGTATTTTTAAAACTGATGCATACAAGGATGGGAAAGTCTGCCCCAGACTGCTTTCGGTTTGGAGAGTCCCGGCATTTAATTCCCTCTTTATACACAAACTACTGGTTATCACTTCCTGCTGCTATTGGTGAGCCTGGTTTTAGAAGAACCTCTTCTTCACCCTTATTTGTCCGAGGATAGCTCAGAAACTGACTCATCATTGCTTAGGACGGAGTATAAATGAGTGACAGGTGGAACCACTTAACAAATGAAGTATGAGCCTTTGGTGAGTGGGCTTTCCAGGTATCTTAGAGTTTTTCCTATTTCTTGATTTTTATCTGCCATCTAGATCGGTGCTTCTCAAATCTTAGCATGTATACAAATCACCTGGAGAGAAATGTTGGTGTTTCTAGCAAACTTCTACCTGGTACTGCCCAGCTTGGGCCACGACAATCAGGCAGGACCCGCGTTAAGAGTACCACAGCTACTACTAATGCTCATTTCATAATCCACAGAAATCGTACTTACCTCTTTTTCTTTTCTGAGGGAACGGTCCTTTAACTAATTTGAGAGTTGCTGGAGAGTCCGAGCCCTTGCTTGCTCCAGCAGGAGTTCTTTTGGGGAAGGGACGGCACAAGTTCACCCTTTTACTCTGCACGGCGGGCGGCACGCTGGCCTTTCTCTTAGGCTGAACTCTCAGATTTGATGCTGCGCTTAACGGAACCAGAGCTCCCTGCCTGGCTTTAAACATTTCTTCAGGATTCTTTTCGGTTTCAGTTTCTTTTCTTACTTCTACCTCTGAGTCAAGAAATTCAGGATCTGGAGTCATTACTAAAGAAAATCCAGCATCACAAATTCCATCTGAGATACAAGGGGACTGAGGCCGCTCTGCCAGTAAATCTACCGCAGTAGACACTTCCAAAACGTACCCATCAGGATCGGAAAAGTAAGACTTCAGCTGAGTTAAAGACTGTGAAGGGCACTTTTCCGCTGGAGGAACCAAATCAAATCCATTGGACAGCTGGCCAAAGAATGCAGTCCCTTGAATTCCATTTTGGGAAGCAGCGGTCAATGAAGGACCTTTGTCTACCTTGTACAATTCTTGGAAACTACGCTTTACTAATGTGTTTGGACAGACTCCTTCTTCAGTAAATGACTTCTTTGCTTCTAGCAGGGCACAACTAAGGGCAGGTAAAACAGGTGTCACCTTCGATGAGATGTCATCTTCACCTTTCGATTCTTTCAGCCCTAAAACATATACCATACATTCAAACCTCAAGTTTGGTCTTTTTTTTTTTTTTTTTAATTTTACAAAAACATACAGGAAGAAAACGCTTTAGATTACAAAACTATGGGATGGTTAAATATGGTAGTCTTTCAGATGGGAATCTAACTGGCAGTGAAAAGAAGACCTATGGGTACGTTTCATGAATATATGTATCTCTATTTACATGAAATCTCACACACACACACACACACACACACACACACACACACACACACAAGAACCAAAAACGAGTGATCCCAGTGCAATCACTGGGTTAAAGTGAGGAAAGCAGCTCCACCTCATCTGGCCAGGAGCCCAGCACGAGCTCACATGCCATCGCAGATTGGTTTTCAACTATTTTCAATGCTCAGTTCCTGCTTTTAAAATCGGTCTTATTTTATCTGTACTTTATTTAACCTACTTCAAATTCTTTTAAAGAAGTTACAATGCAAACTAACTGACCTGCAGAAAGTAAAACCTTTAAGTGATCCCTAAACCTCATGGTAACTATTGGTGTTAAAACGAAATAAACATTTTTAAAGAAATAAACTAAACTGACTAGTCTTGTGTTCCACTCTCTCTCCTTGGCTCACTCTTTGACTGAAATGCTAATTTTTCAGCAAATAAAAAAAAAGAGAGAGAAAAGGTCAGGTCACTGAGAAATGGGCAATGAAGTCCTAAAAATGTAAGACATCAGTAACTCTTATATTAAAAACCCCACAGATGGGGCACCTGGGTGGCTCAGTTGGTAAAGCATCTGCCTTAGGCTCAGGTCATGATCCCAGGGTCCTAGGATGGAGACCTGTATCGGGCTCCCTGCTCAGCGGTGAGTCTGCTTCTCCTTCTCCCTCTGCCTGCCACTCCGCCTACTTATGCTGTCTCTGTCAAATAAGTAAATCAAATCTTAAAAAAAAAAACCCAACCCACAGATGATAAAGGTCTCTGGTGTCTACTGAACTGAACTGAGTCATGCCACTCTGTTTAAAGAAAAATTAACTGCAAAATTAAGAAACATCAAGTTAGTCCTAGCTGAATACACTTGCCCTTGAGCTGATATTACAAAAAGGAAAAGAAGAGCAAATACGGATAAACAGGAAAATGTGACTACACATTAAAATAAAAATTCCTTTCTTTGAGCAGTTCATCATTTAAAAAGTAACAAGTGAAGGAAAAATATTAAAAAGTTTTTATGTAGCACTAACTTCACAATCAAGTAGTATTTTCCTAGACAACTTTGTTATTTCAAAAGGTAGAAAGGTGGAAACAGAATGATTTGTAATAAACCATTATAAAGTCTATGAAAAGGAACTTTTAAAGTCTGCTAAGCAAAGTGTGCATTTAAAACCACCACAGTTCTGAACCTCTGAATGCGCCCACGTAGAAAATATCTCAAGGATCCAGAGGAAGATGTGAACGTGGTAGTGTAACTGTCCACTGTTCACTCTGCTAGGAGCCCTGTGTTGTGTGACCGTGAGTGGTGTGGGGACCAGTGTTCCTCATTGTCTGGACGTACATTTAAAAATAAGGCTAATGTCCGAGCTCTCACAGAAGAGGGAGGCAGTACGGGATCGGGGCTGGAAGGCAGCTCAGGAGTCCGCTATCTGACTGTGGGCAAACTCAGGTCTCAGTCCGTCTGCTCTGAAGCAGTCCTCACACGCAGACCTGCTGTCAGGGCCACCGAGCCAGCCACCCCCAGCACACTACTAGACACAGCAAATGCTTGAGAAGCACGCACAGCTACTGCCATTATGTTCTTATAACTGGTAATGTCGTGCTTCGTCCAAACTGATGCCCAAGACAGTATAATTCTCTGCTTTGAGTAACTGAATACAATTTTTAAAAATCAACTTTAAAAACATTTTTGTATTGGTTGTAGCTTTATAAATGCTGTATATAATTTGTGTTTAAAGATACACAGTGTGATTATAAAATTGAGGGAAATACCTTCACAGGACAAAAAGAAGTGACTCATTTACTTTCATTTATTTGTTCAGCAAACGTGTTATTTTTTTTAAGTCTATTTTTTTTTTTTTTTAGTACTCTCCACACCCAACATGGGGCTTGAACTCACGACCCTGAGATCAAGAGTCACACGCTCTTCCTTCCGACTGAATCAGCCAAGGCCCCAACATTTGTTATTTTTCAGTTGCCTGGCACCAGTAGGTGATAGGAATACAATAAAATACAAGAAGGGCAAGCATTAAATAATTACACAAAGAAATACTGAAATGATACTGCTGAGGGCAGCGTGGTAGCAGGAAGCAATACTGTCATAGTAAGTGGACCCGACAGACAGCAGTAACAGACTCAAGGGCTGCTCCTCTCATTTTAGTCCTTATTTCCCTCTGCCTCAGAGCCCTTTTAGACTTTGTTTCCTGATCACCCTCTAAAATTTTAATACCGCAGATACACCTATTTATATACTGTAGGAGTAATATTTTTTTTGCCCCCACGAGCCCATCCGTGGTCCCGTAGGAGCCAACTTCGGCTGCCGAAGGGGAAGGAGATGAGCAGTCTGGACGGAGGGAGCTGCATCTGTGAAGGTCCCAAGTCCTATCTGCTGGGCAGATGGTGACGACCGTATCCCCTAGCTACTGCTGTTCACTAGCATGGGGAGCTCCATCTGGGGCGTGCTGAGTTTGAGGAACACCTGAGATATCTAAGTGAACATGTCAACAGGCAGCTGAATATGGGCATGTAAAGCTCAGAGGAAAGGCCAGGTCTGCAAAGGAGATAAAGAGGGATCACTCAGGGAGGTTAAAGGAGAGTGATTTCAGAGCAGAAAACAGTTACCAGGGTCAAGTGCTGCTGAGAGGTCAAGATGAAGACTGGAAAATATCCCGCAGACTCTAAGAACTGGATGTCACTGTGCCCTTACCTGCTGGAAGGGATGCATGGAATAAATGTAACCCATGTAGACCTGTTTGCTCATCTCCAAAATCTACACAGAATGAAAATCATAAGAAAAGTTAGGTTGTTGATCTTATAAAACAAAAGTGAACATACTAAAAAACAGGTTTTCTAAAAAGTTGTCCTTACTTGTTTCTGGTATTAAGGCTGACGATGTAAATAAGATGAAAAACCCCCGATCTTCTAAGCATTTGATGAGTGCCTTAAACATCAAGAAAAGAAGTGAAAGAAGATTTAGTCCCTCTCTCCTTCTCCCTCTACCACACTCTGCAGTGAACTGTGAGCTCACGAAAAGTATAAATATAAAACAATTCTTGAAATGTGTTTGTGAGAATCAGGAGAATTCTGTCCCCAGCATCAGAAACTGCAAGTTTCTTAGTGCTCAAATAATCTTGGCCCTGTGAGGCCTGTGTATAAGCACCAGAACATCAAGGTTAGTTTTAGGATAGCGCTCAACTATGTAACAAATCAATTAGAAAAGACATTTCAGTTTTTCATAAAGATGCTTCACATTTCATACTGCTGCCCACGTAGCCAATCTGTCACCATTCAGCCACTACAAATTCAAGGTGACTCAGACCTGGGATTAGCATCTTAAGCTCATGTTTACACAAAAAATATCACAGAATCCTGGAACTCAAGACTGGAAGATAGCATCCAATAAAATAATCCTTTCTACAGCATCCTAAGAGAAGAAAATAATAGAAAATAATATAATTAGGTCCCGTGGCAACACGAGATACAAATAAAAATAAATTTTTCTTCTTATTTTCCTCTACCACAGTCTTCAGGGGAATCTGGAGGTCAAGAAAAAAAAATCCTGAAATTGTCATGTTTCCAGTAACTCTGGGAATTTTTCCCCAGATAGTGGGGAAGTTATCTAAAAGCTGCCATTGTAAATCATAAAGATAACAGCTTTTCCATTAGTCACCATTTCAAAAGCTTACATATCCATAACAAAGAGAAAATCCAATGTTCATATTGTAATTTTTCAGTTAAAAAAGAAATCTAAACAAAATAAACAATTTTTAAGAATAAAGTGAGAAAACGTTCTATTTCAAAGACTGATAGGTCATAAGCCTACAAATATGGGGAATCAATAAATTATTCAGTAACAGTTAAAGTACGAAAAAAAGACTTCCGATGATTACGACCACAGGAACAATCACTCCGCAGGCTTCTCTGATAAGCCCCTGGGCACCTGATAGTTTCTGCTTTTGTTTCCTCCAGTCTTACAAATTCTCTGATTGGCAGGAACTGTATTTGTATTTGTGCTTCTGGCGCACAGTAGGGACTGAAGAAAAAAATTACTGAATAAATATACCAGTAGTTATATATACCCATAGCTTTGGTACCTAGTAAGTTGCAGGTATAATTCTGGCTTCATTTTCTACTGTTGTAAAAAGTGAAAGTGACAAGAGTCAGCCTCTACATTCTTCTGCGTTTTAGTTTTGCGATACAGATGAAATGTGCAAATAAAAGAGAAATAGATGCCTTACTGGTCTCTCAGATTATGTACTGAAAGGGCTAAAGTTCCTATTTGAACCTTTGTGGGGAGGAATCATACAGTCTTTTACATATCTAGTAGACTCTTCCATTTACACACAGAAAAACACAGCCATACATGTCCTTAACACCCCGTTAAAGACACCTTGGTCTGTACTGTTCTTGAAGGTCAGTGTTCTAGGTACAAGCCCACATACACTTTATCCAAGGGGTATCTATTGCTTGTCCTCTATACACCAGGCACAGGCACCAAGGCGTCAAAGATGCTTAAGAGATGATAATTGCCCTCAAAGAACTCAATGTCTAGGTGGAGAGATGAATATGTAAAAATTATTCATACAATGACGAGGCAAGAAAAAAAAAGCATGGGAGCTAGAGAGTATAATGCTAAGTGAATTAAGTCAGTCAGAGAAAGACAAATACCATATGATTTCATTCAACACGTGGAATTTAAGAAACAAAACAAATAAGCAAAGGGGAAAGAGAGAGAGACAAAACAAGACATGGACTCTGCACTCTAGAGAACATACTGCTGGTGACCAGAGGGGAGGGGTGGGGGTGGGGCAAGAGGTGATGGGGATGAAGGAGAGCCCCTGTCAAGATGAGCACCGGGTGCTGGACGGAAGTGCTGACTCACGGTACTGTACACCTGAAACTAATATAATACTGTATGTTAACCAACTGAAATTCAAATAAAAACTTAAAAAAAAGAAGAAAAAGCATGGACACCAAGGAGGAAGGACCTGATGTAATCTGTGATCTGTGACTTCACAGATCTGTGATCTGCGATCTGTGATACCATTTGCACTTACAGTCGCTTCAGGAATACATGTCCTGAAAACATCTTTGGGCTCTCTTCCTTTTACTTTCCGAACAGAAAATGGACTATGCTACTGCAGAGCAACACAGCCTCCATCCCCGCAGACATTGACAGCCCCCTGCTCCGCATCTGCCGCCCGGCTGCCTCCCCTCGTTGGGGAGAAATGGACAGAAGTCTGGATTGTTACATACTCCTCATTAGCATCTTACTTTCTACAATATGGAAACAGTGGGAGCACCAGCATTTGATTCTTTTCCCTTACATACCCATAGATCAACACAGGCCACTTTTAAAGAAGGATCTCAGAAGTGGTCCTTTGATTAATTCAGAAACACTAGGGATCTACTCAATTCTTCTGTCATAAAACAAGAACAACAAAGGATTTGCGAAAACTTTCCTCTTATTCTTAAAATCAGGAGTACAAACTAACCAGCGAAACACGAAAGTAAACTGAGACACAAAGGGGGATGAAAATATTAGATAATAAATATTAAGAATATGTCACATATTAAGTGATGTAAATCCTTTCAGCAAACTAAAATAATTCACTCCAGGCACAGTCAACTAATAATGAGATAGCAATTTCTTAATTCAAGGAAGAAATACTAATTACATTTTAAATAGGTGATTCTTACCAATTGCTTATTTTTAATGTACTCTGTTAGTTTATCTATTTTTTCCCCTTGTTTGTTTGACAGTTCCACCTCATACATCCTGAAGCACATATCCTGGCAACAGACTATGGAGAAAATCAGAAAAACAGAACATTTCTTATTTTCAAATACTATTACGCTTTTTTATACCAAGTTTTTCATTTGGTATGTTAAAAAGATGAAAGAACTAGAAATACTCTTAAAAAAACATTTAATATTCAATGGTCTTTGTTATAAAACTCCTCAATAAGAAGTTACTGTGTCAAGTATTTGAAAACAATGCTTTCATTAATATGGACTCTACGACAGGATTTAACAAGACAAATATATACTATATAAATAATACAGACATCAGTGTTCCATGAATTAATCTAAATGACCAGGAAATTTCCTTGTCATGTTTTCTGCTTTTCTTCTTCAGTCAGAAGTCCATAAATATATAAAAAACACCGCCACAAAGCCTCTGCTCTCCTTGAAAGGCACGGTTATGAGTTTCCAACTATTCGTAATCATCTCTGCTGAATTCCCTCAGTGCTCTATAGTAAAGCTAGTCTCTACCACCTTAGAAGAAACCACCTTTCACTTTCTAGTTAGCCTCCAAGGCACTAAATCACAGCAACCCTACAACTTTTACAAAAGGCCCTTTTGCGGATCACTTAGGGCAAAGCCACAACAAGCGTGTATGCGTGTGCGTGTGACAGACGAAAATAACTGAACAAAGCCCAGGGCGTGCAGTGTATCACTGCATCTGAACAGACCTTTTTGCTCCAGGTAATTCTGTTTTCTAAAGGCAGCTTCTGGTAGTCTTTTTTTCAAAGATGACACTTTCATTACATACTTAAAATCTAGCTCATGTGGTCTAAAAAAAAAAAAACGACACCACGCAATTCAATAAACATTTAAACTATAGCTTCATAATTCTTTATTTTCTAATAAGTGCAAACAAAATACCATAACAAGAAAGTCCTTAAAATGATAAAATCTGAATCAAATAATGTGCATATTTATAAATATTATTGATTTTCAAATATATGACCCCACAGACCACAGTTTAAAAATATGTTCATATTTTCTGAATGCATGTATTTTTGAAATTAGCAAAATACCTAGATGAATGAAAGAATTATGCATGCTGGAATGAGAATTTTCTAAAAATTATGCTATGTAAGAGTTGCCAACTTTTGACAATAGTGGACTGCTTACCATGCAGTGCTACTGAATGAATCACATCCAGACTTCTTCACCACTTTCCCCGACTTTTCACTGAAAACTCATTTTTAATACTTGTAGACTTATAAATGCCCCTTGCCCCTAAATACTTCTTTGTGTGTGTCCTTAAAAAAGGACATTTCCTTATGCAACCACAAAACAACTAACGAAATCAAGAAATTAATAAGTTCCACTATTTAACCTACAGACCTTACTCAAATTTTGCCAACTGTCTCACTAAGGGGCTTTATAAGAAAAGAAAACAATTTTTTTTCTGTTTTAGGATCCAAGCCAGGGTGACACACTGCATTTAGTTATGTCTTTTTGATCACCTTCAATCTGGACGGTCTCTTGGTCTTTAATGATCTTGGTATTTCTGAAGAATGCAGACTATGTATTTTGCAGAACGCCCCTCAATCTGGGTATGGCTGATGCTTCCTGCTGTTTAGACTGGCAGGAATAGCACACGGGTGGCACTGTGTCATTCTCTATGCATCCTGATAGGAAGCACGTGATATTTATTCCACCACTGGTGATGTTAACCATTTAGGCAATGGTTCCAGCCACTTCTCTCTACGCTCATTAGTTGTACTCCACAGTGACAACGAACTTTCCCAGCTCTTCCATTTATTTATTTACAGAATTTGTTTTGTTTTGGGTTTTTTTGAGAGAGCGAGAGCACGCATGCACAGGGGAGGGGCGTGGGGGGGGAGAGGGAGATGAGGAGAATCTTAAGCAGCTGCACGCCCAGCGTGGGGTCCGATGCAGGGCTCGACTTACCACCCTGAGGTCGTGACCTGAGCCGAAGTCAAGAGTGGGACACTCAGCCAACTGAGCCACCCAGGTGCCTCTGTTCACAGAATTCTTACTTTATTCTCTGGGTTGTAATAACCCTCCATTCTCCCTCTTAGAACAAGTCAGTCAACAGAAAAAAAAAATGAATTCTGATAGCACACCTGTTTTCAGCTTATATTTCAACAAAACAGGTGTATCTTTCAACAGTTTGGGGTGCAAACTAAGAACAGACTAAATAAAAAGATTTCATAAGATGCCTTTCACAGTGCCCCAGAAGCAAATAATTCATTATAATGCAAATATATGTAATAGCTACTCTACTTAATAGGGGTCTAGGAAAATCATGGGAAAATTACAAAATCAGCTCCTGCAACTCTTAATAAAGACTCAATAATAGTATTAAGTGCCTATAATCTGCTGCATCTGTTATCCAGGCAAATCCAATTTGTTTCTTGGAAAAGTCAAACATCTAGTATCAGTTCAATTTAGTCTGTGAGGTCATATTCCCATGAATGGATTAAGACACTAAAACTTCCAAAGTGACTTGTCAAAGATTATAAAACTATTTCAAAGCCAAGGTCAGAATTTAGACCTGAATTTAAGTTTCCTATGCTCTATACATCTACCCCAAAGTACTCTAATCAAAAACCAAGTACAATTGCTTTGTTTCACACCAGTAACAACAAACAAGACCACAAAATGAGAATAAAAAAAAAATTAAATAGTAAAGGACACAAACTCAATACTTACAGTTGTGTTGGAACAGATGTACTATAAGAGGACCAAAGAGTTATATCACACAGCAGACAGCCTTGAATAATTAATTTGCCTTGCCACGAAGAGGTAAGGGCTTTAAGAAATGAGTAAGAAAGACACTGATTATTTATGAGCAAAACATTTACTTAAAAGACATAAAAGAACCAATTAAATAATTTCTTACCATTTTCACTGAGTTCACATCTAGGGAAAAAGGAAAGGCATGCTTATAAGAGCAATCAGAACATATCCAGTAAAACAAAGTATGTGCATAATTACTTACATGCTTTTATGAGCTGATGCTGCCATCGTTTTAGGTTCCCTGTACTGAAAAGCTACAATAATATAAGGATAGATCTGCCTGGGTCGCTCAATAACAGAGCTGCCTGAAAGTTCATAGAGGTAATACTGAAAGAAAAGAAATAAGGATTATCAGAGTAGCACTACGGAACTCCATTGGTACCAAGTTTATCTCAACTCCACCCAGTCCTGACATTTAACACATGAGATTCAGAAACGTATCTTGGGAATGATTTATTCCCAGGTGACTATACCTGACTCAGTTCAAATGCGCGAAAATGACTCGTCTTGTGAGAAACCTTGTTAGTATTTGCAGCCACGTGGCAATCATAGCCAGAAGATGGACTAGTATAGTTAGTGGTATAATTCTCAGACACAAATTTGACTTTTCCCTAGAATAAAAATATTAAGACTAATCAGATGTCTTCAAATGGCAATAATCTTACTCTAGGATTCATTTAAAAGTAGCCTAATAAGTAAGGATGTGGATATGTTTTAAACAAACTGTGTTAACAACTATGGTTCTGAGCGAATTATCTTAAGGCCAACAATAGTTTTAATTATCCACGAGCCTCTTAACATTATATTTAAAAATCTGGTATGTCTGGGCATCCTTCTGAAGTAAATGATCACAGCTTTTATCACAACATGAAAGGAGTACATGAATCACCCCAAACTTAAGAGAAACATTTCTGTAAAAGAAAAATTAGATAGCCCACCAACTGAACAGATTAGCTTAGTCAAAGACTGTCACATAAAAGGTGACAAATGAAATACAAAATTTCACAAGATGAATTTTCAAACTGAAGTATTAGCCATCAATTGTAATTTTTAGATCAAGGTATTTCTACTATGCCAGGACCCAGTAAATCAGCAAGGGGCAAATATACAGTAAAGTGCTTAGCTGGGCCCGATTACTGAATAGTCGATAGTATTTCTGACAACAGATTTCTCTTCATCAAGGGTTACAGGTCTTTCAAGGCGGGGGGAGGGGGCAGTCAAGGTTACCATACAATGAAATATCATACAATGATTTTGAAAGCTGTTGTGAATAATATAATGACATATGTGAAAAAATACACAAAATACCTACCAAAATGAGGTAAAGTTATAGGAAACTTTTATTTTTATCTTTACAGGAAGAATTTTTGGGGGTGGGGGTGTTAAGGTCCTGCCTCTTCATTCATAGGACCACCAGGAGCAATAATAAAAAGCCGAAGAATATAAATAGTACTTCTCAGTGAGCAATCAACCTGTATCTTCTCCCCCCCCAACATTTTATTTTTATTTTTATTTTTTTTAATTTTATTTATTTGACAGAGATACAGACAGCCAGCGAGAGAGGGAACACAAGCAGGGGGAGTGGGAGAGGAAGAAACAGGCTCATAGCAGAGGAGCCTGACGTGGGGCTCGATCCCATAACGCCCATAACGCCGGGATCACGCCCTGAGCCGAAGGCAGACGCTTTAACCACTGTGCCACCCAGGCGCCCCCTTCCAACATTTTATGATCTTGGGCATGGCTGGCTTTTGAGCAGTAAAGTAAGGAGAACTGAGAGCATATAGGTAAAAACTGACCAGCAATATCCACCAGACAGGGGGGTACAGGGCCAAGAAACCCAGGGCGAAGCACAATCTGACAGAGCTACAACACCTAAGGAGGGTTGTGTGAGCCGACGGCCCATCTACCGCAGCAGCTCTCCTGCAGGAGGACAGAGGGAGGAGGGGCGGGGATTGCCCGCCACTGTGAGGCTACCTTCCCTCCAGTCCTTGGGGACACACTTTGGAATGTGAACAGTTCACACTCAAAAAAACCACATCAGTAGTGTTGGCTTATAATCAGAGAACTCAAGATAGTGAGAACTCAAGATAGTAAGAGCTAAGACCAAAGCAAAAAACAACAAAACGAGACCACGGAGTATGTCCTTACAAAGCCCACCAATCTTTAAAGTCAGAGTTTTCCTACAAACTACTTGAGTAAAAACTCTAATTGTGCGATTCACTTATACTGAACTATTGAGGGTGTTTAAGAATTTCTGAGATCAGCAGTTATAGATGCCACATAAAACTGTGAACAGGTCTGGATGTTTCAGGGATAAAGGAAAAAAGGCTCTCTTATTTCAACAATTTAAACCAGAAAATGAAAAGTCGCTTTCTAAATTCCTCTCTTACAACTGTAATCACGTTGTTTTTATAGGTTGCTACTTGTGTTGTTATTTAATGTTTAAAAAGTGGCACTGTGGACCAGGGTGAGAGGAAGGCTTTTTACTCATTACCTTACATGTTATTTAGAAAGCTGTTTTGTTTTTTAAAGACATATTCATAGATCATCTATCAAATGAACAAAAAAAGCTTTGTCTTTAAAGGAAAGCAAGAACAACAGTTATTTTTTCTGAATTTACAGCTGTCTTCAGTGACTATGATGTTTAGCAAATGATATACTAAGAACATTATCACAGACTGATAACCTTTAGTTTTTAAAAGAAGAATTACATAGAAGCGCATTTGGGCTTTACCTTAATTAGGTTAAAAATTACAACATAACCAGACTTCCCATGATACCATGGTCTTGCATGAAGATAGTCTGAGTATTTGGAAATATACACACCTATAAAAGTATAAGATATAGATTAATTCACACTTTAAAAGGATTGTTTACTCATATACATTTCACATGTAGGTGCTACCTTTAACTGAACAAGACAACACAAAAGACAAAAGTCAACATTAAACTGTTTTGAAACTGCTTACCTTTTAAAAACTATTTGAGATATTCTAAAGGTATGGAAACATTAGAGCTAAGATGAGACAGGATGTATCTGACGGACAACCAATGTTCTAATTAGGTACCATACACACACACACACACACACACACACACACACACACGGGGTACAATAACTAAAAAGGGATAAAAGCATCACAATTCTTGGCAAATTCTAAGTTTATTTTGTTTAAGGCAATCATTCAGTGAAAAGGCCTATCTGTAGTAATTCGATGCTCAGTTATCTTTTGCAAAAAATCTCAGTAAGGACTCTTATTTAATAATAAGCGCCAAAGCCTGCTACGTGCCAGGTACGTGCTGGGCAGCAGTGGCACCAAAGTAAATAGAACAAGGTCCTGCCTTGAAGCAGCTTATGCCGCTAGTCTGTGAGGTTTCCAGTTCAGGCAGGGGTCACGGCTGTTCTGTTCACCACTGCGGCCACACCACAGCCCAGTATGTAGTAGGTGCCTAGCTATTTGTCAGACACATGTATTTGAGGACACAAAGAAACGGAAATAAGCACTTATATTTGCTTAGAAAAGGAGTTCTTTAAACAGAGAGAGGAATGACATTCTCAGAGAACAGAGTGAACGCAAGTATGGAAGCATAAGACTATAAACTGTGCAGGAGGGTGGGCCACAGCATGGGGAAGCAGGGGCGAAAGCAGGGGAAACTGAGGCTGAAAGGGAAGCTTGGAACTGAGTGGTAAAGACCTTTGCAGGACTTGCTCTTCAGGCGAGACCTCACCCTGTGGGCAGCAGAGACCCACCAAGGGTTTTCAGCAACAGACTGCCACTCACAAGACAGTGGAGTATGCAGAAGGGAGAGGCCAGAAGCAAGACCAACCAGAAAGCTACCATCAGAGCTGAGACAGGAAAGGGTCCCTGGGTGGCAGCAGCAGCAGGGGAATGGCAAGGGAAGAGCAGATCCCACAGAAACTCCTAAACTGAGGCATCTCTTGAAATATGAGACAATGGTGAGACCACCTGGATATCCTGGAAAGAGCCATGAACTTGTGGTCAGAAGCTTGGGTTCCAGCACCAAGGCATTCAGTTGCTACTACTAACCATGTGACTTGGGGGGGGGGGGGGCTTGGACACATAAGCCACAGGGTTTTCAGGAAGATTTAAAAAGATCCATAAACTTTTAAAACTGTAAGACACTACATTCATATAAAATATTACTATTATACACAGAACTAACCATTTCTATTTGAGACAAAACTATAAAATACACGCAGGCAGTAGTGCTACCTTCTTACCCACTCCAGTATGTTTTAACAAAGTATATTTGTTAGGAATAATGCAGTTTCTACTCCAGCACCCCACTGAAGCCAGCCTTTCAAACATCAACCATATAATTAGGGACTAAAGTAATATAGAACAAGGGCCTTATATTTTGGAAACGAAAGCTGAAGTATTTACTTGTAATTTATTTTCAAATTCTTCAACAACAACAACAACAACAACAACAACAACAAATTTTAACCAAATGAAGGGAATAATGCACAACGTGACCTGTTAAACCCAGGGAATGGGTACATTATACCCTCCTCTCTTCCTATGTTAGTTATGTTTTACAATGAGAGGGGGGGTGAAAAAGAGTAGGAAGAAAAAAAGGTTTTATGTAAAATGTTATCGGGTTTATGAATATATTCTCTGTCATGGCCTTTAGAAGATGTAAATGTAAATTTTAAACCGTTTTGTGTTACACAGAGTGACACATAACCCAGCAATTCCACTGATGCGTCTGCACCTAAGAGAAGGCTAAACACATGACTCCACAAACACTTGTACGTGAACGCACACAGCAGCGTTTCCATAAGAGCCAAGAAGTGCAAACAACCAAAGGTCCCTCAAGCGCTGAAAGAATAAAGAAAACGTGGTAAAACCACACAATGGGGCACTATTCCACCAAAAGGCAGATGAAGTACTGGTATGAGCTACAATGTGGATGAGCCCTGAAAACATTAAACTGAGAAAAAGAGTCACAAAACATCACACAGGATTCCATGTATGTGGAATGTCGGAATGAGGCGAACCTGGAGGGGTGAAGAGCAGGGTAGTGGTTGCCTCGGCTGGCGGTAGTGGGGAAGGGGGCATCACTGCTAATAGGCACAGGACTTCTTTTTGGGGGGATGAAAACACTCTAAAATGGACTGCACTGACAGCAGCACTACTCTATGAATACATTAAGAAAAGCTGAACTGTACACTTGAAATGGGTGAATTACAGGGTGTATGAATTTCATCTCAATAGAGCTGTGAAAAAGAAAAGGTCAGCAGGAAGCTAGCCGCTCCTGATCTCCACACTGGTAGCACCTAATAGTGAGTGCTACATACCTGTCCTCTAATCCTTCTGCTGTCAAACTCTACTCCCCAGTTCCTCCTCCACTGGACTGTTCTCCCCTTCTCCACCCTCCCCCACTCCCCCCCACCTGCCGGGCCCACAGAGAGTCACAGTCCTGTTCTTTGCCATCTTTTCCTTTGATACTGCCCCACGTTAACAGTATCCTTGGCTTCAACTAACACCTAGTCCTGCCACCTTGAGCCCCATCTCCAGTTCTAACCCGGCTATTCTTTACCATCAGCAGGGTATGTCTCAGAAACACCTAGGAAAATCTCACTATTTCTCAAGTTCAATTCATGAAAGGAGTAGCGTCCATTTACTGAGAACTAAGTGCTTCATGTAGCCTCACACGATCCTCACAGCAGATCTAAGAGACAGTTTTATCGATTTCACAGATGAGGAGCTTGAAGCTCAAAGAAATGTAGTGTTAATCCACATTCTTAACTGTAAGATGACCATTCTCTTTTAACTCCTGCTTCCCTACCAATCTCCTTTCCTTCTGTGTCTCTCCTCTATTAACAACATCACTGTAGTTTAAGTTTACACGCTTGTATCTGAATACTTCCTTCCTCTTACTCCTCACATTCCACAGTTGCCAAGTCTGGCCAGTTCCATCTCTTCTCTATTCCTACTGCCATTCTGATAGTTTAGAAGACATCCTCATTAGCCCTGGATGATCGCACTAATCTCTTGGTACTGAAAACTACCTTCAGCATCTCTTCTAGTCCAACCAACCTTTAAGAAAAAGTTATCATGTAACTCCTACTGGAAAATCTTAAGTCTTAGACCTGAAGCTCATATGTTTAAAGCCCTGATTCTAAAGATTATTATTCATCATTAATGAAACTGGCTTTTAATATAAGTGTCTTACGAAGTGAACTAAACCCCACCTCATCTTGTAAAAGAAGAGATTCTTTCTTTCTCACAGACTTACCTTTTGCTGGGTCACCGAGAGTGGTAATAGCACTGCTGCCCACACAGAGTCCGCGCTGACATACTAACTTTGCCTTTAAATAAAAGACAGTACTTTGCTTATCATATCAGTCTTAGGAGAGACAATGAAATAACACTATAAGCTTTCAAATAAATACAGAATCTGTACACGGTATGTATTTACGGCACAAAGTAAGCTTATGTAAGGCAACTGTATTTGGTTAATAGTTCACGAAATTTTATCATTTCTGTTAAAAATGCCATCAGCAAAAGTAAATTAAACAAGCTCCCAGATTAAGTCCTCTCTTCAAGACTTCAATTATAGCTTTGGAATCACTAAATTTGAAAATGTCTTATCCCCTAATGCCTTTTTTAGTATGAATCCATAGTGTATCTTATTTGTAAGTAGATGATTAAGTAAATACACAAACTCTTCTGGTCTTACTATATAATTCCTACGTTATGTGCTAACGTAAGTATTCTTTAAGCAAGTCTACCCTTTAAAAATCACGAACCCAATCAAAATACTAAATTATTTTAAGTTGAATTATAAATCTCTGGTATTGTTAAAACTGTATCTAGGAAGCCACATACATCTCTGGGGACACGTTCCACACAGCAGTTTCCTTCTCCCACAATTTGGGTACGAGCAACAATACGGAAGCTCCGTCTTCAAACACAGGCATGAAATAATTTCAAGTAACTCAACTGCCAAAAGTGTTCACCTTATCCCTAAAACCATGTAACTGAAACCTGAAAAACCTCCACAAGAAACAAAGTATCTATGTGAACGATGATCCAGAATGGAGAAATACCCATTCACTCCATTAAAAGGCATTGCCCATACTTAGGAAACCGTATTAATCCAAATCTCACCCTGAGCTGACAAATGTATTTCGATGAAATTAAAGAAGGCCTGCAAAAAGGAATCCAATCTCTTTCAGGACTAGCTGTCACGATCATTTCCACTGCCACCAGACTCAGCAACAAAAAAGAGTGGAGAACTAGTACTCTTACAAATTTCAGAGATGTGAAATACCAATATTTAAGTTTAATGATATCATTAATTTTGTACGCTACTATCACAAAATTAACGTTCTACGACCTAATGCCCTTACCTGATTTTCAGTTTCAAACAGAAGAAACCCGTAAGTCTCTTGAAGTTCTTCCTGAGTATAATTACTTGCTTTTTTTTCTTGGTAAAAAGTTTTGTACTGTATAAAAGAGAGAATAATCGAATTCTATAAACATATTATTTTGCCTTGCAAATTAAATTTTAAAAATGCATCATCTGAATTCCTCCTGTTAAAGAACTAACGAAATTTATTATTTTCCTAGTCCCTACTAAAACATATTCTTATTACCTTCCAAGGATTTATCTCATTTGAAAGTGACAGCTGAGAAGAACTAGATAGGCTTTTATACCACAATGATGGGTTTATTTCTTAAAAACTAAAATAAAACTAACACACAGACACAGTGTGTACCAAGCACCTCACCTCATTTAAGAAAATGTCATTTTTCACCAAAGTCACTTGACTGTACTGAAAACCATGCTCAGATGCAGAGTCCAAGTAAGAAGTATGAAGAATTGAAACTGCCTTCTGGAAGACAGAGTCTGAACTCAAGGACACTGTCTCAAAAACTGTAAAACACAAACAAAAATAATGCAACTGTTTAAGATAACCAAAGGATGGGGTTAAAAGCGGCATACTAAGTATCACTGAATACTTCGTCTACTTCCTTCCTGTAAAACTCAGACACTTACATTGTGTTTTGGCTCCACATCCGTACTATCTGTACTATCTTAAAAGACCTCTCATGTGAAGAACATTACACAGAGGTGAGTTACTGAGGGTGAATTACTTTCAATACAACAGTAAAATAAACCCTGCCAGACTCCTTGGGCCTTTTGGTTTAAAACCGTGTGTTATAACCACAGTTGGGACAAGCAGATCAAATGTGGTAGCATCAAAGTGGTGGTCAGCAATCACTTAGACCAATGTTTCTCAACCTTAAGTTTTTTTAAACTTATGCCACATTTTGATAAACTTACCCCTCCCATCTTCTCATCAAATCCCCCAAGTAAGCCTGTTAGGTTCCTTTTAAGGGGCCTACCATTGCACACTCAAACACATTAGAAATTGTTCTACCTTTGGGGTTTCCTCATGGCCTAGACACATCTGTTGACTTTACTTCTTATGGGTTATATTTGAAGTCATTACTTTTTTTCATTTCACAAAAATAAAACTTTATTACTTTTAGAAAGTGCTTTTTTCAAACCCTACCCATGTGCTAGCCCAGAAATTCTGATATGACCCTCCCAAGAAAGGCATGTTTCCTCACAGAGAATTACTGACTTGACCCTTGATTGAGGCTTTGTGCCTTTTGTTTTACAAGTTTTTACTTTAGCAAGAATTGAGCCTAATGAATTCTTGTAACATTTAACTACCTGATTTGGTTACTCCCTTCTATTTTTATCTTTCTCTATGTTCTTTAACAAGGTCAAGGCAGGGAAGTAACAAACTATTTACAAATAATAAAGAGAATGGAATAATATACAGAGCACTGGAAGTTTTGGTGATATAGTATAAATAAATACATTAATATGGCTTCCTGCTTTTACCAGAACTCTGCTAATTAAAGTTCAAAAGCTAAAGGAAAGACAAGCACTTTAATTAAAATTAACTTCTGAACAACAGTAAAAAACTAAACTATTATAAAAATGAAAACAAACATTTCAGTAAAGTTAATTTGGACAAACAGTCCTAACACTTCAATTATCCAAGTAACGTAAAAATGCTTTAATAAACTTCCTAGTATCAAAAGTCAAAGACTTAAGTAGCAAGGAAGGAAAGAAAAGAGGATGGAACATTTAAGAATATCCTGAAGTTTGTACATCTGATCCATATCAGTTGTTCAACTTTTTCTCAGTTTCACTTCTTCCTTCAATATCAGTATATGAATGCTATAAAAAAATATGGATATTCTAAAGAGGTTCAAATAGCAAAACAACAGGGATGATAATTAAAATGATGGCTTTCTTTAACTATATCAGCTCAAAACAAACTGGGAAGCCTAAGCATTTGTGATTCTGTCTTACAAACAAGCTTCCCTGCTAGCCCAAAAGCAAGTCAGGATTCCTCCAAAAATCCTAATTTGGGAAACCTTGTATTTAATATTTGTAAAAGGGCAAAATAATATTTAAAAATCTATGTAAACTCTGAGGCTCAATATTTTAGAAATACGTTGCTTACAGCGAAAGAAATAAAAGTTGTCAGAGCTTTGGAAATGACCATTCTATGGTTATCAACTCTTAAATTCCACAAAATGTAATATGAAGACACAGGTTTTAACTTTTCCAAATACTACATATAGCCACATTTTTGAGGGTCAATGCACAAAAATAAACGAAAAACTGTGAAAAATAGTGCAATCTGAAAAGTAAACAAAACCAGCCCATCTGAAGTGTGCCAAATATATGTGGTCACAGAACACTATTTACCAATGTGAGGAATACTGTTCTCCATAAAGCTACGAACAGAGAAAATGGTTTAAAATAAACAGTAGGAAATGATTTTGTGCTAACATATTTTTATTCCTAAACTATTTATAGTTAAAAATGCTTCCCCTTTAGGTCAGCATTCTCCAAACAGCAATATATTTTACAAGTAACCATTTTATAGTTAACAGAAGAAAAAGCATGCCCAAAGCAAAACTGTTAGAAATCCACAGTAAATCTTGAATCTTTCATGAATTATAATAAATGAGGTCAACTACACACTTTAAGAAAGCACAAGTTTCCTGCTGTATAACTAAGGAGATAAACATTTTATCAAGATATTATTTGACATTACCTCTTCTCACACGATGTACTCTCACGTAAGAGTCAAACTAGTGTACAAAACATTATGAGCACTCAATAAATGGATGGCTGCATTTTTGCTGAGCAATACACATGCTTCACTTAAACACTCAAGGTTATCAGAATATTGAGAGAATGAAGAGGGGGCTATTCTACAGAGAAATACTGAAACAACTTGAAAAGTACCTGTCTGTAAAGTGAGAGTGTCCCTTAGGGCTTAAGTGACCAATGGAAAACAAGTGGGGAAAATTCAAGTTCAATCACAATAATTCTAGAAACAGAGTTAATATTCTTTCCCATAGCACCTAACTTTGGGCATATTTCTCCACTATTTGTGGTTCAGTCTTAAAAGTTAAGTCAAGCTTGACATAAGCTGGATTCTCCCCCTTTCTCAAAATCCATCAGCAATACGGAGTGTCTGCTTTTGGATACCTGTTTCTCTTTTTAACTTCTAATAAATAAGAGGGATTAGAAAATGATAAACTGATCTCCGATGCTATGGCACACGTATCTGTTTCCTATTCTCTAAGCGCCTAGTCTGAAAGCTAATAATGAGATGAACTAATGCCAACAACTTAAGTGTCACAATAATTCTAACAAAAATTAGCCCCTTCTATATCTCCCTGGGACTATCATGACCACTCCTCCTATTTGTGCATTATACAATAGCACTCATCAAAGACAGGAACACCCAGAACCGAACAGTATGGACTGCAACCTACCTCCGTTAACACTGTCGATGCCTACATATTGGACCTAGTCTAAGTAGGCCCGTTGATAATTAAAGAACCCATTTCTTTTTTTTTTTTTTAATATTTTATTTATTCGACAGAAATAGAGACAGCCAGCGAGAGAGGGAATACAGGCAGGGGGAGTGGGAGAGGAAGAAGCAGGCTCATAGCGGAGGAGCCTGATGTGGGGCTCGATCCCGTAACGCCAGGATCACGCCCTGAGCCGAAGGCAGATGCTTAACCACTGTGCCACCCAGGCGCCCCTAAAGAACCCATTTCTTAATCATCTAATCCTAAAATGTTACCTTTATTTTTAAGGGACTGACAGTTTAAGATAAATACAACTTTTTTATAGCACAATTTGGCAGGACCGAACAAAAACTTAAATGTGCATACCTAATAACCAGTCCATTTCTGGGAATCTTTTCCTTAGAAATACTAGCATGAGTGCACAGGAGATAGGTACAAGGCTACTCCACGCACCAGCATCCATAGCAGCAAAAACCTGGTGATAAACTAACTTGGCACCAATAAGGAAACACCTTACAACTACTACATAAAAAAACCAAGTAAACCTGTATGTACTGACACATATAGATATCTACTCTACTACTGAGTAAATAACATGCATTATATAATGTCATTTTGGTAAAAAAAAAAAAAAAACATAAAAAATTGTGTTTGAAAGTTTACAGAAATAGATCTAGAAAGATGGGAAACCAAATTGTTAACGGCGTCTAAACCAATGGTTACTGAAATGGAAGTGGAAAAAGGTGAACTTAAACTTTTTACCTTACATATATTACTACAATTCAGGTTTTTCTTACATAAGCATGTATTATTTCTAGTATTTAAAATATCTCAATTCAAAACCAAGTAAAATGAATCATAATTTCAAAGAAATTCAAATAGAGAAATGTGACAATTTCCCTTGAACCTTTTCTGATGCAATTCAAAAATTTAATCACCTACTAATTTTGGATTAATGATTATTTTGGATTAATGAAATTTGTAGTCACTGGAAATCATAAATTTTTTTAAAGAAAGTCCTTTCATTTTACATGATCTAAATTAAAAAAATTTAAATTGTACTGTTCTACTTGGATTCATTAGTAATAACTCATAGCATTTAGTTTAATACCCACTCTTTTCTGATATGAACCCTGGCTCGGTCTTCTCTAAGAAAGAATGTAGCTGGGAGGGTGGTCTTAATTCATTTTCACCAAGTATACCCCCAGAATTCTTGACATAGTCCTGTTCTCTGTTAATGTCATAAATGCTAAAATGAGAAAAGAAAAAATTAAATCACAAAGTGAATAGTTCTATTTACGGCATATCTACCATATAAACAAATGTCTACTGAACATCTAATTTACATTAGGTACAATTATGTAATGTTTACTTCCTTTGACAAGTCTCCAGAGCTAAGACTAAATTTGTAACATATTAAATGAAATGCTTTTCCTTCAATATTTAAGTTCTAAAGAAAATCTCTTCACAGAAATGAGTTATGCTTATAGGAATCACTTTTGCCTCAAAATAAAAAGTAAAGATTATAGAACCACATTCATGTTTCACTGGTTGAAAATAACAAAATCAAATAGAAAACAAAATTAGTATATGATCCATCCATTCTTTTTTTTTAAGACTTATTTATTTATTTTGGAGAAAGAGATGGGGGAAGGAGCAAAGGGAGAGGGAGAGAATCTCTAGCAGACTTCCTGCAGAGTGCAGAGCCTGATGTGATGTCAATCCCACAACCCCAAGATAACAACCCAAGCCGAAGGCAAGAGCCAGAGGTTCAACTGATTGAGCCACAGGCGCCCGACCCATCCATTCTTTAAAAAAAAACGATTAGTGGTGCCTATTACATATTCAGTACCATGCTATACCCTGGATTCATCAAGAGAAATGAGAAACCGTCTCTACAGTGATAGCTTAGACTAGAAAAGGAAGACAAACCTATACAGAAATCAGTACTTTAAATGTGTAGGAGAATCTAGAACACAATGCAGTGGATGCATAATAGGGATTTCATTAAGACAGGGAAATGTCAAGAAGTTTCAGAGGCATTCATACTTGAAATCTGAGTAGGTATTCAAATAATAAAGGAGCCAAAAAAGGGGCTAGCCTGCATGTTTTCTAGGTAATAGAAACAGTAGGAGCAGAGGCAGAAACATTATACATATAAGGAACCACAGTAGTTGATTTGAAGAATTCAATATGCTTCACACAAAAAATTAGCATGTCTAGTTTTATATTAGTACACCTTTTTTCAAAAAGCATTTGAGGCAGAATTGTATGGATATATTCAAAATTCTGTAGAAAAAGTAGCAATATTGATAATATTCATTCATTAAGCAAATAGGTTATTTATGTCTAGAGGGAAAAATTAAATTGGGAAACAGGAGACCAGGAGTCTCGTGTAGGCTGACCACTAACTTGTTCTGAGTCATTAGTGTGAGGACATTGTCGGCTGCCTTCCCAATAATCATGCCCCATTTTCTTTCCATCCCCCAAGCCACAATTTTGTTTAGGTGTTGGGTGATCCCATGCTTTAGGAGAGGCTTGGGAGGTGTTGGGGGGGGGGATGAGAAGGGGAGAAAGAGAGAGAATTTAAGCTCATATGGTCTCTGGCTAATGTGATGTGAATGGACATCAGCAGAGAGAACTCTGGGAAAGCTTTCTTACAAAAGCACTGGAAGAAAAGATGCACTCTCCCTGCCTCCATCTTCTTCTAGACGTAAGGCCTTGTCTTTTTTTTTTTCTAATTAAAAGATTTTATTTATTTATTTGAGAGAGGGAGGGAGAGGGAGCTCACGTGCACGAGTAGGGGGAGGGGCAGAGTGAGAGCAAGAAAAAGCCTTCCCACTGAGCAGGACTCGATTCCAGAACCCCGGGATCAAGACCTGAGTGGAAGGCAGATGCTTAACCAACTGAGCCACCCTGGCGCCCCTAGCCTTGTCTTAGGATGTGTTTGTTGCCTGGAATTCCTTGTAACCAAGATGGGACTGATCACAAACATATTGAGGGTGGAACAAAACAGAATCTCCATCACTGATGAAGTCCTTGAACTGTTGAACAAATTCACCTAGAGCCACCCTGCCTTTGAGTTTTCTGAGAGATGTAAAATAATAAATGTTTCCTACTGTTTCAACCACTTTTTTTGGCAACTGAAAACACACTATGAACTTTGTTACATTATTTATTCTAAGGTCTCGTTTAGTTGGAATTATCTAAGGCTCCTTTCAGTTCTAACACTATGATTTTTCAGACTGCCCTCCTGAAGGCCTCTTATGTATGAGGCATTATGCATTGCCCTAGATAATTTATCAAATTCCTTTTTTATTTGTTACCATGCATGGAGACATTTATCCTAGTATTTATTAGTAAGAAATCACAAAAGCTAATATAACTTCTGTGAAAACTTGAAACCTAAAATATAAGAATATTTAAAGCCTTTGATGCCCACTTTCTCGATAAAGTCTATCTCCCCTCCATACACAAAGGAAAAATGTCCAACTCCGAGCACTCCTGATATAATTTCCCTCATTAGTTCCACAAAATCTGACATTGACACTCCTCCCCCACTTCATGTCTAAGTTGTCCTCATGTTTAAAGCCCACCCCCAAATCTAGCTTCTCTGATGACTTACGATTTTTCCATCCTGCTTTAACTGTTCTTCACCCATGTCCCACAGATATTCACTGTACTTCTGTTACATGTATGGCTCTGGGCTGGAGCTAGGGAATACAGGAAACAAAACAAAACAGGAGACTGCATGTCTATCTGAAAGAGTGGTCTTTAACACTGAGGTCATTAATTTCAGAATTGTATGTGAAACAATTATGTTCAGGACAAGCTCCTCTTCAGACTCAAGGGAGGGAGTCAGGGGTCTTGGCAAGACAGGATTCTGAACCTAGGTCTTTCTAGCTTTGTGACTTGGAGAAAGCTACTTAAACTTTCTTCCCCTTGTTTTTTTTTTTTTTTTAAAGATTTATTTATTTATTTATTAGACAGAGAGAGACAGCCAGCGAGAGAGGGAACACAAGCAGGGGGAGTGGGAGAGGAAGAAGCAGGCTCCTAGTGGAGAAGCCTGATGTGGGGCTCGATCCCGGTACGCCGGGATCACGCCCTGAGCCGAAGGCAGACGCTTAACGACTAAGCCACCCAGGCGCCCCTCCCCTTGTTTTTTAAAATAAATTTCAACAAAGCATATACACAAAATAAAAAGCCAAATACCACTAGGCTTATTAATCGCTGTCCACAAGCTCCAAGGGAGCCCCTATTTCCATTCCTCTTAGGTGACCACTTTCAACTTTAGCTGTATCTTCTTGTGTAACTCCATGTTTCTAAATAAAATACCTATATAAACTCGTATCACTGATTTTGCTGTATCAGAATTCAATGTTTCTCTAAATTGTATGCACTAATCACAGCTGGGCCACACTGGGTAATTTCCTTTCTTATAGGATGTTTCATTTTACTGAATTTCAAATTGTCTCTGCTTAATTTTCAGTCACCAATCATTAATTCGGCCTAGAATTCTAGAGAACCAAAAATCTCCTCTGAACAGATAGATACATCAAGTGCTTTTGGAGGCATCCTTTGTGGAGCGCTATATTATCCAGCTTCAGTCTAGACTTGTGTTCTCCGGTAACTAGGGAGCTTTGTGACCTTGCTGGGAGATGCTGAGATACGACGCTGATGTATAAATATAGTTCCCCACACTCCCAGTTTGCAGAAACTGATGACCTGATTTTAAAACTTGTATTCAAAGGATACAGAACAGCTAGAACCATTTTAGAAAAGAATAAAGTTAAAAGACTCACCACCTGATTTCAAGGATTATTACAAAGGAACATAAGTTGAGACTATGGTGTTGATGTAAAGATAATATATACAGATCAGTGGAACAGCATGAGAGCTCAATTTTAGCAACACTGCCAATATAATTCAAAGGAAAAGAACATCTTGGGGTGCCTGGGTGGCTCAGTCATTAAGCATCTGCCTTTGGCTCAGGTCATGATCCCAGGGTCCTGGGATCGTGTGCCCCTCATCGGGCTCCCTGCTTGGCGGGAAGACTGCTTCTCCCTCTCCCACTCCCCCTGCTGTTGTTCCCTCTCTCCCTGTGTCTCTCTCTGTCCAATAAATAAATAAAATTTTAAAAAATAAAATAAATAAATAGGAAAAGAACATCTTTACAACAAATGGTGCTATAACAACCAAAACAGAAAAAAAAAAAAAAAAAAACCATGAACTTCAACCCCTACCTCAAACCATAAAATTCAACTGGAAATGAATTATAGATATAAACCTAAGAGCTAAAACTGTAAAGTTTCTAGAGAAAGATCACAGGAAAAAAAGCCTGACCAGCGGGCAGGTGAAGATTGTGTAGGGTACAAAAATCAGTTACCATGAAAGAAAAACTGACACACTGGACTGCCTGAAAATTAAAAGCTTCTGAGCTTCAGAAGACATCATTAAGAAAAATATTTGCAAAGGACTTGTGTCCAGAATATACAAAGAACTCTTAAACACATCACAAAGGACATACTAATGGCAAGTTAAGTACATGGGAAGATAGTCAATGTTATTAGTTATTAGGGAGGTGATGTTTTTGTCTCAAAATAAAAAGTGGTGCTTGCCCACCAGAATGGCTAAAATTAAAAAGACAGAAAATACTAAGTGCTGACAAGGATGAGGAACCTCTGGAACTCTCATTCATTCCTGGTAGGCATATAAAGCTATACAGTCGACTCGGAAAATAGTTTTGTCAGCTTCTTCTAAAGTTAAACGTACTTATTTGCAGCCAAGCAGTTCTATTCTTAGATATCTACCCAAGAAAAATGAGAAATGATGTCCACAAAAAGATTTGTACATGAACCTTCACGGCAGCATTATTCTCAGTAAGCTAAAACTGGAAACCTACATGTTCATGATAGGTGAATGGATAAACAAACTACTTATGGCCTATTCATATAATATACTACTACTCAGCAATAAAAAAGGAAAACTGCTAAGGCATGCATGCATCTCAGAAACATTAGTTGGACAAAAGAAATCAGACATAAAAAAGTACACACTGTAGGATTCCATATATGTTCCATTTACACACACACACACACACACACACACACACACACACACGTATATATATAAAGTTCTAGAATTGGCAAAACTAATCTATAGTGATAAAAATCCCACCAGTGGTTGTGGTTGCCGGGGTAGGTATAAGGAAACTGACTGCAAGTGAAATAGGCACAAAGGAACTTTCTGGGGTGACAGAGATAGTCTCTTTTTATTTGTATGCTGGTTACAGGGTACACACACATTTATCAAAATTCACTGAACTATATACTTAAAATGCACCAAATACTAATATAGTATAGAACACAATTTCTGACCAAGATCTAGTAAAATTATAATGTGACCATAAAAAAATTAATCTCAAGAGCCCCGTGTTTAAAAAAGAAAACCCACACCCCTACTTATAAATGACTCACAAGTTAAATTATAATGAAATTTAAAATGGTTGAACTGAATGACAATGTAAACACCATCTAAACTTAGACACATGTAAAATGTCTACAAGAAAAAAATATCTACAAGAAAACCATTAATTTTAAATGTAAATATTTAAAAAAAAACACTGGAAAATCAGTGAACTAAAGAGTCGATTCAAGAACTCAGAAAACATAGTAAGTTCAAAGAAAACATGGGAAGGAAATAAATAATAAAGATCAGAAGTTAATTAAATGGAAGAAAAAAGAACTAAAGAGCAGGAAAAATAAAGATTACTTCTTTGAAAAAAAAAAAAAAAATCAGGGTGCCTGGGTGGCTCAGCTGAACGGTTCCATGTCTGACTCTTGATCTCAGCTCAAGTCTTGATCTCAAGGTTGTGAGTTCAAGCCCTGAGCCTACAGTTTGCTGGCATTGCTTCTGTTCCGCCACAAAGCTGGTTTTCTTTCCCTTAAGATCTTTCGTCAGTCCCAATTTTTTACCAGAATATGTCTCAGTGCTGGGCCAGTTTTCCTTGGAACATTGGGCATCCTTCCAATAGTATATTAAAAAAAAATTTTTTTTTAAGGAAATACCTTGAATTATACTTTAAGGTATCTGATTTATTGCACTGTTTTGATTTTCTTCTTTGGGGGCTCCAAGTTTGCATGTATATTTTGGATCTCTGTTGGTGGTCTTCCATATCACTATCTCAGTATTTACTTTTTAGAAAGATCTATTTGTTGGCTTTTATTCACTTTTCTCACGTTATCTTTGGTTTTGTTTTACACAGTAAAAATCATGGTAAAATAAACATATCATAACATTTCACATCTAATCTTTATGTCCTTTCGCATGGTACCTAGTCTCCCATGCGCCTCATAATTTATTCTGCTTCTGAAATGGTTTAATCTTTTTCTTCCTTTTCCTTTCTGTTCTGCTAGTGTCCATTTCACATCCTTCTGTGGTCTGGCTATCTCTTCCTCAAATTCTTATAATTCTGCTTTGTGGTCTTCATAACTTCTGTGCTTCATTTATTTTTTTTTATTTTTTTTTAAAGATTTTATTTATTTATTTGACAGAGATAGAGACAGCCAGCGAGAGAGGGAACACAAGCAGGGGGAGTGGGAGAGGAAGAAGCAGGCTCACAGAGGAAGAGCCTGATGTGGGGCTCGATCCCATAACGCCAGGATCACGCCCTGAGCCGAAGGCAGACGCTTAACCACTGTGCCACCCAGGCGCCCCTCATTTATTTTTATTTTTTAACACTTTATTTGATATAGTTCACATAGCACACAATTCACACATTTCTAGTATACAATTCAATGGCTTTAGTTTTATTCAGACCTGTGCAACCATCACTACTATTAATTTTAGATCATTTCATCACTCCAAAAAGAAACCCTGTACCCCTTAGCCACCATCCTCACCCTTCACTGCTCCCTATGCCCAGGCCTAGGCAACCACGAATTTACTTTCTGTCTGTACAGATTTGCCTATACTGGACCATTTTATATAAATGGAATCATACAATAAGTGGTCCCTAGTGACTGGCTTCTTTCACACAGCATCATGTTTTCAAGGGTCACCCATATGGTAGCCTGTACTGTACTTCACTCACATTTCATTTCATTGGCTCATTTAGGGCCAAATGATATTTTACGGATATACCACATTTTCTTTTATCCAATCATCAACTGATGGACATCTGGTCTGTTTCAACTTTCTGGCTATTATGTATAATGCTGCTATGAATGTTCAGGTACAAGTTTTTGTATGCACATTTTTTTCATTTCTCCTGAATATATACCTAAGAGAACGGCTGGATCATATGATAAATCTATGTTTAATCATTTGGAGAACTGCCATTTTGTTTTCTAAACTGACTGTGCCATTTTACATTCTCATTAACAGTGCATGCAAAGTTCTACTTTCTCCACATCATTGTGACACCTGTTATTATCTTTCTGATTACAGCCATCCTACCAGGTGTGGAAACGATGTATTATTAGTTTATTTTTAAGTTTATATTGGAATTTTAGGTTACAACTTTTCACCTACTTCAAGAGGTCCACAAGCTTTTTCATAAAGGGCCAGACAGTAAATATTTTAGGATTGTGAGCCACACAGTCTCTGTCACAAAGACTCAATTCTGCTGATGAAGCATAAAAGCAGCCACAGACAATGCATAAATGAATGGAAATGACTATGTTCTAATAAACTTTATTTAGAAAAATAGGCAAGACCACAGGCAAGGGCTCGCCCAGCCCTGATCTACACTGTACCAGTATTTTGGACTTTTCTTAACATTTGTAGAAAATTGTGGTGCACATCCCCCTACCTTAGCCTTTTCTTACACATTTGTGTCAGTTAACTACTGCTTAGTAACAAGCCATCTCAAAATTCAGTAATTTATAGCCACAATCATTTACTACTGCTCACATTTCTACAATGTTGGCTGAATTAGGCTTAGCTCAGCTGGGGCAGCCCTGATCCATCTGTCCCCCATCTTGCTTCGACCAATGAGTTAGGAAGGCATGTTTTTCTCATGGAAATGCCAGAGGTGCAGAGCACAAATGGAGAATACCCAAGTCCTCTTAAGGTTTATTAGGCTTGAAACTGACATACTGTCATTTGTACCTGATATCATTGCCCAAAGCAAGTCATATGGCCAAACTCAAAGTCCACGGGGAGGGAAAAATACCGTGTTTTTAGTGGGAAGAATTTCAGAATCATGGAAGGAATACAAGAGGAAATAAAGCCCTGGGGTTCATAACACAATTGATGGTGGTGATGGTTGTACACCTTGTGAATATACTAAAAACCAATGAATTCTATCTCAATATTAAAAATATTGTGTTAAAAAAACCAAAAACAAACCAACAAAGAAATGCAATCTACCACATATCACTGTAAGGATGCTGTGCAGATTCTTTTTGCTTTTTGTGTTCGAACAAGATGAATTATCCTGAACCAGCAGAAGACTCAGGGTGCAGGGAGGGGTCAGAGAAGTCTTTAGGTTTCTTAATGTAAGAGATAACCCTTCTCTGTTCCTGCATCCAAGGACTTTTGAAAAAAGCATACGGTGCCTTTGTTGCCAGTCCTCTTCTAACCTGCAAATGTAATCTGGTTCAGGAGGGCCTATACTTCCAGCTTTGTTTTCCTCTTCAAGACTACTATTACTAAGAGCCACACCCCTTGCTTTTCAAGGTCATATACTCACTTCTAGGGGTATTTTGCTAGCACATTCTAAGATCTCTGGGCCACCAAGGCACTTTCCAATTCCTCTCTGCTTTCCTTAATGGACACCGTACGGCTGTTCAGTCTTAGCCTGGTATGCAGCAATTCTCTCTTAGGACGGGACTGCCTCTGGACTAAACAGCTGCTGGTGATTTCTGAGCTATGCCCCTTCTGCCCAACTCTGCCTTTTCTCACAGAACTGGTGGGACTTCCCAACGGTACTTACATATAATTTCAAGTTTACAAGGTTTCTTTTATTCCTGTATTTGTTCAAAGTGCAGTTTGAGAACTGCACCTCCACCCCCCCCCCCATTCTTCTTTCTAGAAGTAGAATGATTAAGAACTAATCGGGTCTTCTTCCTTTTGGAACTACACGTTCGGTCTGATGATTTGGTTTTGTTCTCGTGTTTTCTTCTTCAGGACACCAGACAGAAGACACGTTCAACCAGAAGCTCACCGCTTCCAGTTCTGGGACTTAGATGATGTTTCCTCCCACTGTATAAGACAAAAGACTTCCTTGACCGGTTCTCCATTTTTCTTATTCACTCACTCTTATTTTCTAATTCTTGGCTGTTTTATTTTGGGGGAGAACTCTTCAGCTTTATTATCCAATCCTTACATATCTTTCTCTGCTCTCACAGAGACCTTTTCTGTTTTCTGAATAATTTATCTTTTTTAAAAAATAGAACCTCTTCTTTCACAGATGTCATATCTTTTCTCCCAAAAGGTACCAGAGTTTTATTTGGTTCAAGTTTCCTCTGTTACCTGCAGTAAATCTATTTCTACCAAGCTCCTTTTATTTCCTACTTGTTTATTCCTGTTTGGTTTCTTTTTTAAAAATATTTATTTATTTATCTGAGAGCGAGAGAGTGAGCTAGCAGGGGGAGGGGGCAGAGGGAGAAGCAAACTCCCCTCTGAGCAGGGAGCCTGACTCGGGCTCAATCCGAGGGCCCTGGGATCATGACCTGAGCCAAAGGCAGAGGCTTAACTGACTGAGCCACCCAGGAGCCCCTCCTGTTTGGTTTCTTTCATGTTAGAGACTTCCACCAAATGGCTGGTGATCCTTGGCTGTCCATTTATGTTTACCTGTGAGGCACTTACAGCTGACTGAAAGTCTGGTGCATGAACAGTGTCTCTTGACTAGAAGCCCCCCCCCCCCCTCACGTGATGTGATGGTGATGCAGCTGTTTAATCAGGTGAACTCCCAAAGTCTGTATCTGTTAAATATTTTATCATGGGTTGATGTTTCTCCAGAAAAGAATCCTTCACTATCTTGTTTAGGGGAGCATAAGCTTGACTATTAGTTGTGAGTGTCACACAGAAAGACAGCTCTGGCTTCACTGTTCAGTATGTTGACTTCCACTTAATCCTCATTTTCGTGTAGGTGCTTCGCTCCACCTCAGCTGTCTGAGCCTGCCTCCTGAGTGCAATTCTCTCCTGCAGGTAATCTCTCAGTGCTCTGGATAAAAGAGAGCTAGGCAATTGTCTAGGTGCAAGGAGCAGGGAAGGGAATCCAGAGCATCAAAACTACAAAAATCTTCACTTAATCATTCTACTTCTACTCCATCCTATGATCTTGCCTTGAGAAGTACTTGTAATTCCCAAATCCTGAGGAGCTGCCAGGTTGACTGGTGGGAATCAGCTTGCTTCTTGTCGGTTTACTGCTGTTCAGCCTTCAGTATCCCCTAACCCATAAAGTCACTTATCACTGGACCATCTTCTTTCTAGTTTCCCAAAGGTGATTTCACCTGGTATGGAAAAGTAGATACTTTTCCATTCTTTCTGTCAATTCATATCTTTATTCTTTTCCTACCACCTCAGTGGGATTTCTAGAGGATGTATACAATTGGACATATTAAACTAGAAGTGTCTACTTAAACTAAATCTTAATTTCTTCATTTAAAAAATGTGGAATATACCCTCTAACTCTGGTAGCTATGGTTACCAGTACTTTTTATTTTAACTTCTATAATTATGAAGACTTCATTTTATTTACCGCAGAGCTAAGAGCATATCAAATCTTCAATAAATATTTCACGTAAAAAGAATTACCTTTTAGTGCGTATGTACTCAATAAGCACGTCCTCAAACACAGAAAAAGTACGATCTCAAGTAGAACTTCAATGATATTTCTCTCAAAGCACTCTGTTCCTTTCTTTCAGAGTACTTGTCATGATTTATAACTACATATTCATAATTACTTCATTAATGGCTAATTCCCTAATGAACCAAACCCTATGAGGGCAGAAACCATTTGTTTTGTTTACCTCTGATTACTCAGCATCCAGCCCAATGCTTGGCATACAGTAAACATGTATTTGGTAACTAAATGAAAGAGTAAGTAATATTTATGCTATTTAATCTGTTCCAAAACTCAGTAAAAGGAATAAAGCTTCCCAACTTTTTAATAAAGCAGCCAAATGCAGTACCAAAATAAAAAAGGAAATTAAAGACTTATTTCTAGTATGAATATTGATACTAAAATCCTAAAATATATGCACTGGCAAAGAAAGTCTACCAGGATATTAAAATAACAGAGATCAATTCAGATTCATTATAGGATTGTTAAGAATTGGTTCAATAAATAGGAAATCCATAAATTTAACTAACTACATTAATAGGTGAAAACAAAACAATCACAGAGGGGCTGCTGGGTTGTGGGATAAAGTAGGAGAGCCAAACGTCAGACTGTCAAAACAAAGTTACTATATACCTGTTTATATTATGATGCCTTATAATGTGTAAATTTTTGTTGCTGCAGAGTATTTTTTAAATTTATGCATTATTTTTTGCCATACTTAATCTAAAAAACAAATTAAGATGCTCCCAAATAGGGGTGCCTGGGTGGCGCAGTCGTTAAGCGTCTGCCTTCGGCTCAGAGCGTGATCCCGGCGTTCCGGGATCGAGTCCCACATCGGGCTCCTCCGCTATGAGCCTGCTTCTTCCTCTCTCACTCCCCCTGCTTGTGTTCCCTCTCTCGCTGACTGTCTCTCTGTCACATAAATAAATAAAATCTTTAAAAAAAAAAAAATGCTCCCAAATAAAAGCTGTTGCTTTAATAACATAGAAAAATATCCTACCACACCAAAAGAAAGCCAGAGTAGCCATACTTTTATCAGACAAACCAGATTTTAAACCTAAGATGATAACAAGAGATGAAGAAGGGCATTATATCATAATTAAGGGGTGTATCCATCAAGAAGACGTCAACGACATAAGAACTAGGATGATCGGTAGGGGAAGAAAGGGATAAAGAAAGGGGGGGTAATCAGAAGGGGGAATGAAACATGAGAGACTATGGACTATGAGAAACAAACTGAGGACTTCAGAGGGGAGGGGGGTGGGGGAATGGGATAGACCGGTGATGGGTAGTAAGGAGGGCACGTATTGCATGGTGCACTGGGTGTTATACACAACTAATGAATCATCGAGCCTTACATCGGAAACCGGGGATGTACTGTATGGTGACTAACATAATATAATAAAAAATCATTTAAAAAAAAAAAAAAAAGGAAGACGTCAACAACTGTAAATATTTATGCCCCCAATTTGGGGGTACCCAAATATACCAATCAATCAATAACAAACATAAAGAAACTCATTGATAATAATACAGTAATAGTAGGGGACTTTAACACCCCACTTATAGTAATGGACAGATAATCTAAGTAGAAAATAAAAAAGGAATCAACGGCTTTGAAACACACTGGGCCAGATGGACTTAACAGATATATTCGAACATTTCATCCTGAAGCATCAGAATACACATTCTTCTCAAGTGCACAAGGAACTTTCTCCAGAACAGACCACATACTGGGTCACAAATCAGCCCTCAACAAGCACAAAAAGAAGATCATACCACGTATATTTTCAGACCACGACACTATGAAACTTGAAGTTAACCACAAGAAAAAATTTGGAAAGACCACAGATACATGGAGATTAAAGAACATCCTACTATAAGAATGAATGGGTTAACCAGGAAATTAAAGAAAAATTAAAAAAATACATGGAAACAAATGAAAAGATGACAGTCCAAAACCTTTGGGATGCAGCAAAGGCAGTCCCTAGAAGGAAGTATATTGCAATACAGGCCTACCTCAAGAACCAAGAAAAGTCTCAAATACACAACCTAACCTTACACCTTAAGAAGCGAGAAAAGGAACATCAAATAAAGCCTAAAGCCAGAAAAAGAAGGGATATAATAAAGATTAGAACAGAAATAAACGATACAGAAGCAACAACAACAAAAACAGGTCAACAAAACTAAGAACTTGTTCCTTGCAAGAATAAAATTGATAACCCCCTAGGGCAGTCTCATCAAAAAGATAAAGACCCAAATAAATAAATTCACAAATGAATTCACAACCAACACCGCAGAAATACAATTATAAAAGAATATTATGAAAAATTATATGCCAACAAACAGGGCAGTCTGGAAGAAATGGACAAATTCCTAGAAACATACAGACTACCAAAACTGACATAGAAATAGAAAATTTGAACAGACCCATAACCAGCAAAGAAACTGAATCAATAATAAAAAATTTCAGAACAAAAACAGAAGTCCAGGGACACATGGCTTCCTGGGGGAATTTTACCAGACATTTAAAGAAGATTTAATACGTCTTCTTCTCAAACTATTCTAAAAAACAGAAATGGAAGGAAAATTTCTAAACTCATTCTACAAGGCCAGCATTACCTTGATTCCAAAACCAGACAAAGACCCCATTAAAAAGGAAAAAAATAGTCCGATGTCCCTGATGAACATGGATTCTCAACAAGATACTAGCAAACTGAATCCAACAGTACATTAAAACAATTATTCACCATGATCAAGTGGGATTTATTTCTGGGTTGCAGGAGTCGTTCAATATTTGCAAATCAATCAACATGATACACCATGTTAATAAAAGACAGGATAAGAATGCTATGATCCTCTCAATATATGCAGAAAAAGCATCTGACAAAATACAGCATCCCTTTTGATAAAAACCCTCAACGAAGTAGGTATAGATGGAGCATACCTCAACATCATAAAAGCCATATACAAAAGACCCACAGCTAATATCTTCCTCAATGGGAAAAAACAGCTTTTCCTCTATAGTCAGGAACAAAGACAGGGATGTCCACTCCCACCTTTACCATTTAACACAATACTGGAAGTCTTAGCCTCAGCAATCAGATAACAAAAAGAAATAAAAGGCATCCAAATCAGCAAGAAAGAAGTCAAACTTTCACTATTTGCAGACAACATGATACTCTGTAGAAAACTCAAAAGACTCCACCAAAAAAATTGTTAGGATACATGAATTAAGCGAAGTCCAGGATATAAAATCAATGTACAGAAATCTGTTGAATTTCTATATAGCATTAATGAGGTGGCAGAAAGAGAAATAAAGGAATTGATTCCATTTACAACTGTACCCAAAACAGTAAAATACCTAAGAATACACCTAACCAAAGAGGTAAAACATGTGTACTCTGAAAAATATAGAACATTTATGAAAGAAATGAAGAGGACACAAAGAAATGGGAAAAAATTCCATGCTCCTGGATTGGAAAAATAAAGACTATTAAAATGTCTATCTTACCCAAAGCAATCTACACATTTAATGCAATCCCTATCAGAATACCAACAGCATTTTTTCAGAGCTAGAACAACCCTAAAATTTGTATGGAACCACAAAAGACGTGGAATAGCCAAAGTAATCCTGAAAAAGAAAAGCAAAGCTGGAGGCATCATGATTCTGGACTTTAAGCTACATTACAAAGCTGTAGTCATCAAGACAGTATGGTACTGACAAAAAACAGACACCTAGATCATGTAACAGAAGAGAGAACTCAGAAATGGACCCACAACTATATGGTCAACTGATCCTTGACAAAGCAGGGAAGAATATCTAATGGGAAAAAGACGGTCTCTTCAAAAAATGGTGTTGGGAAAACTGGACAGCCATATGCAACAAAAGAATGAAACTGGGCCACATTCTTACACTATACGCAAAAAGAAATTCAAAATGGATTAAATATCTAAATGTGAGACAGGAAACCATCAAAATCCTAGAGGAGAACACAGACAACCTTTTTGACCTCAGCTGGAGCAACTTCTTACTAGACACGTCACTGGAGGGAAGGGAAACAAAAGCAAAAATAAATTACTGGGACTTCATCAAGATAAAAAACTTCTGCACAGCAAAGGAAACAATCAACAAAACTAAAAAGTGGCCTACGGATTGGGAGAAGGTATTTGTAAATGATGTATCTGATAAAGGGTTAGTATCCAAAATTTATAAAGAACTCAACACCCAAAAAACAAATAACCCCATTAAGAAATAGGCAGAAGACATGAAAAAACACTTTTCCAAAGAAGGCATCCAGATGGCTAACAGACATGAAAAGATGCTCAACATCACTCATTATCACGGAAATGCAAATCAAAACCACCATGACAGGGGTGCCTGGGTGGCTCAGTTGGTTAAATGTCTGCCCTCAGCTTGGGTCCTGGGATCAAACCCCATGTTGGCTCCCTGTTCAGCAGATAGTCTGCTTCTCCCTCTCCCTCTCTTCCTCCCACTTGTGCACTCTCTCTCTGTCTCAAATAAATAAAATCTTAAAAAAAAAAAACAAAACAAAAAAAAACACATGATGAGATACCACCTCACACCTGTCAGAATGGCTAAAATTAATAACACAGGAAACAACAGGTGTTGGTGAGAATGTAGAGAAAGGGGAACCCTCTTGCACTATTGGTGGGAATACAAATTGGTGCAGCCACTCTGGAAAACAGTATGGAGGTTCCTCAAAAAATTAAAAATAGAGCTATCCTATAATCTAGCAATTGTACCTCTAAGTATTTACTCAAAGCATACAAAAACACAGATTTGAAGGGGCACATGCACCACAATGTTTATAGCAGCATTATCAACAATAGCCAAATTATGGAAAGAGTCACTAAGATAAACCTCTGATCACCCCACCTAAAGTAGGTGTTCTCTTTTAAAGCACTCCTTACGACATGCCAATTCTTTTATCAATTTACTTTTTGGGGGTGCATCTTCCCCACCAGAATGTCAGATCCATAGAGGCACATACTTGTTCACCAAAGACCCCCAGGGTCCAGAAGAGCTCCTAACACCACAGGAAACACTCCATATTGAGTTATCTTTAGGTAGGGCAAATATAGGTATTTTTTATCTTTTGTAACTTTTTGTATTCTCTAAAATTTTACATAAGCATAAATACAATCTGGGAGAAGTAAAGCAATTTGCATTTTGGAAAAAAAGATCTCCCATAGCCTTAAGTAGCAGCAAGCTAGTTTTTAAATATGAAGACAAAGCAGAGAAAATAAATGGAAATAACATTTCCCATGAGGCAAAATAATAGAGATCCACGAAACAAAGCATCCCTGTTAAAAAAGATAAAATACTATAGAAGAAAGATATGATGTTCATAAAATTTTTTAAAAATATAAAGAAGTTTGCCATGTACGAAGTTTAAATGTTTTCTAATGCCCAGATAATCATACCAGAAGGAATAAAAACCAAACGACCTTTGCTATAAGAACAAAACATGTGGACTGTCACTTCAGAAGATGACCTATAATACTGTAAATCTATACACACAGTAGAGCTGTCAGACGTGATGCCCTCTCTCTAGAAGTTCTGCAAGGGTTTCCTCACTACCATACTGAGAGAATTCGGTGGAGTTAGGAGCAAAGGAGTTCCGTAAACCTGTAAGTACCATCCGACCTGTCTTGGCGGTCCCACCAAAGCTTCACTCTCCAAAGTCCCCTGAAGGCTAGACACCTCGTCTGTCCCTTCTCCCAGTCTCCTCTGCACCCCGCGCTAAGGAAGACAGCCCGCTGGCCAGGTGGGGCGCCCTGGCAGCACTGGGGAGCAGAGCTGCGGGTGGAGGCCAGCCCCTCCTCCTCCTCACCTCATGGTGTGTGGGGGAGGGGGCTGCACCTCGGCCCAGCAGGCCTGTCGGCTGGGGCAGCGCGGGGCGGCACCTTTTAAAAGTCAACGAGGGCGGCTGACCGCGAGCCCGCGGAAGGCAGGCGCAGACCCCAGAACCCCAGCCACCGGGTAGAGGGTTAATGGGAGCTGCGATCTGGTTCGAGGGCTGGTCAAAGAAGCAAAGTGCCCTTGGTCTTCCTCTGATGTCTCCCAATACCCTCAGGTGTTTGTTATTTTACAGTGAGGGCTCCAAGCTTCAATGTCTTCAAGGATCTTGCTCACAGGCTCTCAGTAATGATGCTGTAATGATGATGGATTGCCAACCCCAGACCTAATGTGAAATCCACATCTTTTCACTACAGTGATCCCCAATTACTCTAAATCAGTGCCCCTATAATGCTTTCCCATTATCGTCTATATAAATTCACCAGCTAAAGTTTCATAAGGCTTTTCTGTATAATTTACAAAAATAGAAGGTCTACTGAATATGATTTTGAGTGCTCCACGGATCCCCAGGAGATGCTGATATTAGCACTTGTGGTCAGGACGGGAGTGCTCACCCACTAAGCCAGGCAGCCCTAACAAAACCTACCAAAAATAGAACTTTGGGGGCGCATGAAGTATTTGGCCTGACCCAAGGACATCTCTACTTTTGGCTCATGCTTGAACAAAGTTACTGAAGACATGCATCTGCATTCCTGAACATATCTGCATTTGCTGGAGGAACTATTCAGGAGATCCTAGAGAATCATTACCACTACTGTGCTACATATAGAAAACATACAGGAAAATCTTAACTCACAAAATTCACTTAAATTCATAAAGAACCATGTAGATTGATTATGTACTACTTAAAACCGCAAATCACTTTGAGAATTTAGTATATCGAAAGGGAGAGAAATTGCTTTTTTTAAAAACATTTTTGGAAGTTTATATCCATTGTATAAAATGAGATATACCTATGTACTAGGACTTTTTCATTTAACTGTGGCATATTTACTTTTGGATTTAATATTCAATTTTTGAAGACTGTTTTAACATCCTCAGAATCCAACCTGACAGTAAAAAGTATTTTTGTATATCAAATAGATGCTTATAATCTTATATCTACAAAATTTGTTCTCTTGCTATGCTATATAAGTTCTTTTGGAGACCATACTTTCCATGTTCAAGTTATGCACCTTTTAAGTTTATATGGTGTCATTTTTAGACATGGGTATAAAGTAACTGCCCTTTTTCTGGCTCCTTACCAAACTGGATTTACTAATTTGTGCTTTATTTTTTAAAAAAGATTTTATTTATTTATTTGAGAGAGGCAGCACAAGCTGGGGGAGAGGCAGAGGGAAAGGGAGAAGCAGACTCCCACCAAGCAGGGAGCCCAACGTGGGGCTTGATCCCAGGACCCCAAGATCATGATCCGAGCCAAAGGCAGACGCTCAACCAAATGAACCACCCAGGCACTCCTAATTTGTGCTTTAAATTAAACTATCAGCCTCCAATGAGATGGTTGCATTAAACTGTACTTTATTACAAGGACACTGTTAAGTTGTTTTGTACCTCTTAAAAGAAAATCCTAAAAATAAATTTTTCTCAGAGACAATTACATTTTAAAGCCTGCTCTGGATTCTTTTGATTACAGATGATGAAATATAAAGTGACCTAATCCATGCCATAACAAAGGTGACTTTTTTTTTTTTTTACTGCTTACACCCCTAGAAATACCCACCCCGAAAGTCCTGCGCAAAGAACAGGACTGTTCACTAACAGTGGCTCACAGAGAAGTAGGGGAAAACCACAGGGTAAAACAGGTACTTCAACTGGCCAAACTAAATCTCACAAGTTGGGGTCTTGAATATTCTTCTAACCAGGGAGGGAGAAGGTGTACTCAAAAGTTCTAAACAGGGTCTATTTCACCATGCCAAGGAAGGTAGTGAGTCTTTACACAGAATATAAGCAAGAGATTTAATTCTCCAATTCTCCTTCTCTTATTAAGGGAAAACAAAATATGCTCCAGACATATTTCTTATGATAAAAGTAGTAATGTTAAAAAGAGAAGCCAAATTTAAAACAAAAACAAAAGGCCAACTGAGTTAATCAATAAAAATAAAAAATGTTACTTTTAGAATAAATGAAATAATCTTTTAGCAAATATATTCAAAACAGAAAAATTAAAAAGCAGAACAAAAAGGAGACTATAACCACAAATACAAGGAAAACATTCCTAAAATTATAAAATATCACAATTTATACCAATTAATTTGAAAACTATAAAAATATAATTTGCCAACACTGATCTAAACAGAAGAAACATCTAAATAAACCAATTATGATGAAAAAACTGAAAGGATACTCATAGTCCTACCCCTTCTCCCCAAAAGACTCGTTCCAGAGTTTTATTGTCAAATTTCACCTCTCACTTATCAGATTATCAAAAATCCACAAGTTTGGCAATGCATTCTGTTGGTGGAGCTGAGGGAAACAAAGTGAAGAGAAAAGCAAAAGAAGAGGAAAAAATACTACACAGATGATAAAAGACTGATTTATACATTAAGATGGATAGATCAAGAGAAATGGAAATTCACAGTTCAGAAATTATGAATAGCTAATAAACACATTTCAAAATACCTCCAGCTTACAGATTTAAGCCAAACGATCCCCAGCAAGATAAAGATACATTGCATTGAAATAGCACAGAACTAAAGACAAAAGAGAAAAATACCAGAGTAGCCAGAGAAAAAAGAACTGAGACACAGCCGACCTCTCAGTGGCAATAATGGAAAAGACAAAGGAACAAGGGATGAGATTCACAATGTGCTCAACAACTGCCAAATTAAATTGCTATATTTAGCAAAAACATCTGCCATAAGTGACAGTGAAACAAAGGTATTTTCAGGTAAACAAAAATGGAAAGAGTTCATCATCAAGCAATCCTTCAAAAACAACAAAAAAACCATCGCAAAGAACACGCTTTGAGCAGAAGGAAAATGGTCCTAGACTGATGTTCTAAAAGATAAAAGAAGCAATAGAGAAAAGTAGTAAAAATGTGGGAAATGTAAATAAACACTGACCTTAAAACACAATAATTCTAAACAAGCCCTCTTCTGTCCAGTAAGATTATTATCTTAAAATATTAAAATATATGATAACATATAAGTCACGCAGGGACACTGAATGAAGTTAAACTTCTAAGGTTCTTGTACCATCTAAGAGGAAGATAAAACTATTGGGGTTTTCTTTGTTTTATTTTTTAGATTTTGAAAAGTCAAGGATGCATGATATTTCTGAGAGAATTAGGAAAAGGAAAAAAAAGCGTATTTTCCAAACTAGTACATGGGGAAAATGGAATGATAAAGATACTAAATTGATATTTAAATAATAACAGAAGGGGGACGCTTGGGTGGCTCAGTTGGTTAAGCGGCTGCCTTGGGCTCAGGTCAGGATCCCAGGGTCCTGGGATCGAGTCCCAGCATCAAGTTCCGGATTGGGGAATACTTGCTCAGTAGGGAGCCTGCTTCTCCCTCAGCCTGCCATTCCCTTTGCTTGTGCTCTCGCGCTCGCGCTCTCTCTCTCTCTCTCTCTCCGACAAATAAACAAGTAAAATCTTAAAAAACAAAAAAAAATAAAAATAAAAATAAATAAATAAAAAGTAACAGAAGGGAGAGAAAAGAAATATAGAATAGCCAGGGCAAATAGAAAGCGCAAAATGAGAGTAATTACAGTGAGTGTAAATAGGCTAAATGTCCCAGCTGAAATGCTTTAAAATTGCATTAAAAAATTCCAACAGATGCTCTTTAAAAGAGACATCTAAAACATACAAGTGCATGAGTCTACAGCTATTTCAAAATAAACGCATTTAAAAAACAAGAAGAAATGTATTAAAGAGAAAATCACAAAGCATAAATGATTATAAGCAAGATGAATTAACAGTACAGAAGGGAGAAATATTCAATATCAAAACTGAAAAAAGGAGACATAATTACACATGCTTCACACATTAAAGACAGCAAGAGGGCACTGTTAACAGCCATAAATATTAAAAATTCAGACAAAACAGGGACCTAGAAAAATCTAAGCAATACGGACATCTTTTTCAAATCTTGATTAAATCATGTAACCAGTAAAAAATTTGAATCACTAGTCAAAAATTTGCCACAAAAAAACCCTTCAGACCCAAGTGGATTCAATGGTAAATTCTACCACAACTGGTTATCTACATGAGAATAAAGTTAAATTTTATCTATACTCCAAACTATCCACAATTAACAATTCCAAATATATAGACACGAAATGAAAAACTTTAAAATTAACAACTTCTGTTCATCAAAAAACATCATGAAGAGAGAGAAAAGGTATTTGCAATCCATTTAACTATCAAAAGATTAGTACCCAGAGTGGGTAAAGAAGTCCTATAGTCCAGGAACACCTGGATGGCTCAGTAGGTTAAGCACCTGCCTTCAGCTCAGGTCATAACCCCAGGGTTCCGGGATGGAGTCCTGCATTGGGCTCCTTGCTCAGCAGGGAGTCTGCTTCTCCCTCTGCCTGTCATTCCCCCTACTTGTTCTCTCCCTTTCTGACAAAGAAATAAAATCTTAAAAAAAAAAAAAAAGTCCTTTAGTCCAACAACCCAATAAAAAACAGAGATGGACAAGGGATATGAACAGTACAAAGGAGAAAAAAAGGCCTCTAAACACATGAAAAGATGCTCAGATTCAGTCATAATTATCTGTAAACTGATTTATCAAACTACCAAACACACAAGTTGAGCAATGCACCCTGTGAGGGGGGGCTTTAGGAAAACAGTCACTGCAGCATACTGCAGGTAAGCGTGCAAAATCCCAAGAAAAGCAGTCTGGCAATATGTCTCAAAATTTCAAAGGCTTTAACCCAGTAATCACAGTTCTGGAAATTAATAGTACAGAAATACCTGCTCAGATACAAAATGACAACTCTACAAAATTACTCCATGCACCACTGTTTTTAACAGCAAAAGACCAGAAACTAATTATCTACTACAAACTAGTTAAATAAACTGGTACAGCCACACAATGAGAAACTGGTTTCCTATGCTGTAGAATAAGCATCTACCTATATGCTGATTTGTGAAGATTTTCAGGATATACTGAAAAATGGAGGGGAAAAAATGTAGCATAGCACAAATCAGATTAAGAGGAATATAAAAACAAACATTGGGGAATGAGGTGGATAGGTACAGGAAAGAAGACTTTTCTTTGTATGGTCTTTATGTATGTTTTAAATGTTTAAATAAATTATTCCAGTAATTTTTTAAGCAGCAGGAAGAGTTCAACTTGTATATATAACGCGTTTTTTAAAAATTCATACATATTAAAACAAGTACCCAATAGAAAAAGTGGCAAAAACATGACTAAACATTACAAAGAAAACAAATGTTTAACTTTTTTTATGTAATCGCAGAAACGCAGTTGAAAGCCACAATATTTCATTTCCACCAGACTAGCAAAAAGTAAAAAGCTGGACAATGCCATACATGGAGAGAATGGGAAGCAATGGGAGGTTTCATTCAAAATTAGTGGTGTATAAATCAGAACTACCATTTGGGAAAAGTTAGACATTATCTAATGAAACCAAACATGCATATATCCTCCCAACGCATCCAGCAATTCTATTACTAATATGCCCAAGCAAAAGTATCATATATACACACTTGAGGATGAACAAGAACGTTTATGGCAGCACTGATTATAATAGCCCCATGTTGGAAATAACCAATATGTTCATAAAGAATAAAACAGCTAAGAATATAATGCAATTATAATATATTCTTAGAGTAGACCATTATACTTCAATGAAAATGAATGAAATATAGCAGTGGTTCCCAAAGTGGTGATGGTGCTTAGGTGGATTTTTTGATCTATATTGAAATGTGTCATCATCTGAGAGATCTACACAACTCAGAGAACTAGTATCTATTGCATGACCAATGTGTGGATAAAAGATCCCTTCAAAATGCAAGACAGACCAATGAGTTTACATGTCACAGAGTTCGAGAAGTTCACTGACATGGCTTCAAATTTTACACTGCAGCTAACCTGTAAAGAAACTATTAGTTTTATTTTCCTTTGATATTCATCAAAACCTATCTTAAAAGTTTATTAAAACATTCCTCTGTTTTCTAAATACACAGATGAGTCTGGATTTTCTTCATATACCTTCAACCATAACAATATATTGCAACAGACTGAATGCAGAAGCAGACATGAAACTGAGTCACTAAAGATATTGGTGAAAATGTAAAAACAATGCCACTTATTTTTTTTTGGAAAAGTTTTTTCATTAAAATGTTATTTATATTGTATTATTATTTTTTAGAGATACCAATAAATACACCAACAGATGCCATATGTACCATATTTAAGATCAATCGGTTTTAATATCTAATGATATAATCCACATAAATGAAAGATCTTTAGGGTCCTCACTAGTTTTTAAAATCATAAAGGGAGCCATGAGACCAAAAAGCTTCTGAATTGCTGAACTACAGGCACATGCTTCGACAATGATGAATCTCAGAAACATAACGTTTAATAAGTCACAGATAAAGCTCAAAAACAGGTGAAAGTAAATAGGTTGATTTAAAAAATATGTATGTGATACAACTGTACAGAAAGGCAAGGGAATAATTAATGCAAAATTCCGGATGACCATGGTGATGGTGGCGGTGGCAGTACATTGCTTCTGGGGAGAGGTACACAGTGACGCTTGTAAGGTAGATATCCTTCCAAGCTAGGTACACAGATATACTTTTTTTTTTTTAAAACAGTACCTATAAATGGTATACTTAGCAACAAAAATTTTAACTGAAGAAACAAAGGGACATACCTACCATCCTAAAAGGAAAAACTCAAAAGAATGTCTCTTCTCAAATTAATCTATAAATTCAATGCAGTCACAAACAGTATCCTAACAAGATTTTCTGTAGAACTTGGAAAGATGGTTCTAAACATCATCTGGAAGAAAAATGCAAAAAATGCCCAAAGCTTTTTTCAAAAGAAAGTAACAAGATATATTATAAAGGTACAATAATTAAAACAGTGTGATAATAAATGGGTCAAAGAAGAGTTCAGAACCCGTTTAAAAAAAAAAAAGAGCAAAGGATATGAGCCAGCCAAGATGTTTCTTTTTTTATCACCCAAGAAAGATAAAAATTAAAATGAGAAGTTACTTTCAGTTATTAGAAAAATTAGTAAGACGTTCGAGAAATACTGTTATCATCCACTGCTGGCTAGCAGGGAGATAAAGCGTACCTTTTGAGAGTGCATTTTATTAAAGGGTATGATATTTGAGGACAATTTCACAGCATTATTATTCAGCATTCTTACAGGGAATCAACTCTACAGAAATACTATCATTGTTAGTTATAGGGGAAAACTTGAAAATAAATATCCGGCAAAACGGAAAGACTCATTTGATAAAGATACCATACCTACTTAATCATACCAAGCAGATACCATACTACATTTGTTAAACACTATGTCTCAGACAAGTTTTTAGGCACTTTGGGTATTTTAATTCATTTAAGCAACTACGTTTGGAGTACAGGAGACGCTTATAAATACAGTTCTAAAAAGAGAAGTGGTTACATTTGGGCCAACGTCCTGAAAACCCAAAATTTCAAACACTGTTCTTGGTCTTTCTTAAAAAGAATTATATACAACCTGTCCCTTTTTACTTCTCTCTAGTCTGGGTTATTTACTGGAGTGCTGAACATACTGCACAGCATTCTCCAGCTCTGGAAGGCAGTTTTCAACAGAAAATATTCTTACACTGTTAAAGAAGATCTGCTTTGTTATAAAACTGAGTAGGCTTACTACCAATTTCAGATCCTATAAATTTACGTATCACACCCTTTTCCTCTTCTAAAGCTTCTTCAGGAAAACACTGTGGGCCTTCCATCACTAACGTTACTAAAATAACAGATACTCGCTCAACACTTAAGTTTACAATGTCCTTTCATAAACCCTACCATTCTAACTACCTTATAGGGAAAATAAAGAAGGGTAAGACAAGTGTATTTAAATTTTTGGATTTCAAATGGACAAGTACTAAGTGAAACCAGAGGATTTTCAAAGTGTCTTCCTCAAGTTTTGAGGTTAACCTGCCATGTGCCCCTACAACCTGCTGCTCGGTGCCACCTTCGGATAAACTGCTGGGCTGCGTGGACCAACACAGCTACGACATTCCTTGTGCACTACTTGAGCTCTCTGCTACATGACCCTCCCTAGGGATAGACCCCTTCCTTCTAGAACTACTTTAAAGGAGAAAATGTCATGCACTGCCATGGATTCACGACAGAAGGAGACCTGAGATGCAGACTTCATACAGAAGCCTTTACAATTTATTTAACAGCGAGTCCAAAGCAAATGAGCAAAGCTTGAACTCAGTATTTATCGTGGCGTGCACGAGGATGAAGCTGTCCTCTGACAAGCAACTCAAAGGCAATGCTTCTCCAGTTCTGGGCGTCCGAAGCTCTATAAGAACGTGCAAAATACCGACGCCGCAGAATCAAGTCAGGATCGAAGCGTCAGCAATATTCAGAATGGCCACAGGTTATAACAGGCCGACTCATTTAAACAGCAGCATGGCAAAAACGATTCTGAAAACTACCGCCCCCCTTCCCGCCCCTTCACCCCGAGAGCGGAGCAAACAGGCAAGAGAGCGTTAGTCACGCACCATCCAAGGAAAGCATGCAATGTCCACCGGAATTTAAACAATTTTGTGCATGACAGCCTCGAAGCCCCCAGCAGACAACCACAAAAGCCCAAGCAGCTACGCCGTACACTCAGCTTTGGAGGCGGGGGCTGCTCCTTCCCTCCCTCCAGGTGCACAAACAGAAGCGCCCACCGCGGGTAAGGTTTACCTGTCTCCCGTGCGGCCGCTGCCCCCGAGGATTTGAGGTTACTGTTCAATTTCTTCCCCATGCTTATGGGTATCCGCCTCTCCACACATGCACTTCCTCTCTCTCGGTCCCCCGCGGCCAAACGTGACAGGTACGTCCGGACCCTAGTAGTCCCCCGCCGCGCTCTGCCCTCTCCCCGACGGGGGGGAGCCCTCCAGGCGCCTTCGCGACTCTCCGCCCCCGGGGTCCCCAGCGGACGCCCTCAGCGCTGTCTGCACCGGCTCTTCAGGGGCGCGCAGGACCCTCCACGTCGCAGCCTGGGCTTCCTCCCCGCCCTGGGGCCGCGCTGGCCACGAGGGCTTGGCGCCCAGGCTCCCAGCCCGCAGGCACCACCGCGCTCGTTAGCCAAACGTCGTTCTTCTCCGGCAGGGTCATAGGAAGGAACGCTCACCGAGACGCCCCGCGGCCTGAGAGAACATGCCGATTATCTGAGGTGCGGCGGTAGGAAACCGGAAGTAAAACCTCTGGCCTCGGGAAAAGAAGAGGGTAGGGGGTGGAAAAAGAGAAAGTGAAAACTGAACCGTGGCGAACGGCGGGAGCCAATCACTGAGGAGAAGCCAATGCGCAGGCGCGGACTGCGGCCGGCGTCCACGCGGCGCTCGCTTCTCTCCTGTGCGCAGGCGCGAGGCTGCAGCTCGCCCTGGGATTGGAGGACGGAGTCTGGCGTGCGCAACTGGGGGAAGGGCGAAACAGAGCCTGCTGTCGCCAGGAGGTTGGTGCGTGGCCGGATACGGAAGACGTCCAGGGGGAGATGTGTAGCCACCCTGAAGAGTCTGTGTGTTTGTTCTAGCAGCTGCCTCACTCGGGGTTGTGGTGTTTGTCTGCCATTGTGTCTCCTGAGGGTATGGTGGTGACACTGGTCTTGCCTCAAAGTGACATTAAATAAAATCTTTTAATTTAGTAAATCCTTAAAAATAACCTTAAGAGTGTTAACCTTAAAAACAGAACTGATATGTTACCAGGCTTACTTATAACCAGAGAAACTGTAGTTCAAGACATGCAGAGTATACTGAACCACGGCAAGTGTCCTTTTATAGAGCAAAGGAAGACGTTGGGAGAGGTGGTTGTGACAATTCATTGGCGGAGAGCCAGAGTTCAGGGTCGTGGTGGCTTCTCATTGGCTGGGTTGTTGCCAGCAGGGAGAAAATCTTCCTGCTGGGGTATGTAAAGTAAGCTTCCAGTACTGGTGCTTATTGGGCACCCTTCATTGCTTCTTGACTCCGTTTTGAATTCGGTTTCTTTTCATTTTCACACATGTAATATTTAAGCGCTCATTCCCTAGGAAAACACCTCTAGAAGTTTATAATCTCTGCAGACGCTTACCATGAGCCAGGTATGTACCACATGCTGGGAACAGAGGATTTAGTCATTCAGTAGCAGCTTTTACTGTTTACTGTGGCCAGCTACTAAAGTAAGCACTAGGATTACAGCTGTGAACAAGCCAGATAAGCACCCTGCACATAACAGAACTTACTCTAGAAGTGGGTACCAAACATTAACAAGTAAACCACCACCACAACAAAAACAGAATTTGATTGAACAATACAGCTGTGAAAGCAAGCTGGAAATGCTAGAGAATCGGGTTGGAGGCTAGAGGCCTGGGGCCGAAGAGACAATTGCCAGAGCTCACTGAATAAGGGACATTTGAAGCCAAATCTCAATAGTAAAAGCAGACCAAACCAGTCCTTGGAAGATGTGGAGGAAGAGCTTTCCAAGCAGAAGGCAAAGCAGTGCAAAGTCCTTAGAAGTGAAACTAGGTGTGTTCAAAAACAAGAGGGTTGGGTGTAGAAACAACAAAATACGACTTATTTTTAAAATACACAAAACCAAAATGTACAACTCCGTGATTTATCACAAAGCAAATATTCATGAAATGACCACCATGGTCAAGAAATAGAACATTGCCAAAACTCCAGAAGCACCATCTTGTGTCACTTTCCCTACCATGATACCTAACCACAAATCTAACTTCCATGGTAATCTCTCCCTTACCTTTATATTAGGTTTGCTGCCTAAATATACATCCCTAAACTTCACCATTTAGTTTTGCTTGTGGTTTGAACCTCATATAAATTGAATAATTTTGTGCCTAGTTTCTTTGGAGTAACATTGTTAGTGAGACATGTTTTCATGGGTACTCATGCTTTCGTTTTCATTGCTATATATGTAGATGTGGCCATAGCACATTTTCTTTATCCATTCTACTGTGTTGGTTTTGTTTTTTGGTTTTGTTTTTTTTTCTTAATGTATACCATACCCAACGTGGGCCTTGAACTCACGACCCTGAGATTAAGAGTTGCATGCTTGAGGTGCCTGGGTAGCTCAATCGGTTAAATATCTGGCTTTGGCTCAGGTCATCATCCCAGGGTCCTGAGATTGAGCCCTGTGTCGGGCTCCACACTTGGCAGAGAGTATGCTTCTCCCTCTCCCTCTGCCCCTCCCCCCAAATAAATAAACAAAATCTTAAAAAAAAAAAAGAGTTGCATGCTCTACCGACTGAGCCAGCCTGGCACCTGTCCATTATACTGTTGATAGACATTTGGATAGTTGCCAGTTCTTGGCTACTATGAAAGTTCTGCCTGAATATTTTTTTTCATGTCTCTTGGTACACATGTGCATCATTTCTATTGGGTGTATACCACACTGGACATGATAATTTGGAATTGTTTCAGCAAGTATTTATTCTCTCCTCCTGCTGTTGGCCAAATTTACTTCTCTACTCCATTGATATTGCTCTTGGTCATGTAAATATTTTTGGCTGATAGAATGTTAGCAGACATGACAGGAGCAGGAGTCTTAAGTATTCATATGTAGTTCATTTGACTCTTGAGTTCAGATGATGTACATAAGGAGACTGTGTCTCAAATAGCTGTGCCCCTTCAGCCTGGGCCTTCAGAACAAACATGGAGCAGATGAGAATCCAACGTGCAGCATAAACCCACCTTAGATTCACAGAATGTTAGACCTCCTGAAGACTGATGGTCATGAGAATTAATGCTGTTGTCCTAAGCCACTGAATTTGTGGTGGTTTATTATGCAGCATTATTGTGGCAATGAAAAAGACATAAGTTCAACTTCAATAGATAATATCAAATTTTTTGCAAATTGGTTTTACCAAGTTACATTCCCACAAGCAACATATGAGAATTCTAGTTGCCCTACATTTTTGGCAACTTTTTTAGTTACTCTGGAGGGTGTGTTATGGTTTGAATTTGCATGACACCCAACATTGTTCTTTTTCATATATGTTTTGGGTATTCTAAGTCTTTTGATTTTCACATAAATTTTAGAACTAAATTATTTTCTATCTAAAAAAACTGCTAGGATTTTGTTTGGGCTTGTGTTGAAAATATAGATCAATTTGGGGAGAATTACCTTCTTAATATTTCATCTTCACATTCATGAACATGATATCTCTACTGAAGTCTTAAAATTTCTCTGGGCAGTATTTAAAGCTTAAGGTATACAGGTATTGTGCACATTGTTATATTTATCTCTTTATATTTTTGATGGTATTTAAAAATTCAATTTATAGGGGCGCCTGGGTGGCACGGCGGTTGGGCATCTGCCTTTGGCTCAGGGCGTGGTCCCGGCGTTATGGGATCAAGCCCCACATCAGGCTCTTCCGCTATGAGCCTGCTTCTTCCTCTCCCACTCCCCCTGCCTGTGTTCCCTCTCTCGCTGGCTGTCTCTATCTCTGTCGAATAAATAAATAAAATCTTTAAAAAAAAATTCAATTTATAATGACTTGTTGCTGATACACAGAAATACAATTGATTTTTCCATATTAACTTTTTACCTGCAACTTGCTGAACTCACTTATTAGATCTGATAGCTATTTGTATATGTATATTCTTTAAGATTTTCTAAGACCAGCATACTGACTGCAAATAAAAATACTTTTCTTTGTTTCCAATCTGTATTTTCCTTATTATGTTAAGGCCTCTAATGCAATGATGAATAGAAGAGGTGAGAACGAACATCTTTTATATATCTTAGTGGAAAGGCATTCAGTTTTTGACAATTAAGTATAATGTTGGCTTTGGGGGTGCCTGGGTGGCTCAGTCATTAAGCATCTGCCTTTAGCTCAGGTCATGATCCCAGCGTTCTGGGATCGAGCCCCGCATTGGGCTCCCTGCTCCACTGGGAGCCTGTTTCTTCCTCTCCCACTCCCCCTGCTTGTGTTCCCTCTCTTGCTGCCTCTCTCTCTGTCAAATAAATAAATGAAGTATAATGTTGGCTTTGGCGTTTTGTCCTTTTTTAGGTTGAGAATTTTCCCCTTTATTCCTAGTTTTTGAGAGCTTTTATCCTAAGTAAGTGCTGAATTTTATCTGCATCTACTGGAGACTATATAGTTTTCCTTTTTAGTCTATTAATTTGGTGAATTACATTAACTGATTTTCAAATGTTAAGCCAACCTTGAATTCCTGGGATAAACCCAATTTAGTTAGGATGCATTATTCTTTTTGTATATTACTGAACATGAATTGCAGATATTTAAAAAAAAATTTGGCATTTACATTCATGAGGGATAGTGGTCTATAGATTTTACTTTTCTTGTAATATCTTAGTTTTGTTATCAGGTAACTCTAACCTCACAGACTTAGTTGGTAAGTATTCCTTCCTCTTTTAATTTCCAAATTACTTTGATTAAAATTGCTAATATTTCTTGGAAAAATGTTTAATAGAATTAGCCAGTGAAGTCAGCAGGGTCTGTTTTTTCTTTATAGAAAGGTTTTTAAGTACAATTTTTTTTACTATTAATGTAGAGTTATTAAAAAATATCTATTTCAGAGGAAGATAGCTCTACTAATATGACTGTCACACCAGGATGACTGTTGGCATACCCAGAGCTATGCCTCCCTGTGAAGGAATAATAGAAGCTTCACACTGTGTGAATGGGGAAATAGATATCACTAAAATAATCCAGCAAGTCACTAAACAAATAAGCAAATAATAGTAACAAGACCCAAAGGGAGGAGAAAAGACCAAAACACAGAATCGAGGAAACTTATTATCTAAAATGTAGCAGTTTTCAACTAAAAATTATGAGGTGTGAAAAGAAACAGGGAAGTATGACCTAGACACTGAGAAAAAAAAAACAAGCAACAGAAACTCCTATAAAAGTGACTAGAGTTGGATTTAACAGAGACTTCAAGTAGCCATTATAAATATGTTTAACAAACTAAAGAAAATATGATAAAAGAAATAGATATGACAGAGTCACATCAGATAGAGAATATCAGTAAGGAGAAATTATTTTAAGAGAGCCAAATGGAAAATGTGGAGTTGACAAGTACAATAACTGAAATTAAAAAAACCACTAGAGGGGCTCAACAACAGATTTGAACTGGAGGAAGAATTAGCAAATTTGAAGATAGATCAATAGACACTATGTAAGCTGATAAAGAGAGAAAAAGAATGGAGAAAAATGTTAAACTCACAGAAATGTGGGAGAACATGAAGTACCCCAATATATGTGTGATGGGAGGACCAGGAGAGAGAAAGAAAGAAGAAAAATATTTGAAGAAACAATGGCTGAAAACTCCCCAAATTTATTTAAAAAACAATAATATACACAACCAGGAAGCTCAATGGACTCCAAGTGGGATGAATTCAAAGAGATTTGCAAACACACACATCACAGTAACAATGCTGAAAGTCAAAGACAAGGACAAAATTTTGAAAGCAGCAATAGAAAAAGAACTTGCCGCTTACGAGAGATATCCAATAAGATTAAAGGCTTACTTAGAAGAAATAATGGAACGTAGAAGCACTATTCAAAGTGCTCAAAGGGAAAAAACTGTCAACCAACAATCTTATATCCAGCACATCTATCAAAATGAAGGTGAATAAAAGACTGTCCCAGATAAACAAAAACTGAAATATGTTGTAGGCAGATCTGCCTTACAAAAAATATAAAGTTCTTCAGATTGAAACCAAGGGACCCCAGATGGTAATATGAATCCATGTGAAAAAACAGAGAACACTGGTAAAGTTAATTATGTAATGATATAAAAAGTATAAGTGCATAATTTCTCCTTTATTCTAATTAATTTTAAAAGCCATGAAATAATATGTATATAATATTGGATTTATTGGGTTTATAACATATAGAAATGTAATATATGTATGTTATATCTGCTAATAAAAGCACAAAGGAGGTAGATGGGAGCAAAGCAAAGGCTAAGGAAATGACAACTGATAGTAAGGTAACAATTATAACAATATACTGTTGGGCTTTAACATTAATAACAATAAGACCACAAAAGAGTGGAGAAAGAATTAGAGCTATATAGGTGCAGCAGTTCTATACATCATTGGAATTAAGCTGGTATAAATCTGAGCTGATTCTAATAAGATGTATATGGCAAACTCTAGAGCCACCATTAAAAAAAAACAAGTAAAATTAAAGAAACAAAAATGATACAATAGAAGATATTCACTTAATGCAAATGAAAGCAGTGAAGGAGGAACAGAGGAACTTATAAGACACGAGACATAGAAAACAAAAATATAAAATGTGCGACATATGTCCAGCTATGTCAATAATAACATGGGAATGGATTAAACAGTCCAATCAAAATGCAGAGATCAGTAAGATGGATTAAAAATGATCCAGCTATAAGCTGTCTGCAGAAGATCCACTTTGGATTCAAAGATATAAATACATTGAAAGTAAAAGGATTCAGATATAGCATGAAGATAACATCCATAAGAAAGCAGAAATGGCTGTATTAAGGTAATATACTTTAAAACAAAAAAGTTACTAGAACTAAAGAGGAAATTTTTAAAATGATAAAAGGGTCAATCTCTAAGGAAAATATAACATAAATAGATATTCATGTAATAACAGAACTATAAGATACATGAAGCCAAAATTGCAGAAATGAAGGGAGAAATAGCCAATAATAGTTGGAAACCTCAATACTCCTCTTTTGATAATGGATAGAATCAATAAAGACAACAGTAGAAGGCTTAAACAACATTACAAGTCAACTAGACCTAACAGACTTTTGCAGAACACTTGACAACAGCATATAAATTCTTCTCAAGTGCACATGGAACATTCTGCAGAACAGACAATGTATTAGGTCATAAAACAAACCTCATTAAATTTAATGTGTTTCTCTGAGCACAGTGGAATGCAATTAGCAATCAAGAGCCAGAAAAAAATGAGGAAACTTATAAAAATGTGGAAAGTAATACATTCCTAAGTAACCAATGGATTTAAGAATAAATCAAAAGGGAATTAAAAGACATATTTTGAGTTAAGTGAAAATTAAGACACTAAATGACAAAACCAATAGGATGCAGATAAAGAAATACTTAGAGGGAAATTTATACCTGTAAATGCCTATATTAAGAAATAAAATCTCAAATCAATCATCTAACCTCCACCTTAAGAGACTCATAAAAGAAGAGCAAACTAAACCTAAATCAGTAAGATGGAAATAAAAATTCGCACAGAAATTAAGGAAATAGTGTGTGTATAACTTTTTTTACACTGCTCTCAAGTCCCAGACTATCAAAAGGAAATGGAAAATCTGGTCACATTCACCACTTTTCTGATGTAAAGTTATACACACGCAAATATATATAAATACAAATATATATATAATACACAATATACATAATGTCATAAATATATTCACACACAAATATAAATGTATATGTGTGTATAAACTGACATTTGTATTATTCATAGCTCAAAACCTTTAAAAACAGTAGTACTAAAAAAATCATAAGGTAAAAACAGTGAAGATTAGCATTTACTTGCAGAAAGAATATTAGATATTCTTTTTTTTTTTTTTTTAAGATTTATTTAAGGGGCACCTGTGTGGCTCAGTTGGTTAAACATCTGCCTTTGGCTCAGGTCATGATCCCAGGGTCCTCGGACTGAGCCCTGCATCAGGCTCCCTGCTCAGTGGGAAGTCTGTTTTTCCCTCTCCCTCTGCCCCTCCCCCCGCTCATGCTTTCTTTCTTGTTCACTCTCCTGCTTAAATAAATAAAATCTTAAAAAAATATATTTTAGAGAGAGAAAGCATGTGTGAGTTGGGGGGAGGGGCAGAGGGAGAGAGAGAATCTCAAGTAGATTCCCCACTGAGCACAGAGCCTGCCATGGGGCTCGATCTCATGACCCTGAGATCATGACCTGAGCTGAAATCAAGAGTCAGGTGCCTAGGGGTGCCTGGGTAGCTCAGCCGTTAAGTGTCTGCCTTTGGCTCAGGTCATGATCCCAGGGTCCTAGGATCGAGCCCTGCATTGGGCTCCCTGCTCAGCAGGAAGCCTGCTTCTCCGTCTCCCACTCCCCTTGCTTGTGTTCCCTCTCTTGCTGTCTCTGTCAAATAAATAAATAAAATCTTAAAAAAAAAAAAAAAGTCAGGTGCCTAACCCACTGAGTCACCCAGATACCCCTAGATAGTCTTTATTTGATTACTCATTTGGAAGTGATTTTGAAAGAAGTTGCTTAATATTACTTATGACTATTTTCCTAACAAGAGTCAAAATAATTTTGTATGCTTTGGAAGGCTTTTTGAGAGCTGACTCTGCTTACCTTTTCATCCTCACGATCATACTTATATCTGTTTTGCTTAGATGTCTGGCTATGGCCTTATTTTATTCTCTCATTTAGGATCAATCCCTCTGCTTCTCATTTTGTCTGTCTCTGCTTTCTTCTCTGTGTTAGAAAAGCCATTTATGTCTCCTGCTCCTGAAAGCAATGGCCTTATGAAGAAGAGGTCATATAATAGCCAGTGTCTGGTGCTTCAGGGAATGTCTCCAGGGTGTATTGTGTGCCCTCCGCTGTTGTGTTCTGGCTGCTCTGTCCTTTAGGCCAGTCTTCTGCAGAGTGTCTCCTTGCCTACTGTGGGCAGTGTTTTGGTCTCTGGCCTGAATGTGGTGAGTTTTAACTAGGTGAGTTTTGGTCTGCTTATGAAATGAGATGTGTCATTACCTCTACCAGAACCGAGGGCGTGGAAAACTCTCTGATGGGGAGAAGTGTTATAGGCAGGGGGTTTGTGCTGGTGTTCTGGAGGAGGGGTCTGCTGCACTGGCACTGAGGCAAGCTTGACTTGAGAGGGACAGTCCCACCAGAGCACTGGGGAGTGGGGCTGGGTGTAAGCAAGTTAGACAGTGCTGTGCTGCTTCCCTCCCACAGGTGTTTATGTTGAGGTGCTGGGGAGGGAAATGGAGCCAGCCAGCTCTTTTGTTCCCAGAGGGGTCTCTGTGAGTGGGGCTTCTCAGGTACGTGCTCGGAGAAGAACAAATACCCTCCTGCTCTGCGCCCTGGGAGCTCTTCAAATTGCTGTTTCCGCACTGCCTGCCCCTGGGTCGTTTGCCTGCCTTCTCTCCAGGATCAGCACAGTACCCTCTGGGATCCATGCCCCGCCAAGCTTGCTGACCTTAGAACTCCAGGCTTTAAGCCCCACTGGTTGTACGAACTCATGAAATTTGGCCTTTCTCTTTTTCCAAGCCCATGGCTATGGGGAAATGTTCTTTTTGTGTGTTCCGCTCTCTCTCACCCTTCTCTGCAATCACGGCTCCCTCTCTTCTGTAGCAGCCAGGATCTGTTTCTCTCCCAAGCCTCATTTCCATACTTCCTACCTTCTTTGATGTGGCCTCTTCTCTCTCTTTAGTTGTGGAGTTTGTCCTGCCAGTCTTCAGGATGATTTCTAGGGTAGTTAGGATTATTTGCTAGTTATCTAGTTGTATTCATTAGACGAGGTGAGCCTAGGATCTTCTACTCTGCCATCTCCCTGTCTTTCCCCAAAGAGGCACACTCTTATCAAGAGATTCAACATGTGCCCTCTACATTACAAGCTAAAGCTACCACCAGGACATTTTGGCCTCTTATAGCCAGAGAGCAGCAGGCGAGAAGTCAAGTCACTATCTTGAGAGTAGCAATTTATACTGATTAGCAGGACGAGGTAGGGCTGCTTTTACCCCAGGAGCCAATTGGGTGTGTCTTGGTCCTCCCATGCCCCATTATAACTGTGAATGAACAAACATAGCAATTCCAATGTATGAAATAATCACTATGCGTGCAGACCACTCAAGAATCAAGGTTTGAGTCACACCAAGTGAGCCATCACGACCTATTGAGATGATAGCTGACAGTGAGGGATGACGGAGACATTTAAAATGGATAGTGGAGGAGGAAAAAGACGAGACTAACTTCACAGACAGAGGCTGTAGTGTATCCTATAAATTTTCTAAGTTCCCCTTGAGAGGCCCCTGGTAACAATGGAGGTAACTGCTCCCCAAATATATGTTGAGAAATGGATCTGTGTGGTGCAAGGGTTAGACTGTGGTGGCAACAGAAGTGATCTCCTTCAAGAGAACCTCTTGTGGAAGCATAGTTGACTCATGGACTCCAACTGCCAACCCACTGGACCCCATCATGGCGTTCGAGCTTCCTCCAGGATGCTCCCAGATCGTTACAGAGCACACCGGGGTTACTAGTGCTGGTGCATTCCCATCTGACTCCTCCAGTGGGTACCTTTTGCTCAGGGACGCTCATCAGCCTGGCCAAGACTTTTTCAGGGCTGAGCTGCCGCCTGAGAATCCTTATATTAAAATCTTCTGTATTTTTTTCACAGTTATTAGACTTTCAGCACATCTGTAGGTTCTCCCTGCCTCTCCCTGTTCTCTCCCTCTATTTATCCTTTATGGAATTTCCACTAATCCCTTCAACATCTATCCCATCTTGGTATCTGATTCCCAGAGGAGTCAAACTGGAACACTCTTCAATAAACATTTTAGACTCCTAACTCTAATTTTAGCATCTGCTCTCCAGAGAACCCAACCAGCACACTTGTGGAGCTTATTAGAAATGCAAATGCTGCTGGGGCACCTGGGTGGCTCAATCAGTTAAGCAACTGACTCTTGGTTTCAGCCCAGGGCATGATCTCAGGGTCCTGGGATCAAGCCCTGCTTTGGGTTTAGCATGGAGTCTGCTGGAGATTATCTTCCTTTCCCTCTCCCTCTGCTTCTCCCCCTGCTTGCATGCTTATTTATAATAAATAAAATCTTAAAAAAAGAGAAAGAAATGCAAATGCTGGACCCCGACTCTGGGGTATATATTTTTAACTGGGTAAGAGTCAGGAACTACTCTTTCTTACTAGCATTTCAGGTACTTCTGTTGCAGTTGAGATTTGAAGAAACACTACCTTGTCGTCAATAGTAATGACTCCAAACCAGTATAAGACCATCAAGCCAATTCAAGAGCACTAAACCTGATTTTTATTAACAACAGCAACACAAAAGCAATTCAAGCCAAAAGAGCACATGCTATAATAGCAAAAAAAAAGAGCAAAACTTTTAAGGGCTGAAGACGAAATGAAAACATTGATGGCATTTATAAAGAGAATTACTGCCATAAAGTGTGGATTGGCAAACTATGCCCACAGGATAAATCTAGCTGGCTACCTTTTAAATAAAGTTTTATTGGGACTCCATTACACACATTTGTTTTTGCATTGAGTATGGATGCTTTTGTACTTCAAGACCAGGGTTGAGTTTTTGCAATAGTAATTGTCCCATAAAGCTTAAACTATTTACCATCTGACTTTTTACACGAAAATTTTTTTGTCAACCTTTGCCATAAAGCAAAGCCTTGGTGAGAATGAAGTAAACCTAGTGAACCTAGTGAAAGCTCTGGAGACAGACTAGCTAAGTTCAAGTTTCAGTTGTGGCACTCACCAGCTGAGCAGATAGTTTAAGCACTCTGTACTTAAGTATTCTTATTTATAAAATGGAGATAGTAAGAGAACCTACCTCATAAGATTAATATAATAATCAAATATGATTGTGAATCTAATTTCTTAACATACGGGTTGGTATGCAGTAAAGAATTGTGGTGGGGGCGCACCTGGGTGGCACAGCGGTTGAGCGTCTGCCTTCAGCTCAGGGCGTGATCCTGGCGTTGTGGGATCGAGCCCCACATCAGGCTCCTCCGCTATGAGCCTGCTTCTTCCTCTCCCACTCCCCCTGCTTGTGTTCCCTCTCTCGCTGGCTGTCTCTATCTCTGTCGAATAAATAAATAAAATCTTTAAAAAAAAAAAAAAGAATTGTGGTGGGTTTTTTTTTTTTAGTTATTTTAATAGATGGATCAGGCTGACAACTCCTAGACCAACTGATCAAATTAATTATTATACAAAGAGGAAAATACAGGCATCAGAAACTTCCTGATTTAATGCAATAGGAATTTTACAATCTTTGATGTATTCTTACCAAAAGACCCTGATCTAATTAAACACCTGAACTATAGATCCAGCTTTCAGTGTACAGGAACTACAAAGAACAAAGAAACCACAGAGATGACACCACAGAGATGTAAGCAGCAAAATCTAGAATGTGGAAAATTCTATAGTTAAAATGACTAGTTTCTGGGGCGCCTGGGTGGCTCAGTCGTTAAGCGTCTGCCTTCGGCTCAGGGCGTGATCCCAGCGTTCTGGGATGAGCCTCACATCAGGCTCCTCCACTGGGAGCCTGCTTCTTCCTCTCCCACTCCCCCTGCTTGTGTTCCCTCTCTTGCTGCCTCTCTGTCAAATAAATAAATAAAATCTTTAAAAAAAATGACTAGTTTCTTTAAAAAATACATTACAAGAGGGAAAATAAGATGAGGAAACCTAGTTCAAGAGAGACTTAAGTGGTATATCAGCAATGTACTGACCTTGCTTACTTTCCAATTAAAACAAATAGTAAAACATTTTTTGGAGACAATAAGGAAAACTAGAATACTAGTTAGAGTTTTAATATGAAAGAGTTATTTTTAGATGAGGATAATGGCATTGGGTTTATATTTAAAAATTCCTTGTATTTCAGAGATATGTTCTAAAATATTAGAAGATTAAATATTATATTGTTTGGGGTTTGCTTCAAAATAATCCAGTGGCATAAGGAATTGGCAAATTATAGCTTAGCAATGCATTAAGAGTGATTAAAGCTAAAAATACCAAAGTCAGCATTTTTCTTTCTGGCCATGATGGAGTAATGGTACCAGTACAGTCTTCCTACTATACTATATACTTCTGGAAAACTGGGGAAAATATATGAATAAACAACTATTTCAGACTTGGACAACAGACAGTTCAAGACTTCAATTCCTGACAAAAGTGAACAATGCGAATCCTATAATTGTTCTAGTTTTCTGAATAAATACATTTATTGCACCCTGGACATGAAGGAGAGCCTCACATAGAACCATGGTATTCTTGAACTGAGGAGACAAATTTCAGCTGCAAGAGGGTAACATGTTTGAATTTTGGGGACAGCACACAAGGAGGAGAAAGTATTCAGAGAATTCCAGAAATCTTTATAGGGATTCCTCTGAGTCTCTGACAGAGTACTAAACTGCACCTGGATAAGGAAAGAGTCTAAGAGGTCAGGAGAAGAACAACTTCCAGAGAAAGACTACTGGGGGGCTATAGAACTACCAAGTATCAGGGGTGGCTGGGTGGCTCAGTTGGTTAAGTGGCTGACTCTTGATTTCAGCTCAGGTCATGATCTCAGGGTCCTGGGATGGGGCCCCATATCAGGATCTGCCCTTACTGGGGAGTATGCATGATATTCTCTCTCTTCCTCTCCTTTTGCCCCTCCCCCTCACTCTCTCGAAGAAATAAATAAATCTTTTTTTTTTTAAGATTTTATTTATTATTCGACAGAGATAGAGATAGCCAGTGAGAGAGGGAACACAAGCAGGGGGAGTGGGAGAAGGAGAAACAGGCTCATAGTGGAAGAACCTGATGTGGGGCTCGATCCCATAATGCCGAGATCACGCCCTGAGCCGAAGGCAGACGCTTAACCACTGTGCCACCCAGGCGCCCCAGAAATAAATAAATCTTAAAAAAAGAAAAAAAAAAAGAAAAGAAAAGAAAGAACTACCTAGTACAGAGCTCACAGGCTTGGGAAACATTTCTTTCTTTTTTTTTTTTTTAAGATTTTATTTATTTATTCGACAGAGATAGAGACAGCCAGCGAGAGAGGGAACACAAGCAGGGGGAGTGGGAGAGGAAGAAGCAGGCTCATAGCAGAGGAGCCTGATGTGGGGCTCGATCCTAGAACCCTGGGATCACGCCCTGAGCCGAAGGCAGACGCTTAACTGCTGTGCCACCCAGGCACCCCTTGGGAAACATTTCTAACCTACCAGAGTGGAAAGACCTTGTTGAACACCAGGGGCATCCAGTAGAAATTAATAAAAGCCATGCTTTTGTAGGGATAAACTAGCCTGAAAGGAAAGGTACTACAGACATGCCCTAACAAAGTTAAGAGAAGGCTTGAATGAATCAAACGGATTTGCAAGTAAACTGACTGCTTGAACAAAATTCAATGTTCTTTGAAGACAATACATTCCAAACACTCAATGATGTAAAATTTATGATATTCTGCCTTCAATAACCATTGGACATAGAACAGAGCAGAAAAAATGTGTCCTATAATGACAAGAAAGAAATCAGTCAATAGAAACAGTCAGAAATGACAGAGACATTGCCCTTGGCAGATAAGGATTTTTAAATTGCTGCTATAAATATGTTCAAAAATTAAAGAAAACATGAAATAAGAGAAATGGGCACTATATTAGAAACCAAGTGGAACTTCTAGAACTGAAAAAAATTAATATCTAAAATGAAAAATTCACTAGATGGACATAACAGAGGATTAGACATTGCAGAAGAAAAGATCAGTGAACACGAAGGACATAGTAATGGAAACTACATTTCAGTACAGAGAGAAAAATCTAAAAAAATAAAACTCCAGTGCCTTGTGAAATACTCATCAGTTTAAAATATGTATAATCAGAATTCCAGGAAAAAGAACAGAGTAGAACATAATTAAGGAAACAACAGTTAAAACATTGCCAAATTTAATGAAAAATATAGACCCATAGCCCCACCAAGTTTGAAAAAAATCCGAAGGAGGATAATTACAAACAAAAGCATATCTAGGAACATCAATGAAATTGTTAGAAACCAATGATAAGGAGAAAATCTTAAAAGCAACCAGAGGGAAAAAAGGAAAAATCTGATACTTAGAAAAAACAATAATAATAGCAAATGACATTTCATTAGGAATAACTCAAGTCATAAAACAACGGAAAAATATCCTTAAAGTGAAATTGAAAACTGTCAACTTAAGACGCTATATTCAGAAGATGGCAGAGTAGGAGGACCCTAAGCTCACCTGCTCCCATGGACACACCTGGATAACACCCACATCAGTGTGAATAACCCAGAAAATGACCCAAACACTGGAAGAACCGACTCTGCACGGATAAATGTAGAGAAGAGGCTACCTAAAAGAGGGTAGGAAGGGTGGACACAATTGGGAGCCAAACTGACCCACTTGACTGTCTGCAGGAGGGAGAGACAGCATGGGCGCAAAGAGGGGAGAGGAGCAGACCCTACAGCAGTCACCCCAGGCAAGGGGACCTGCACTGGAAAGAAGAATTCCCCTAATGTTTGGCTTTGAAAACAAAAAGGACCTAACTTCATGATTTCTTACAATCAGTGGGTCTTAACACCTGGAATTTTAAAAATCAGGGAGCTCAACTCTGGGAAAGCTAGAGAGTGAAAGGAAACTGAGTCCCTCTCCTTAAAGAGACAGCACAACAAACAGTCTTGCTGATATACAGCATAGAGAGAGCAGTTTGAAACCCCCCTGGGGTACACAGGAGGGAGATTTGCTTACTAATTTCAGAACAGGTGCTAGAGGGGCAGAAGAATGGATCAGTGATCTGGAGGACAGACTAACGGAAAGCAATTAAGCTAAACAGGAGAGAGAAAAAAGAAAAGTAAAATATGAGAACAGATGAAGGGAACTCAGTGACACCATTAAGTGTAATAACATTAGCATTATCAGGATACAAGAAGAGGAAGAAAGAGAAAAGGGGACAGCTACTTTTTTTGAATAGCTGAAAACTTCCCCAATCTAGGGAAGGAAATAGAAATCCAGATCCAAAAAGCACGGGGAGCCCCCAACAAAATCAACGCAAGGAGGTCCACATCAAGACACCTAGTAATTAAGATGGCAAAAAACTATTGATAAGGAGAGAATTTAAAAAAAAAAGAGAGAGAGAGAAAAGATAATAGTTACATAAAAGGGAAACCCCATAAGGCTATAAGCAGATTTTTAAGCAAAACTTTGCAGGTCAAAAGGGAACAGCATCAGGGCACCGGGGTGTCTCAGTCGTTAAGCATCTGTCTTTGGCTCAGGGCGTGATCCCAGGGCTCTGGGATCGAGCCCTGCATTCGGGCTCCCTGCTCAGCTGGGAGCCTGCTTCTTCCTCTCCCACTCCCCCTGCTTGTGTTCTCTCTCCCGCTGGCTGTCTGTCTCTCGGTCAAATGAATAAATAAAATATTTTTTTTTAAAAAGAAGGGAGCAGCATGATATATTCAAAGTCCTGAAAGGGAGAAAACTGCAGCCAAGATTATCCTATCCAGCAAGGCTATCATTATCATTCAGAATAGAAGGAGAGATACAGGTTTCCCAAATAAACAAAAGTTAACGAATTTCCTCACCACTAACCCAACCTTTAAGAAATGTTAAATGGGACTCTTTGAGTGGAAAGGAAAGACTAATAGCAGGAATAAGAAAAGTAGGAAGCACAAAAGCAGTAAAATTAAGTATATCTGTAAAAAATCAGTCGAGGGATTTACAAAATAAAAGAATGTAAAATAGGACACCAAATACCTAAGATGTGGGAGGAGGGAAGTAAAACTTTAGTGCTTTTAGATTGGGTTCAACTTAATATGACCCTCAACTTAGTATAGATTGTTATATACATAACATGTTATATATAAGCCTAATGGTAACCACCAATCAAAAACTGGTAGTAGATAAGTACAGAATAAAGAGAAAGACCTCCAAGTCTATCACTTACAAAAGCCAGCAAACCATGAGAGAAGAGAGCAAGAGAAGAAATGAATGGAGAAGAACTATAAAACAACCACAAAACAAGTAAGAAAATGGCAATAAATACATGCCTATCGATAATTGCTCTGAATGTAAATGGACTAAATGCTCCAACCAAAAGACATAGGATAGAATGGATAAAAAGCAGGATGCATTTATATGCTGCCTACAGGAGATTCATTTCAGACCTAAAGACACATGCAGATTGAAAGGGAAGGGATGGAGAAACATTTATCATGCACATGGATGTGAGGGGTAGCAATATTTCTCTCAGACAAAATAGACTTTAAAACAAAGACTATAAGAAGGGAAAGAGGGAGACTATATAATCATAAAGGGAACAATCCAACAAGAAGATATAGCAATTGTTAAATATTTATGCAACCAACATCGGAGAACCCAGATACATGAAACAGCTAATAACAAACATAAAGGAACTAATCTACAGTTATATAATAAGAGTAAGGGAGTTTTGGGGCGCCTGGGTGGCACAGCGGTTAAGCGTCTGCCTTCGGCTCAGGGCGTGATCCCGGCGTTACGGGATCGAGCCCCACGTCAGGCTCCTCAGCTATGAGCCTGCTTCTTCCTCTCCCACTCCCCTGCTGTGTTCCCTCTCTCGCTGGCTGTCTCTATCTCTGTCGAATAAATAAATAAAATCTTTAAAAAAAAAAAAAAAGAGTAAGGGAGTTTTAACATCCCACTTACATCAATGGACAGATCATCCAAACAGAAAATCAACAAGAAATAGTGGCTTTGAATGACACACTGCACCAGATGGACCTAACAGATAAATTCAGAACATTCCATCCTAAATCAGCAGAATACACATTCTTTTCTAGTGCACATGGAACATTCTCCAGAATATTTATCTAACATGGAGACAAATAAAAATGAAAACACAATGGTCCAAAATCGTTGGGATGCAGCAAAATGTTCTAAGAGGGAAGCTGATAGCAATATAGGCCTACCTCAAAAAGTAAGAAAATTTCAAATAAACAAGCTAATCTTATACTTAATGGGGCTAGAAAAAATAAGAACAAACAAAACCCCAAACCAGAAGAAGGAAGGAAATAATAAAGATTAGAGTAGAAACAAAATAGAAACAAACACAAACAAAAAACACCCCACAATAGAACAGATCATCAAAACCAGAAGATGGTGCTTTGAAAAGATCAAAAAAATTAGCAAAACTCTAGCCAGACTCATCAAAAAGAAAGAAAAAGAGAGAGGACTTGAAAAAACCAAATCAGAAATGAAAGAGGAGAAATTACAACTGACACCACAAAGGCTTGTAAGAGAATATTATGGAAAAATCCTATGCCAACAAATTGGATAACCTAGAAGAAATGTGTGTGGGGGGGATGGGTGAAATAGGCAATGGGTATTAAAGAGCACACTTATCATGATGAGAACTGAATAATACATAGAATTGTTGAATCACTATATTGTACTCCTGAAACTAATATAACACACTATGTTCACTATCCTGGAATTTAAAAACTTAATAAGAAAATAAATACCAAAAAAAGCCTCTAGAAAAAGCGGATAGATTCCTAGAAACATATAATCTCTCCAAACTGAATCAGGAAGAAATAGAAAATTTGAACAGACCAATTACCACCAATGAAATTGAATAATAAAAAATACTCTCAACAAACAGAAGTCCAGGACCAGATGCCTTCACAGGTATTCTACCAAACATTTTAAAGATGAGTTAATACCTATTCTTTTCAAACTATTCCAAAAAATTGAAGAGGGAGAAAAGCTTCCAAGTTCATTGGACAAGGCCAGCATTACCCTAATACCAGAACCTGATAAAGATACTACAAAGCAAAGAGACAGAGAGAGAGAGAAAGAGAGAGAACTATAGGCCAGTATCTCTGATGAACACAGATATAAAAATTCTCAAAATATATTAGCAACCTGAATCCAACAATACATTAAAAAAATCATTAGCCATAATCAAGTGGAATTACTTCTGGGATGCAAGGTTGGCTCAGTATAATCAAATTAATCAATATGATAATCACATCAACAAGAGAAAGGATAAAAACCATATGATCATCTCAATAGATGCAAAAAAGGCATTTGACGAAGTACAACATCCATACAGGACAGAAACCCTCAACAAAGTAGGTTTAGAGGGAACATACACCACAGGTAACATCATACTCAAAATGGTGAAAAACAGAGCTTTTCCCCAAGAACGGGAACAAGACAAGGACATCCACTCTCACCACTTGTATTCAACAAAGTATTGGAAGTCCTAGACACACCAATCAGACAACAAAAAGGAGTAAAGTCATCCACATTGGTAAGGAAGAGGTAAAACTTTCACTACTTGCAGATAACAGGATACTATACATAGAAAATCCTAAAAACTCCACCAAAAAACTAGTAGAACTGAGCAATGAATTCCATAAGGTCACAGAATACAAAATCAATGTACAGAAATACATTGCATTTCTATACACTAATAATGAAGCTGCAGAAAGAGAAATTAAGAACACAGTCCCATTTACTATGCACCAAAAATAATAAAATACCAGGAATAGCCTTAACCAAAGTGGTGAAAGACCAACACTCTGAAAACTACAAAACACCGATGAAAGAAATTGAAGATGACAGAAACAAATGGAAAGATATTCCATGCTCATGGATTGGTAGAACAGATTTTGTTAAAATGTCCATACCACCCAAAGAAATCTACCAATTTAGGGGAGCCTGGGTGGCACAGTGGTTAAGCGTCTGCCTTCGGCTCAGGGCGTGATCCCGGCGTTATGGGATCGAGCCCCACATCAGGCTCTTCCACTATGAGCCTGCTTCCTCCTCTCCTACTCCCCTTGCTTGTGTTCCCTCTCTCGCTGGCTGTCCCTATCTCTGTCAAATAAATAAATAAAATCTTTAAAAAAAAAAAGAAATCTACCAATTTAATGTAATCCGTATCAAAATACCAACAGCATTTTTCATAGAACTAGAACAAATAATCTTAAAATTTGTATGGAACCACGAATGACCTGGAACAGTCAAAGCAATCTGAAAAAAGAAAAGCAAGGGTGCCTGGGTGGCTCAGTAGGTTAAGTGTCTGCCTTCAGCTCAGTTCATGATTCCGTCCAGGGTCCTGGGATCAAGCCCCGCATTGGGCTCCCTGTTCAGCGGGGAGCCTGCTTCTCCCTCTCCTCTGCTCCTGCTCTCTCTCGCTATCTCTGCTCTCTCTCTCCAATAAATAAATAAAATCTTTAAAAAACAAGCTGTAGTAATCAAAGCAGAATGGTACAGGCACAACGACAGACAGAAAGATCAATGGAACAGAATAGAGAGCCCAGAAATAAGCCCATGATTATATAATCAATTATTTTTGATAAAGGAGTCAATAAGCAATGGGAAAAAGTCTCCTCAACAGATGATGCTGGGAAAACTGGACAGCTACATGCAAAAAAAATGAAACTGGACCACTTTCTTACACCACACACAAAAATAAACTCAAAATAGATTAAAGACCTAAATATGAGACCCGAAACCATAAAAGTCCTAGAAGACAGCAGAGGCAGTAATTTCTCAGACACTGGCTATAGGAACATGTTTCTAGAAATGTCTCCTGAGGCAAGGTAAATAAAGGCAAAAATAAGCTATTGGGACTCCATTGAAATAAAAAGCGTCTGCACAACAAAGGAAACAGTCAACAAAAGACAACCTACTGAATGGAAGAAGATATTTGCAAATGACATATCTGATAAAGGGTTAGTATCCATAGTCTATAAAGACCTTACACGATTCAAATCCAAAACACCCAAATAATCCAATTAGAAAATGGGCAGAACATCAAGGAAATTCAAATCAAAACCACACTGAGATACCACCTTACGCCAGTTAGAATGGCAAAAATAGACAAGGCAAGAAACAACAATTGTTGGAGAGGATGTGGAGAAAGGGGATCCCTCCTACATTGTTGGTGGGAATGCAAGTTGGTACAGCCACTCTGGAAAACCGTGTGGAGGTCCCTTAAAAAGTTAAAAATTGAGCTACCCTATGATCCAGCCATTGCACTACTGGGTGTTTACCCCAAAGATACAGACGTAGTGAAGAGAAGGACCATATGCACCCCAATGTTCATAGCAGCAATGTCCACAATAGCTAAATCGTGGAAGGAGCCGAGATGCCCTGCAACAGATGACTGGATTAAGAAGTTGTGGTCCATATATACAATGGAATATTACTCAGCAATCAGAAAGAATGAGTTCTCAACATTTGCTACAACATGGACGGCACTGGAGGAGATAATGCTTAGTGAAATAAGTCAAGCAGAGAAAGACAACTATCATATGATTTCTCTCATCTATGGAACATAAGAACTAGAATGATCAGTAGGGGAAGAAAGGGATAAAGAAAGGGGGGGTAATCAGAAGGGGGAATGAAACATGAGAGACTATGGACTATGAGAAACAAACTGAGGGCTACAGAGGGGAGGGGGGTGGGGGAATGGGATAGACCGGTGATGGGTAGTAAGGAGGGCACATATTGCATGGTGCACTGGGTGTTATACACAACTAATGAATCATTGAGCCTTACATCGAAAACCGGGGATGTACTCTATGGTGACTAACATAATATAATAAAAAATCATTATTAAAAAAAAAAAAAAGAAAAGAAAATGGGCAGAAGACATGAGCAGACATTTCTCCAAAGAAGACACCCAGATGGGGTGCCTGGGTGGCTCAGTCGTTAAGTGTCTGCCTTCGGCTCAGGGCGTGATCCTGGCGTTATGGGATCGAGCCCCACGTCAGGCTCTTCTGCTGGGAGCCTGCTTCTTCCTCTCCCACTCCCCCTGCTTGTGTTCCCTCTCTCGCTGGCTGTCTCCCTCTCTGTCAAATGAATAAATAAAATCTTTAAAAAAAAAAAAAGACATCCAGATGGCCAACAGACACATGAAAATATGCTCAGCATCACTCCTCATCAGGAAATGCAAATTTCAAAACTACTATGAGATATCACCTCACACCTGTCAAAATGGCTAAATCAATAACACAGGAAACAACAGGTGTTGGCGAGGATCTAGAAAAAGGGGAACCCTCCTGCACTGTTGGTGGGAATGCAAACTGGTGCAGCCACTCTGGAAGACAGTATGGAGCTTCCTCAAAAGTTAAAAATAGAGCTACCCTATGATCCAGCAATCATACTACTCAGTATTCACTCAAAGAATACAAAATACTAATTAAAAGGGATACTTGCACCCCTACGTTTATAGCAGCGTTATCTATAATAGCCAAATTATGGAAACAGCCCAAATGTCCATTGACTGATATATGGATGTATGGATAAAGAAGTGTTTTATATATATAATAGAATATTACTCAGCCATAAAAAATAATGAAATCTTGTCATTTGCAGTAACATGGATGGACCTAGAGAGTATAATGCTAAGTGAATTAAGTTGGAGAAAGACAAATACCGTATGATATCACTCATATGTGGATTTAAGAAACAAAACAAATGAACAAAGGGGAAAAAGAGAGAGAGAGACAAATCAAGAAAGAAATTTTTTTTTTTAAAGATTTTATTTTATTTATTCGACAGAGATAGAGACAGCCAGCGAGAGAGGGAACACAAGCAGGGGGAGTGGGAGAGGAAGAAGCAGGCTCCCAGCGGAGGAGCCTGATGTGGGGCTCGATCCCACAACACCGGGATCACGCCCTGAGCCAAAGGCAGACGCCCAACCGCTGTGCCACCCAGGCACCCCAAGAAAGAGATTCTTAACTCTAAAGAACACGCTGCTAGTTACCAGAGGGGAGGTGGATGGGTGACGGGTAAAACAGGTGATGGGGATGAAGAAGTACACCTGTCGTGATGAGCACCAGGTGATGGACGGACTTGCTGAATCATGACACTGTACATCCAAAACTAATGTGACTCTGCATGTTAACTGGAATTAAAATAAAAACTTAAAACATTATTCCAAGTGAAAGATGCCAGTCACAGAAGACCATATATTATAACTCCACTTATTTGCAATTTGGAGAGTAGGCAAATCTCTAGAAAGCACATTAGTAGATTATCAGGGCTGGGGTTAGGGTGGGAATGGGCAGTGACTACTAATGGGTAGCAAGCTTTTTCTTGGGGTGATTAAAATGTTCTTAGAGGATGGTAGTGGTTTCACAAATCTTCGTATGCTAAGAAAACTACACTTTATAAAGGTGAATTTTATGGTGTATAAATTATCTCTCAACAAAGCTATCATTAAAAAATGTTTAAGAAAAAATAACAATGTATCATGGTTTAAAGCACATGTAGAAGGAAAATACTAGAATATAGTACAAAGGGTGGGTGTGGAGAAAATGTGGCAAATTATTGCAGGTTTCTTAAATCATGAAGTATGATAATATATTTTGCAAGGAGACTGTTTTAAGTCTAATCTTACGTAAACCCTAGAGCAACTTCCAAAAAATAAAGCAAGGAGGTATGGAAAATAAATCAATAAAGGAGGCAAAACGGAAAATTTTTTGAAGATCCTTGACCCAGGAGAAGGCAGGAAAAGAGGAAAAAAGAACTAATGGGGAAAATAGAAAATAAATAGCAAACCCAACCCTATCACTAATTACATTGACTGTAAATGCACATTAATTAAAGGGTGGAGATCATCAAACCAAGTAGATGCTTAATATAAGGGACATTCTTTAAATATGGACAGATAAGTTGAGTAAGAGGACGGAAAATATATACACGTGTAAATACTAATCATAAGATAGCTATAATTGCTAATCATAAGAGTGGCTGTATTTATATCAGATGATACAGACTGCCCAGCAAAAAAAAAAAAAAAACAAACAGAGATAGAGAAACATCCAAAATGTTCAAAGGGTTAAATTCATCAAGAAGATGCTTCTTAACTGAGTATGCCTCTCATGAAAGCTTCCATAAACATAAGACAAAGTCGGACAGAATTGAAAGAGAAATTCTCCCAAGCACTTTCAAGCAACCCCTCGCTCCGTCATAAGCTTTATTTTCACTAACGTGTTTTGTGGCTGCAGCTACTTGGTCACCCAAAGCCCCGCCTTCTTTCAGGTAGCTACTGGCGATGGCTTTAGGGACTGCTTTACCACTGCGTCCGATAGACAACCAGTGTTCCTGTTATTACTAGCAACAGCATCGTCAGTGCCTTAAATCTAATCAGAGCAGGACTTCCCATACCAGCCAGTGCAGTCAGCCCAATACAGTCTGTCTCCCACTGGTTACAACCAAACACTGGACAAACACCAAAAGCAACTTCCCAATGTCTCTGCAAATTTAACAGCAGCAGAAGATTGGATTGGGAGGGGCAAACAAACACTTGAAGAATCCTTGTGCACACCTTTGGGCACTCTTCAATACCCATATCATCAGAAAAATCATCTCCCTATACGGATTTTTTGCTGAGCGTGCTTCCTCACAACCTTTGGAGGACAAGGTGCACCAATCTTTGCCCAATTCCTCTATGGAAAGAATCTCCCTTAGCAATAGTTAAAAATTATAAGGCAGCTTCCCAGGTCCCTTTCTTGCAGTCCAGAATCTCCAGGAGGAACTTGGGAGTATAAATTTTTAAAAAAGATCTCAGATTATTCTTTTATTAACCAAGTTTAGAAAAATGGGCTTAACCAAGGAAAGACAATTGGACTCCCTATGAGTTCAGTCCTCATCCAAGCTATCCTTTTTCTAAAGATAAAGGAGAATGTTATAGGACCTGGAAGACTGAAAAATGTGGTATGAAGGCTATCTTTATTAGAAAAATCGGTGCTGCTCTTATAATTATTTGCTTTAGGAGGCGGGGCCTGGGAGTGTGCATTTATCCACTTCCAACACAGAAAAAATAAAACCTGGCTGATGGGTGGGAAGGAAAGATGACCATAGATGTGATTCCCCATTAGTCCAAAAAGAGATTCCGGGGTTATAAAACTTCTCTGAGCCTTGGTTTTGTCTATAAAAAGGAGACACTGGTCTGAGTGGAACACTTTTGAACATTTTCCAGATTGCCAAGACTTGACAGTCTTGCATTTGATGCCTGTGTGGTAGATATGTCGTATTTCCATTTAGAGAGAGAAACTACAATAAAAATACTCCCTGGTCTTTAAAAGACTCTCGCTCAATACCCTCCAAAGCCTTCCCATTGCACTGAGAACGAAATCCGCCTTTTTAAAATAAATTACGTTCAGCTAGCCACTGTGTAGTGCATCATTATTTTTGATGTTATGTATACCCCCAGTGCTCATCACAGCACACGCCCTCCTTAACACCCATCCCCTGTTACCTCCTCCCTTCTGAGACCCTCAGTTCGTTTTCCGGGGTCCATAGTCTCTCATGGTTATCCACCCTTTTGCCCTATTTCTTGCCTTTGCTTCTGAGAGAAGTTCCTGCTTTTTGACCACCAGGGACTTGTCTGTTCTGTACTTTAGCCTTGAGAATGACAGCTGGCTCTGAGCAGACTCTCAAAAGGAATTTGTTGAGTAAATGAATAATTAAAGGCTGTCTTTCATGAGCACGTTCTTTTTTTAAAAAGAAATTTATTTATTGTCAGAGAGAGAGAGTGAGAGTGAAAGAACACAAGCAGGGGGGGCGTGGGAGAGGGAGAAGCAGACTCCCCGCTGAGCAAGGAGCCCAATGCGGGGCTTGATCCCAGGACACTGGGATCGTGACCTGAGCGGAAGGCAGACGCTTAACGACTGAGCCACCCAGGCACGCCATGTTCTCCCTTTTGACAGAGAGTTATCAGATGTGTATTTGCTGCCATAGAAAGATGAAGATAAGGCTTGAAGCTAAGGCGAATCAGGATAAAATCAGAAGGATAAGGAGCACCTGGGTGGCTCAGTCAGTTCAGTGTTTGCCTTCCGCTCAGGTCGTGCTCCTGGGGTCCTGGGACCCAGCCCCGCATCAGGCTCCATGTTTAGTGGGGAGTCTGCGTGTCTCTCTCCCTCTGCCCCCTCCCACCCACTCATATGCATGCGCACGCTCTCTCTTTCTCTCTCAAATAAATAAACAAAATCTTAAGAAAAATAAATTCAGAAGCATGAAATCATTCCTGTACTTGGCATCCTAAAGCAAGAGTCTTTTAAAGCATTACGTGACCACCTTGACATCCATCTTCCTCTGCTTTTGTGGCTATTGCTTATGCAGAAAGGGAGGCGAAGTCACTCCCTCAGTCTTTGTCAGGGGCTCTCTGATGCCGCAAGCTGACACGGTGCAAACTTTGCTCCTAGGGTGCTCCTTTTCCTGGGTGGCACCATCATCTTAATATTTACCCTGAACCCCTAACTCTTACCCATTTGGAAGAAGAAGTGAACGTGAGAGCTAACATTTTAAAAAAGAAAAGGTAGATTTACCCTACCAAGTTATAAAACTTGTAAAAACTTATAAAAATCTGTGGTACAGTTTTAAAAATCATGAAGACAGTATATTTTATAGTTAACATGAAAAGCAGAGACAAGTAGAAGGAACACCTATCAATCCCTCAAAAAACGTATCCCACCCATTACTGTTAATAGGCTGGTTTATTTACTTTTGAGATATTCCCCCCCACACACAATCTGGTACTCTTCAAAAAAATGGATGTAATCATATTATCTTCATATTTTTAGTTTTGATTTTTTGACCTAACCTTATAATTTTTCAAGTTATTTTATATTGGCTCCAAACATTTTTAAGGACCCCTTAGTGTTCTGAAAGGTATATAATTCACTTAACCATTTACCCATTACTTTGTGTTTAAATGTTACAAGTTTTGAGTATCTTCAATTAAATATCTTGAATATCTTCTTTTATTTATTTTATATTTGCTATTTTTAAAAATAGATTCCCAGACAGATATCAGACAATAGGTATGAGGTTTCTAAACACTGTCTTGCTATGTAATGACAACTTTTAAAAGTCTCCTCATTTAGGGCATTGGGCTGGCTCAGTTGGTAGAGTATGCCATGCTTGATCTCCTGGTTGTGAGTTCGAGCCCCACATTGGGCATGAACACTACTTTAAAAAAATTTGTTTTCCTAATTTACACATTTGCCAGTAATGGCTTCGTAATAGGTTTCCCTCGCTTTTTACTTAATATTAAGTATTCTCACTTAATATTAGAAAATAAACTAATTAGGATTAAATTATCCCCCATTAGGATAAAAAAATGTGTTAATTCTTGTTTTATTTGGCATGTCTGTGATTCTGAGGTGGGAATACTCTGGTGTATGTTATGGTTGACTGATTTTGTTACGTCTTCAGTGAAGTGTCATAGGAAAAACCCCAGGGAGGGCTTTGGACCCAGACCAACCTGGGTATAATCACAGCTCTGACACCTACCATGTGCAACCTTGGGAAAGTCAACAGGTAAGAATCCTTCCACGTAGGGTTCTATGAGCATTAACAGCAGCATGTGTAAAGCATCTAGCGGATAGTAAGTATTCAATTCGTGTTTGATCCAGTAGCAAACACAACACCACAGTCTGGTTTGGCTTTACCACTTGTGAGGGTTTGTTTGTTTGTTTTTTAATTTGCTTTTTACAGCTAATAACATGTTAAAACAATTAATCATTTAGTTAGTATATTTTCTTTTTTCTTTTTTTAAAGATTTTATTTATTTATTCGACAGAGATAGAGACAGCCAGCAAGAGAGGGAACACAAGCAGGGAGAGTGGGAGAGGAAGAAGCAGGCTCATAGCAGAGGAGCCTGATGTGGGGCTCGATCCCATAACGCCAGGATCACGCCCTGAGCCGAAGGCAGATGCTTAACCGCTGTGCCACCCAGGTGCCCCGTATTTTCTAGAATTATTCTTACTTTTTATTTTGTTTTGGAATCTGGGCAATTTAGCCTCTAACTATTAATAGGACAGATATGTTTGGCCTGGACTTATGTCAATACTTCATTTTATACTTTCTATTTTTATGGCATTGAAAAACATTTCATTCAGTGTTCTTTGCATGTTTCTTGTGAGAATTAGGGGGAAGGATGTTTATTTTTCATCGTGAAGTATTTCAAACATACAAAAATATAAATAATAGATATTTATGTACTTACCATGAAAATTAAACAAATGCTAATCTTTTGTTATATTTAAGATAAATGAAATCCTCCTTTCTTAGAACTAAAATTTTGCAAAGTCCCCCCCCCCCGGGAAACATTATCTTGAAATGGAAGGGTTATCATTTCTCTGCATATTCCTGTTCTTTTGGGGTGTACATGAAAGTATGGTTTTATACAATGGCATCATATTGCAAATATTCTCTTGCCCCTTCCTTTTTTATTCAAAATTAAAAAACAATTTTGGGGGCTGTGGTTGGCTCAGTCAGTAAACCTGCACCTCCTGATATCAGGCTTGTGAGTTTGAGCCCCAGGTTGAGTGTAGAGATTAAAAATAAATTCTAGGGGCGCCTGGGTGGCTCAGTCATTAAGCATCTGCTTTCGGCTCAGGGCCTGATCCCAGGGTTCTGGGATCGAGCCCCACATCGGGCTCCCTGCTCCGCTGGGAGCCTGCTTCTTCCTCTCCCACTCCCCCTGCTTCTGTTCCCTCTCTCTCTTACTGTCTCTCTCTCTGTCAAATAAATAAATAAAATCTTAAAAAAAATTAATTCTTAAAAAAAATTTTAAAACATTTTTGTTAAATGTAGTTTGTTTCATTAATAAAATGACACAATTGCTTCATTCTCTTACAATTAGACGATTCTGTATTTTCTCTTGAAAGCATGAAAACATGAAGAATGAAGATTTCTGCACATCTCTTAAGCATGCTTGGGAGAGAGCAGAAGAGCATCATCATAGGGTGTACGGAGAATGACCATATAATTTATTGTGTGACCCCAAAACACTTGGGAGATGAAAGGGAGTCTTACTAATAATTATTCTGGGACAAGAGGCTGCAACTCTAAGTTTCTCAAATAAGCCTTAGGTGGGTGCATTTTCAAATTTACTAGGCTTGGTTAAAGTGGTGAGGTCATTTTGCCCTTCCGCTGGGTATGTGTAAGAGTTTGTATTTCATCACTTCATCACCAACCCTCCTATTGTCAGACTTTAAACTTTTTGCCAATCTGGTGGGTATAAAATAGCATCTCACTGGCACATCCAAGGCTTTATTTTCTTTCTCTGTGAATTGCCCATCCATATACTTTGCTTATTTTTTTTCTATTGGTTTATCTTTTTCTCACACATTTGTAGAACTTCATCGTATTATACCAGCGATCAATCTTTTGTTGACTATGTGGATTGCAACTCTCTTTTTTCTGTCCGTGGCTTATCTTCTCAGTTTGTTTATGGGGTCTTCTGTCATACAAAAGCTTTTTATTTCTGTGTAAATTGACTAACACTTTCCTTTATGCTTTGTCCTTTTTGCGTCTTAAGAAATTCTTTCCTATCCTGGTGTTATGACAGTTTTCTTCTATGTTACAGTCACATTTTTGTTTTTTACCCTTGGATTTTTAATCCAGCTGGAATTAATTTTTGTGTGTGGTGTGAGGTAGGAAGTAAATTTTATCTTTTTTCACACAGACATGTGACTGAATACAATTTATTAAATGAGTGCCTCTTTCTCACAGACACTTCTGTTGAACACTAGGTTCCCTCCTGTAAGTGAATCTCTTTCTGGAGAGTTCTCTTAACATTCCACATCATCACGCTGTTTTATTTACTGATTTAATTGCCCACTCATAGAAAGTTATCTGGCAGGCCATCTAACTCCTTAAGACCTCTCAATTCACGATGCGTGGGAGTCGCTAATATACCATTTTCCAAATAGCTGTCTTATCTCATTAAAAAGTTACGATCTTATAAAATGACATTTCTTTAAAAAATGTAACAGTTAGTTTAAAAATTGCCTACCTTAAATTAGGTAATCAGTAAATATTTGCTAAATAGAACTTTTAATTAATATCATAGATATTCCTACAATAGATGTGAAAGATAATTGTAAACTCGTAATGAAGTGAGTATAGAGGGAACATAGCTCAACATAATGAGGGCCGTATGTGAAAAGCCTACAGCTAACATCCCACTCAACAGGGAAAATGGAAAGCTTTTTCTCTAAGATCAGAAACGAGATGAGGATGCCTGCTCTTGCCACTTTTATTCAACGTAGTATTCAAAGTTCTAGCCAGAGCAATCAGGCAAGAAAAATAAAAGGCATCCAAATTGGAAAGAAAGAGAAAACTGTCACTATTTGCAGATGACATATCCTAAAGAGTCCACCAAAAAAAACCAAAACAAAACAAAACAGAAGACATTCAGTAGAGTTGCAAGATACAAAATCAATATACAAAGATCTATTGCATTGCGATACACTAATAACAAACTGTCAGAAAAAGAACTTAAGAAAACAATCCCATTAACAATTCCATTGAAAAGAATAAAACACCAAGGAATAAACTGACCTAAGGAGGTGAAAGACCCGTACACTGAAAATTATGACATTTATGAAATAAACTGAGGAAGACACAACTAAACGGAAAGGCATTTCACATTCATAGATTGAAGAATTAGTATCATTAAAAAGCAGTCTGTAGCTTCAATGCAATTCCTATCAAAATTCCAATGGGATTGTTTCACAGCAACAGAACAAGTCTAAAATTTGTATGAAACCAAAAAAGACCCTGAAGAGCCAATGCAATCTTGAGAAACAACAACAAAGCTGGAGATTGCACACTTCTGATTTCGAACTATATTACAAGGCCATGGTAATGAAAACACTCCGGCATTAGCATGGAAACTGACCCGTGCAGGGATTGCAGGGAAGATGGCCGAGTGGGAGGACCCGAAGCTCGCCTTGTTTCAGGGATACAACGAGGTAACACTCACATTAGTGTTTATAACCCAGAAAATCACCTACAGTCTGGCAAAACAAACTCCCGACTAAATGTAGCGAAGAGGCCACATCAGAGAGGGCAGGAGGGGCAGAGACTTGGTGGGAGCTAAACAGGTGGAGGGACTATCCAGGAGAGGGAGGGACCCGCCCACGTGGAGAGATGCACACTGCGGGGAGCCCACATAGGGAAGACGAATCCCCATAGCATTTGGCTTTGAAAAACAGAAGCGCTGAATTTTGCCAATTCTTAAAAACAGCAGGCCTTAAAAAGCCTGGAATTTTAAAAATCGGTAGCCAAGGAGAGCCCAGAGGGCAAGACGCAACTGAGTCCCTGCCCTTAAAGAGACAGCACAACAAACACCCGTAGAGATAAGAGCCTAGAAGCCGCAGTTTGAAAAATGCCTGGGGCACACGGGAGGGAGCGTAATTTACTAATCTCAGAGCAAGTCCCAGAGAGGCACAGATCCTCCGAGGCTTCTTCAGGAACAAAGGAGCTGATAGCAACTCTGTCCCTCCCCCGCCTCCCACCATACATACACAGCACCTGCAAGAACCAGTGCCACCCGACTTGCTCCCCTAACTTGCTCACAGCTTCCCCAGTGCATACTTTGGCAGAACAAGCCTCCCTCCCCCCAAAAGCCAGGTCTCCCTCAGTCCTGGTGCTGCAGGGCCTCTCCCACAGAGGACCAGCAGCATAAAAAACACCACCCGGCTGCCCTGCCAGCCCGTGCGTGTTGACGACCTGGCCTCCAAAACACTCTTGGCCAGAGCCCAGCCAGGGCGGTGTCCCAGCCTGGCAGTGTGCAAGCAGCCCCAGCGTGGGCCAGCACCACTGCACCGTGATTCCTGCCCCCCGGGAGAGGAAAAGATAACCACACACACCAGTCAGACTGGGCCCCGGCAGTGGGCGAGTGGCAGACCACTAGTCTGACTGCAGGCCCCGCACACCAACGGAGGCTGCTCAGGGGAAGCACGCCTTGCAGCTGGATGCCACTGCATCTCCGGCCAACGCCTGGTCTGACTCAGCTCAGCTGGCTCACTGACATGACGGGGACCAACCCTGCTCACGACAGGCAAAGAGAGCCACTGCAGACAACAGGGCAGAAGGAAAAAGCCGCTCAACCGCCACAGCAGGGTGGACAGAACATGCATAGCAGTCGCCCTTGAAGAGCCAGGTTCTGGTGACCAGGGGACACTGCCCTGCAGGGCACTATAGGACTTCTTCCGCATAAGGCCATTACTTGCAAACACAGGGAGATGTAACTGTATTTCCTAACACACAGAAACAGACAGAGAGACTTAGAGGAGACACAGGAATATGTCCCAAATGAAAGAATAAGACAAAATCACAGCAAGAGACCTTAAGTGAAACAGAGACAAGTAATATGCTTGATAGAGAATTTGAAGCAATGGCCATAAAGATATTTACCGGTCCTGAGAAAAGAGTGGGGGACATCATATAAGATCTTTGACAAAGAGATAAAAAAGAACCAATTAGAGATGAAGAACACAGTAAGTGAAATTAAAATACACTAGAGGGAATAAATAGTAGCCTAGAGGAAACAGAAGAGTGAATCAGCGACCTGGTGAACAGAGTAATGGAAAGTAATCGAGCTGAGCATCTGAGAGAGAAAAAAAAAAAATTGCAAAATGACGACAGATTTAGGGAGCTCGGAGACACCATTAAACATAACAATTCACATTATAGGGATCCCAGAAGAAGAGAGGGTAAAGGGGACAGAAAGTTTATTTGAAGAAATAATAGCTGAAAACTTTCCTAATCTGGGGAGGGAAACAGAAATCCAGATCTAGGAGGCACAGGGACCCACCCCCCTCTCCAATCAATCTTAAAAGCAGCAAGAGAAAAGATGACAGTACATACAAGGGAAACACCATAAGGCTCTCAGTGGATTTTTTCAGCAGAAACTTTGCAGGCCAGACGTGAGTGGCATGACATAGTCAAAGTGCTGAAAGGGAAAAATCTGCAGCCAAGAACACTATATCCAAAGGTTATCATTCAGAATAGAAGAAGAGATAAAGATTTTCCCAAAGAAAAGTTTAAAGGAGTTCATCACCACTAAACCAGCTCTACAAGAAATGTTAAAGGGAACTCTTTGAGTGGAAAGGAAAGACCATAAGCAGGAGTAAGAAAAGTCGGAAGGATAAAGGCAGTAAAAATAAGCTTATCTGTAAAAATCAGTCAAGAGACTCACAAAATAAAAGGATGTCAAGTACGACACTATACCCCTAAAACATGGAGGGGGGAGGTAGGGAGAGGAGTAAAGAATGGATCTTCTTTTCTGTAAGTCGTGCCAAAACATCAACTTAACTTGTTTCATTTGTACTATTCCTTCAAAGAAAGTAATTTGGTGCCCCTCCCCAGAAAAGAATGGGTTCAAACTTAAGTGACTATGAATTTAATGTAACTGCTCTGCAGAGATGCTGTATACATACCTAATGGTGTCCACAAATCAAAATAGATCTATAAGAAATAAAGGGAAAGGAATCCAATTACATCGCTAAAGAAAGCCAACCTATCACAAAAGAAGATAACAAGGGAAGAAAGGAACAGAGAACGGTAGAAACAACCATGAAACAAATAATAAAATGGCAATAAATACATACCTATCAATAATTACTTTGAATGTAAATGGATTAAATGCTCCAATCAAAAGACGCAGGGCGATGGAATAGATAAAAACCAAGGCCCATTTAAATGCTGCCTACAAGAGACTCATTTCAGTCCTAAAGACACATGCAGATTGAAAGGGAAGGGATGCAGAAGCATTTATCATGTAAATGAATGTGAAACGAAATGTGAAGTAGCGATACTTACATCAGACAAAATAGACTTTAAAATAGAGAAAGACAATTGTCCTACGATCTCACTGATAAGTGGAATTTAAGAAACAAAACAGAGGATCTAGGGGAAGAGAGGAAAAATAAAACAAGATGAAACCAGAGAGGGAGACAAACCATGAGAGACTCTTAATCATAGGAAACAAACTGAAGGTTCCCGTAGAGGAGAGGGGTTGGGAGGGATTGGGTAACTGGGTGATAGACATTAAGGAGGGCGTGTGATGGAATAAGCACTGGGTGTTATATAAGACTGATGAATCACAGACCTGTACTTCTGAAACCAATAATACATTATATGTTAATTAACTGAATTTAAATTTTAAAAAGTTTATTAAAAAATAAATAAAATAAAACAAAGACTATAACAAGAGACAAAAGGGACACTATATAATCACAAAGGGAACAACCCAACAAGAAGATGTAACAATTATACATATTTATGCACCCAACATGAAAGCACCCAAATCCATAAAGCAGCTAATAACAAACATAAAGGAACTGATTTATAGTAATACCAAATAGTAGGAGACCGTGTACACCCCCTTACATCAATGGACAGATCATTCAAACAGAAAATCAACAAGCAAACGGTGGCTTTGGATGACTCCCTCAGATGGATTTAACAGGTATATTCAGAACATGCCATCCTGAAACAGCAGAATATACATTCTTTTCAAGTGCACAGGAACATTCTCCAGAGTAAATCACGTTAGGCCACAAAACAAGCCTCGACAAATTTAAAAAGACCAAAGTCATACCATGCATCTTTTCTGACCACAATGCTGCAAAACCAGAAATCAAACACACACAAAAATCTAGAAAGAGCACAAATACATGGTCATTAAATTCCATGCTACTAAATAATAAATGACTCAACCAAGAATCAAAGAGGAAATTAAAAAATACATGTAAACAACCGAAAATGAAAACACAATAGTCCAAAACCTTTGGGATTCAGCAAAAGTGTTTCTAAGAGGGAAGTTTATAGCAATACAGGCCTACCTCAAGAAAAATCTCAAACAACTTAACCTTACACGTAAAGGAGCTAGAAAAAGTACAAACAAAATGCAAAACTAGCAGGATGAAGGAAATAATAAGGATTAGAGCAGAAAAATATGAAATGGAAACTAAAAAACGATAGAACAGATGAATGAAACCACAAATTGGTTCTTGGAAAAGATCAACACAATTGATAAACTTTTCAGCAGGCTCGTCAAAAAAAAAAAAAAAAAGGAGAGAAGACACAAATATACAATATCAAAAATGAAAGAGAACGACACCACAAAAATACAAAGGGTTGTAAGAAAATATCATGAAAAACTCTATGCCAACAAATTGGACAACCCAGATGAAATGGATAAATTCCTAGGAACATAACCTACCCAAACTGAAACGGGAATAAAATTTGAACGGACTGATTATCAGCAATGAAACTGAACCGGTATCAAAAAACTCCCAACGAACAAAAGTCCAGGACGAGACAGCTTCACAGTATATGAATTTTACCGATTTTTCTCAGATTATTCCAAAATCTAGAAGAGGTAGGAAAACTTCCGAATTTATTCTGAGGCCAGCATTACCCTGATACCCAAATCAGATAAAGACACCACCACAAAAGAGAACTACAGGCCATTATCCCTGATAAATATAGATGCAGAAATCCTCAACAAAATACTAGCAAACTGAATCCAACAATTAAAAAAAATCACTTACTACAATTGGGTGAAATTTATTCCCAGATGCAAGGTGGCTCAATATTCACAAGTCGATCAACATGCTACATCACATGAATAAGAGAAGGATAAGAACCACAGGAACATTTCAATAGATGCAAAAAACACACAACGTCCATTCATGATAAAAACCCTCAACAAAGTAGGCTTAGAGGGAACATACTTCAACATTAAGGCCATATACACCCACAGCTAACATCATACTCAATGGTGAAAAACTGAAAGCTTTTTCTCTGTCAGGAACAAGTCAACGATGCCCACTCTTAACGCTTTTATTTACCATAGTACTGGAGGTCCTAGTCACAGCAATCAGATAAGAAAAAGAAAAAAAGACATATAAATTGGTAAGGAAGAAGTAAAACTTGCACTATTTGCAGATGACATGATACTATATATGGAAATTTTAAATACTGTACCAAAAAAACTGCTAGAACTGATCAATGAATCCAGTAAAGTCTCAGGATACAAAATCAATGTACAGAAATCTGTTGTGATGAAGCTGCAGAAAGAGAAATTAAGAAAACAATCCCATCTATAATTGCACCCAAAATAATAAAATACCTAGAAATAAACTTGACCCAACAGGTGAAAGACCTGTACTCTGAAAACTATAAAACATTGATGAAAGAAATTGAAGATGACACAAAGAAATGGAAACACATTCCATGCTCATGGGTTGGGAGAACAAATATTGTTAAAATGTCCACACCACCCAAAGAAATCTACGGATTGAATGTAATCCTTATCAAAATACCAACAGCATTTCTCACAGAACTAGAACGAACAGTCCTAAAATTTGCAATGGAACCACAAAAGAGCCTGGATAGCCAAAGCCATCTTGAAAAAGAAAAATAAAGGTGGAGGTATCACAATTCTAGATTTCAAGATCTACCACCAAGCTGTAATAACCAAACAGTATGGGACTGGCACAAAAATAGACACACAGATCAATGGAATAGAATAGAAAGCCCAGAAAGGAGGTAAAAATGTGCAATAGGAAAAAGACTGTCTTTTCAACAAATGGTATTGGGAAAACTGGCCAGCTACATGCCGAAGAATGAATCTGGACCATTTTCTTACAGCATACACAAACTCAAAGTGAATTAAGTAAGTACCTAGATGTGAGACCTGAAACCACAAACATCCTACAAGAAATCGCAGACGGGAAATTTCTCTGACACTGGCCGTAACAACATTTTTCTAGACATGTCTCCTTTGGCAAGGGAAACAAAAGCAAAAATAACTATTGGGACGATGTCAAATACGAAGCTTCTGCACCGGGAGATTGCGAGGAAGGTGGGAGAGTAGGAGTACCCTAGCTCATCTCGTCCCATAGACACAACTAAATAACACTCGCATCAGCTTAAAAAACACAGAAAGGATCCAAAGACTGGCAGAATGAACTCCATGCCCCAAAGTAGAGAAGAGGCCACATGGAAGAAGGTAGGAAATACGGAGACAGGATTTGAGACCTAAAGGGACTGTGGCTGTCTGCAGATGGGAGGGAGCAGGGAGAGCGGTGAAGGGTGAGAAACAGATGATCCTAGACAAACCCCCGTAACATGTGGCTTTGAAAGCAAGAGGGGCCGAATTTCATGAGTTCTTACAACCAACAGGACTTAACGCCTAGAATTCTTAAAATCAGTGTGCTCCGCTCTGGGAGAGCTCTGAGGGTGTCAGAAGCACAGTCCTCACCCTTCAAGAGGGGGCAGGACAAGCAGCCTGAGCAGATACAGGGTAGAAGCAGAAGTTGGAAAAATGCAAGGGGCAGATGGGAGGGAGAGTGATTTACTCGTCAGAGAGGTGTCCCAGAGAGATAGGGATCTCTGAAAGACCTCTCCATGAACAAAGGAGCTGGCAAGTGCCATTCCCCTGCCTGCCCCCCAGCATAAACACAAGGCCACCTGTGGGAACTGGGGCCAAGCCCACACTTGCCTGCATGATATTCTCCCCTACTTTGGTGGATCCACCCTTCCTAGTCCCATATGCCTCAGTCCCAGCACTGCGGGCCCCTCCCCCAGAAGATTAAGGCAAACCTCACCAGCACTGTGTCTCCCTGCTGGCACCTTTGGCAGGCCCTCAGAGGCGGGTGATTCAGAAGCCTGAAACGCAGCTTGTTAAAAGTGCAGGATCCACCCACGTGCCCTCAGCAGATCTGCTCAGGCTGGCTGGTACAGTGGCTGTGGCTCCAGGTCTCAGTTAGCAAGTGGATCAGACTGTTAAAACACCCCACATTCCCCAGGGACCAAACACTGCCCACAATAGGCAGAGAGAGCCATTTCAGACAACCGAACTGAAAAGAGGCAAGAACACAACAGGGCACACGAAACACACACAGAAGTCACTCCGTGAAGTGCCAGGTCCTGGGGGAACAGGGGACACAGCACTGCAGGGCATTTCAGGATGTCTTCTTCATAAGGCCATTACCTTTAAGAGCAGGAGAATACTGACTTTCCTAACAGAAACAGACACAGAGAGTTAGACATGAGGAGACAGAAAAATGTATCTCAAACCACAGCAAGAGACCCAAGTGAAATGGATATAAGTAATACGCCTGACAGAGAATTTAAAGTGATGATCATAAGGACTTGAGAAAAGAGGGGAGGACATCAATGAGACCCTCAACAAAAAATGAAACCTTTAACAAAGATTAAAAAGAACCAGAGATGAAGAACGCAATAAATGAAATTAAAAATACACTTGATAGGGGCGCCTGGGTGGCACAGCGGTTAAGCGTCTGCCTTCGGCTCAGGGCGTGATCCCAGCGATCTGGGATCGAGCCCCACATAAGGTTCCTCCGCTATGAGCCTGCTTCTCCCTCTCCCACTCCCCCTGCTTGTGTTCCCTCTCTCGCTGGCTGTCCCTATCTCTGTCAAATAAATAAATAACATCTTTAAAAAAAAAAAAAAAAAAGAAGGAGAGAGAGTTTTTTTCAGACAAACAAAAATGAAAGGAGTTCATGACCACTAAACCAGTCCTCCACGAAATACTAAAGGGGTGGAAAGGAAAGACCATAAATGAGAGTACGAAAAATAAGTGTATATGTAAACATCAGTCAAGGGATTAACAAAATAAAAAGATACAAAATCTGACATCATATACCTAAAACATGGGGAAGGGGAAGAGGAGTAAAGAACGGGTTCAAACGTAAGTGACCATCAACTTAATGTAGACTGCTGTACAGAGAATATGTTACACAAACCTAATGTTAACTACAAATAGAAAACCAGTAATAGACAAGCAAAGAATAAAAAGAATTCAAGTATATCATTTTTAAAAAACCCCAGCAAGCCATAAAAGACAGCAAGAGAAGGATCAGAGAAAAACTATAGAAACAACCACAAAACAAGTAACAAAACAGCAATAAATACATACCTATCAATAATTACTTTGAATGTAAATGGACTAAATGCTCCAAAAGACATAGGGTGAGAGAGCAGATTAAAAACAAACAAGCAAAACCAAGACCTGGGCGTCTGGGTGGCTCAGTCCGTTGAGTGTCTGGCTCTTGGTTTCAGCTCAGGTCATGGTCTTGGGGTTGTGGGGTTGAGCCTGGCGTTGGGCTCTGCGCTCAGTGCAGAGTCTGCTGGAGACTGTCTCCCTCTCCCTCTGCTCCTTCCCTGCTCATGTATGTTATCTCTCTCTAAAATAAACAAATAAAATGTTAAAAAAAAAACCTAAAAAAACGCACGACCCATTTATATGCCACCTATAAAAGACTCATTTCACGTCTAAAGTCTAAAGTCACCTACAGATCGAAAGTGAGGGAATGGAGAAATATTTATCATGCAAATGGGTGTCAAAAGAAAGCTAAAACAGCAATACTTATATTGGACAAGCTAGACTTCAAAACAAAGACTGTAACAAGAGACAAAGACGGACTCTATTTGATAATAAAGGGGACAATTCAACAAGAAGATATGACAATTGTAAATATTTATGCACCCAACATAGGAGCACCCAAATACATAAAAACAGTTCATAAGGAACATAAAAGAACTAATTGATAGTAACACATTAATAGTAGGGGATTTTAACACCCCATTTACATCAATGAATAGATCATTCAGAATCAACAGGGATTGAATGACACATTGCACCAGATGGATTTACCAGATATATTCAGAACATTTCACCCTAAAACAGAATATACATTCTTTTCAAGTGCACATGAAACATTCTTTAGAATAGAACACATATTAGGCCACAAGTCCACAAATTCAAAAAGACTGAAGTCATACCATGCATCTTTTTTGACCAGAATGCTATAAAACTTGAAATAAACCACAAGAAAAAACTGGAAAGACCACACATACACAGAGGTTAAATAATGTGCTACTAAACAACAAATGAGTCAACAACAACAAAAAAATCAAAGAATCAATGAAAAATTACGTGGAAACAATTAAAATGAAAACACAGTGATCCAAAATCTTTGGGATAGAGCAAAAGTGTTTCTAGGAAAGTTTACAGCAACACAGGTCTACCTCAAGAAGCAAGAAAAATCTCAATCTAACCTGATGCCTAAAGGAGCTAGAAAAAGAATAACAAAACCCAAAACCAGCAGAAGGAAGGAAATAATAAAGATTACAGCAGAAATAAATGAAATAAAAACTAAAAAAAAAAAAGAGAGAGAGAGAACAGATCAATGAAAACAGGAGCTGGTTCTTTGGGGAAAAAAAAATCAACAAGATTGATAAACCTAGCTAGACTCATTAAGAAAAAGAAAAGAAAAAGGGTTCAAATAAACAAAATCACAAATGAGAGAGGAGAAATAACAACCAATATTACAGAAATACAAAGAATTATAAGAGAATATTATGAAGAATTACATGCCAACAAATTGGACAACCTAGAAGATATAGATAAATTCCTAAAAATATATAACCTACCAAAACTGAAACAGGAAAAAAATAGAAAATTGGAACAGACCAATTACTAGCAAGGAAATTGAATTAGTAATCAAAAAACCTCAAAAAACAAATTCCAGGACCAGATGGTGTTACAGGAGAATTCTACTACAAGGATGCCCACTCTTGACACTTTTATTCACCACAGTATTGGAAGTCCTAGCCACAGCAATCAGACAAGAACAAGGAATAAAAGGCATCCAAAATGATAAGGAAAAAGTAAAATTTGCACTATTTGCAGAGAGAAAACCTGGAAGACTCCACCAAAAAATTACTAGAACTGATCAATGAATTCAGTGAAGTCTCGGGATACAAAATCAATGCACAGAAATCTTTTTTTTTTGACTACTCTCTTTTTTTTCTTTCATATTCCACAGCCATGTCAGAAAATCCTGTTGACAAAGCTTTTATTTTTCCATTTTTAAAAACCATTTTTAGATTTTATTTATTTGTCAGAGAGAGAGTGAGAGAAAGCACAAGCAGGGGGAGCGGCACGCAGAGGGAGAAGCAGGCTCCCTGCTGAGCAAGGAGCCGGATGAGGGACTCGATCCCAGGATCCTGGGATCATGACCTGAGCTGAAGGCAGGGGCTTAACCGACTGAGCCACCCAACCGTCCCTCACTATACAGAAATCTGTTGCATTTCTGTACACTAAATAATGAAGCAGCAAAAAGAGAAATTAAGAAAACAATTCATTTACAATTGCACCAAAGATAATAAAATACCGGGGCACCTGGGTGACTCAGTCGGTTAAGCCTCTGCCTTTGGCTCAGGTCATGATCCCGGGGTCCTGGGATCAAGCCCTGCATTGGGCTTCCTGCTCTGTGGGGAGTCTGCTTTTCCATCTCCCTCTGTCCCTCCTGCTTGCTTGTGTTCTTTCTCTTTCAAATCTATCAACCAATCTTTAAAATAAATAAATGGTAAATTAAAAAATAAATCTTAAAACAAAACAAAACAGCTAGAAATAAACTTAACCAAGGAGGTGAAAGACCTATATACTCTGAGAACTACCAGAACTGATGAAGGAAATTGAAGATGACACAAAGAAACGGAAAGACATTCCATGCTCATGGATTGGGCAAACAATATTTTAACAAATATTGTTAAAATGTCCATACTACCCAAAGCAATCTACAGATTTAATGCAATCCCTATCAAAAGACCAGCAGCATTTTTCACAGAACTAGAACAAACAATCCTAAAATTTGTATGGAACCACAAAAGACCCTGAATAGCCAACGCAATCTTGAAAAAGAAAAGCAAACGTGGAGGCATCACAATTCCAGACTTCACATTATATTGCAAAGCTGTAGTAATCAAAACAGTATGATACAGTATGATACTGGCATAAAAATAGACACATAGATCAGAATAGTACAGAAAACCCAGAAATGAACCCGTAACTATATGGCCGATTAATCTTTGACAAAACCACCATGAGATAGCACGTCACGCCTGTTAGAATAGCTATTATCAAAGACGAGAAATAACAAGTGTTGGTGAGGATGTGGAGAAAGGGAACCCTTGGGCACTGTTGGATCAGCCACTCTAGAAAACAGTAGGGAGGTGCCTCAAAGCAGAAAAAGTAGAACTACCGTGTGATCCAGCAATTCCTCTTCTGGGCATTTATACGAAGAACATGAGAACACTAGCTCGATGTGGTAGTCTCTTCCAGTGTAACCTGCTCCATGGACATGGATAACCGGGGGTAGCCCCCTTCGTTTTCTTAGCTAGATCTTCTGGAGAACTCGCTGCAGCATCTATACCAGCACTTGCTGCTTCACTGGGTGCTGTGATGTTCGGGCGCTGGGTTCTTTCCTTAAGCCTCTGCTGGTTTTTCTTCTGCAGGGTCCTCACCTGTCAGTCTTCGTGGAATTGCAGAGAGCCGGGGCCTTGCTCTGGAGGATGCTTTGGCTTATGGGAGGGTTGTGGCTGGTTTGCTCTTCCATCTAGACCTCTATAACCTCATTATCAACAATAAGGCTGTTTGCTTTCTTATCATTTGTGTGTTTGCTGGAGTAGCGCTTTGTTTCCTTCCAGAACTTTCCCTCTGCATTCACAACTTGGCTAATTGTTTTGTACAAGAGCCCTAGCTTTCAGCCCGTCTAGCTTTTTTGTCTTGGTTTTAAAGCTTATTTATTTGAGAGAGTGAGAGAGTGCAAGCACAAGTGGGGAGGAGGGGCAGAGGGAGAGAGAGAGAGAAGCAGACTCCCCACTGAGCAGGGAGCCCTACGTGGGACTCGATCCCATGACCCTGAGACCATGACCTTAGCCAAAGGCAGCCGCTTAACCAACTGACCTACCCAGGTGTCCCCAGCTTTTGGCTTAAAGTGAGATGTGGGGGGCGCCTGGGTGGCACAGTCGTTAAGCGTCTGCCTTCGGCTCAGGGCGTGATCCCAGCGCTCTGGGATCGAGCCCCACGGCAGGCTCTTCCGCTGGGAGCCTGCTTCTTCCTCTCCCACTCCCCCTGCTTGTGTTCCTTCTCTGGCTGGCTGTCTCTCTCTGTTAAAAAAAAAAAAAAATCTTAAAAAAAAAATAAAGTGAGATGTGGGTGACTCTTCCTTTCACTTGTACTTACAGAGGCCATTGTAGGGTTATTGATTGGCCAGATTTCAATATTATTACATCTCAGGAAATAGGCCTGAGGAGAAGGAGAGTAGTGGGAATGGCTGGTGGGTGAAGCACTCGGAACACACGCAACATTTACCAAGTAAGTCTGAGGTCTTACGTGGGTGTGGTTCATGGCCCCCCGCCAAACAATTACAACTGTAATATCAAAGATTATCGATCACAGATCACCACAACAAATACAGTAAAAAATTAGAAATAGTGCAAAAATTACCAAAAAGTGACACCAAGACACAAAGTGAGCAAATGCTGTCAGAAAAATGGCACCGATAGGCTTGCTCGACACACAAACCTTCAATTTGTTAAAAAAAAAAAAATCTGCAAAGTGCAACAAAGTGAAATGCAATAAAAGGAAATTAACGCAAAAATAAATTACTAGTTAATATGTTCAGAACAACTTTATTTCAACTTGTAGGAAAATTAACTTACATCCTATACAAATTCCAGACTTAAAGACTTAAGAGCAGAACAGAACAATAATATACATGTTCTGGCTCTTTGTGGGGAAATACATTCTGACTGTTGGAGAAAGAGGGAACACTCTCAGAGTACATATTTCTGAATAGATAAAAACTTAAAATTTCTCTGCAATATTGAAATCAAGCAACAGAATGGAGAAAAATTTACAAAGTAAGCTAATTAGGAAATATCTGCTTTCTAATATATTTAAGAAATACATCCATGTCTCTATATAGACATAAATACATATATAAATATATGTGGTTTATAAATACATATGGTGTCTACAAATATACAGTCTATACTAAGATCTAGATGATGCTTTGTCAAGGAAGAAAAATCAAAGAAAATACGAACATGATACAAGGCATTGTTACAGGGAAAAACATAACATCCCACAGCAACTAGATTTTAAAAATGCACATTTAATACTGAGTGCAAGAAACTCGCAAGAAAAATGCAAGAGCCTAATTTTGTTGAACAAGTTGCAAGGAGGGTGCAAACACACGCTGCTAACAGGCTTGAAGTGTCATTTGCAGGTCTGGGGCTGGGACTCCCTAGGAGCTTTGGTCAGACAAGGTTCAAACTCCCGTTCGATGCAGTGCTTGCGGTCTGGACCCGAGGAAAAGACTCGAGTCCAGGGGAGGGATCAGCCCTTCTGCTCTCCACCCGTGTTTCCGCACTCCGTACGTCGTGCTATTTTTACTTTCCAGCCCAAACTAACTTCTATGCGTAGGCTCTGTACAGGTCAGGGTGGGAGAGAAATCTCGTGACGAGGCCACAAGGAACCTCGAGAAAGTTAAACCTTCCGAACCGTGCAACCAGCTTTGCAAAAGCAAAGCAAAGCACACCTCACTTATTCAGCGGCCCACCCGGACTTATCCGGAAACCCGTGCTTCCATCCTGCCGCGGGCCTGGCAAAGGCGCGTCTGCTTTGTCCTCACCAGACGAAAGGACTCGGGTGGAAAAAGCGGGGAGCGTGCCAGAGCCAGGAGGAAGCCCGTCTCTCGGCGCAAAGCGCAGAGCAGCTCCGCGCCGCCGCCCAGCCGGCAGCGCGACGCACGGCCCGGAGGTGCACCGGGGTGCGCTCTGCGCAGAGATCCACGACCGGGGCCGCGTCCCGGGCGCCCGGCCGCGGCGGAACTACAACTCCCGCGGCCCCTCGGGCGGCCGCGCCCCGCCCCCGTCGGGCCCGCCCAGCCCGCGGAGCTCCGCCCAGGTCGCGGGCGCCGGAGTTGCCTGGGTCTGCGGGCGACCGGTAGAGAGCGAGCGGGCGAGGGGCATGGAGCCCCGCGGGGCGGACGGCTGCTTCCTGGGCGACGTGGGTAGGTGCGGGCGCGGGTACGGGGAGTGCGGGCGCGGGGCGGGCCCGGAAGCACCGACAGCCGGGCTGCTCCCGGGCGGGACAGGTGCGTCTGAGGACACGCGCCCGGCGATCGTGACGCGCGCTGCCCCGAGGGCGCCGGCGGGGGAGTTTTGGTGGGCCGAGGTTGGCGGTTCCCGTTCGGGAGCAGCCTCGGTGATCCCCGAGCATCTCAGGCGCGCTCTGAGTCCAGCTCCTAGTGCCCGGCCAGCGCGTTGCAGAGCTGGTCATCGTCGTGACGCGTCAGTCGTGGGACTTCCCAACTGCAGACCCACCGGCGCACCGCGCACCTTGGGGACGGCGCGGGGAGAGGGTGGGCAGAGTCTGGGCCAAGCTCAGAGCACCCAAGAGGTGCTCTGTGAGAGCGTCCTGTCGCACTGTTATTAGCATCCTACAGGTACACCCAGTTGTGATAGAAGCCATCTGCTCCTGGAGGAGGAGATGCCCTTGCGACAGGTCACCCTGTGTTTAAAAAAAAAAGCCATCTCTGTTCTGCACTGAATCTTGCCTACCATTCAGGTTACGGAAGAGTAAAATGAATTCGAGGGCAAAGGGACATTCTCTGGGGAAGCAAACGTCTCTGCCTACGAAGTAATACTACAGCAGATGAAATGTGCCCAGAAAGCACTTTGAAACCCTGGAAGCAAAAAAAAAAAAAAAAAAAAAAAAAAAAAAGTCTAAAGTACCTTTACACTGGTAAAAACAGCAGTGCTAATAAACGTGGAAAGTCTTAAGAGTCAGTTTAGTGTAAGAGGAATTACAGTCCTAGCAAGGCATGTATTTTAATTGATCTTGCAAAACAGCCCCTTCAACAAGATCAAAGGCATTTAGTAAGCGTCTGGTTTTACTTGGCGTTCCACCCTAGGCAGGCACAAGACTTTGACCCCGCCAGTGTGATCTGTGTTTGGTTCAGTAAATAAGCGATGGACAGCTAACCAGGGCAGCCTAGACACAGCCGCACATTTTTGGTCATGTAGAAGCCTTAATAACAGAGCATCTACTTCTGAGCACTTTTTTTTGTTTTTGCATAGTTTAAAGAATCCTGAAGAGAAAAGCATAGTCCACTAATGGATTTATGGCTTCTGAGGTTCATGGATATTTTAGACTGTCATGGTTTTATTTCCTCCAAAAACTACGCCTGGACACTTTCATTCTCAACACTAATGAATCACCTCAATGTACTGAATCTGGAAGCCTGCTATCCCAGCAGAAGCAGAGGCCCATTGTAGGAATTGTAACCCATTTTAACTTTCTGATCTGAAATTCTAGATGCATAGTATACCTCAAAGCATTACGTTTTCCATTTTTTAATAGAACACCTCACAGAGGTAAAGATGGTACTTATTAAGGCCATATTGTAAGGCTCTGCAGAGAATTTAGGGCAAGTCGCCTCCGAAGTGACTCCAGTATTCATAACTTAGCAAACATAGTACAGCTTGTTACGGACTCAAGCGAAGTGTCCATTTGCAAAGTTGAAAAAGTGATCCCATGTTCAGGATCTATAGTCAAGAGCTGTACTCGAGAGGCTGGCAGAAGATGACAAAAGGGTACCTTAAGGATTTGGGGGCTCTAAGCCAGGTGAGCCAGTTTTTTTTTTTCAGTCATCCTTGGCCAAGAACTCCAAACACAGCTCACTACCGTCTCAGGTATTCAGAAGGTCAGATGGAGAGAGAAAGGAGACAGTCATTAAGAGCCTGGAGCTGCTAGGTTATGGGCCAGCACTAGCCACGCGCCCTGGGGCCGCTGCAGGACAGTCCTTATGTCTGATAATTTAGAGGGACAACTGAGTTCACAAGACTAGAAAGAAGCAAGGCTGAGGCTTAAGCCCAGGTGCATTTTTTCTGGGTTGCTTGCTTTATGCGAAAAGGCTCATTCCCATCAAATATATTTATCTCTAATCGACTTGTAAGGTTACTTGAATGCTTTTTCCTGAGCAGTAAGTCTCAAGAATGGGCTTAAAATATTCAGTAAGCTGTGTTGTAAACATATGTGTTCTCACCTAGGCTTTGTCGTTCCGTTTACAGAGCACAGGAAGAGCAGATTTAGTAGAATTCTTTAAGGGCCTTAGGATTTTTGAAATGTTCAGTGACTGTTGGCTTCAACTTAAAGTCTCCAGCTTCATTAACCCCGCATGAGAGAGCCCGACTGTCCCCAGAAGCCAGGCTTTGACTTCTCCTCTCTAGCTCTGAAAGTCCTAGATGATATATTCTTTCCATAGAAGGCCGTTTCATCCTCACTGATAATGTTTGGTGTAGGCACCTTCCTTAGTTTTCTCAGCTAGAGCCTCTGGACCACATGCTGCTTCACCTGGCACTTGTATCTTTTGGAGACCAGCCTCTGCTAGCTTCTGGTTTTTCTTCTTACAGCTTCCCCACCTCTCACCTTTCACAGAACTGAAGAGCGTTAGGGCCTCGCCCTAGATTGGGTTTTGGCCTAAGGCAATGTTGTGGCTGGTTTGATCTTCTGTCCAGACCACCTGAACTCATTCTCCGTATCAGCAGTAAGGCTGTTTCATTTTCTTATCATGCATGTGTTCACTGGAGCAGCACTTTTAATTTTTCTTGGAGAACTTTTTTTCTTTGCATTCACAACTTGGCTGTTAGGTGCTAGAGACCTAGCTTTCAGCCTGTCTTAGCCTTCCACATGCCTCCCTTACCGAGCTTAATCACTTCTAGTTGTTGTGTTTTTTTACATTTTTTAAAAAGATTTATTTTAGAGAGAGAGCCAGTGCACATGCATGAGTGAGGGGGAAGGGGAGAAGGAGAGAGAATCTCAAGCAGACGCCCTGCTGAGCGCAGAAGCGACGTGGGGCCCCATCTTGTGACCCTGAGATTGCGACCTGAGCTGAAATCAAGAGTCGGGCGGGGCGCTTAGCCAGCTAAGCCACCCAGGCGTCCCCATTTCTAGCTTTTGATTTAAAGCGAGAGATGTGGGACTCTTCCTTTCACTTGAACACACAGAAGCCATCGTGGGGTTATTAATTGGTCTTAATTTCAATGTGTGGTCTTAGGAAATAGGGGGCCTGACAAGAGGGAGATTGGGGAACAGCTGGTTGGTGAAGTCAGAACACACACATTTGTCAATCAAGTTCACCATCTCCTGTGGACATGGTCTGTGGCACCCAAAGCAGATAAATAGCATCAAAGGTTATTCATCACACATCACTACAACAAATGTAACCAAGTCTGAAATACTGCAGGAATTACCAAAATGCGACACAGTGAGGCAAACACTGTTGGAAAAATTGCAACACAGGATTGCCACAAGCCTTCAATTTGTAAAACAAAAACAAAAACAAAAAACAACGAATTATCTGGAAGTGCAAGTAATGGAAGACTCTCCCTGGCCTTCCTGAGCTGCGTCTCCCTTCCTGCTGCGAGATGGAGGGTCTCACCCCGCTTTCCTCTTTGTAGGGTTGCAACCCCTCCCTCTGCCGTGGGGTTTTGCTTCTTCCAGACTGATGTTACAGTGGTAGCCACTGTTCACTAGCCCCCAAGACAGGCGTGTCAGTGACTGGTAATTACTACCAGGGAGACAAACATCCTGACAGACCTTCCCGAGTTTCAGCTCTCCCTTTGCTCCCCACCCCACATGCGGTCAAGTCCCCATTTCACGGGGTCACAGGCTCTTTGGCTACTGGGCAAGACAGGGAGGCACCATGGGGGCGTGGAATAGTCCTAACAGACACCATTTTCTGAGCACTTTGTGCCAGGCCACACGCGACGTGCTTTTGCTTTACTTTAATTTACCTTTCACGAACCACCAGTGAATATATTATTCTCATCAGCCCAGTTTCGAGGTGGACAAACACTTTGTTGGGGGGGGAGGCGAGGTCCTGGCCCCCGCCCTTCCCTGCCCCACGGCCGTGGCGTGGGCTGTCGCGTGGTCGAGCTGGGGCCATCTGGGTAGACCGTCATCTACAGACAACTGAGAAGTGGCCCTTCTGCGGAGAGCAGTCCACCCCGCTTAGGGTCTGTGGAAGCGCTCTGGTAAGATCTGGGACTGACGGGTTGATTAGAAGGTTTTGTAGGGAAATGTAATACTAACATGTGCAATGTAATAAAAGGGAACTGCTATCATGAAGAGGTATGTGACGTGATCTTGTCTTTTGAAGTAGGGGCATGACAGTAGGGTAGGTCAGTATTCACGCAGCGTTGTCATTTAGGACTTTTTTTTTAAGCCTAGTGTCACTGTATCCTAGGGAACGGACACTGAGGAAACACAGCCGAAGCGTGTGCAGTCAGGTAGTTCACGGTCTCGGCTGGTTAGCGTGCTTTTGTCTGCACTTGGCCCAGACAGGAACCCTCCTTCCCACATAGTAGGGAGCCCAGTGGGCAGCGGAACCCCAGGCCCCCTGTGAGCCTGGACTCACCACCTTCAGGGCTCTGGCGCTCCGTCCCACCGTTCTTGCAGGCTCCATGCTCAGGCGAGCAGCCTCATGGCCCAGCACCTCTGCGTTCGTGTCCAGGCCGTATCCAGACGAAGAAGGGACAGGGTCTTCTCCTGGAAGTCCTTGGGAGAAAGGGGAGTTTTGAAGCTGTGAAACCATTCACAGGCTCTCCCTCCCTTCCTGGGAACTACAGTTGGGTCAGATATCCAACAGGAGCGAGGATGACCGTGATTAACTTAGATCACTCATCTGGGGAGGAAGGGGTGCTTCTGGGAACAATCTCTGTGGCCATCAGTCTTTTTCTACAGAGTGGCACATAGCCGGCAAACAGGTGGTGAGCACAGTCTGCTGGGCACAGGCAGGCAGGCCGTGGGGGCACAGACAAGACCCTAACCCAGTGTGGATGGGGGCGGAGGTGGGGCAAGTCCTCTGGGGAAAAACAGCCTTTGGATTGCAGTGTGGAAAGGTGCAAGTAGAATTTGTCCAGGGTGAGAAGAGGTAGGAGTGAGGGCAAGAGTTGGGGGGAGAGAGCGGCTTTATTCAGAGGGAGAAATATGGTCTAGACCAGTGGTTCTCAAAGCGTGGTCCCCAGACCAGCTGCATGAGCGTCATGTGGGAACCTGTTAGGGCTTCACCTTCTCACGCCCCACGGAGACCTACTGACTGGGACGCTGGGGTGGGCTCAGCAGTCTGTTCCCACAGGCCCTCCGCGTGATGCTGCTGGATGCGCCAGTGTGAGAGCCACTGGTTAAAGGTATGGGGAGGTCAGAGCGCCACCTCCCATGTACCTCATTTCTAGAGCCGAAGAGCAGTGACGGGAAGGGCTGAGCCAGTGTGTAAGAGAATTTTACTCCATGTGGCGGTCAGAGTAGTGCCTTTATTAATCAGAAATTCGTTGAATGTGTCCTTGGAGGTTGAATGCAAAAATAGTTATGGTTTGAGATAAATGACAATGAGGGTAATCTACCAAACTCATGAGATCTTCAGTAGTACTTAGAGGAAATTTATAGCTGTAAACATCTAGATTAAGAAGAAATAGCTCAAATCAATATCCTTCCCTCTTAAGACACTGGAAAGAGAAAACTAAAGCTAAAGAAGCAGAGGGAAGAAATAATAAAGATTAGACTGGGGGCGCCTGGGTGGTTCGCTGGGTTAAGCGTCTGCCTTCGGCTCAGGTCATGATCCCGGGGTCCTGGGATTGAGTCCCACCTCGGGCTCCTTGCTTAGCAGGGAGTCTGCTTCTCCCTTTCCCTCTGCTCCTCCCCCTGCTTCTGCTTTCTCTTGCTCTCTCTCCCGCTCCCTGTCAAATAAATAAATAAAATCTTTAAAAATAAATTAAGATTAGACAGGAAATCCATGAAATAGAGACTAGAAAAACAACATAGAAAAATCAACAAAACCAAAAGTTGGTTCTTAGGAAAGTTCAACAAAATTGACAAACCTGTAGGCTAAACTAATCAAAAAGAAGATGCAAATTACTAAAACTAAAGTCAAGAATGAAAGAGGGAACATTACTCTGACCCTTATAGAAATGAGGAGCATAAAGGGACACTTTGAACAGCGGTGTCTCAGCCTGCCGGGGCTGCTGTGACAAGATGCCACACACTGGGCGGCCTGAACCATGCATATTAATTTTCCCAAGCTCTGGAGGCTGGAAGTCCGAGATCGAGGGGTCAGCAGGGTTGGCTTCTCCCGAGGCTTCTCCTCCCCTTAGTTTACAGATGGCCACCTTCTCACTGTGTCCTCATGTGGCTTGCCTCTGTTCATGCACATTCCAGGCGTGCATCCTAATCTTTTTAAGATTTTATTAATTTGAGAGAGAGAGAGAGAGTGTGCATGAGCAGGGGGAGGGGCAGAGAGAGAGGGAGAAGGAGGCTGCCGGCTGAGCAAGGAGCCCGATGCGGGGCTCGATCCCAGGACCCCGAGATCATGACCTGAGCCGAAGGCAGACACTTAACCAACTCAACCAACTGAGCCACCCAGAGGCTCCTGTGTCCTAATCTCTTATCAAGACCCCAGTTAGATGGGATGAGGGCCCACTCCAGTGGCCTTACCTTAATTGCTTCTGAAAAGGTGTGGTCTCCAAATACAATCACATTCTGAGGTACTAGGGGTTAGGGCTTCAGTTATGAATTTTGGGGCACAGTTCAGTCCATAAATTTTAGGCCAACAGATTAGGTGATGTGCATGAAGTGGACAGATTCCTGTATAGACACAAACTACCAACTGACTAAAAATAGAAACTCTGAGAAGACCTATAACACGCGAAGAGATGGAATTAGTAATTGAAGCATGCAGCAGCAAAGGACAGCCCCGACCCAGAGGTCTTCACAGGTGAATTTGACCCAACGTTTAAAAATTCGATACCAATTCTTTGGAAACTCTTCCAAAAATCAGAAGAGAGAACAATTTCCCAACTCACTCTGTGAAGCGGGTGTTACCTTGATACTAAAACCAGACCAAAACATTAATCCTAAGACAGATGACTTACAGACACAAAAATCCTCTACACATGGGGCGCCTGGGTGGCACAGTGCTTAAGCGTCTGCCTTTGGCTGAGGGCGTGATCCCGGCGTTGTGGGATCGAGCCCCACATCAGGCTCTTCCGCTATGAGCCTGCTTCTTCCTCTCCCACTCCCCCTGCTTGTGTTCCCTCTCTCGCTGGCTGTCTCTATCTCTGTCGAATAAATAACTAAAATCTTTAAAAAAAAAAAATCCTCTACACACTAGCAAATCAAAGGTGCCATCCCGTAAGGAAATGCCATGACCAAGCGGGTTTATCCCGGAAGTGCATCGTTGGTTTAACATCTGAAAGTCAGTCAATGTGATATATTTCCACACAATTCAGGAGAGCTGCCATGATCGTTGCAATAGACACAGAAGTATTTAACAAAAATCCAACACCATCTTGTGATTTTAAAAAACCTCAGCTAGAAGGGGAGGTGAGCTTCCTCCATCTGGTAAAGGCCACCTGCGGAAAAACTCACAGCTGATATCCGACCTGATGTGATGGTAGCTGAAACCAAGAGTCAGACGCTCAATCGACTGGGCCACCCAGGCCCCATCAGCCAGGGATTTTGAGGAGTGTTTGGACCAACTCCATGATCACACATAGTGTCTTGGGTTTCATAAGAGTCCGTGGGATCGAATGGGGTTCTCTGGACCTGGACGGCAGCGGCACGGTCCGGCGCTAGGTCTGCTCTCCTTTGCAGGTTTCTGGGTGGAGCGCACCCCCGTGCACGAGGCCGCCCAGCGCGGGGAGACCCTGCAGCTGCAGCGGCTGATCGAGAGCGGCGCGTGTGTCAACCAGGTCACGGTGGACTCCATCACGCCCCTGCACGCGGCCAGTCTGCAGGGCCAGGCGCAGTGTGTGCAGCTGCTGTTGGCTGCTGGGGCCCAGGTGAGTGGCCCTGCAGGACGGACCCCCGAGACGGAAAGGGACGGCACCTGCTTCCGAGAACATAGGGAGGGAGGGGAAGGAAATACGAGGCCTGGGATTAGCGTGATGGGCAAAAGCACGGAAAGTAGAGAAACCCCTGGAGGGGGAGGAGGAAGCCCGAGTGGGCTGCAGTGGACGCCGACACGGGAGCCGCCTCTAGGTCAGCTGCACACCGAGGACCAGCGTGGTCATGGCTCAGCTCTCCGGAGGGCGCTGGGGGCCAGAGAGAAGGCAGTTGTAGCGAGGGAGAGGCAGGGGGAGTGCTCTGCAGGGGGCAGGAGCAGGCCTGCACATCGCAGGGCCGAAGAGCTGCTGCTTGAGTCTGGGAGCAGGATTCTGGTCTCTGAGATGACGGAGTGGGACGCTGGTAAAGCAGCTCTCGCTGGAAGGTGGAGGTGGGGGCGGCACAGAACCCAGAATTCTGGTTGGTTTTCCCTGGTATAAATACTCCCACCAGGGCAGACTGGGAGCCCCCCGTGGTTTCTGGCTGGCAGAGCGGCTGCGGGGAGCTGGGAGGACTGGCCTGACACCCTAAGCCGCTGGAACACAGGCTCCAGTGTCCAGTGCCTGGTTCACACTGCACCGCCGACTCTGAGGCCGGCCCCGAGGAACCGGAGCACCGTTTAGCGTGTCCCCGAATAGCAGCTGAATTCAAGGCAGAATCTGCCAGCTTGCAGAGTGGCCTTTTTCCTTCCCCGTCGTGTTGCGGCTAGAGGCACACATGAAGCTTCAGGCACTCCTAGCTGAAGTTCAGACTCGCTCTCCTACCCTGTCTCCCTCAGCTTGCAGTCTGGGTGTGTGTGGGGTGGGGGGCAGGTGGCAAGAGTGAAGCAGAGTTGAGCCTGTCCTGGGAGAAGAGCCCCGAAGAGGACGCCTCCCGCACCTGGCAGGCTAACAGGCACTCCCAACCCCCGTTCCTTTGTCCTTGAACGCCCTTGCCTGGCGCAGCACGCTGGGAAACTGGTGCTTCTAAGAAGGGCCTTTGCAAAGATGACTGTGCATCAGGGGGAGAGAGCGGGTCACGTGGGTACCCCCCCCACCCCGACGCTCGCCCTGACACTCGTTTCTTCTTCCCACAAGGTGGATGCCCGCAACATTGACGGCAGCACGCCCCTGTGCGATGCCTGTGCCTCAGGCAGCATCGAGTGCGTGAAGCTCTTGCTCTCCTATGGGGCCAAGGTCAACCCACCCCTGTACACCGCATCCCCGCTGCACGAGGCCTGCATGAGCGGTGAGTCCACACAGGAAGCAGTGTAGACGGGAAGCCATGGGCTAGCTAAGGAGCGCTCCCAGTCTGCTTCTGGCTCTTGGTCACCGGGCTGTGAGAGCCTCAGCTTTCCCTCCTGAAGATGGCTTTCACCCGGGAGTAGGGGCCATGGTTCTAGGACTGGATTCCGTTTCTTAGCGGTGTCGTCCAGTGCCTTTCACATGTTAAAACTGGAAGTCCCTCCACCCTGCCGTGGCTGGCTTAGTCTTCCCCGCCCTTTGCCCTGTGGCTCCCTGTTCTAGTGGGGAGAGGGGACCCAACATATGCCCGAGGACAGGTGCTCTCAGGGAGAAGGGGGCTCATCCTGGAGGCTCGGAACAGATGGGCTTTCAACTGCCCTGCAAGAATGGATAGGTTTCAGATGGTGGGAGGGTAAGAGGAAGGCCACTCCATGCACAGAGAAAGTGACTCCTCCAGGCTCACTGGACCCGAAGTTCCCAGTGGAGGGGCAACAGAGAAGACTGGAAATTTAGGGCAAGCCCGGCAGGTGAGAAATTGTTAAATGACAGACGAAGGAGTTTGGATTCTACTCTTTTGAGCAAAGGTTGCAGGCTTGTGGCCAATACTTTGATTGGCCAGCACCGTGCTCGTCTGTGTTGTGTTGTGTGGGGGTGTGTGGGGGGGTGCACGCTCTTCCATGGCTCCTCTCAGAGCCGCTGTTCTCTGCTGCCTCCCACCCCACTTCCCAGTGAGGTCATCTTTTGTCACCCGGACCTAGTCCTGAGACCACACCACTGCCGTCGAGGTCAAACGAACATTGTACAGTCCCAAAGACACTTTATGAAACCCAGGACACTACATATGATCCTGTAATTGGTCCAGACACTCCTCAAAATCCTTGGGGGTCCCCACGGCCAGAGGGTGGAGGCCAGAGACTTCGGCATGGCCTGTAAGGGGTTGGTGGCCTGGGCCTCGCTCAGGAGCTCTCCGAGCCCTCTCCCACCGCTGCCCCACACAGACCTGCTCTCCAGTCCCGCCTGTACCTGCTCAGTGCCCCCCCCATTTCACACCTGCGTGTCTCTGCATGTGTTCTTCTCGGCCTGAGACCCCCACCTGTGCAGAATGGACTGGGACAGGAGCAATCTCTTGTTTAGATAGTACGTACTCGGCCCTGTTACATACATTCCCTGGGTGCTCTCTCTGGGCCGATAAGTGTCTGAATTTTCTCAGGTCATTGATTTGTCATTCCATGTGGAGGGCAGTAAGGACACCTTTTTAAATTTATGTCCTGCTCTTAGGCCGATGGGGAGGGGAGGGAAGGGCTTTTCATGTATCTGCTTAATTGCCTTAAACTCAGAATAATCCTTATGCTAAAGCAGCATAGTTTGGGGTGGTGTCGTCTGCTGCTTTTCAGTAGAGGAGTGAAGGGGTAGGGGTGTCCTGATGTGGAGAGAGGAGCTGGGGCCATGGCAGTGATCTAAGTGCAAAGCCCTTAGAGCCCAAGTGGGTGGATTCATGTAGAAGGCTTTGGGGGGAAGATCAGCAGGATTTAGTATGAGGGAGAGCAGAGCACAGGGTCAACACAACTCAGGAGTGATGCCAATGACAGAGACGGATTGGCCAGGAACAGAGGCCCCCAGGGAGGGGAGGGAGAGGACTGTGCTGTGGTCAGGACCCCAAGAGCGTGGCCAGCAGAGGGCTGGAGGTGAAAACTTGGTAGCTACCAACGATGAAGCATGATTAAGGGAGGAGAGAGGATGCTGCCTAGGACAGAATAAACCTCTCCACTCAAACCGAGCTGGAGATACAAGGGAAGAGGCAGGAAAAGCCAGGGAGAAGGGCAGGGGAGCTCCAAGGTAAGGAGGCTCAGGGAAGTTCATCTGGGAGCCTCGGACTCGGGCTGCCAACAGCTTTAGAAGATCACCTCCAGAGATAATGCTAAGTGAAATAAGTCAAGCAGAGAAAGACAACTATCATATGATTTCTCTCATCTATGGAACATAAGAAGCTGGAAGATCGTAGGGGAAGGAAGGGATAAAGAAAGGGGGGGTAATCAGAAGGGGGAATGAAACATGAGAGACTATGGACTCTGAGAAACAAACTGAGGGCCTCAGAGGGGAGGGGGGTGGGGGAATGGGATAGGCCGGTGATGGGTAGTAAGGAGGGCACGTATTGCATGGTGCACTGGGTGTTGTACACAACTAATGAATCATCGAGCCTTACATCGGAAACCGGGGATGTACTGTATAGTGACTAACATAATATAATAAAAAACCATTAAAAAAAAAAAAAAAAAAGATCACCTCCAGGCTTGGTGTTCCTGACACAGCTTGGGAGACAGCCTGGAGGCGGGGAGCACGGTCCTTCCCACTGAGGAGCAGAACCCGGCTGTTCAGAGGTGGTATTCCCAGACCGTTTGCCCTCCCCTGAGAGGGTCAGCTGTGCCCTCTCTCCCCCTCCGCTCCCAGGCAGGATCGGAAACCCTGCAGGCTCAGAAGGGACAACCTTCTTTGGCTCCCTGGGGCCACACAGAATTGTGAACGGGGTTTGGTTGGGCCGCAGCTCTGGGTCCCCTTCCTCCCCCTGCAGCCGGGCACGGGGCTTACCTGTTCAGCCGCCACTCTCTCCGCCTTGTTGCAAATGCATACATTCATGCACGCTGCTTCTCCTCCTTTCCCACGGGTTTGAAGGAAGTTCTGAATGCGTGAGGCTGCTTATTGACCTTGGGGCCAACCTAGAAGCTCATGACTGCCATTTTGGGACCCCTCTTCACGTTGCCTGTGCCCGGGAGCATCTGGACTGCGTCAAAGTGCTGCTTAATGCAGGTAGGTCTGCGTTTTGGGCTCAGGGCGGGTGTGTTGTGTTTAAACCTGCTGTGCCCCGTGCAAGTGCGTTGGTCTTTACACCTGTGCGGCTCAGTGCAGGTGTGTCCTGCTTCTCCCTGCGGCTCAGGGCAGGTGTGCTGGTGTTCGTACCCGCGTGGCTCGGTGCAGGTGTTTTGTTGACCTGCACCGAGCGCTGGCCGCAAGCTGGGCATTGGAATCGGACAGACCAGCTTTGAAGCGGGCTCTCCCACTCGCCAGCTGAGACCTTGGGCCTCGGTTTCTCTATCTATAAAACTGGAGAAAATAAACCCCATTTTGCAGGGTGGTTGGAAGGACTTGTGATCACATTTCTGCAGGACCCGATGCTCGATGAATGCTGGTCGCTATTTTTAGTGGCCACGGGGACCATCACAAAACCCACCTAATGAGTTTGCAGCTAAATCAGAAAGAGGTGGAGATCCGTGGGAGAGGAGCCGGTAGCGCGTTTGAAATGCAGGTCCTTGTCGGGTGTTCCAAAGTGGCTCAGGGTAGGGAGGTTCCCAGGCAAAAACCAAAAAACAAAATGAAACACAGCCCAGTCAAGTGAAGGTTGAATTCAGGACCCATCTACCACGGCAGTTTTAAAACGTAGCCAAAGTGGGTGTTGGCAGGGAGTTTTCATTATGAACCCAGTGTAAATATTTTGTTGGAAAATTTTAGCTCAGCCATTCCGGGTGCAACTTAGGATAAAACCAGAACTGGTCAGGAATAGAAAGCTGACGCGCTGTCTCCGGACGACGGTCACTCGTGCTTCAATTATATGTGCGTTTCTACTGGGGGGTCTTGCTTTCGTGAACCACTTTTACATGTTTTCAGCGAAGAAGATTCGTTTGTGTCAGGTTAGCCATTGGGGTGGTTTTCTTTTTCACACAACGATTAAACATCTAGATGAGAAGTCGTCCTAGGCCTTCCAGGCAATCGCTCGGCTTTTCGGTTAACCAGGGGTTCTGTAGCTGCCGTGACCGCTGAGCTGAAAAGGCAGGATTTTGGTAACAACCGTCCCCAGAGCACCTGCTGTCCATGTGCTCAGGACACCTGGTGCCCTTTTTTCTTTGGTTCCTTTAGTGGTGTCTCAGGGGAAAAGGATCGAGTCAGGGGCTTGAACGCCAGCATCCCTCTGCGTTAATTAGGACTTTATGGAACCGATTACTCTTGTAAGTAACGGGGAACCAACTGCAGGGGCTGAGGGGACGTCTTGGTCCAGGTGACCGAAAGGATCAGAAGGAGGCAGGTGTCAGGGTCACTTTGCCCTGAGGGTGGGCGGCACGGTCCGGGAATCTTGTAGGTCCGCTGTCCACCCCGCTTGCTTGATCCCATGCCTGGCATGCCTTACGGGCTGAAAATGGCTGCGTCAGGGTTGGGCTCAAATGCAAACACTTTTCTTCCCCGAGACTTCAGGTAGTTTTCTTGTAAGAGAGAGAAACCGCTTCTCCAGCTGTCTCCTGCACACTTCCCCTTCTGTCCCAGGGGCCCAGATTGGGTCCTGGGTCCGAACCTAGTCCAGCCCCTTTGCGCAATCTTGGCCATATTCTGATTGGCTCAGGCCCAGGTTATTTGAACCAATTTCTGGGGGTGGATGGAGAGGGATTAAGCAATCAGGGCCCATTCCCAGGGCTGGAGGCCAGGC